>NC_056766.1:9547500-10172500 GCF_018687715.1 Carya illinoinensis | reverse complement strand
TATTTTCATACCATCATGATCTCATCACATCCTCATCTTCATGACTATCATGATCTATCTCGTTACATCTTCATATTATCATGATCTCATCACATCATCATTGCATCATATTTTCATATTATCATCATCATTAGTTTTGAGATCATCCTCATTAGTTTTGGTATTGTTATCATTATTGGTATTTTGCCAGAGATTTGTATATGAGTGGTTGCTAAGAGATGAAGTTATCTCCTCAAAGTTATAAAACTATAGGTTTGATATGTACCATTTATTGCTTTTATCCAATAAATTTATTTCTTTATAAAATTAAGATATGTTTTGTAAAAATATTTGTATTGGTTTTCGTATTCCGTTTTGCTACTATTATTTGGGGTTTATCTTGCAAATATCTTATATACATAAACTATGTTGCCCCTTATTTGTGATTTGAGAGATAGGCTGAATAATTAGAGAGAAATAGGCACAGAGGCATTTACTATTATTTTGAAAGCATCCCCTATTCATTAGAGATGTTACATGCACATGCCCTCGCATGGAGCGGGAAGGGGGCTTAATGCCGATGGTGGGTGCTCATATCTTGATCACGGGAGCAAATTGGTGCGACCATCATCAAACCACCCCATTCAATTGGGAGATTTAAAGCTCGTCCATCTGTCGAATGCAAGCGAGTTGCAAGCCTACTCTCCATCACATAGTTGGCAAGTTGTCGGGTAAACTCTTACCGATTTGCTTGGCTTAGCTCATAATCTTTTTATATCATTTATCATCTCATCATTTTTTCATATCATTTATCATTACATTATCTTTTTATTTCATCATGATCTCATTAAATCATCTTCATAACATCATATTTAATCTCTTTACATCTCCATACTCATCATCATCTCACCATTTATCATCACATCGTATTTTCATACCATTATGATCTCATCACATCTTCATCTTCATGAAGAAAGGAAATTGGGAGGAGAAGAAAAAAGAAAGAAGATAGGATAGTGTCCATTGAAGCTTGAAGGTCTGAAATGAATGAGGAAAAGAGGAGGCGGAAGGGGAGAAGGGAAAGGTGGAGGGTGATGGGCACTGGCACTGGAAATGAAAGAAATTGCAATCTTGAGAGATTAAGAGAGAGAAAAAGTGGTATTTATAGTTAGGGTTTTGTATTTCTAGTATATATCATATTATGATTTATATTTATCTATATATGTATGTTTTTATCTATACTAATGGTCGTGTGGGCCCAAGTCCCAACCTGGCACCTGCCCAAAAGACTTTCAAACAGAAGAATTAAAGCTCGTCTTCATGTGGAATGCAAGCAAGTAGCAGCCCTACACTCCATCGCATAGTTGGCCAATTTACTGGGTAAACCCTTACTGATTTGTTCGGCTTCGCTCATCATCTTTTCATATCATTTATCTCATCATCTTTCCATATTATTTATCATTACATCATCTTTTCATTTCATCATGATCTCTTTACATCACCATACTCATCATCATCTCACCATTTATTATGTCATCGTCTTTTCATACCATCATGATCTCATCACATCCTTATCTTCATAACTATCACGATGTATCTCGTTACATCTTCATCTTCATATCATCATGATCTTATTACATCATCATTGTTTCATCTTTTCATAGTATCATCATCCTTAGTTTTGAGATCATCCTCATTAGTTTCGTTATTGTTATCATTATTGGTAATTGTTGTGTCTACTATTATTTTCCTTAATTTATTTTTAATATTTACAAAAGATTTTGGGATCACAGATTGTTAAGGGATGAAGTTATCTCAAAGTTACAAGACTACATGTTTGATATATCAGTTATTGCTTTTATCCAATAGATGTATGTCTTTATAAAATTAAGATAAGTGTTATAAAAATATTTGTATTGCTATTCGCATTCTCTAACACTACTTTTATTGAGGGTTTATCTTGCAAATATCTTATATACATAACCTATGTCATCTCTTATTTGTGATTTGAGAGATAGGGTGAATAATTAGGGAGACATAGGCACAGGGGATTTTACTATTATTTTACAATACATCCACTCTTCACTAGAGTTGTTACATGCACCTGCCCTTGCATGGACCTGGAAGGGGGGCTTAACGCCAATGGTGCATACCCCTATTTGGATACCGAGAGCATATTGGTGCCACTACCGTCAAACCACCCCATTCAACACCTCATTTTTTACAAAAAAGTCCGAACAAAATCTAAACAAAAACAAAAAATCTTACAGATCAAAACAAACAAACTTGCATATATGAAAAATATCACAGATCCAATGAAAAAAAAACTCACAAAATTACAATAAAACGAAATGAAGAAATGAAACCAAGTAAAAATTGTTCATAGACCCAGAGATCGTGGTTTGGGTAATAGATCTTTATAGCCCATCTTCTTCATGGTGGATTGTTAAACTTGCAGACTTGTCACTCATAGTCACAATGAGTCTGTAGCATACAGACACACGATGAAAACTGTGGTATTGAGTCATAGATGCCCATGGCTGAATTGTTGTCTTACAGTCATACAATGCTCAAGGCCTAACTCGGCACACTAGACTTTCAAATAGAAGAACTAAAGCACGTCCTCCTATGGAATGGAAGCGGGTAGTAGCCCTACTCTCCATTGCATAGTTGGCCAACTTGTTGGGTAAACCCTTACTGATTTGCTCAGCTTAGCTCATCATCTTTCTATATCATTTATCTCATCATCTTTTCATATTATTTATCATTACATCATCTTTTTATTTCATCATTATCTCATTATATCATCTTCAAAATATCACGTTTCATTTCTTGACATCACCAAACTCATCATCATCTCACCATTTATCATGTCATCATCTTTCATACAATCATGATCTCATCACGTCCTCATCTTCATGACTATCATGATTAATCTTATTACATCTTCATCTTCGTATCATTATGATCTCATCACATCATAATTGCATCATTCTTTCATATTATCATCATCCTTAGTTTTGAGATCATCCTTATTAGTTTTGTTATTGTTGTCATTATTGGAATGTGTTGTTGTGTACTATTATTTACCTTAATTAATTTTTAATATTTGCAAGAGATTTTGGGATGACAGATTGTTTAGAGATAAAGTTATCTCGAAGTTACAAAACTACAGGTTTGATATATACCATTTATTGCTTTTATCCAATAGATGTATTTCTTTATAAAATTAAGTTAAGTATTGTAAAAATATTTGTATTGCTATTCGCATTCTCTATTACTACTATTATTGGGGGTTTATCTTGCAAATATCATATATACATAAACTATGTTGTCTCTTATTTTTTATTTGAGAGATAGGGTAAATAATTAGACAGAAATAGGCACGTGGGGTTTTACTATCATTTTGCAAAGCATCCACTCTTCACTAGAGTTGTTACACGCACCTGCCCTCTCATGGACTGGGAAGAGGGGGCTTAATGCCAACGTTGGGTGCCCCTATCTTGATACCGAAAGTGGATTGGTCCCACCACCATCAGACCACTTCACTCATCACCACATTTTTTACAAAAAGAGTCCAAACAAAAACTAACAAACTTACAATATCAAAACAAACAAACTTAGATTTTTGAAAAATATCCTAAATCCAACGAAAAACATAAAATTACAGATTACAAGGAACAAAAAAGTGAAACCAAGTAATAATCGGGGTCTTGGGTAACAAACTTTTAAAGCCCATTGTTGTCATAGTAGATAGTAAACTTGTAGATCTGGTGGCTCAAACCCCGCAACCTCTGCCGGAGGTGGACATTCCTTTTCGTCCGGCGAAATTAATTGATGGGGAATATTTTGTGATGTTTTCAAAGGAGGAGATTGATAGATCGGCTGCCCCTTTTTGTTTCTCTATGGTTCTTAAATTCCTCAAGCAGAGACATTCTTTAGATGTGATTCGGGCTTTCATATGGAGTAGATGGGGGTTGGATGCTCAACCAGTTGTTTCGGCAATGAGAAGGGCCTGTAATGTTTTCGTCCGATTCTCTAACGAAGGGGATTTTGTGAAGGCTTTGTCCAGGGAAGCAACTGATATTGAAGGAGTGCCCTACCATGGATTTCGTTGGAAACCGGATTTTGAAGAGAATTCAGAACCTGCATCAGTGCCGGTCTGGGTCTTTTTACCTGGTTTGCCCCCAAACTTTTATCCTGAATCTTGCTTGAGAACTATTGTTGCCCCAGTTGGTAGGTTCCTACGCCGAGATAATGCTACCCGATGTGCTACAAAAACTGATGGTGCTAGAGTGTGTTTGGAAATTGATGCTGGAAAACCACCAATTCACGGCATCTGGATAGGCACTCCGCAGCAAGAATGGAGTTGGTACATTGATATTGAGTATGAGACTTTGCCCGCTTATTGTAATAGAATAAAATGCAGGGACACAACTTGAAGCTATGTAAATGGAAGGATGGGTCAAGTCTGGATCGTAAGATTGGTGAAAAAATGATAAAAGTGTGGAAGCCTTTGAAACCAGTAGGGAAAGAACAGCAGCACGTAGAGATAGGTATGAATGCTTTGTTGGCAAATATTGAGGATACAGGGGAGGCTGGGCTAAGTGGTTTGCTGGTGGAGAGTCTTGGTATTAATTTGGAGGAAGATGGCAAAGCAGTGGTTTCAGTTGGTGAGATGCAAACGGCAGGGGCTTTAACTGAAAAATAGAACACCGAAAATGTTACAGGGATACAGGAAATTATGCAGTTGCCTAGTGAGCAGAGGAACACGGAAACTCAGTCTAGTGATTTCGAAAAGGCAATAGGGGATACTCACGTGTCTGAGAATGTAGGGGATGTTCATGGGATGTTAGGGACTGTTGGGAGTAATGTCAAGGGGCGGACTGGCAGTATAGATATGATGCTGTCTAGGCAAGAACAGGTGGAAACTGATAATATTTCAGGAAAAAAATTGAATGGTGGTTCTGCGGAAATTGAAAATGTTGAGATTAATCTGATTGGGTTGGAAAGGTCTACGCTTGAGGTTAGTAACGAACCTAGTGACCAACCCGTGTGGAATTCAAACTTTGATGATGTGGTGATTGAGGATTGGAATGAAGAGGAGGAAGCGGATAATGGGCTAGTAGAGAAGTTTCAGGAGAATCAGAATTTTGGGAATTCGGTAAATGAGGAGTTGGAGTCTTTGGAAATTAATGGTAAGGATGTTTGTGGGTCTGAGCCAGAGAAAGAGTATGGGGAACATCTTGGAAAAAATAAAATCTACCTATCGGACAATGATACAAAAAAAAAAATGGGAAGATCTTGGCTAAAGGGGGATGTTTACTTAGAAGTTCGACACGGGTTCCTAGCCAACCCATTCGCATGAATTTATGATTTGCAACCCTATGTTCTGGAATATCCGGGGCCTCAAATCGTCTCGGAGGAGGTTGTGTAAATTGGTAAGGAAGTTGCATTTGAATTTTCTTATGTTAGCTGAGCCTTTTGCTGATGATCAAAGAATGGTTGCATTGAAACAATTGTTGAGATTTGATTGCTGTTTTTCTAATTTATGCGTTGGTGGTAAACTCTAGTTATTATGGAAAGAAGATTTGCAAATATCGGTTGTTAGTTATAGTGCCCAGCATGTGACTATCTCTATGTGTATGGATAATCGGAATTTTGTTGTTTCTGTGGTGTATGCCAAGTGTAATCATGTAGAAAGAAGAGAACTCTGGAGAGTGCTACAATTAGACGCGGTCCCGTTATGCCTAGGTGATTTTAATACTATTCAAGGGGAGGAGGAACATTGTGGTGGTATACCAAGACTTAGAGCTGCCATTGATGAGTTTAATGAGTTTATTGATAATTATGGTTTCATTGAAATGAAAACTGTTGGAAGTAAATTCTCTTGGTGTAATGGTCAGAGGGGTTTAGCTCAGAGTTGGTCGAAATTAGACAGATGCTTAATGAGTGTTGTGGCTGTGGATGTTTTTCCTAATGCTTGTTGTAAATATATGGCTCGCTCAACTTCCGATCATACACCTTTGTCTTTTGTTTTTAAGAATTTGGGTACTCGTTATGGGCCTTCCTCCTTTAAATTTCAGCAAATGTGGGTGTCTCATAGCAATTTTTGAATGTGGTTAAGGAAAATTGGTCCGCATCGGTTGATACTATGGGACTTATCGGTCTTGCTACAAAGTTGAAGAAGTTGAAAAGAGTTTTGAAGGATTGGAATCAACATATCTTTGGGCATACTGATACGAATATCCAAGCTTTGGAAAATAAAATTGAACAGCTAGAAACTCAACTTCAGGTGGGTTTTTCAGAAGATGTAGAGCGGGATCTACTGGGGGCCAAGGAAGATCTTGAGATGTGGATGCAAAGAGAAGAAACTAGGCTCTCACAACATGTAAAGCTTAGGTGGATGGAAAAAGGTGAGGCTTCAGCTCAGTTTTTTAAAACTTTTGCTTCTTTAAAAAAGCCCATAGTGCAGGAAATGAGGTGTCCTGATGGGACGTGTTTGGATTCCCCGGAAGCTATTCATTCAGGGGCTGTGGATTATTTCAATTTGTTTCTACAGGCTCGTGGCTTGTAGAGAGCTTCCTGATTTATCATATTTGGTACAAAATTCCATTCTTGAGGAGGAAAATGATAACCTCCTTCAACTCCCTTCGATCCAAGAGGTTAAAGAGGCTATGTTTTCCATTCTGGTTGACAGTAGTCCGGGCCCAGATGGCTTTAGTTCTGGTTTCTATAGAGCATGCTGGGATAGTGTTGAAGATGATGTAGTGGCAGCAGTTCGGGATTTCGTCATTGGCAATTCAATGCCGAGATTTTATTCAGCGTCTTATATTGCTCTCATTCTGAAAAATGCAGAAGCCTACTGGTTTTGATAAGTTCCACCCTATCAGTTTATGTTCAGTGGTGTACAAAGTGTTTTCCAAAATCCTGGTTCGCAGATTATCCCCTATTCTGAATAAAATTATCTCTCTGGAACAAGGTGCTTTTCTTCCTGGGAGAAGTATCTTTGAAAATATTTCTTTGGCTCAAGAAATGATACACATGCTTAATAAGAAGGTTAGAGGAGATAATACTGTTATTAAAATAGACATGGCCAAGGCTTACGACAGTATAGATTGGAACTTCTTAATTCATGTTATGGCTTTGTTCAGGTTTTCTGAGCAGTTCTGTAGCTTGATCAGAACTTGTATTTCAACTCCTTAGTTCTCGGTGGTTATGAATGGTTCGGCTAAAGGTTTTTTCTCTAGTGGGCGTGGATTGCGTCAAGGCGATCCTCTTTCGCCTTATTTGTTTATTCTCATTGAGGAGGTACTTTCCAGACTTTTAAAGCACAAGTTTACTAATGAGAATATTGTCCCGTTCTCGCATCCCCGAGGTACGCCTCTTGTTTCTCATCTTTTATATGCTGATGATATTGTGTTATTTGTAAATGGTGGAAGATCTTCTCTTCAAGAAGTCAAGGATATTTTTGCGACATACGAAGAATGGTCTGGTCAAATGGTGAGCAAGGAAAAATCTTGTATCTTTTTCTCTAAACATGCGACTGTTGGTCGGAAAAGGAGTTCTTTAATGTTGACATCTTTCTCTGAAGGGTTTTTCCCAGTAAAGTATTTGGGTGTTCCTCTAATGGTAGGTTGGATGAAACTCTCGTATTTTGATGATTTCTTGTGTTGCATTAGACAGAAATTGGAAGGATGGCAGAATCGGTTTTTATCCTCGGGAACCCGCCTTCTTTTATTAAGACATGTTCTTGCTAGTATGCCAATTCATTTATTATCTGTTTTGCATGCTCCTAAGGCTGTCATGATAGCCTTAAATCGTATTATGAGTAATTTCTTCTGGGGTTCCTGGAATTGAAAGCAAAAGCGTAAGTGGGTGGCTTGGGAAAAGATTTGTTCTCCGATTCGAGAAGGGGGTTTGGGTCTTCGGAAATTAAAGGAAGTTCAAGACTCTTTGTTTATGAAGCTTGCTTGGAATTTGTTGACAGGTGACTCGTTATGGGATAATTTTTTCAAGCAAAAGTATGTAAAGAATCAGCATGTGACATTGGTAGACCAACAGAAAGGAACTTTATTTTGGAAGCAAATTGTGGGTATGGTCCCAAAGGTCTTGGACAATTCTTGGTGGCGAGTTCGGAATGGTGATGTGTCCTTTTGGAGAGATCCTTGGCTAAAATGGGGAGCTCTTTTTAATTCTTGTGAGATAATTGAATATCCCCTGCTAAGAGTAAGGGAATGTAGGCTTCAACATGGATGGGATGTGGATTTGTTATATCATTTGGTGGGGGAAGCCAAAATGGAAGAAATTCTAAATTGCCTAGGGGAACAAAAAGAGGGTGGGGATTTATTGATTTGGAAGCCAAATCTGAATGGGGTTTTTTCATCGAAATCGGCTTGGGATTGTGTTCGTGTTCGTGCACCAAAATCTGAATGGGCTTCTTGGATTTGGCACTCAACGCTTCCAAAAAAATATTCAGTTACTATTTGGAAGGCTTTTAATTCTAGCCTTTCTGTTGATAGTAGAATTAGCTCTTTGGGCATCCCTTTGGTTTCTAAGTGTGAATGTTGTACACAGGGGTGTGTGGAAGATCAGGATCATGTCCTCGCAACTGGGAAGATTGCTGGCGCTATATGGAGGTGTGCCTCTCTATAGCTGGGGATTCCATATGACCCTCAGAGATCATGGAGAGCAACTGTGGAAGTATGGTTTCGGCGTGCGGCTCATTCGACTCAAAAAGGTACTTTGATTGCTCTTATTCCTATTATTGTGACTTGGTCTCTTTGGGTGTGGAGATGTAAAGCACGGATGGAAGGTAAACGAGTTGCTGTGAGTTCTCTCTGGAGCTCCATTAAGGCGGCAATTGCATGGGTGGGAGTCCGCCTACGTGCTAGTAGAAGGATGAATGATGGAGATGAAAAAGTGTTAAAAAATTTTTCTATTCTTTTGAAACCTGTGAAGAGAAAGGAAATTCATTTTGTGCAATGGGTGAAACCGGTCGTGGGTTGGTTCAAATTAAATGTGGATGGAAGTTCTTTGAGAAATCCAGGTCGTATGGGTGCAGGGGGTACTATTCGAGATGAGAAGGGGAATCTTACTTGGGCCTTCGCAAAAGATTTGGGTCATGGCTCTAACAATGAAGCTGAGCTTATTGCTCTTTTTTATGGTCTCCAATACTGTAAGGACCTATTCATTCGAAGAGTGGAGATTGAACTAGATTCGTTGCTGGTGGTTCATTGGTTAGAAAAAGGGAGGTGTGGTATATGGTATCTTGAAGATTACTGGGAAAAGATTCAATTGATTCTTGCTACTTTGGAGTTTAAGGTAAAACATACTTATCGAGAAGGCAATGCAGGAGCTGAGTTTTTGGCTCGTATGGCTTCGGATCAGAAGAATGGTACGTGGAATTCGTATAATGAAGTGCCTCATTTGCTCAAAGGGATTCTGAAAGTTGATAAACTTGGCATCCCAGCGATTCGTTTATAGGTTTTAATAAGGTGTTTGTTCTTGGTTTATAAGTGCACCAGGCTTTTTTCTTGTGTTGGTTTCTTGGTTTTTGCAGGTTTTGTTTTGGTTTTTGATTTAGGTTTGTTGGTTTTTTGGTTGGTTTGGTTTTTTTTTAACACTTGGTTTTGGGCTTGTTTTAATGCTATCTTGTATGCCCCCAAGTGTCTTTTTGTTACCACGGTTTTCCTTCGCCATAAGTGAGGCTTTTATTAATAAACTTGGGAAAGGCTGCTATGTGGGTGGCTACTGGCTCTTCGGTAATAAAAAAAAAAAAAAAAAAAAGGAAAAAAAAAAGATAGTAAACTTGTAGAAACGTCACTCATAGTCACAGCGAGTCTATAGCATACGAACCCATAATGAAAACCCTGGTATTGAGTCGTAGAAACCCACAACCTAATTGTGGTCTTACTATCATATACTGTGGCTTGGCCATGAGTACCCATAATAATGGAGAAAATTGACAAGCGGGTTTAAAAGCGAAGGAGAATAAGGAAAATTAGGAGGAGGAGAAAAAAGAGAGAAGACAAGATGGTGGCCACTGAAGTGTGAAAGTCTGAAATGAATGAGAAAAAGAGAAGAGAGGGTGATGGGTGCTGGAATTGAAAGAAATGGCAATAGAGAGAGATTGAGAGAGAGAAAAAATGGTATTTATAGTTAGCCTTTTGGGTTTCTAGTACATATGATATTATGATTTATATATATATGTATGTTTTTATATATACTAAACGTTGTGTGGGCCCAAGGCCCAGCCCGGCACCCGCCCACATGACTTTCAAACGGAAGAACTAAAGCTCGTCCTCATGTGGAGAATGCAAGAGAGTAGCAACCCTACTCTCTATCGCATAGCTAGCCAAGTTGTTGGGTAAAACCTTACTGGTTTACTCGACTTAGCTCATCATGTTTTCATATCATTTACCATCTCATTATGTTTTCACATCATTTATCATTACATCATCTTTTCATTTCATCATGATCTCATTACATCATCTTTATAACATCACGTTTCATCTCTTTACATCACCATTCTCATCATCATCTCACCATTTACCATCTCATCATCTTTTCATACCATCATGATCTCATCACATCATAATTGCATCATCTTTTCATATTATCATCATTCTTAGTTTTGATATCATTCTCATTAGTTTCGTTATTGTTATCATTATTGGTATTTGTTGTTGTATAATATTATTTTCCTTAATTTATTTTTAATATTTGCCTAAGATTTTAGGATGAGGCAAATATTTTGGGATGGCAAATTGTTAAGAGATGCAATTATCTCAAAGTTACAAAACTACATGTTTGATATGTACCATTTATTGCCTTTATCCAATAGATGCACGTCTTTATAAAATTAAGATAAGTATTGTAAAAATATTTGTATTGCTATTCGTATTCTCTATTACTACTATTATTGAGGGTTTATCTTGCAAATATCTTATATGCATAAACTATGTTGTCTCTTATTTGTGATTTCAGAGATAGGATAAATAATTTGAGAGAAATAGGCACAGTTACTTTTACTATCATTTTGCAAAGCATCAACTCTTCACTAGAGTTATTACATGCACCTGCCCTCACATGGATTGGGATGGGGGGCTTAACGCCGACTATGGATGCCCCAATCAAGACACCAAGAGTGGATTGTGGCCACCACCGTCAGACCACCCCATTCAACGCCATATTTTTTACAAAAAAGAAATCCAAACAAAAACCAACAATCCTATAGATCAAAACAAACAAACTTAAATATCTGAAAATATCACAAATCCAATCAAAAACAAAAAATTAAAAATAAAACAAAAAGAAGAAACTAAGCCAAGTAATAATCATGCACAAACCCAGAGATCGTGGCCATGGGTAACATATCTTTATAGCCCATCGTTATAGTGGATTGTTAAACTTGCAGACTCGTCACTTATAATCACATCGAGTCTATAGCATACGGACCCATGACGAAAGCCGTGGTATTGAGTCATAGAAGCCCACGGCCTAATTGTGTTGTTACAGTCGTAGGCTACGGCTTGGCCATGAGTACCCATGATAATGGAGAATTGACAGGCGGGTTTAAAAGTAGAGGAGAAGAAGAGAAATTAGGAGGGGAAGAAAAAAGAGAGAAGACAGGATGGTGGCCATTGAAGCATCAAAGGCTGAAAAGAATGAGGAAAAGAAAATGGGGAGGGGGAGAAATGAAAGGTGGTGGGTGCTGGAAATGAAAGAAATGGGAGAAGAAAGAGACAGTGAGAGAGAGAGAGAGAGACAGAGAGAGAGAGAGAGAGAGCGGTATTTATAGTTAGGGTTTTGTGTTTCTAATATATATGATATTTTGATTTTTATATATATGTATGCTTTTGTATATATTAAAGGCTATGTGGGCCCTAGGCCCAACCTGACACCGGCCCATTGGACTTTTGAATGGGAGAATTAAAACTCGTCCACCTGTCGAATGCAAGCTGGTAGCAGCCCCACTCTCCATTGCATAGTAGGCCAAGTTGTTTGGTAAACCCTTACCAATTTGCTTGGCTTAGATCATCATCTTTACATATCATTTATCATCTTATCATCTTTTCTTTCATCATGATCTCATTACATCATCTTCATAACATGGCGTTTCATCTCTATACATCACCTGCATACTCATCATCTTTTCATACCTTCAAGATCTCATCACATCCTCATCTTCGTGACTATCAAGATCTATCTCGTTACATCTTCATCTTCATATCATCATGATCTCATCACATCATCATTGCATCGTCTTTTAATATTATCACCAACCTTAGTTTGGAGATCATCCACATTAATTTCGTTATTTCTGTCATTATTGGTATTTGTTGTTGTATGCTATTGTTTACCTTAATTTATTTTTAAGATTTACAAGAGATTTTGTGATGACAAGTTGTTAATAGATGAAGTTATCTCGAAGTTGTAAAACTATAGGTTTGATATATACCATTTATATGCATGCACCTACCCTTGAATGGTTCAAGAAGGGGGGCTTAACACTGACGATGGGTGCCCCTATCTGGATACCAAGAGTGGAGTGGTAGCACCACCGACCTCCTCGTTCGACACTACATTTTTTTACAAAAAAAGTTCAAACAAAAGCCAAAAATCTTATAGATCAAAACAAACTTACTTATTAGAAAAATAGCAAAAATCCTATGAAAAATAAAAAACAAACTCACAAAATCACAAATAAAACGAAACAAATAAAAGAAATCAAGTAATAAAGCTCACCAGCCCATGGGACTTTCGAACGGGAGAATTAAAGCTCGTCCACCTATAGAATGCAAGCGGGTAGCAGCCCCACTCTCCATTGCATATTAGGCCAAGTTGTTGGGTAAATGCTTACCAGTTTGCTTGGCTTAGCTCATCATCTTACATATCATTTATCATCTTATCATCTTTTCTTATCATTTATCATTACACCATCTTTTCATTTCATCATGATCTCATTACATCATCTTCATAACCATCAGGATTCATCTCTTTAAATCACCATATTCATCATCATCTCACCATTTATCATCTCATCATCTTTTCATACCATCATGATCTCATCACATCATCATTGCATCATCTTTTCATTTTATCATCATCCTTAGTTTTGAGATCATTCGCATTAGTTTCATTATTGTTATTATTAATGGTATTTGTTGGTGTATACTATTATTTTTCTTAATTTATTTTTAATATTTGAAGAGATTTTGTGATGACAAGCTGTTAAGAGATGAAGTTACCTCAAAGTTACAAAACTGCAGGTTTGAAATATACTATTTATTGCTTTTATCCAATATATGTCTATTGTTATAAAATTAAGATAAGTATTATAAACATATTTGTATTGTTATTCACATTCTCTATTGCTACTATTATTGGTGGTTTACCTTCCAAACATCTTATATACATAAACTATATTGTCTCTTATTTGTGATTTGAGAGATAGGCTAAATAATTAGAGAGAAAAAGGCAACAGGCCTTTTACTATCATTTTGCAATGCATCAACTCTTCACTAGAGTTGTTACATGCACCTGCCCTCACATGGACCGGGAAGAGGGCTTAACACCGACGATGGGTGCCCCTATCTGGATATCGAGAGCAGATTGGTGCCACCACCATTAGGTCACCCCGTTCAACATCACATTTTCTTAGAAAAAAATTCCAAACAAAAACTAACAATCTTACAATCAAAACAAACAAACTTACATATCAGAAAAATATCACAAATCCAACGAAAAACAAAACCAAACTCACAAAATTACGGATAAAACTAAACAAATAAACAAAACCAAGTAATAATTGTGCACAAAGCCACAGATTGTGGTCTTGGGTAACTGGTATTTATAGCCCATGGTCGTCATAGTGGATTGTTAAACTTGTAGACTCGTCACTCTTAGTCATAGTGGGTCTCTAGCATACAGTCCGACGATGAAAACTATGGTATTGAGTTGTAGAGACTCAACCAAACTATGGTCGTCTTACCGTTGTAGGCTGCAGCTTGGCCATGAGTATCGATGATAATGGAGAGAATTGACAAGCAGGTTTGAAGGCAAAGGAGAAGAAAGGAAATTTGGAGGATAAGAAAAAAGAGAGAAGACATGATGGTGGCCATTGAAGTGTGAAAGTTTGAAAGGAATGAGAAAAAGAGAAAGGGGAGGGGGAGAAGTGAAAGGGGGAAGGTGTTGGGCACTTGAAAGGAGAGAAATGGCAGTAGAGAGAGATTAAGCGAGAGAAAAACTGGTATTTATATTTAGGGTTTAGTGTTTTTAATATATTTGATATTATGATTTATATATATATTAATGGTCGTGTGGGCCCACGGCCTAACTAGGCACCCACCCGCTGGAATTTCAAGTAGAGCTGAGCAACCAGGTAGGGTTTTTTCCCTACCTAGTCTGGAACTTGGGTAACTAGGTTCCTACCTATAATAAACCCAGTTTTTTTTTTTTTTTTTTTAAATCCAAACCCAGTGTCAAAATAGTGTATTTTTGGCACTGGGTTAAAATCAACCCCCTGACATCTCTCTCTCTCTACCAATCTGCCAAAAACCCTGCCTCTCTCCCTTAGTCCGTTGACGTCATCATCCTCGTCATCACCATCATCCCCATCGTCTCCAACTCACCTTCATCCCGTTATCCTCAACACTACAAATCAAGGTTAGTTTTTGATTATCTCTTCTTCCATTTTGGTTCTTTAGTTTATAGTGTGGTTTGTTTGGTGGGTGTGATTTGTTTAGTGTGGTTCCTGATTTTGGGTGTGATTTGTCTTGGGTTTCTGATTTTGGGTGTGATTTGTACAAATGTTATTCCTATTTTATTCATATCTACGTACTGGTTTAGTGGTCAACCTATTATCAATCTTATGAACTTGTTTATTCATGTCTACATACTGGTTTAGTGTTCCTATTTTAGGAGCTTGTTTGACAGATTTTTACAAATGTTGTTCCTATTTTATTCATGCTTATGTACTAGTTTAGTGGTCTATCTATTGGCAATCTTTTATGAAAAGGTCAACCTGATAAAAAAGTCATAATATATTTTTTTGACCATATTTTATGCTTCTATTTAATTCATGATTCATGTAAAAACTGGCATAATTAATGGTATATTTTGTACAATGAGTCATAGTAAGCACTAGTTTCCCTTTTCGTAAATAAAAAAAAAAAAAATACTAGGATTCTTGTAAGATTGATATTGCCAAGTGTTTTCCCTTGTGGTAGCTTTGTGGCTAGGGAAAATAAATAAATAAATGCTAATAATATGCTGGTGTCTGCTAAAAAAGCAAGCATATGCATGTTAATATTAATTAATTAGCTGTTAAAGAATGAATTAACTACCTGAATACTTTGCCATATAATATATATATATATATAGCTTTATGATAGAATCAATCTACTCCACTTTACCCATGTCGGATTGTAAAAGCAGCTTCAAAAAACAATGGACCAATCGATTTGTTCATCATGTTCTTACAAAAGAAAAAATAATCAGTACATCTAGATATACTAATTCTTTTCTGTGAAAGAAAGAGAGATATATGTTGTTGGCTAAAGGACAACAGAACATAATGTTATAAGAATTGAACTCTGTTCGATGTTAGGGTACATGTGGCTAACATAATGTTATAAGAATTGAACTCTGTTCGATGTTAGGGTACATGTGGCTATGTGTTTGGTTTGTGCTGTTTTTTCCCCTATAAAATTTAAAGAACCATACAAACAGATTATATTATTGCTGTGCATATGCTATGATTATAATATTGCTCAAGAACAAAATGTCCTTGAAGAGATACCTATTGTTTAATTTGCTTAAGGTCATGCTTGTTTTTTAATTTCCTGCTTTTCTTTGGTTTTGTTGTAACTTTAACAGATGGACGAAGATTTTGTGAGTTGTAATGTCAATACAATCCAAGGGTTGTGACTCCTCTTCTATTCTATTGGATGTAAAGGAGCTTAGGAATCTTCCTACCCCTTCATCTATACATACACAACACCCTAACTGTTCTATCCCACCTTGTACATGCACCTGCCCTCACATGGACTGGGAACTGGAGCTTAACGCCAATAGTGGGTGCCCCTATTTGGATACTGGGAGCGGATGTGTGCCACAACATTAGGCCAGCCTGTTCAACACCACATTGTTTTACAAAAAAAAAAAAAAAAAAGTCCAATAAGAATCCAAACAAAAACCAACAATCTTATTCATCAGAACAAAAAACTTACATATTAGAAAAATATCACAAATCCAATGAAAAAAAAAAAACTCAGAAAATTACAAATAAAATGAAACAAACAAACGAAAGCAAGTAATAATTGTGCACAGACCAATAAGACAGGATCCTAGGTCACATATCTTTATAGCCCATGTTCATCATAGAGGATCGTTAAACTTGCAAACTCATCACTTTTAGTCATAGTGGGTCTCTACCATAAAGTCCCATGGCGAAAAGCATGGTATTGAGTTGTAGAGACCCACGACCAAACTTTGGTCTTACCATCGTAGACTGCAGCACTACCATGAGTACTCATGATAATAGAGAGAACTAAGAAGCTGGTTTAAAAGAGGAGGAGAATAAGGGAAATAGGGAGGAGAAGAAAAAGAGAGAGATGAAAGGATGGTGGCCATTGAGGTGTGAACGTCTGAAAGGAATGAGTAAAAGATACAAGGCCCAACCTAGCACCCTCTCGCTAGGCATTGAAATGAGCAAAGTAAAGCTCATCCACCTGTGGAATGCAGGAGGATAAAGGGGCAGCCCTACTCTCCATTGCATAGTTGGCCAGGGTCTTGGGTTTTACCCTTACCAATTTGCTTGGTTTAGCTCATCATCTTTTCATATCATTTATCATTTCATCATCATTTCATATCATTTATCATAACATTATCTTTTAATATCATTATGATCTCATCGCATCATCTTCATAATCATTACAATCCACCTCATTACATCATTATCCATACTCATCATCATCTTAGCATTTATCATCTCATCATCCTTTCATATTATCAAAACTCATCACATCCTGATCTTCTTAACTATCATGATTCATCTCGTTACATCATTAGATAATCAGCATACCATAATCTTTTCATACTATCATTATCTTTTTATATCATTATTATTGAGATCATCCTCATTAGTTTCATTTTTATCATTATAATGCCTTTAAAAATAAAAGTTGACTGTTTAAAAAAAATTTTAGTATATATGTAACAACCCATTAATGGTCTCCAAATTATCACTCCCAAGAGCAAAAATGGAATAGCTGTAATAAAAGGGAAAACCCAAGGTCATCTCCTCACGTACAAGAGTGTCTTGAACAATTCAATGCCTCAAGAATTTAGAAATCAAGATTAAAAAAGAAGAAGCTGGATACGCAGTCAAGGGGAATGTATGGTTACGCATGGAGGATCTCGAATTTAGAATTGTTGGAATGTTGGATTAAACAATTCAAGTTAGAACTCAAGAATATAAAGTAATTAGTGTACAATAAATTGCAATTTCAACTTCACCAAGTCAAAATCAAGAAAACATTTAGGTTTTGAAAACAAAAGAGAGTATAGAAACAATTTATTAAGCACTTGGGTTATGGGTTAGGACTTCCTCTAATTCAACACTACACAAAAGATTTATGGGCACTACTCATCTATTACTAACCCAATCAAGGCATTAATAATATGAAATTTAAGAAATAGACGCTCAAAGTTTGGTACCAATACTTTGAAAAATTCCTCACTATAGCATCAATCTATTGTGCCTTATGTCAATAACAAAACAAGAATAAGTTAATCCTTCAAACTCCCAATTTCAGAATCTGGTTTTCGACAAATTGAAGCATGAAAATCAACAATTATAGAAATCCAACAAACATTGAAAACAAAGGGTAGCTTTTACCGCAACCCAAGCTTTGAAATTAGCCTAACTTCACCGTTGCGAATATGGAAAATCAACAAAAGAAAAACTCTAAAAAACTTTCGTTATTTCACCCCGGAATGTAAAAATAGAAATCAAACTTTTGCTCCTAACCGAATCCCTTTCTCTGGTGTCTCCTCTCCTTTTTATACCAATTTCCATGCCCTCTTTCTCTCTATGTGCCACTGATTTTCCTTCCTCCATGCTCTACTCCCATAACCGTTTCCCTCTCCCTCTTCTATTTCTCTTGCTTTTCGTATGCTCTCTCTAGAAGCTTCCCTTCTCTTTTTGGATCAGCTTGGGTGGGCCACAACCTACAATACACACATAAAGTCAATTCTTTTAACTCGTGATTTGTTCAAGTCCACAAATCTTAGCCCAGTTTTATTCCTTTAATGGGTAAACAACCTTTTTTACATGCCACTAGCCCAGCTGTCATACATTATTAGTAAAACTTATTTAACCAAGTACATTAAGAGTATCTATAACAACATAATTTCCCATTTATCACCTACTATAAATTCAATGCTGGGATTTCTATATGTAACAACAAATTCACATTCAATTTGAATCTTGTTATCGATTAATTTTATACTATGGTCAAGGAATATATGATCTGCTTGGTACTATGGTCAAGGCATATGCGTTGCCCGGAACTACGATGAAGGAATATAATCCACCTTAAATACAAAAATGATACATATGATGAAGGTCTAGGAGCTACCTGAGTACTCCCATTTTCTTAATCAAAATGCATAATTTCAATTACAAATGCTAGCATTTCCCATTTAGTTCAATTCCTGTTGTTTAGTCTTAGTTTAGTTCATGTTTAGTTCAATTTCAATTCGTGTTCAGTTTCACATCTAGCTTTACGTTATGTTTAGTTCACATCAGTTCAGTTCTTTTCATGTCAGCTCAAGTCTTGTTAATACACATCTTGTTAAATGTCAATTCATGTCAAGCTTATTTTTGCTCTTATATGTATTCATGTTGTTATTGCAATGCATACATCTTTAACCTGTATGTTAAGTTATATGTTAACTTGTTGAAATTTATCATAAAATCTCACTCGGTAGTCCCAACTACCATTCTCTCCAGAATTTTAGACAATGTGTCAAGATCTAGAGAACCCACGAATGGGAGATTGGACAAGGTTGAATAGAATGTGAAGCAGATTAAGAGTTGATAGAGCCTAACACCCCCATTTTTTGGGCATTAGTTTAGATATCATAGTTGAGCTATGTGAACAACTCAGTGAATTAGTACAATAGAATTTATTTTTAGACTGTAGTTATGAAGCACTATCTCCAATACTCTTTATGTTATAGACCTGTTGGACAAGTACTGTAACCTTTTGGATACTAGGTATCACATGAATTTTGTGAAGCATGTTTATATTTTGGAATATATTACTTCTAGTACATAGTATTGCTGAAAGAAAAAAATTATTCACTGCGAATATTACATATTGTTAGTTGCATGCTAGGGGCATTGCATTTTTATTTGTCATGAACAAGAGCATGTAACCTTGTGTTACATATCCTAACTTTTCAAGTTCCGTCAAATCCCTAGCGGAATTTGGGGGTGTCCCAATATATGATTACAGTGAAGATGGATTAATGCACAAATGAATTTTCAATGTTTCTCAAAGTTTGACAATGATATTTGCGCATTATTTTTATTTATCAGTAAATTCATTACAACCTTTTTTTTTAAAAGAAACTGATCTCATTTAAAATAGGATTCTTACAACCAACATTCTAAATAGTCATAGCTGATTAAGATACAAAAAAGTTACAACATATCACTTGCAACTGTGGTCATAATACATAAGGGAACATATTCAACATCATAGGTATCTTTAAGGCAGGAAAGAGCAGACTTTGCTAGTAAGTGTGCTGCCATATTGGCCTCTTTGTAGGTGTGGGAAGCTAACCATTTGGTGTAGGACTCTAGTACATGGCGAGCATCCCCAATAGGGCAACCACCTAAGCTAAAATTCATGCTCTTGCTTAGTAGTATGTCAATCACCTGTTTGGAATCTTATTCTAGACAGATTTGTTGGAGTCCTATTTCCTTGCAGAATATAGTAGCTAGCATTAGACCATAGGCTTCTGCATCGAAGGGACTCCCCATAAGTGGTCTGATCGCTCGAAGTACACCAATGCCTTGACCCTCATGATCTCTAATCAACACTCCAATTCCAATTCTTCCTTCCTAATGCCTGATTGCTACATCCCAGTTAACCTTAAATTGACCCATCACTAGTTTTGACCACTTATGAGGTGCTTGTTGGGCCTGGTTCTTTTTCCCCTGAGAGGTAGTGAGAATTTCCTTGTAGGAGGACACCTCTACTTTGGCTAATTGAGATAGTGTAGTGGGGTGTTTGAAGCCTTTCACATGTATAAATTCATCCCTTTTGGAGCATATACCTTTAAAAGTAACTGCTGCCTCTTCCAGTTCTGTGGTGTTTAGTGTGTCCACTAGAACAGACTAGATATCCATACATCAGATCACTATTAAAACTCATCTTTTGCACCTTATGTAGCCTCATTTCCACACGTCCCTTGCATCCTCACAACCCCAAAGGGCATGCCCTGAGGTTTTAGGTCATACAAGTTCATCCAACACTTAATCAAAGCTCAAGACCATAATCACCGCTAAATCATCCATTAAGCATGCCTGATGTTTCTAACTTTTCATCAAGAGATATTTTAAAAACTTAATCATGAAATCATGCATTCTCTTTCTTATCCTAATCACAACACTTTTCTAAATGCACATTATTCAAGCCTAGGTAAATTAAATCAAAACTTCCATAAGTTAAGCATAACTAATCAAAACCGGTGTATGCTTAGATGATCAACACAAGATAGAATTAAAGCCTATTATGGCATGATTCTAACTTCAAAATTAAACCTTCAAGACTCATTATAAGACATTATTGAATCATATAAAATTATTCTAAGACATGTCATAGCTATAAATTTAACTTAAAAACAATTTATGAAATCAATGATCCCAATTAACCCGATTTTGAACTAATCATGGTAATCTCAACTAAATTCAATTAAAAAATCACTCCCATGGCATAACTTCAAGCCTAACATGCTATGCAAATACTAAAAAAAAAATAGTGCAAGGTTACTTCCCAAGATTCATGGCCCTTAGAGCTCCCAACATAACCTTACTCAAGAACTCTCAAGAATTTCACTCGGTTTCACTCTATTGCTCACTAAGGGGGAGAAATGTTTTCAAGACTCAAGAGGAGGCTTGAATGAGAGGTGCGAGGAAGCAAGGAGGTAAAAGGGAGTATTTATAGCTTCATTGGAGAGGTGAGAGGAGAGAAGAGGCATGACAATGGTGAGGTTTGGGTTTGGTGGAGGTGGGCGGTGGGCAGTGGATGATGAGTGCCAAAAATCATATTGTGTCATCCTTTGGGCATGTGAATAGTGCCCTATGATTTCATAATTTCAACAAGGTCAGGTGCTGAAATGAGCCTATGGGTGCAGGGGCTGCTTTGGATCAGATTTTAAAACAAACCAAAAATTATTTCCACAAGGAAATCATGCTAGAGGCTGACGGGTTTGATTCCACCAAGCTGACTAGTTTTTGCTCACTTGCTTGTCTCATCTTTGTAGTATATTTATAGGTATGATGGCCTTCATTTGGAGACTTTTAAAATGAGGAAAGAAGGCTGGATTGGCTACCATGTGATCATACATGAGCAGAAAATGAAATGAAACTAAAGTGATGGTGGTTTAGCCGAGTGACATGCGTAACCCTCTCCCTTTGCCAATCAGTTTGGTTTTCTTTGGGGGGTTAAAATGAAAAATAAGATTTTGAGTGCCTTGAAGTACTTCTTTGAGATTGGAGGGCAGAGGTGGTGGTGCGTGGGAATGGCTAAAGGAAGAGCACAAAAATAAGGGCACTCGATTTGATTCTAGCTAGTTTTCCTAAGGAAATGTTTGGACTTTGGTTTAGTTTCTTGGAGGAATTTTGCCCATTGCTCGGTCTGGTGCATAGGTGATGAGATAACATTGATTAATGAAATTATAAATGAGAATATGATGGAAATGGCATTGGCTAGGGGCTGATTTGGTGCAATGCACATGAAGGGTGCACATGTGTGCCAATTGTGGTGATTTGGGCATTGACATGTATTTGCCTCTCTTGACATGTGTTGGGTCAAGATTAAACTTCTAATTTGGCCTAAGAATGATGCAATTCAGTAATAAAATTAATAAATTTCAGATAAAAAATTTGGAAAATAATTAAAAGGAAAATTAAGCTTAAATCATGGTTTAGAGGTCACTAATCATGTGTAACTTGATTAATGCCCTTAACTCAAGCTAGAAGCTTAACTATGGTCAAGTGGAGACCTTAGGGGTGTGGGGTATCTCTTGGGCTTGAGGGAAAATAATGGTAATGGCGTGTGTGGGCTTCAATTAGAAGTGTAAAAATGGAAGACAAGTCTTTTGGGCATTGTTGGGCTATTTGTGTAAGTCTCTTGGTTGTGGGCTCTTGGTGTGGGCCAATGAGTGGACCTTGTGTCCAAATTTGAGGGCTCATATAAGGTGTCAAAGTTTTACCAAGATTGGATCAAAATGACATGTCTTTCTAAGGTTGGGCCAATGGCCTCTACTATCACCAAGTTAGGTTTAAAGGCTTTATGCCTTCCTCATGTTTGGGCCTAATTTCTATGGCTTGTCAAGAAAGGCCTAAGTTTCTTAAATCCATATGAGTCTTAGCTTATGGCATCTATCCTTAGCCCATCAAATTGGTAGTGATTGAGGGCCCTAGATAAAACACTATTGGGTTTATCTCTAAATCCATCCATACTTAGTCCTTTTAGCTTAGCCCACTAAGGATGTCAAGTTTCATTCCCCTATTGGCTTCTTAGCAAATAAAAATATATATATTGGAAATCTTCCAATGATTCCAATTGTGATGCCATGCATGCATGAATGGATGCGAATGCCATGATGTGATGTGATGTCACACAAGTCACAAGCCAAACAAATAAGGGTATTTGGTCTTCATGTCATCTTTGTTCTCCCACGTGGCTTCTTCTACAAAGCACCTTAACTAGAGGAATTTTCCAATTCCTAATTTTTTTTCTCCTTCTAGTCACTAATTTGAATAAGAATTTCCTCATGGGTTAGGTTAGGTTAGGTTGTAATGATATACCCTTTGCATCCATAACTGCTAGTGTCTACTTTCCAAAACTTTTCTTAAGGGAAGATAGTGGAATATGTCGTGAATTCCTTGGAATTCAGCAAGAAGATCCAGCCTATAAGCAATCAATCCTATTCTTTCCAATATTTCGTAAGGTCCCAAGTATCTTGGACTTAGTTTCCCAGTTTTTCCCAAGCTGAAATACTCCTTTCGTTGGCGATACCTTGAGGTAGACCTAATTGCAAACTTTGCACTCAATGCTCCTTCTCCAATGTTTGGCATAGCTTTCCTGTCTATCTTGAGAAACCTTCATCCTTTTTTTATCAACCGAATTTTCTCCTTCATCTCTTGCAAAATCTCTATACCATAGATTTTTCCTTCTCCTACTTCATCCCAGTATAAAAGAGATCTACATTTCCTTTCGCACAAAGTTTTGTACGGCGCCATCTGAATGGTGGCTTGGAAGCTATTATTATAAACAAACTCGATTAACAACAGGTGCTTTTTCCAATCACCTTTCTCTTGTAGGACATAGGTTCTCAACATTCTGAATCATTCGTTCAGTTTACCCATCAGTTTGAGGATTATAAGCACTACTGAATTTCAACTTGTTGCCCATTATGTCCTGAAGGCCTTGCCAAAAGCGGGAGGTAAAATGCATATCCCTATCTGATATGATCTTCTTTGGAAATCGATGCAATCACACTATTTTTTATATTTTATACAAACAACAAAGATAATTTCACCATAAGGTCGGTATTTTTCATCGACAAGAAGTGAGAACTTTTGTTAAGCGATCAATCACGACCCAAATAGAGTTATTACTGATGAGGTCCATGGTAGTCCGACCACGAAGTCCATTGAGATGTATTCCAATTTCCTTTCTAGGATTGGAAGTGGCTGCAACTCACCAGTGGGTCTTGGATGCTTTGCCTTGACTACTGTACAAACTACACATTTATTTACGAAATCTGCCATGTCCTTCCATCAAAAATGTCACTTCAAATCTTGATACATCCTTGTACTTCCTGAAGGAGCAGTGTATGGAGTCTGATATGCTTCCCTCAAAATTTTATCCTTGATTTCAGGATCAATTGGGATCACCTTCCGATTTTGATAGTATAACAACCCATCATTCCCGATGGTGAACCCTTCCAATCCTTCTTTCCTTTCCAACTTCTACCTAACTTTTGACCATTTGGGATCTTCCATCTGTTGTTTCTTCAATTCCTCCCATTCTAAGGTAAAATTTCTTGTACTGTGGTGAGAGATGCATCAGGATGGAGATCCTTAATTAATAAGTTCCTCATACTGTGCAGGAGTGACTCCATTTCGGGGGGAGAATTTGAAGGATCATCCTTTTGCATCTTACGACTAAGTGTGTCTGCTACAAGATTAGCTTTCCCAGGGTGATGCTTGATTTCACACTAATAGTCACTAACCATTTCCATCCACCTTCTCTACATCATATCTAAATTCTTCTAACTGAATAAGTACTTGAGACTTTTATGGTTAGTGTAGATTTCGCAAGTTACACTATACAAGTAGTGCCTCCAAATCTTCAGGGCAAAAACTACAACAACTAGTTCTAAGTCTTGGGTGGGGTAGTTTTGGTCATTTTTCTTCAATTGATGTGAAGCATAGACGACAACCCGTTCTTCCTACATGAGCACGCATCCAAATCCTGATTTAGACACGTCACTATAAACCGCATAAGGTTTATGTGGTTTAGGCAGTACTAACACTGATGCAGTTGTAAGCCTATTCTTGAGCTACAAGAAACTCTACTCACACTTTCCTGTCCAGCATACTTGGCATTGTTTTTGGTTAGGGCAGTGACCGGTCTTGATAGCTTGGAGAATCCCACTACAAACCTTCGATAGTAATCAGCTAATCCCAAGAAACTCTGGATCTCATGTACGTTAGTTGGACGCTTCCAATTCACAACAGCTTCAACCTTGCTTGGATCAACCGCCATTGGCTCGAGATCACATGCTCTATGAATTTCACCTCATAAAGCCAAAATTCGCACTTGCAAAATTTGGCATATAATTTTTGCTCTTTTAACCTTTCCAATGCCAAATGGAGATGCTTCTTGTGTTCCTCCTCACTTTTAGAGTAAATCAGTATGTAGTCAATGAATACGACAACAAACCTATCTAGGTAGGGTCTAAATACTCTATTCATCATATTCATGAATGCGGCAAGGCCATTAGTTAGACCAAAGGGCATTACTAGTGTGACGCCCCCAGATTCTGTTTGGGATCGAACGGACATCTGAAGCGTCAGGACATGCAACACATGGTTACTTACTCACATTCATGATATATAAGATGCAATATTCCTAGCATGCATATAGCATTATGCAATATTCGTAGCGGATAATTTTTTTTGAGCAATACTATGCACCAAACTTATAATATCCCAAATAGTTAAATCATAATCCAAGTATACTAAACAAAATAAACATCCACGATTTCAGTACGAGTCTCTGAAAACTGTAATCTCAAAAATATGGGAGATCAGACTCCATATTTACATTACCAAAATACACTATTAAGGAAGTTTATCAAGTAACTCGTGTAACTCGAGTAACGAGCCCAAAATACTGTCTAAAAACTAACTATGGAAGCTGTAAACTCCCCGTCTTGTCTGCAGTGTCTAGTCAACCTCATCCAGTCTACCAGTGTCTGCTCCCTGCTTTGATCCTAACACATCGGCTACCATTCGGGGGGAATGGTAGTTGGGACTACCATAGTGAGATTTGATTACAAATCTCAATAAGTTAACAGGAAACTTCCAAATAGGTTAATGATGCATGCATGGCAGTAAAAGCATGAATGCATAATTAAAGTCGTAAGTAAGTATAACATAACTTAACATATAGCATGGCATAACTGACATAACCTGAATTGAAACATGAACCGAGCTTGACTTGACATGACATGAACTTGAGCTTAAAACATAACAAGAATGTGAACTTGAAACATAGCATGAAACATAAACATGAACTTGAACTTAATATAAACTTGAGAATAACATGACATAAATGTGAACTTGAGACATAATGTGAACGTGAACATAACATAACATGTACGTGAACTTGAGCATAACATGTACATGAACATAACATGACATGAACGTAAATTTGAAACATAACATGAACATAAGCTTGAACATAACATGATATGAACATGAACTTGAAACTTAACGTGAATATGAACATAACATAACATGAACGTAAGTTTGAACATAACATAAACGTGAACATAACATGATATGAATATGAACTTGAAACTTAACGTGAACATGAACATAACATAACGTGAACGTGAGTTTGAACATAACATAAACGTGAACATAACCTGATATGAACATGAACTTGAACATAAGCTTGAACATAACATGATATGAACATGAACTTGAAACTTAACGTGAATATGAACATAACATAACATGAACGTAAGTTTGAACATAACATAAATGTGAACATAATATGATATGAACATGAACTTGAAACTTAACGTGAACATGAACATAACATAACGTGAACGTGAGTTTGAACAAAACATAAACGTGAACATAACCTGATATGAACATGAACTTGAAACTTAACGTAAACATGAACATAACATGTACATGAACATAACATAACATAATGGCAGATTATACTCCTTCACCGTAGTACTCGGTAGCGCATAGCCTAGACCACAGTACCAGGCAGCGCGTATTATTATTGACCGTAACATAACTTAACTGATTTAACCATCTGTAATACGGTAGATTATACTCCTTCACCTTAGTACTTGGTAGTGCATAACCTTGACCGCAATACTAGGCAGCACGTGTCATCTTTGACCGTAGTACAAATTAACTGATAACTGAAACTTAACTGTTCTCAAAATACACAACTGTATTCGAGATGAAATGTGACTGGAATATGAAAGAACAGAAGTTCTGACGTCACATAATATGACTTGAACATAACTTGAGAGACATGACTTACTTGAGATAGAAATATTTTGTATTATGACATAACATGTAACAGATAATATTTCATAACATGGCATAACATGTAATAGTGAATATTACGTGACATGGCATACATGTAATAGATGACATAACATAATATGACATACTTGTAACATATAGCAATACGTGACAGAATAGATTGTGTAATAGATAAGCATTCGTGACAGAATAAATCATGTATAACAGATAAATATGTAATGATGTGTCATGGCATGGCATATATGATAACATACATACATAAATTATAGTTCTCTTACCCATCATACATACATAGTAAACTAATAGTAAGTTAGAAGTTAACTTACCTCGATCGTCGCATTCTATGAGAATAAAGTGTAAAACACGATAAACTATAAGAGGGTATTCTAAAATTTAAAAATTTAATTACTAACAATTAGAAACATTAAAACAAGCTAAATTAGAGTAAAATTACCATTTTACCATCTACATGTAGGAAAATGACCATTTTACCCCTAACTTGAAGATTTCACATCCTAACTCCAAAAATTTTCAAAATTTACATTCCTCATGTAAATTTTATCCTAAACTCAAATATCAACGGAGAAAAATTTAAAATAAATCACAACTATAAAAAACACACTATGGCCGAAATATCTATAGGCCATTTCTCTTGGTTTTTGTTGCAATTCCTTCCAACTTCAAAACTCATGCTTAAACCAAAATTTTGCAACAAAGATCTTCCTATCCTAAGTTTAAAACCATACTTAAAACATCCATTTAGAAAAACCTAATAATGAACACCAAAAGTTTTGTAAAAAGATCCAAACCCTTGAATCACAAGCTTTGACCCTAAATCAAAACATCTCCAAGAATTCTAAAAAATCAAATTTTACTTATAACATACTCATAACATCATCCTCAGATCAACTATGCTTTAAATCATCAAACTAAAATATCAAAATCACAAAATAACACTTGGAGTTTTTGGTTTTACACTTAGTCCAAAAATAGAAACATTTTTCTTAACTAGCTTTGATCAATATCTTGATCCATGGCTTAAAAGGGTGAGATCTTCAAACTAAAACATCACATGGTTTAAAAATGTGTTCTAAAGAAGATCCAACCATCCAACTTAAAATCACATGGCTAAATATCAATCAAACAGGGATCTAACCCAAAACATCAAATCTTAAGCCTAACCGAAAGCCTCTTGCATATAAAAATCATATCTTTGAAATTAATACCAAATATCTTCAAACTAACATAATAACATGAAAATAAGAGACTTAGGATCATCATATAAAAATATCAAAGCCTTTAGCGTAAGATCAAACCACAAAATATTCAAACATTCTCAATATAAAAATTGTTTCTCCACTTCCACTTTTCAAGTTTCTAGATCTAAGGAAATCTATTATCAAAAGCTTTAGTCATGAAATAAAACCTCAATTAACATTCATAAACACATGCTAACAACACTCCATAAAATTTTCGGACCAATATATGTCCATCATCTTGGACAAAAATTCCAAAACATAATATACTCTCCATTTTCAAGCCCAGAATGACCTTTCCATGGTTAAAAATACTTTTAACCAACCAAATGACCATGTAATGAGATGAATGATATATCTATGAAAACTATACTCAAAGAAGAACAATTTTTATGAAGGATTCATTGTGTAAAAATACTTACAAATGGTTGAAAATTGCCACCTAAAAAGATCCAGAAATCTACCTGAGAGAGCTCTTTTGGGATTCTCTCTAAGAACACGGTGAAGAAGTGATGAAAGGGAAAGAAATGTGTCTTGCATGACTTTAGACTTCTGGAGGGGAGAGATATGGGCTTGAGTGACCCTTAATTGGAGGTGGCTATATGACATAAAGTGGAGAATAGTGAGGGGTAAAGGACTGCCTGCAGAAGCTGTGAGGTATGGAGGTTGATAAGGTGGATTCTCCTTCCCATCAAGGCACTATTGGGTGCAGCCAAAGGCATTAGATGGTCTGCTATGTGGGGGAGGAAACTTCTTCAGGAAGCTTTGCCAAGGTGTCCAATTTCGTGGGCCTTGGTGGGCCTCAACCAAGTGGGCTTCAATTTGGGGTTTAAAAGGGGTTTGGTTAGGGTTTGAGATGCTATCAAGCCCAAATCCATTTTTTCATGGCCCAAACAAATTTTCATGGTTTAAAAGGTTGGATAATGATATCAAGTGATTAAACACAATGCTAGAAATCAGATAAAAAGGAGTTTGGAAACCAACTTTAGGGTTTAGGGAAACCGTTTAGGGTTTCGGTTTTCAACCAAGCTTTTGGAGTTTCAATTGGATTCCAACCATTTAGTGTCTTGCTAGGGTTGAAACTCTCTTTGGTCTGGCATAATTTGGTTGATCATATGAAAAAAAGTTTTGCTTAGGTAGCATAATCTCACACATTGATTTCCTTCACAAATCCATCTGATGGTTCCTCTTTGTGCCAAGTGTCTAATACTATTCATTATGTGTGGTTAAGATCTTGCCAAGTGTCTAATAAAACTTATCTAACCTAATTTAGACATTCCACACTACGATTTTAAAAACACTACACTTAGTACGCTTATCGAGATTACTATTTATTCCAAAAAATGCGTAATAAACTTAGTACTAAAAAATCTTAAATATTCATATTAACCTACAGTGAAAATTGTTTACCAAAACTCAAAACCGAAGTGTCCTTAAAAATAATTTTACAGTTTCAAACAGGCATTTCGTTCGAAATTATGAAAATTGGTTATTGCACCATAAAATCCTAAATAATCAACTGAGTCTAGTGGCGCAAACCATAACGTATTCTGACACTTCTAACAACCGCAAATAATTAAAATGAAATTCCATCACTATAGTGAGTGATAACATTGACTATTTTGACATGCTAAAACCTGTGTGATTGGTCAATTTGTGAAAACTTATAGGGTTTTCACTAAATTCATAAAGTCAATAGAAATTCCAATAGTAAATTTCTAGAGGGCTATTACAACTAGGAATTCATAGTGCCCATATCTAGTTTGAAATGCCATCTTAGGGATATCATGTTCCCTAATCATGAGTTGATGAGATCTTGACCTTAAGGCTGTCTTCGAGAATGCTGATGCATCTTGTAATTGATCTAATAGGTCATCAATACGCGATAATGGATTCTTGTTCTTTATCGTTACCATGTTCAATTGCCTACAATCAATACACATTCTTAACGACCCATCATTCTTCTTTACAAACAAAATTGACGCACCCCAAAGTGACGAACTAGGTTGAATGAATCCCTTCTCCAAAAGTTCCTCCATGTGTTCCTTCAACTCTTTCAACTCTAACGGGGCCATATGGTAGGGTGCTCTATGGATAGGGGTTGTAGCATGTTCTAGTTTTATAACAAATTTCATTTCTCTATCGGGGGTAATCCGGGCAGGTCGTCAATGAAAACCTTAGGATATTCTTCAACTATGGGTATTCCTTGAATCTCCTTATTACTATCAAAATCTTCTACTATGAATGCTAGATAAGTAGTAGCACCATTAGTGATGCACTTCCTTGCTTGCAAAGCTGATGTTAAAGAGGGCCAGGCTTCATAGTCCCTCCCGTGTAACAGTTCTATCCAACTTTGGTTGATCAAAGATATTCTCCTTGTTTCGGCAATCTACTCTAACAAAGTGGTTGGATAACTAGTCCATCCCTAGTATAATATTGAACTCTAATAAATTGAAAATGGTTAGATCGACTTCCATTATTCTTCCATTCAAGCTTAGTGGGCAGTTTCTAAGTACTCGAGTACAAGTGATCGTACTCCCATTAGGAATCAACACTATTATAGCTTGAGGTAATGTTTGTGTTGGCAGAGTAAACATGCGTGCAAACATCGCGGACACAATAGACCTCGTAGCGCCGGAGTCAAACAAAGCACATGTTGTATATTCATATACTTAGCAGCTAATTTATAAGAACTACCATCTACTTAGCAGCTGATTTATAATAACTAATTTCTAAAAGATGGGTACTAAGGAAAAATACCAATGATGACTCTCGTTTCTTCATCTTTAGGAATCTCCTCGTCTATCTCTCTGCGGGTGATAGCATATACACAATCTTGGGCAGGCAGACGGACAAATCCTCTCATTTGTCCGTCTGCCCAAGACTTGGCCAATTGTTAGGAGGATTCCTTCCACCTTGTGCATTATGGGGGCACTACCGAATCATGTGCCCTGGTTGGCTACATCGAAAGTACACCCCTAAACCTACACGACACTCTCCGCCATGAATCTTTTCTGCATTTCTTGCAAGTAGTGGGTGGGGCTGGCATGATGCCTTTACCCTTGATTGCTTGTAATATTCTCCTTTCGGCATTACTCCCTCTTGTAGAGAAGGGAGAAGCCCTCTTCCTTTCTAGGCTAATCTGAGCTGCTATGCTTTGTTGCTCAACTTCTATTATGGCAACCACATAAACTAATTCCTGGAAGTTGTTAATGCGTGAACCAGCCACATAACTGCAAATCCCAACTCCATAAATTTTGTACATGCACGTGCATCTACATATTCTCAATAGCAATCAGATGTGGAGCGAACCTTCCTAGCTCCATAAATTTTGCAGCTAATTGTTTGACAATATAGTTTCCTTGCACTAGTGTGGCAAATTCTTGAGCCTTCTGCTACTTCATTGATTCTGGGAAAAATCGATTATCGAACTCCTCTTTGAACCTATCCCAGGTCAAAGCAGCGATGTTACCCAATTCCCTTATTAGCAATTGTCACTTGGTGTCCCACCAGATACCAACCTCTCCTCGCAAAAAATGTCAGAATACTGCACATTTTGTTCCTCAATACAATCACTAATCTTGAAGGCCATATCGAGATCAAGGAGCCACTTGTTGGCCTCCATGGGTCCTTTGGTTCCCATGAAACAAGGGTATCTATATATTAAGAACTTCTCATATGAGCAGCCTCGGCTTTCCATCCTTTCTTTCCTTTCCACCTACAAGTGCGGATGTTGTCGGTTTTATCTGAGGATAATCTCATGTTGATGCTTCATTGTGTCTATCATTTGGCCAATTGCGTATGCCAAATTGTGCCCTCCGTCCAATGGGCGCTCTTGATCTCGGCGAGCATTGGACCCTTTGAGGTTTCTTTCCCTTCTGTCACGTGTAATTTTCCTTCAGCCTTCCAAATCTTTAGAGGCATGTGTATTAGATCCAGCTCCAGCTTCAAAATTCAAGCCTATCCAAACTAAAGATTCAAACCTACACTCTGGCATAACATTCGGACATATGGATTTACCACCTTGTGGAGCCCCCAAACCTCCGTTTGGGATAGAACGGAAACTTCAAGCATTGAGACATGCATACTCCTGTTCATGACAGTTAATATACAATGCATCCTAGAATGTAACTAAAAGTATGCAATAATCACAACGAAATAAGGCTGACTAAATATAACGCATGCCAGAATGAACTAAATTATCCCAATAGTATTAATAACCATCATAAGTTTAAACAATAAGGTAGCATATCCTCAATACAAAATACTTCAAATCTTAAGGTATGAAGGGTTAGAGCTATGAACATCAATATAAGATCTAATCTTCAGTCGAGGTCCGACTCCTCTTCAATCAATCGGATCCCCTGGTCCATCCTATCGATCCTCGTCTGGTCCTAAAACAACTTCTATCATCCCAAGTGGAATGATAGTAGGTCCACAATGGGTGAGATTTACTCAAAATCTTAGTAAGTTAAAATACCAATGTGCACAAAGATAAATTATGCGCTATGAATGATAAATATGAAATGCATGCTATGTCAAAAATCAGAATTTGTCTCCCATCCAGATTCCTCAACTTTTTAAAAAAAACTTTGATGCATATTTTCTCAAAGATAACATTTTTCACTTCAATTTTCAAAAACATAACATTTCATCATCATTAAGTATCATTATCAATTGCATTAACATTAACATCATAACGTATGCTATCATCACAGTTCCATATGCACTGTGAATACCTGTTGGTGACCGTAGTACAACTCATATTGAAACTACATTGTCTGTAGACTTGTTCTCAATGCATTGGTAACAAAACATAACATCATCATCATAACATCATAAAATCATAACATATGCACCCATCAGCCTTAGGTGTCATAACATTTGACTTCACTCTGGCGTTCTTTAAAAAGAACCCATTCGAAACCCGTTGACTGTTCTTTATCAACCCATGGGTTACCACTCTATTTTTAATCACTCTAGAGTAGACAGAGGAGTTCCAATAGGATAATTTCGCATCCTAGATTTTGAGATTGTGACAAAAACTAAGTTTTCATGATATGCTTGAAATTGTTTTTCATGACATGTGTTTGCAAAGTACGAAAATGACAGCTTCACATAGTGTTCAAATGATAAAGAACATCCACACATGTCCTATGAACTATTTAATCAAATTCACAATGCTATGTTTTATGGTTCAAATGACAATTATAACATGAATGTGATATTTATCAATAAATTATAAATAACTTATCAAATGGTAAGTTAGAGGCCAACTTACAAACTGTCCAAGTTTGGAAAATTGTAGCGGCTGTAAACATGTTACACTAAGTTAGGATTTGAGCTTATAAGGAAGATATTCATAATCAAAAGGGTTCAAAATGGGTATTTATAAAAAATACCCTAAAGTTTCCAAAATTTCAACTAAGACCCTAAATTTTCACTATTAGCAAATGAGTCCCAAAATTTACAAAACTTCACAAACCCCATATGTTCTAAGTTCTAAAACCATCTATGGCCTTATAATTTTAAGAATCAAAGTAAAACTATACTAATCACACCCAACCCGTGGCATGCATGCCATTAATGTCGAAATATGATTTCAACTATTTAACCCCATGGATGCATGTATACTCAATTTCATCAAGCGCCATCAATAATTAAAACCTTTTAAAAACTTAGTTTCAGGTCATACAAGCTCATCCAACACTTAATCATGGCTCAAGACCTTAATCACAACTAAATCATCCAATAAGCATGCCCAATGTTTCTAGATTTTCATCAAGAGATGTTTTAAAAACATAATCAAATCGTGCATTCTCATTCTTATCATAATCACAAGGTTTTTCTAAATGCACATTATTGAAGCCTAGATAAATTAAATCAAAACTTCCATAAGTTAAGAATAACTAATCAAAACCGATGCATGATTAGATGATCAACAAAAGATAGAATTAAAATCTATTATGGCATGCTTCTAACTTCAAAATTAAACCTTCAAGATTAATTCTAAGACATTCTTGAATCATATAAAATTATTCTAAGACATGCCATAGCTATAAATTCAACTTAAAAACAATTTATGAAATCAATGATCCTAATTAACCCAGTTTTGACCTAAGCATGGTAATCTCAACTAAATTAAATTAAAAACTCGCTCCAATGGCTTAAATTTAAGCCTAACATGCTATGCTAATACTAAACAAAGATTAGGGCAAGGTTAATTACCAAGATTCGTTGCCCTTAGAGCTCCTAACACAACCTCACTCAAGAACTCTCAAGAATTTCACTTGGTTTCACTCTATTGCTTACTAAGGGGGAGAAATGCTTTCAAGACTCAAGATAAGTCTTTAACAAGAGGTGTGAGGAAGTGAGGAGGTGAAAGGGGGTATTTATAGGGTTCATTGGAGAGGTAAGGGAGAGAAGAGGCATGACAATGGTAAGGTTTGGGATTGATGGAGGTGGGCGATGGATGATGAGGGCAAAAAATTCTATTGCATCATCCTTTGGGCATGTTAATAGTGCACTATAACTTCATGATTTCAAAAATTTTAAGTGTTGAAATGAGCCTATGGGTGCAGGCCTGCTTTGGATCATATTTTAAAACAAAACAAAAATGATTTCCAAGAGGAAATCATGCTAGAGGCTGACAGGTTTGATTCCACCAAGCTGACTAGTTTTTGCTCGCTTGTCTTATCTTTGTGGTCTATTTTGTAGGCATGATGGCCTTCATTTGAAGAATTTTCAGATGAGGAAAGAAGGGTTGATTGGCTGCCACGAGATCACACATGAGCAGAAAGTGAAAGGAAAGTAAAGTGATGGTGGTTCAACCGAGTGACATGTGCAACCCTCTCCCTTTGCCAATCAGTTTGGCTTTCTTTGGGGGATAAAATGACAAACAAGCTATTGAGTGCCTTGAATTAATTCTTTGGGATTGGAGTGCAGGGGTGGTGGCGTGTGGGAATGTCTCAAGGAAGAGCCAAAACATCATGAAAAATTCTAAGGGCACTCAGTTTGATTCCAACTAGTTTTCCCAAGGAAATGGATGGACTTTGGTTTGGTTTCTTGGAGGAATTTTGCCCAATGCTTGGTCTAGTTCATAAGTGATGAGATGATGTGTTATTGGTAAAATTATAAATGAAAATATGAGGATAATGGTGTGGGCTAGGGGTTGATTCAGTGCAATACACATAGAGGTGCACATGTGTACCGATTATGGTGATTTGGGCATTGACATGTCTTTGCCTCTATTGATATGTGTTGGGTCAAGACTATAATTCTAATTTGGCCTAAGAAAGATGCAACTCAGTAATAAAATCAATAAATTTCAGATAAAAAGATGTGGAAAATAAATAAAAGCAAAATTAAGCTTAAAACATGATTTAGAGGTCACTAATCATGTGTAACTTGATTAATTCCCTTAGCTCAAGCTAGAAACTTAATTATCGTCAAGTGGGGACCTTATGGGCATGGATGAACTCTTGGGCTTGAGGGAAACCAATGGTATGGTGTATGTGGGCTTCTATTAGAAGTGTAAAAATGGAAGGCAAGGCTTTTGAGCCTTATTGGGCTTGTAGGGCTATTTGTGTAAGTCTCTTGGTTGTGGGCTCTTGGTGTGGGTCAATGAGTGGACCTTATCTCCAGATTTAAGGGCTCATATAAGGCCTCAAAGGTCTACCAAGATCAGGTCCAAATGGCATGTCTTTCTAAGGTTGGGCCAAGGGCCTCTTTTATCACCAAGTTAGGCCCAAAGGCTTCATTTTGGGCTTAATTTCTAAGGCTTGTCAAGAAAGGCCTAAGCTTCTTAAATCTACATGGATCTTGGCTTATGGCATTTTAGGTGGGGTGCTACATCTGGTCTTGGTTGGACTGTGCTCATAAATCTATGGCTTCATGGTTGTACATGCATGGGCTAGCTACATGGTGCTTGGAGATCCTCTTGGCAGCTCCGCTGCAACTTGCGGCAAGGCAAGACTGAGACTTAAGGGAAAAGACCTGCTCTTGGTCTCTCACAGTGTGGCAATGTAGACAGAGTGGTTGAGGTGGGTTCCCATGCTAGGTGGCTCTAAATGACAGTGGAAGGTGTTGGGCTTCGTTGTGTTGGCTGGTTCTTACAGTGGAGCCTATTGGCTTAGGTGTGGGGCTAGTGGTTCTCAGACAAGGGATGACAATGCACAATGGTGACTCACGATTGATGAACATAAGGCTATGGGTTTTGTGCTTTTGTGGTATGGTGCCATGGTTGATCTATTGGTTGTCGGTAGCTGCTATGCTGCTTGCCAGTGGCTGGTTCTTGGTCATGGATGAGGAAGGTAGTGGGCAAAGTATTCAATTTGCTCTATTTCTACAATGTAGGTGGCTCTCAGTTCCAATGGTTGGCTGTGAGGCTTGGGTAGTGCTGCCGTGGCTAAGGAGATTAGGAGGGAAATGGAGAAGTCTAGAGAGAGGGTCTACTGAAGGAAACACTAGCATGGGATGGTTTCTAATAGACAGTGCAGTAGTGGGCTACTTTTTTCCACAGGCTGCTTTCTGCTACTATTTGTTGCTGTTTTCATGCAAATGAGCTGCACAGGGAGAAGAGGGATTACGAGAGAGGGAATATGAGAAAGAGAGAGAGTTTCTGCAATCTAGAGTTAGAGAGAGAAAGGAGGAGACAAGATTGAGGACAATTAAATTCTAGCTCTACATGTATCCTAGTTTTAATTTAAGGGTGTGAATAATTCATGAAGCACAATAAATAAAATAAGAGAAAGATGTAAAGAAATCATAATAGAAATGGAAATGGGACTAAATTTAAAATCTAACTTATTTTCTTGATCCCAAAATGGGGAAGGAAAAATGAAACGAAGGAAATGATCAAATGTGTGGAGTTTTTTTTATACGTTTCTTGATTATAATAAAGGTGATGGTAACATCAGTTTGCCATGTGACAAGTGCAAGATGTATGGCGATGCACATTTGGCAGCAAGCAAATATGGAACCAAAAATTTGAATTATCACATAGATTCATGCCCTAGAAGAAGTTCACAAGATATTAGTCAGTCGATGTTAGTATAAAATATTGGATTTGCGTTGGTAAGCGCTTCTAAATTTGACGCTAACAAATATAGAGACATATTGGTAGGTTCTATTGTGAAGCATGACATGCAATTTCAATTTGTTGAATATTCTAGCATAAGATCCTTATTACAATATTTGATTCCAGATGTTCCATTCATATGTAGAAACACTGCCAAGGTTGATTTAGTTAAGTTGTATAATAGGGAAAAAGGGTTAATCTTCGTAATATCGTGCTTCTGATAGAAATAGTTTGACCTTTGACTTGTGGACTTTTATAACTACTTGTGGTTAAATGTACATTATGACGTTTTTCTAAATAATAATTGGGTTTTACAGAAAATGGTATTGAACTTTTCTTTTATGCCACCACCACATAATGTTATATCATTGTCTAAAAAAAATTATAATTTGTTATGTGAGTGAGGAATTGAAAACAAGGTTTTTACTTTGACTTTAGACAATACTTCTTCAAATGATGTTTTAGTGGAGATGTTAAGAATTCAATCGAATAAGAAAATATCAAGTGGTAGTACAAGATGAGTTAAAAGAGATTAATTGTGCTATCCAAAAAGTTTGTGAAAGTATCAAGTATGTCAAATAATCATAAACAAGAAAATGGAAATTTTTAGAATCAACCAATCAAATGTCTTTGGATAGTAAGAGAGGGCTAAGACAAGATGTCCTTACTAGATAGAATTCTACATTTCTTATGCTTGAAAGTAGGGGTGTAAAAAAAACCAGTGAACCAAACTAGATTGGACTAAACCGATGAGATCGGTCAGGTTCTAAGTTTGGTTCGGTCTAGTACCAGTTTTATTTGTCTTAAAATCGGTCAAAACCAGTCCGGTTCCCATTTTTCTTTTTCTAAAATCGGACAAGACTAATTTTTATATATATTTTAATTTTTTCTATTATATATAATTTTTATATATAATATATAATTATATATAAAATAGTTTTGCATTATATGATAAATTACTAATTAATATAATATTAAATTTTAAAATCTTATATCATTTTGTTTATTGTATTAATTGTTATACTAATATTATATAGTGCATATTAATAGTTGTACTAATACTATATCACTATATATTATAATATACTATAATATATCACTATATTATACATTATAATATATCACTATAGTCTTGTAATGCCCATCCTTGTGGTGGGTCCTTTAGAAAATGATTTTAATAAAAATAGACAGGAATTTCCTTTTGAAATTTTCTTTCCTTTCGTGCTAGGATACAAAATACTCCATGTTTATAAATAAAAATTGTTTCTTAATTTGAAAGGTTCCAGCAGAAAAAATTAAATTTCATAATTAAAGTCTCTCGTACAAAATAACATGCCTAGGCTTTCGTGCTCTTCCCCTTGGGCAGTGCCCGTCCTGACGCGTCATATTCATCTTGCCCCTAGGAGGGCACACATTAAAACTAAAATGAGTTGATGACTCATAAGCATTACTTCATACAGTTAAAATATACGAACATGGATTTTCAGTCATGCAGTCATCACTCCATACATATCATACGTATCATGCATAGACATGCAATTCATTTTAAAACGTTGCGAGGTGGGGTTTTTCTTTAAAAACATTTTCTTCTCGTAAAACAGTTCCCCATGCCTCATTGCCTTAATTTCTTAAAAGGTCGTTTCATGCATACATCTTTTCGTACATACATGCATACATTCTTTCTTATCGCTTTCATTGGCCATTGCACACTGTTGCACCCTGTGTGCTGGGGTTAGCGATCTTTTGGACCTGATTCTGCCTGTGGCCAAGGATTGGAAATCCATTTCGTTAGAGTGTAGCATTAGGTGCACTACCAGTACAACTTACCCAGCATTGCAATCTACCCAGTCCAGTCTTTATGGTACCTTTCCATTTCTATTCATGTGGCCGTTATGTATCTTTATACATTAAGCATTCAGTTCATTCATTCATTTTCAATCCTTTACAGCTCTTTCATTCATTTCATTCAGTTCTTACAGTTCTTCAGTCCTTTCCTTCATAAAAGTCATTTTAAAAGCATTGGACATTTTAAAAAAAAAAGTTTTCTTTCATGGCATTGTTTAAAACGTCAGTTCATGCATCTTTTTAAGTTTCGGTTCATTTCATTTTGTGAACATAAATACAATACGTATCACATATAGCATCCATCCACATGCATACACTTACTTACTTTGGATGCGTGAAAATGGGCTACCAAGGTGGGCCGTTACTTACGTATACTTGAAAACTTATGCTTAGCTTTCTTTCTTAAAATAGTGTCAGTTTGTAAAACTTGTTTTGTAAAGAAAAGCATTCCATTTTCATCTTCTTTTATTTAGAAAACTCTAGAAGAGTATGAACGCAATACTTACCTGGACTTCATGCCATACTCATTCCATGCAGTCCATTCGTGTGCGTGTCAGATGACAACCTACATGCATACACATAACCCTACGTCATTCGCTGTCTAACACATAACCTTACTTCATACCATACTCATTCCATACAGTCCATTCGTGTGCATGTCAGATGGCAACCTACATGCATACACATAACCTTAAGTCATTCTCTGTCTAATGCATAAGTAACTATACTAGAAATAGAACTATGCCTCACTTGGAACACTCTCCATCCATTCCTGAGCTCTTACGTGCCATTTACTATGCTAAAACCTTCGGAGTCTTATTCCTTAAAGTGAATCTCTGTGATTCACCTTAGGTTAAGACCTTTGTCTTATTCTTCTATCAACCACATGTCGACGCATGAATCAGGTTGACTAAGTCACGCATGCCAATCCTAGACACTAAGACTTTTGTCTTACTCTTCTATTTCTACATTTTGATGCATGATTCCGACTGACAGAGTCACATGTTCCAACCTTAGACGATATACTCATCACTACCTTCATGCATCCTGGCCCATACTCAATACTCATTCTCATCCATGCATGTCACATGACTTTAAGCCAACTCTGAGGCTTAAATATCGTGCAACCTATCCAGAACATGTGTCTCGCCAGAAGTACATGTATCTTATCCCTTTTATCACCTAAGACCAACTTATAATTCAACGAATGCCCGCTTGTATAAACAAGCTCGATACTCCGATACCAACTTGCTCAGATCGGGTCGATAAGACTCTTCTTACTTCCCGACCCTGTACAAGTTCATCTCGATACTTAACAAGAGGACTGCATCCACAAATGCACCTTTGTCATGTCACGTAGCTTAAGACAAATCTTGAGTCACGTCACGATGCTCGCCATGCTTCCGCTGCACTACTCTTACACTTCTCCACCACTTTACACATACTCTTAGTCATAAGTCAAACACAAGGTGACACCCGTCACCTTGGACTACAGGCCATGTCACCACTATCTTGGGACACTGTTACACAGTTTTCGACGCAACACAATACACTCTACGCTCCTTAACTACACAACCATCCTTTTATACGCGACATGCCTTACGGTGCATTGCTACCCAACACAGAGCACATGCCATGTACACTCTCTTCACTCTATGCCACACATCATTACGGCGCACGTCACAAGGTGCATCACTGCACTACATGGAGTACGCTCCATGTGTACTCCCTTCACACACCACGCTGCATCACAACTATGGCATACACCTCATACCCATACTTTACAGTACAGTCCACAACACTACATAATTATGCCACAACACTTCGTTACACAGCCATACTTCACTTTACAATTACACAACGAACTCCACAATACTAACAGCACAGTCCACAACCTATTAACGAACATATATCATAAGTAATGAGAGATAGAGGGTTATAACATTGATGGGATAGCCCGTATGTTACTCGCTGCCCATCACGATCAAGGCGTCGGAGGAGTCGTACATGGCGGTTAAACCGCAAGCAGTGGCTATTTGGGCTACTAGGGGTGGCTACGGGTGTGGATCTGAGCGGAGAAAGGTTTGGTCGTAGTCCTAGAGTGGTAACCTCATGGTAGTGCCGAGGTGGCACACGGTGGTTCGTGGAGGTGTTTTGGGCCGTGTATGGCTAAACTAGGAAATGGAGAGGGAGAGCTAGAGGAGCTTGGCTGGGCATGGGCAAGCTTGAGGGAGGTGTGGTGGAGTTATGGTGGCTAGACGGTGGCTCATGGCAGCGGATTGGCCATGAGTAGTGTAAACCATGCATGAGAGAGTGGGGGAGAGTGAGAGCAATGGGTAACTTGGTTGGGCATGAAAATAGCTAGGAATGGTCGTGGTGGTGAGAGGATCATGGTGGTGGTGGTAAAGTGGCGCGCGTAGCCGTGCACGGCAATGCACTGTGGTGAAACCGTGTGTGTGTGTGACCCATCGAAGAGAGAGAGAGAGGTAGGGGGAAGGAAGACCATGGAAATGAAGCCCATGGAGTAAGGATTCCGTTGGTGGTGGTCAGAGGCCAAGCTGGCCATGTATGGTGGTGCTATGGTGGAGAAATGGGTGTGAAACCCATTTTGGTTGTGATGTCGTAGGAGGAGGATGAGGCTGCCATGGTGTTCACCGATGGGAGGAGGGACTTGCTGGTGGAAAGGAAGGTTGCCGGTGGTGGAGGTGGAGCTGGCAGTGGCGCCGACTGGGAGGAGAAGCAGCATGTCAAGCTGTGAGAGAGAGAGAGAGAGAGAGAGAGAGAGAGAGAGAGAGAGAGAGAGAGAGAGAGAGAGAGAGAGAGAGAGGAAAGGAAAAAGTGAGGAGAAAAAGAGAGGGGTTTGGGTATTTAATCTAGGTCCTTCGTTTCGGGGATCTTCAAAATGATCTAACGGTGAGTTTAAATACTGATTTGAAAACACATAAATGTTTTATTTAAAATAAAACATTAAGAGAAATTAAGATAGAATATTATTTTATAAGCTAAAGTTTGTAAAATAATATTCCTTCATCATTAATTAAAATGATGAAGTCTCGTTAATCACTCGGAGAAAATAAAATCATTTAAATTAATTTATATTTTTCAATGTAAAGTTAAATCTCATAATATTTTTAAATGACTAAAATATTTTAATTTAAATAATTTTTCACAATTATAATATTTTTAGAGCTCATCAAAATATTATAATTGTGTTATTTGAAAACAAGTTTAGTCCAATAACACTGGAAATATCACATATAAATATTTTCAGAATATTTAAAATATCTATAAGCTTTCAAATATCGAACTTGCTTTAAAATCTACTTAATATCTTTTAGAACACGCATCAAGGCTCGGCATGTAGATTGAAACTCGTAATTAAAGAAGAAAGAATGAGTGGGTTATTACAAGTCTATGATACAATTATAATATATATTATAATATATTACAATATATTATCATTATAGTATTATATACTATAATATAATACTATATTATCACAATATATTAATGTGATATATTATCACATTAAAATCTGAAAATCAAACCGAACCCAACCGGAAACCAGTAAAATTGGAGTACCGGTTTAGGAGGGTAACCGGTGCGTGATCAGTTTTGAAAAATGCAAAACCGGTACAGACCAGTTCGGTCCTAAATTTTGTCCATAACCGGACCAGACCGGTTACACCCCTACTTAAGAGTGCTCTTTTCTATCGTCATGCTTTTTTCCATTTGAAGTTGATTGATTCATATTTTAAGCATTGTCTATCCACATATGAGTGAGATATATTGGAGAAGATTAACACTTTCATGGCTATTTTTAATGATGTCACTTGTGACTTTTTTGGAACCAAATACCTTTAGGCCAATTTGTAGTTTCCAGCATTTTTTATTATTTATTTGACATTAAAGGAACAATGTGAGAGTGAGGATGACTTTGTTTGGAGAAAGTTTGAATATTCCGTGATTTGATCTTTCTCTAAAGGTTTTGATATTTTTATATGATGATCCTAAGTCTCTTATTTTCATGTTATAATGTTATTTTGAAAATATTTAGTATTAGTTTCAAAAATATGATTTTTCTATGCCAAAGGATTTCGGTTAGGCATAAGATTTGATGTTTTTGGATTAGATCCATGTTTTATTAATTTTTAGCCATGTGATTTTAATTTGGATGGTTGGATCTTCTTTAGAACACATTTTGAAATCATGTGATATTTTAGTTTGAAGATCTCATCATTTTAAGGCATGGATCAAGATATTGATCAAAGCTAGTTCAGAAAAAAGTTTCTGTTTTTGGACTAAGTGTAAAACCAAAAACTCCAATTGTTATTTTGTGATTTTGGTGACTTTAGTTTGATAATTTAAAAGATGGTTGATCTTAGGATGATGTTATGAATATTTTAGAAGTAAGATTTGATTTTTTGAAATTCTTGGAGATGTTTGATTTAGCATCAAAGCTTATGATTCAAGTGTTTGGATCTTTTTACAAAAAAGTTTAGTGTTGATTATTAGCTTTTTCTAAATGGATATTTTAAGTATAGTTTTAAACTTAGGATAGGAAGATCCTTGTTGCAAAATTTTGATTTAAGCATGAGTTTTAAAGTTGGAAGGAATTGCAACAAAAATCAAGAGAAATGACTTATGGATGTTTCGGCCATAGTGTGTTTTCCATAGTTGTAATTTTTTTAAAATTTTTCTGAATTAATATTTGAGTTTAGGATAAAATTTACATGAGGAATGTAAATTTTAGATATCATTAGAATTAGGATGTGAAATCCTTAAGTTAGGGGTAAAATACTCTAAGTTGTCTCTTTTACACATTTATAATTGTTAGTAATTAAATTTCTAACTTTTAGAATACCCTCTTACAGTTTTTCATGTTTTGCACTTTATTCTCGTAGAACGCAACAATCGAGGTAAGTTAGCTTTTAACTTACTATCAGTTTACTGTGTATGTATGATGGGTAAGAGAACTACAATTTATGTATATATGTTATCATATATGTCATGTCATGTCATGCCACGTCATTACACGTTTATCTGTTATGCATAATTTATTCTGTCACGAATATTTATCTATTACACAATCTATTATGTCACATATTGTTATATGTTATAAGTATGCCATGTTAGTATGCCATATGTTACATGAATGTCATATCATGCAATATTCACCATTACAAGTTTGTCATGTTAATTAAAGAAGTCAGATCAAGTTTATGTTAAGTCAAGTTTCAGATCACGTTCATGTTAAGTTATTCATGTCAATCACGACCCTTAGTGTTAGAGTTGGGTAATATCCTAGTAGAACTCCTTTGTTCAAGCTGGAGTGTCTAAATAGGTGTGAAATTCCCTGGGTTGACGAAGTACAGTCAACAGGTTGCGAATGGGGCTTAACTAGCTGGTCACTGGAGCGCACAAGACACTAATGCCGATGGAACCATATTTTATTTTACGTGTGTTCACAGCAAGTATGGCACAAACAATTTATGGGGCCACAACAACTAAGGAGCATACACTACGTGAGACATAGCAATTGTGACATGTAGAATACGTGGGGCCACAACAACTGTGGAGTACGTATTAACGCACTCACAGCTGGTGTAGATACCTGTGTTGTGATGCGGTAATGGGCAATGATGCACGGCTCAAGAGGACTCGTGTAGTACCCATATGGCCACATTATTAATTAAGTCTATTGAACAAGATTTAAAGTTCATGTCAAGAAGTTAAGAATAAGCAATCATGATGACCCCATGAGATAAGACTAAGTTTCAGATCAAGTTTAAGTTATATTATGTTATGTTCACGTACATATTATGTTCATATTCACATTAAGTTTCAAGTTCATGTTCATATCATGTTATGTTCATGTTTATGTTATGTTCAAGCTCACATTCATGTTATGTTATGTTCATGTTCACATTATGTTTTAATTTCATGTTCATGTATGTTATATTCACGTACATGTTATGTTCAAGTTCACGTTCATATTATGTTATGTTCATGTTGACATTATGTCTCAAGTTCACTTTTATTTCATGCTATGCTTAGGTTTACGTTAAATTCAAGTTCATGTTTATGTTATGTATGTTCACGTTCATGCTATGATTCAAGTTCATGTTATGTTTCAAGTTCATGTTCATGTTATGTTGCTAGCCCATGTTATATTATAAGTTCAAGTTCATGTCATGTCAAGTCAAGTTCAGTTCATATTTCAGTTCAGGTTATGTCAGTTATGCTATGCTTACTTACGACTTTAATTATGCATTCATGCTTTTACTGCTATGCATGCATCATTAACCTGTGTGGAAGTTTCCTGTTAACTTACTGAGATTTGTAATCAAATCTCACCATAATAGTCCTAACTACCATTCCCCCGGAATGGTAGGCGATGTGTCAGGATCAGAGTAGGGAGCGGACATTGGTAGACTAAAGGAGGTTGACTAGATAACGCAAACATGATGTGGAGCTTACAGCTTCCATAGTTAGTTTTTGGACAGTATTCTGGCCTCGTTAGTCAAGTTACACGAGTTACTTGACGAACTTTCTCAATAGTGTATTTTGGTAGTGTAAATATAGAGTCTGGCCTCCCATGTTTTTGAGATTACAGTCTTTTGAGACTCGTATTGAAATCATGGATGTTTATTTTTGTTAAGTATGATTGGATTATGATTTAACTATTTGGGATATTATAAGTTTGGTACATAGTATTGCTCAAAAACATTATCCACTGCGAATATTGCATAATGCTATATGCATGTTAGGAACATTGCATCTCTTATGTCATGAACGGGGGTAGGTAACCTTGTGTTGCATGTCCCGACACTTCGGATGTTCGTCCGATCCCAAATGGAATCTGGGGGCGTCACATTCCATCCATAGATTCATAAGATAGTTCAAAGGATCTTGTGAAGGATTTTGAGACTTTCAAAGCTCACATGATGCTTCACAGATTTCCCGAGGAGATTTCATGTAGGGCTTTCCCTCTGACCTTAAGGGGTACAATGTGAGGATGGTTCTAGACATTACAACTAGGATCCATAGACAGTTTTGATGAGCTAGGCTAGCAATTTTTGACACAGTTTATGGTGAGTAGAAGACTGGCTACGTATTTGTTAACAGTAAAGCAATGAGAAGAGGAAAGCTTGAAAGCATATCTCACACATTTTAACAAGGAGAGGATGACGCTGATGACCAGGATGAGAAGATTATGTTGGCCGCATTACTCGAGGGCATATGGCCAAGAATTCCTTTTATGGTTGAATTGGTGAGGAAAATCCCCTCCACATTCTAGGAGTTTATGTATAGGGTCAACGACTTTGTCAATAAGGAAGACACTCATTGCGCTAACTGCTCGATTAGAAACAAATGAAGAACATGTGTCGAAGGGGAGTCAAAAAAGATCGCGATGGAGGATAAAAAGCAAGAAGGGATCAACATGAACCAAGGTGGGATAGGAATGTAAGGAAACACAATGGTGGTTACATACACTACTCCAGTGTGCACAACCAAGACAAAGCAAAGGAAGAAAGGCAAGATGATGATAACAGGCGACAAACTGGGAAATATTGTACCTACTATAAAACAAATGGACATAGAACCAAGGACTGCCACAATCTAAAGCAAAAAATTGAAGACATGAGAGACAGCAGCGAGTTGGAGCGATTAGTTGCCTAGAATGCCACCCCCCCCCCCCCCACGGTGTGCAAGCGAACGAAAACTTGAGCGCAAAACTCGGAGATACACATAATTGCCAAAGGATATGCTAGGGGTGGTCCAACCTCCTTGGGGAGAAATGCGTATACAAGATGGGCGAGGAATGAGGAAGTTCACAAGGTGGAGAGACCTGTCAAACAGCCTCGACTACAAGTATCTCCCACAATATCTTTTGGCAATAAGGATTGTTGAGGGTTTGTCTACCCACACGATCATGCACTAGTGGTAACAATATTGGTGGAAAATTACACAACGAGGAGGATACTGATTGATAATAGAAGTTCAGGGAACATCCTATTTTGGGATGCTTTCAGGAAGATGGGAATTAGTGCAAATTAGCTAGACCTGGACCAACTACATTAAAATGGTTCATCGGGGATGTGATTCAGCCTATGGGTCTATCGTATTTCCGATATTCATGGGCATGGATCCCTACGTCACCACCACTAGGACAAAATTCTTGGTAGTAAGAACTTGGTTAGCGTACAGTGCCCTTATTGGTCGACCCACATTGAATGCACTAAAGGCTATCACTTCAACCCATCATCTGAAGATGGAATTTCCAATGAAGACAAGAGTGGGTAAAGTGCATGGCGAGCAGGTCTTGGACCGAGAGTGCTATGTACTAGATCTCAAATAGGGACAAAGAGAAGTAAAGGTAGTAGAGTAAAAAAAAATGATGGACATGGATCTTCCACCACTGCCCGAAGTGCTGATGATTGAGGTAGAAACAAGGGATGAAGATACATTGAAGTGGAGGAAGCAGACAAGCCTCTAGAGCTTGTCACTTTTGATGTGAATCACCCAAAAAGTTATGTGAAAATAGGAACCAAATTGAGGAAGGAAGAAAGGCAACAATTGACCGACCTCTTCCTAGAGCATAAAGATGTATTTGATTGAGTCGCAAGGACATTCCTAGAATAGGCTAGGAAATCATCAAGCATAGGTTAAGTGTAGATCCAAAGGCATGCCCAATCAAATAGAAGAAGAGGGATTTCAATATCGAGAAGTACGAAGCAATCACATAGGAAGTAAACAAGTTGCTAGCGGTTGGATTTATCAGAGAAGAACAGTATCAGATTGGCTGTCGAATGTAGTATTGGTGAAGAAATCCATTGGAAAATGGCAAATGTGTGTGGACTTCATGGATCTCAACAAAGCTTGCCCGAAGGACAGTTTTCCACTCCCACGGATGGACTTGGTAGTGGATGTGACAATAGGGCATAAAGTGCTAAGTTTTATGGATACCTATTCAGGGTATAACCAGATCAGGATGAAAGAAGCTGGCCAAAAGAAGACAGCTTTTATAACAGACCAAGGGCTATACTATTACAAAGTGATGCCTTTTGGCTTCAAGAATGCTGGGGCAACATACCAGAGGTTAGTAAACAAGATGTTTAAAAATCAAATCAGGAGAAATATGGAGGTGTACATGGATGATTTATTGGTAAAGAGTATGGAGTTTAACCAACATGTAACAGACCTTATGGAAGCTTCTGAGGTTTTGCGACAATATCGAATGAAACTCAACCTGACCAAGTGCTCCTTCTGGGTACAATTAGGAAAGTTCCTAGGGTTTAGGGTGTCAAAGGGTGGTATTGAAGCCAATCCCGAAAAGCTATGGGCGATCATCAAAATGAAGTTGCCCACAAATTTAAACAAGGTGTAAAACCTGGTGGGAAGAATAGCAACCCTCAATAGGTTTTGTCCTGATCAACAGACAAATGCCTCCCTTCCTTTCAGGTGCTTAAGAAAGCTCGGGACTGGGATGCCAAGTGTGAAGAGGCATTTACACAGCTAAAAGAATACCTGACCCACCCGCCATTACTCAGCCAAACCAAACATGGAGAACCTGTATCGATGTATTTGGTTGTGACCCCAGATGCCATATCAGTGGCATTAGTAAGAGAAGAGGGGAAGGAACAAAAGCCAGTGTATTATGCAAGTAGGGCTCTGAGAGGAGCTGAGGCAAGATATCCGAAGATCGAGCTAGTCACCTTCGCCGTAGTGATAGCAACAAGACAATTACGACCTTACTTTCAGCCCATCCAATAAAGTTGGTTACCTCATTGCCTCTACAGAAGATACTACAGAAGTTTGACACCTTGGGATGATTGGTCAAATGGCCTAATGAGATAAGCGAGTATGACATCAGTTATGTACCTAAAAATGCTGTGAAAGGGCAAATTCTAGCCAACTTTGTAGTAGAAATTTCAAATTTTCGAGAGGAGATCCCTAAGTCACCCGAAAAGACGCCATGGCGAGTATATGTGGATTGGTCATCCTACCAAGCGGGAGGAGGTGTTGGCATGTACATAGTGTCAATGATAGGGAGGAATCATACCACGCGGTACGATTAAATTTCAAGGTAACTAACAATAAAGCTGAATACAAGGCGATGCTCACGAGATTAGCAATAGTGAAGGCGTCTAGAGGCCAAGAGGTAAAGATGAAAGCTAATTCGCAGGTAGTAGTTGGACAGATCATAGGGAGTATTTGGCGAAGGGTCAAAATTTAATAAAGTACCTCCATCAAGTTCAAGAAAGTCACAAGCGCTTTAATTACTTTCAAATCCAACAAACAGCTTAAGGAGATAATTTCAAGACTGATCAATTAGCATGAGCAGCATCAGCAAAGTAAGAAGATGCCTTACCCTAGAAGGTCAACCTTCGAGTAGTAGATGCCCCGTTCATAGGGGAGGAGACCTTGCAAATCAGAGAAAGTACACTAAGATGGGCATGTGATATAATCAAATACCTAGAGACAGGGGACCTCCCCCCCTCTTAGGAGGAGGCAAGGAAAGTCAAAAGCAGGGTGGCTAGGTCCACTATAAAAGACGGGATACTGTATAAGCAAGGTTTTTCAAACCCGTTACTGAGATACATAATGAAGGAAGAGGTTGAGTATGTGATGAGGGAAATACATGAGGGGATATGTGGGAACCACTCAGGAGGACACTCACTCACCGCGAAGGTTATGAGGGCAGCGTATTCCTGGCCAAATGCATTAAAAGATGCAAATGAGATTGTAAGGAGGTGCATCCAATGCCAGTCACACATACCAGTCCCGAGTGCACCTCTCAAGGAACTAAGGTCAATAACCTCACCATGGCCATTCGCCTAATGGGGAATAGATTTGGTCGGCCCCATGCCTCCGACAAAGGAGGAACCAAATTTCTTATTAATGCTATTGATTACTTCACTAAGTGGATAGAAGCTGAGGTAATGGCAATAGTGATAGCCCAAAGTGTGACAAAATTCCTGTGGAAGGTTGTAGTGTGCAAATTTGGGATACCCTAATGCATCATATTTGACAACAGTGGGAAATTTGATTCCAATTATTATCACCAGTGGTGTGCAGAGTTAGGAATCAAAGTCAACTATGCTTCCTCGAGGCAAGTTGAGGCAACCAACAAAACCATCGTCGGGATACTAAAGAAGAAGATAGGCGAGAAAAAGGGAGTGTGGGCTGACAAACTTCTAGAGATTTTGTGGGCTCGCAAAACAACACCGAAAACCTCAACAGGCAAAACCCCTTTCATTTTGGCATACGAGAGTAAGGCCATGGTACTAGTGGAAGTGAGGTTTCCAAGCCACAGGAGGGAAATTTTAAGATTGCAGGAGTGCTTGGATTTGCTAGAGGAAGCAAGAGCAAATACAGAAGCAAGAGTAGCAGCTTCCAAAAGGAAAGCGGAACAATACTTCAATAAAAGAGTAAGGCCCAAATCCTTTAAGGTTGGTGACTTGCTTTTAAAGGAAACAGGTATCACTACAGCACAAGAAGGGAAATCGAACCTGTGCTGGAAAGGCCCTTATGTGGTATTAGCAAGTCACATACCGAGAGCTTACCATCTCAAGAACACAACAGGGCGAGAGCTACCTCATCCTTGGAATGCAAAGCACCTAAGAAAATATTATGTTTAAATGAGAGATATGTAAATCCTTACATTTTATTATTTTGCTTATTTAATAATGAAACACCTTCATATGCTATCCTGTATTTTCATTGTTCAATCTTATGTAACCTTTGTTTGCGCACCTTCTAGCGAAAGTGATGTTGTTGAGGAACTCTCCCACTAACTTTACTTTAAGGTTACACGATCGAGGCAATCTCCCGTTACACCTCTCGCCAAGAGTTGCACGGTCGAGGGACTCTCCCACCAAACTCTTCTTGCCAAAAATGATGTGGTTAAGGAACTCTCCCACTAAGTTTACTTTAAGGCTACACAGTTGAGGTGATCTCCCATTACACCTCTCGCCAAAAGCTACGTGGTCGAGGGATTCTCCTTCCCAGTTAACTTATTTCCAATGCTAACATACAATGGTCGCATCGTAAATATATACTTTGAAAAGAAAGGAAGAAGAGAAGCAATATGTACTTCAAAAAGAAATCAAACTATTTCAAGATGTCTCAAAAGTAGTTAGTAATGCCAAAAACTACATACTAGTCTGTTCACTTGGTGACTACAAAAAATAAAAATAAAAACATATTTATAGCCCTCAGGTTTGGTGAGGAGGAGGAAAAGCATCCAACATGACATCCCCACATAAGGAATCAAGAACATTATAAGCAGCGGCTCTGGCTCTAAGAGACTTCCAATCCAAGGTATGCAAGTCTACCTCAGAATCACAATAAAGAAGCTCACGTAGCTACTTGATCCCGAGCTTAAAACCTAGGCCCCAAGCCCTCATCTGAAAGTTTGGAGCTACCGAAAATTGAGGGAGAATACAAGCAAGCTCATGTTGTGCATTCCCCAAAGCAACATTGAATTTTGTCACTTTCTTATCCAAAAGAGCAAGCTTCTTCTTTACAATCTCAACAACCTCATTTAATTTGAGATACTAGTGATTGGTATCCTAAAGATGGCTCTTGACCTCGGCCAGTTCCTTCTCAACACAGAATTTCTCCCCCTCCATTATGCTCAACTTCATGTTAAGCTCTTGCTACCATCTTCGAGAGTAACCAGGCGAGAAGCATAGTCAGACTTGGTCTTTTTTAGCTCTTCAACCTCAGCCTTCACTTGACTGAGACTAATGGCCAAGTCCTTTCGCTCTTTCAGAATGGCTTCTACCTGAGCAGCGAAGTCATCCCTCTCCGTTTTAGTTGCCTCTGCCTTAGCAGCCAAATCATTCCTATCTTTCAAAGCGGCTTCTACCTGAGTGGCCAAGTCATCCCATTCTTTTTCACCTACCTCTACCCGAGCAGCCAAATCTTCTCGTTCTTTCATAGTGGCCTCTGTCTGGTTTAAACAGGCAGCAAGATCATCTCGATCCCTCTTGATTGCCTCTATTTCCTTGCGACAAAGAGTAGCTTCTGCTAAGGAGCTCACCAACTCCTCTTAGAGTGAATCAACCTGAGCACAAAGGAAAGCCAAATCGCCCTCAACCGAGCAGGAACGAGCCTTGATTTGAGCTAGCTCGCCAGCCATTTGGTCCTTCTCAACATGAACTACTCAAACACCGCTATGGGCTTGACCAATGAAGGACAACATAGATTGGTTCTCTTCTTCTAATTGCAAACAGTCTTCCACCAAGTCAGTAGCCAGGCGATTAACTCCCTATATATATATATATATATAAAGTTTTAGAAAGATACTCATTCATGCAAAAGGGCAAAAGAAACACAAGGAAGTTACTGGTGAAAATATATTCCTAAGATGTTGAATAGTAGAATGGAAAGCCACCTCATGGCGAGCACGTGGGGACGGCGAAGAGCTTGATGGCTGAGAACTAGAAGAACCTCTTGGATCAAGGAAACGTTAGCAAAACCATCTTGTGTAATAACCAGCTAGAAATTCAATGATGGAATTTTTATTGGTTTTAGGAATCTTGTTAAAACTCCATAAGTTTTCACGAATCAATCGATTGCATAAGTTTTAACCTGTCAACATAGTCAGTGTTATTACTCACTATGGTGTCAGAAATGTAATTTTTATTATTTGTGATATTTAGAAGTGTCAGAATGAGTTATGATCTATGCCATTAAACTCAATTGATTATTTAAGATTTTATAATGCAATAACCTATTTTCATATTTTCAGACGAAACATATGTTTGAAATTTTGAATTTATTTTTAGGGGCACTTCGGGGTTGAATTTTGGTCAACTATTTTCACTCTAGGTACATATGAATATTTAAAACTTTTTAGTCCTAAGTTTATTATACACTTTTTTGGAGTAAATACTAACCTCGATATGCGCACCAAGTGTAGTGGTTTAAAAAATTACAGCGTAGAATGTCCAAATTCGGGTAGATAAGTTTTAATTGGACACTTGGAAAGATTTTAACCATCCATAGTAAGTAGAATTAGACATTTGGAATCATAAGGAACGTTTAATGGATTTGAAGGAATCAAAGTATGAGATCATGCCACCTAAGCAAAAACTATATTCCATCCGACCAATCAAAATGTGTCAAACCAAAGGGAATTTATACCCTAGTAAAATCCTATATGGTTGGAATCCAACTGAGAACCCAAAAGCATGGTTGAAACCAAAATCATAAATGGTTTTATCCAAATCCTAAAGTTGACCACAAAATCTTAACTGAATTGGTTTCTAGTATTGTGTTTAATCATTTGATTAAATTACTTTCACATACTATTAATCGTTCAAATTTATGTTATAAAATCATTATCTAACCTTTCAAACCTTGGATGTTTGATTGGGCCAAGAGAAATTAGTTTTGGGATTAATAGCAGCCCAAACCCTCTTAAAACCCTAAATTGAGACATATCCGGTTAAGGCCCACGAATTTGGCCACATTAGCATTGATTCTTAGCTCATTTTTGCATCCTCATTTGGTTGACCAAATCTTTCAAAAGGGAACAACTTTTATGAAGAAAACTTTATGAGAAAATACTTGAAAAAACTTTGAAATGGGCATGCAAAAGAACTCCTAAAAGCTGTCCGAGAGAGTCTTTGGTTTTCTTTCTAAGGAATGTGGGAAAAAAAGGTGGGATGATTGTGAAGTATTGAAGATCATTTCGTTAGTAAAATGTTTTCAAGGCACAGGGTAACTAAGAGAGCCATTCCATTTAGGGCGAGATAGAATGGGTGGGCACGAGCGGTCTGGTGTCCGAACCAATTGGTCAGACGATGACTACTTCACTTATTAGATTAGTATTAGCCGCTTATCTCGAAATGAAATGGGATGGAATAGAAAGAACGCAATGCACTAGCACTATAGGATCGGTTTTTTTTTTATTTTTTGGGAAGGGGGGGGGGGGGAGATAAATAAGCTTGTGAAGAAGCAAGCTTATCCCCACCCTGACCAGCAGCTACTGGGACTCCCCATCTTTCCTAAACTTCCCTTGATCCTGGATCTAATTCTCTAAGGTGAAGCTCAATCAAGAATTATTATATTAGAATAGCTAGATTGCTAAGTTGCTACTTGATAAAACAACAACAACGAAGCAACTCTGCTTGGAATCCAACTTGATCGATTCAATTCAGTGCCTAGATTAGGTCCGAGTAAAGAACAGGTAAGGGCCTTACGCTTTTCATTTTAGCCATTTTTATTCGAGGCCTTACTCGTTTAAAACTTTTTTGATCCCCTTTTTTTTCTTTTCTAGTTAGGGAGGCCGTAGATGAAAGCCTCCTCAATAAATTCTTTCCGTTTCCACTTCTGAATCTGGATGGGTTTGGAGAAAAGAGTGTTTCAGTTATGGTTTAGGGCTAGTAAGTTACTATACGTTCGTGAAGGCAGACAGGCACTCGTAGACAGAAAACCATTTTTGCATAGCAACTTAGAGAAAACAAACCACTTCTTGTTTTGAAAAGCACTGCGTACAGTTTTAGGGGTTGTTGAATACTTCTTTGCTGTTCTTTTTCTGTTAGCCAATATCGAGACTCTAAGACTCCTTTATAGAGTATTTGACCAAGCTAATGGATAGATCTTGATCCAAAATTTTTATGGAATATTATAAATATGTGTATATCATTTTTGGTTAAGGATTTGTTGCCTAATTAAAGGTTTGGTGAAAGATTTTCTTAGGTCTAGAAACTTAGAAACTGGAAGAGGAAAAATAGTTTCTGTTTTATTGATGATTCAAAACATGATCATTCTTATGAATATGTTAAAAGAAAGATTTAAATTTTTGAAGTTCTTGGATATGCTTGGAAATAGATCAAATCATTTGATTCAGTGGTTTGCATTTTTAGTTAAAAAGTTTGAATCCTTTTTCTAAAAGTTTGGTATGATGATTAGCATATTTTTAGTGGGTGTTTTAAGTATGTTTTTAAACTTAGGATATGAAGATCTTAGTTGCAAAAATTGGGTTTGATCATGAGTTTTGAAATTTGAAAAATTGCAACAAAACCAAGGAAAAAGCCTATGCAAGTTTCGGCCATTATAGAGTTTTTATGGTTATATTTAGTTCTAATTTTTTTATTAGATATTTGAGTTTAGGAAAAACTTTCCATGAGGCATCTAAATTTTAATGACTTTTAGAGTTATGATGCAAAATCTTTAAATCAGGGTAAAATGATTATTTTACCACATGTAAAGGGTAAAATGATAATCTTGCTCTAAGTTAGTATTTTTTTCATATTTCTAATTGTTAGTGATTAATTTTTAACATTTAAAAATTACTCTTTTCAATTCCTCGTGATCGCACTCGAAATTGTTTAGAAAACACACAGACCGAGGTAAGTTAGCTTTTAACTCACTAAAAGTTTACTTTTTATGGGTGATAAGTAAATGAACTACAGTGTATGTATGTATGTTATCATATATGCTATGTCATGCCAAGTTATCACATTTTTCTGTTACACATAATTTATTCTGTCACGAGTTATTCATCTTTACACAAGATATTCTGTCACATATTGTTATACATTGCAAGTACGTCACATTATGTATGCCATCTATTAAATGTATGTCATGTCATGTTCACTATTGCAAATATGTCATGTTAAGTATGTTGTCTGTTACATGTGATACCATTTTATGAAATGTTGTCTATTATATGTTTATGTCATGTTATGAAATATTTCTATCTCAAGTTAGTCATGTCTTTTGAATTATGTTCAAATCAGGTTATGTTACATCAAAGCTTCTGTCCTTTCATATTCTAGTCACGTTTCATCTCGAGTATAGTTTGTGTATTTCAAGAACAGTCAAGTCAAGTTATTCGTGTCAATCACGACCCTAAGTACTAGGATGGGATAGTATCATAGTGAAACTCCTTTGTTTACGCTGGAGTGTCTAAATACATATGAAATTCCCTAAGTTAATGAAATACATTCAACAGGTAGCAAGGGGACCTAACTAGCTGGTCACTGGAGCGCGCCAAGCACTGACGTTGATGGAGCCATTATTAGTTCGCGAGGGGACCACAATCAATGTGGCACACAAGGTATGGGTACCATAGTCAGTATGGCACATACAACGCACCATAGCTGGTACAGATACATGTGTCGTGATGCGGTAATCAGTAGGGACACATGGCTCTAGGAGACCCATGTAGCACCTGAGAAGTTGAGTTTAAGCAGTTCAAGAAGCAAGATTCTAAGTTCTTGTTAAGTTAAGTTTCAGATCAAGTTCATGTTAAGCCAAGTTTCAGATCAAGTTCATATCAAGTCAATTCTCAGTTTAAGCAAGTCAAGCTCAGTTTACGTTTCAATTTAAGTTATGTCAGTTATGCTATGATTTATGTCAAGTTATGGTATAATTGTTTATAACTGATTATACGTTTATGCTTTTAACTACCATGCAAGTATCATTAACATGTGTGAAAGTTTTTTGTTAACTTACTGAGATTTATAATCAAATCTCACTATGGTAGTCCCAACTATCATTCCCCCCGAATGGTAGATCTTGTTACAGAACTCGAAGGAGAATCGGGATTTGACTAGACACGATTGACTGAGCGACGGTGCAATGTCAATGTTAATATAGTAGTCAACTTAAATTAATACTTGTACTATGAAGTTGCATCTCGAGTACTCTTTTGATCATAGCTATTTTGGACTAGTTTTGTGATCTCAATTGTTTAGTATGTCACTATGTATGAAATATGTTTTAAGTATTTAGGATCTTTCAGTTTGGTGCATAGTATTGTTAAAGAAAAAAATTATCTGTTAAGAATATTGCATAATGCTAGTAGATGCATATTAGGAATATTGCATCTTATATGTAATGAACGGTGGCAGGCAACCTTGTGTTGTATGTCTCGACACTTCAAATGTTCGTCTAATCCCAAGTGAAATTTGGGGGCATCACACCTCAAGTAGGAGCTTGCTCAGTTGACTTTGGAGGAACAGAGGAAGGAATACTTGTAGGTACGTCGGCATGTGAACCCAAAAGCACTTTAGCGTCATCATTTCTGGAAGGAGACACCCAATCAATCAGAAGATTCTCCTCAGGAAAATTCAATGAGGGTTCACCACCTCCTATGGGAGAGATGCTAAAGGGAAAAGAGGGAATCAAGACCCTGCTCCCGCTTGCACAAGACATAGCCAGGAAAATAAATGGCAAATTGGGAGTGACTCCACCAGAGATAGTGGAAGAAAGAGGCGAACTAGACACCCCTCATGTTTCCTCAACCCAAGGAGATCCTACGGGGATATCGAAAGAAGGAAAAGTTATAGGTGTGGATGAAGGCATCGTAAGAAGGTCAAGGTTCAGCAAGACAATGTCGTCGTCCTCCTCCAAATGGGCATCGTTGCCTTCCTAATGCACAATACTAGTCGGCACAACTAGGGATTGAGTTGACTTGCCACTATTACCCTCGACGGTGATCTTAACAGTAGCTTCAACAGCTATCATGGTCTCAAAATCCTCCTCAACCATGGCCATGACATCATCAAAGGAAAGGGTCAATGACACCAAAGAAGCAAGTAGTCTCTCCTGTCACCCACCTACGCCAGAGAAGCATCTAGTCTCTCATGACCACCCGCTTGCACTAGAGAAGCATCTAATCTCTCATGACCACCCGCCTGCACTAGGGAAACATCTTATCTCTCGACACTACCCACATGAGGGGGAGGCAAGGAATCACGTCTTGCCGAACTTGACTCATCCAAATTAGACGCAATGTGAGCCTTCTTCTTCTTACTTTTCCCACCAACACTAGGTCTTGATTTTCTTTTCTGGTCACTTGCCAGCAATGGGGCACCCCAAAATTCACTCCCAAGAATGTGTGCCCAACTGGGCACCATCACAAACCTTTCAATATTACTGGGGGTCAAGATAATGTATGAAAAACATGACTTGGGATTACTGCTAACCTAAGTTGTCACTAGCTTTATGCGAGCCTCTTTGCAAGGAGAAAGGAGGATCTCAAAGTCACCCTCGTCGAGAGCAAGGGTCCAGCAAGCCCTAAGAGGGAACTCCTGATTGGGAACTTTGTCCGCGGGACATTCCTAGCCAATACCAGAAATGAAGAAAAATTATTTCCCTAGTCTTTAGCATGAAAGTATTTGTGTTCTAATTCAACCAATTTGCTATGGGACCTAAAACTACAAAGGTTCCCCTCCAAACGCCTAAACCCTTGAAGTGACAAGAATTCACGGGCTGTTAGGTCGGGGTATTCATCACCCTTGGGCTCCAGTATCCGCCACTATAAAAAACAACAAACCACCAAAATTCTCTAAGCATTGGGCACCAATTCTGCTGAGGCAATTCCCAGGATGTCTAGTACATCTTGGACTGGCCGTACGAAGGGCAGACGAAACCCCATTGTGAACATTGCAACGTAAAGGGCTACATAAATGGCCACGCCTCTTACGTTGACAGCCCGTTGTCCCTAGAGAGGTGCCCTTAGAATTGTAGAATCTGGGAAGTTGAAGTTGTTTTTCACATTCTTGAGTTTGCAAGAGGACACATTCAAAAACCATCGGTGGCCTAAGAATATTGACGGTGGAATGTTTCCACCTCCCCTGCTAGGGTTTGCTGAAGTTTCAACAGTTCAAAGGAAGGAATCGCTGGGTGGTGAAGGACCAGTCTCTCGAGAAGAGGCTGAAGCCTTACTGTAACATCCCACTCCTTCTCTCTCTCAAAGTTACGAGCCTAGTGTTTTAAAGCATTCAAATATTTTAAATGTCCTTAAAATATTTATATAGAATATTTTTAGTGCTATTGAACCAAGCCTGATTTTAAATAACACAATTATAATATTTTTGAAGAGCTCCAAAAATATTATAATTGTGAAAATTTATTTTATTTAAATGATTTCAGCCATTTAAAAATATTCTAAGATTTTAATTATGTTTAAAACTCTAAATTATCTAAATGGTTTTATTTTATTAATGATGAAAGAATATTATTTTATGAACTTTAGTTTATATTATAAACAATATTCTATCTTAATTCCTCTCAGTGTCTTAAGTTAAATAAGTGTTTTAATTCTCACTGTTAGATCAATTCTCACCGTGTGGCGTGTTGCAAAGAAAATGATGGTTGCGTAGTTAAAGAGCATAGACCATGTGGTGTAGCGTCTGGAACTGTGGAACAGTGTCCCAAAGTAGCTGTGATGTGGCCTGTAGTCTGAGGTGACAGGTGTCACCTTGTAGTTGACTTATGGCTGGGAGTATGTATGAAGTGGCAGAATAGCTTAAGAGTAGCGCAACAGAAGTCGTGCTTGTGATGAGTGAGGAGTTAGTGTAAGAATAACGTAGCGGGATGTGAGGTGACGTGATGAGGTCACGATATAGCTTGGGAGTAGTCTCGAGCTACGTGAAGCAATAGAGATGTAGTCGCGAATGGAAACCTATCATGTTAAGTGTCAGAATAAACTTGTAAAGGGTCGGGAAGTAGGAAGAGTCCTACCAATCGGGCCTGAGCAAATTGGTATCGGAGTTTGGTGCTTATTCATACAAGCAAGTGATCAACGGATTATTTGATCTTAGGTGATAAGGGGGTAAGGTGCACATGCATATGGTAAGATACATCTACCGGAAAGATTTATCATATATAATGGGTAATCTGTCCTCAGCATGGTTACACGGTGCTTAAGCCTCAGTGTTGGCTTAGAGCCGTGTAGCATGTATGGATGGGCATGAGGATTTAGTGTGAGCTAAGATGCATGAAGGTAGTGATGGGTATATCATCCTGAATTGGGATGCGTGACTTAGTTAGTCTGAGTCATGCATCGAAGTGTGGTTAATAGGAGGATAAGACGAAGGTTTTTGTGTCTTAATTCGAAGGTTTTAGCATAGTAAGGGACATGTAAGAACACAGCGATAGATGGAGAGTGTTCCACATGAATTGTAGTTCTATTCTAGTTTACTTGCTTATGCATTAGATAGAGAATGACGTTGAGATTATGTGTATGTATGTAGGTTGCCATCTGACATGCACATGAATAGACTGCATGAAATGAGTATGGCATGGAGTCCAGGTAAGTATTACGTTCATACTCTTCTAGAGTTTTCTAAATATATAAATGAAAATGAAATTCTTTTCTCTTACGATGCTTTACGAAATGACACGAAAGATGCTTTACAAAAGAATGCTAAGTATAAGCTTTCAAGTATAAGTATGTAATGGCCCTTCTTGGCAGCTCCTTTTTATGCACCCAAAGTATTAATTGTATACATGTGAATGGATGGTATATGTGGTAAGTATTGTATGTATTTTCAAAAAATGAAATGCGAGGCTAAGGCCTCATGCTTTAAGCGATGCTTTAAATGACACAAAGAAAATGAGTTAAAATTTACCTATGAACTAAGGTTTTAAAATGCCCATATGAAAAATGATGCTTTTAAATGATGCCATGAACTGATATTTTAAATGATGCTCATGTCACGATTTCAAAGACTGCTTTTAGATGTCTAGGTTTAAGCTTATGTTTTTAAATGATGCTTATGAACTGAATGGACTGAAAAGAATAATGAAAAGGACTAAATGAATGGAAGGACTGAATGCTTTAATGTATGAAAATATGTAACGGCCACATAAATGTATATATGGGTACCCAATGAATGAATGGGTAGATTGCAATGCCGGGTAAGTAGTACTGGTAGTGCACCCAATGATATACCCCGGCGAAATGGATTCCTAACTCGTGGCCATGGGTAGAATCAGGGTCCAAATGACCGCTAACCTTCACACACAGGGTGTAAAAGTGTGCTTTGGCCAATGAAAATGATAAGAAAGAATGTATGCATGTTAATGAAGAATGCATGTATGCTCAGACTCTTTAAGAAATGAAGGAACAAGGCGTGGGAAATGTTTTACGAAAGAAAATTCTTTTTCAAGAAAAACCCTGCCTTGAAATGTTATAATCGAACGAATGTCCTAAGTATAAGTATGTATGTAGTGATGAATGCATGACTGAAAACCTATGTTATGATATTTTAACTATATGAAGTAATGCCTACAAGTTTTTGACTCATTTTAATTTTTATGTGTACCCTCCCAGGGAGAAGACGAATGGTATGAGTTAGGGTGGACATAGCCCAAGGAAAAGAGAACGGAAGCCTAGGCACAATGTTTTGTACTAAAGACTTTTAATTATAAAATTTAATGTTTACCACTGTAACTCTCTTTAAATTAAGAATCACATTTTATTTTATAAACATGGAGTCTTTTGTATCCTTGCATGAAAAGAAAAAGTTTTAAACGAACACTAATTCCTGTCTTTTTTCTTAAAATCATTTTCTATAGGACCCACCACAATGATGGGCGTTACACTTACCCTTAGAAGAAGAAGCCATTGAAGAAGATTGGAGTTCGTAGAAAAGGAACAAAGCCGATAAAATATCCAAAACGGAAGAAAGAACCCAAGAATGGCAAGAGACTCGAAAAGAGGAGATAAAAAGACTCGAAAAAGAAGAAGAATAAAAATGTGAGTCCAGGAGCTTTAAATATAAACGATGGTTGAGGTATGAAAGGTCACGAATATGAAACGACACCTTGATAGTACTACTCAATTCACAAAACGATGCCTTGACAACAAAACTCAACTCACAAAAAGACGACGTGATTTTAAGTCCCATCACACTACGTGTGATGAGACTTCGCAGGGTAACTGAAGAGGACATAATATCTGGAGAAGCCTAAGTGGACCAGGGCCATTAGCTAGGCTTGTTGCCCATCTCATTGTATGAGCTCAAATCGATTTTGGGGGCATGGCCCGTCTCTAATAATGACTGGATAACCATTTGAAGGCAATATTGGATAAAAGTGATTGCGGTTTGAATTAAATATAAGATGAACCTCTCATTCCCAGTTTTGAGTTTCAAATAGCAAATGAGTCCATTATCACATAATAATAAAACATTCCATGGGCTCTATATAAAGGAAGAACCCAGGTGCATAACGATTTATCTGATTGATTGGCATCGAAGAAGTGTCAACAAATTTGAGACGCGACCTCAATGTAAAGAATCTGTCTGCAACCAAAGGTTTGGTGAATATATCAGCTAGTTGATCTTTGGAGTTGATGAAAGAAACATGTAAAGATTTTGCAGCAACACGATCTCTAACAAAATGGAAATCAATATCCATGTGCTTCGTCCTTGAATAAAACACTGGATTGGCAACCAAATATGTGGCCCCAATGTTATCACACCATAGGGTTGGTGCGTGATGAAGAGTAACACCAAGCTTGGATAAGAGCATGAAGCCAGATTGTCTTGGCTGCTGAAGAAGCTACGGACTTGTATTCAGTCTTGATACTCGACCTTGCAACAGTTTTCTACTTTTTAGAACTCCATGATACCAAATTGTGCCCCAAAAATACAGAATAGCCACCAGTAGATCGACAATCATCTGGGCACCCAGCCCAGTCCGCATCTGAGTATGCATGCAAATTAAGAGACGACTTGGGGGAGAGAAACAAGCCATGATTTATAGTGCCTCACAAATAATGCAAAATGCATTTAATAGCAACATAATGCGATAATTTTGGAGTGTGCATAAATTGACACACCTTATTTACCGCATAAGAAATATCAGGCCTTGTAAAGGATAAATACTGTAACCCCCCAACAATGCTTCTGAAGAGTGTAACATAATCAAAACTTGGAGTATCAAATTTGGACAATTTCAAAGATGCGGCCATAGGCGAGGAAATAGGTTTTACACGCAACATGTTACTCCTAGTAAGTAAATCTTGTATGTATTTCCGTTGAGAGAGCAATAAACCATCATTGAGGTGAGTTACCTCCAAGCCAAGAAAATAAGACAAAGCGCCGAGACCCTTTACTGGAAAAGCTACGGCTAGTTCATGACTAAATCGATCGATAGCAAAGGCTCAAGAACCAGTGATTATATAATCATCCACATACACTAAGAGATAAAGCCGCAAGTCACCATGAGCAAGTACAAATAGAGACGCAGCAAACTGAGAGGCCCAAAAGCCATAATCAAGCAACCATGAGCTCAACTGAGCCAACCAGGCTCTAGGGGCCTGTTTAAGCCCGTAAATGGCTTTTTGCAATTTGCACAAATAATTAGGAAATTGGGGATTAATAAATCCCTGGGGTTGGTGCATGTATACCTGGTCAGTGAGGGTACCATGTAGAAATGTGTTCTGAATATCAAGCTGCCTAAGGGGCCATCCACGAATCACAGCAAGTGATAAGATGATTCGTATAGTAGAAGCTTTGACTATAGGGCTGAACGTCTCATGGAAGTCGAGCCCATATTGCTGATGGTAGCCTTTGGCTACCAGACATGCTATTATCCTCTCAATAGAGCAGCTAGCATGAAATTTGGTCTTGTAGACCCATCTGCAACTAAGGACATTAGAGTTTGGGTTAGGAGGTATAAGTGACCAGGTGCAATTCTGAACAAAAGCATGGTACTCCTTTTTCATGGCATCACACCATTCAGTGTGTTTAGCGGCAACAAAGTAGCTGGAAGGGGTATCGGGGATGATTGTGGTAGTGAAACATTAACGAGAAGGGAAAGGAATCGTGGTCTGGAAGAGTTTGCCTAAGACCTAGTGATGATCGATGATCTGGGAGGAATAAGAATCGAGGTGGGATTGAGACAATGTTGCGAGGAGGAAGGGGAGGAATTAGGGATTGGAAGAATTGGGGGAGATTGAGAGATTGGAGATGGACGAGGGACCGGGTTGGAATCAAGAGGAGGAAGGGGTATCAGACTTGGGCCTGGGCTTTGACCTGGGCCTAGGCCAAGAATAGAGGATTGTAGTTGAAGTATAAGGAGAGCAACAGACGTGTGAGACACAGATGGAGAAGGTGGAATGGGCTTGGGCTAAGTGAGAGAGGAGGGAAAGGAATCTTCATGAAAGAGGACATCTTTGGAAACATAAAGCCTATTTATTTTGGGGTCCAAACACTTATACCCTTTATAGGCCAAACTATACCCAAGAAGATACATGAAGTGGATCAAAAATTCAATTTATGGGAATTATAGGGACTCAAGTTGGGAAAGCACTCACACCCAAAAACTTTGAGAAAAAGGTAATCGGGATCACGATGATGAACATGATAAAAGGGTGATTTATGGTTAGTGGTGGGAGACAGTAAACAATTTATGAGATAGATGGCCGTTTCGAAAGCATCAGCCCAAAAGGTAAAGGGAAGTGAGGCATGGGCTAAGAAAGCAAACCCAGTTTCAACGATGTGACGGTGTTTTCTTTCCACAAGCCCATTTTGTTGATGGGTATGTGGACACGAAAACGTATGATAATTGCCCAATTTTTGACAAAGAGGTGTTAATGATTTCAATTCACCACCCCCGTCGGTTTGAAGGGTGATGAGTTTGGAAATAAACAAGCGTTCAACATATGGTAAAACAATTAAAGAATACATGAAGAACATCATATTTCAATTTTAATAGGAAAAACCATGTAAACTGAGTATATTGATCCACAAATGACACATAGTATTTATAACCTTGCCTAAATACAGTGTGGGTCGGGCCCCAAACATCTGCACAGACTAGAACTAAAGGCTTATTGTACTAGGCCGAACTGGGTCCAAAAGGACGTTGATGGCTTTTAGCTAGTGGGCAATCTATACACTTGTAACTAGAGATAGAGGGAAAATTCTTCAAACGTGGTGTGCAAGACACAAGAGAGGGTGGAGTGATGGGGATGTCCCAACCAACGGTGCCATTGAGCCACAGAAGAGTTTGCCCTGAGATGAGCAAAAGGAGATGGAGTGGAACTTGAATGAGATGTCGGATGGAAGACATACAAGCCATCATGGATTGGCCCTGTGAGGAGGGTCCTCCCGGTCGAGATGTCCTTCACATAAAAGAAAAAAGCATGAAATTCAAAATAACAAGAATTATCACTGCTAAATTTTGAGATAGAGATAAGATTCTTGGTAATGTTAGGCACGTGGAGAAGATTTTGAAGTAAGAAAGAGGAAGAAGAAGAAGATAGAGTTGAGTCACCGATATTCTGAATAGGGAGGCCCGAACCATCGCTTACTCGAATTTGTTCACTACCACAGTAAGGTTCGGAGCTGAGATTGAGATTGTTGAAGTCGTGGGTGATGTGGTGGGTTGCTGCCGAATCTAGATACCATGTAGAGTCCTGGAAGTTTCTGGGTTGAGTGAAGTTCGCCGAGAAAGAGGTAGGAGCCTGAAATTGATACTTGTGAACAAAGCGATAGCGGCACTAGAGTGCAATATGGCCAGATTTCTGACAAACTTGACAGGTTGGTTGCTGAAGGGTAGCAGGGGAGAAACTTCTTCCTCCTCTGTTCTGGTAGTTGGAACGGCCACCACATCCATTACGACCATTGCGACCACCACAAGATTGATTACGACCTCCTCGACCAGAAGTGTTGGTGAAGTTTGCTGAGGGTTCAACAGAGAGAGAACCACGAGCACTATGCCCAAGTCTGCTTTCATGAACCAACAGGAGTTGGTACAACTCATTTGAGGAAATAGGCTCTTTTCTAGTAGTAACTGAGGTGACGAAGGTATCATATGCAGACCCAAGACCCTTGAGAAGGTAGGTAACGAAATCAGTTTTTGAGATTGGGTTGCCAGAGGCAGCTACAATATCAGATAATGACCGAACTTTGCTAAAATATGCAGTGATGCTTTGATCACCACAGGTTAAGTTGACAAGCTGAAAGCGAACCTGAAACAATTTGGCATGAGAATAAGAAGCAAACAGGGAGGAGAGGAATGACCAGAGAGCTTGAGCAGTTTTAGAGGAGAGGACATGGTTAAGAACAGAATCCAAAAGGGAGGAAAATAGGATACTCAAGACGAGCTGGTTAGTGCGTCGCAAGGAGGAATAAGCAGGATTGGGTTGGGTTGGGTTTGGAAGATACTCAGGAGGAGGAGGGAAAGAGTCATGGAAGTAGTGGTACAGCTCTTGGCCCTGGAGATAAGCTGAAATCTAAACATGCCGGAGAGGGTAATTTTCAATAGTAAGTTTAGTAGAGACAACATGAGAGAAGGATGGCATGGCAGCATAAGTCGATGTGAAACATGGGAAAGGTAGGGGAGGTGGGTTTAAAGAGAGATCCATGGACCAAGAGACGTTAGTCAAAACGCTCTGATGCCATAACATAATACCATTTCCTCTGAAATTCTATGTTTTTATTGTATTGCATTTGCATGGGTATTTATACATTGTGATTTGTGAGTACAATATTCTAGAAGCTAGAAAAGAATCAAAAACGGTTACAAAACTTGAGGAAAAATAAAGTTTACAATACTTTGTGCAATGCCTATAGTTCCTTAGAAACTGGAATATTATCTATATTAATAATGTTGAGTATAAAGTCTTTCTTTTTTTCTAAGCGAGTATAAAGTCTTTCAGTCATGTGTAAATTAAGAGTAGAGAACTAATGGAGTCGTTGCATGTATATTATCCATGTCAGGAACCATTCTCATAATTCACTTGAAAAAGTGTAAGAAGTATTGAAAGTTAATAGATAATGCCTTATCAATACAATAGAATAGGAGTGCACTTTCCTAGAGATGGAGTACAATGCCTACATGGCTAAAGATGAAACTGGGTTCATTTAGCCAATGCAAAAGAATTGGGAAGTGGGCTTAAAGTTGTGGACATTGTTCATCAGTGACCCACTGTTATATATGTACATCCAGAAAGGTTGAGATTTAGGAAATGTACTTGACAAAACAGCCTAAGAACTATAGTATAAAATAAATCTAGACCTCTCCTTTAGGTTTATGATAGTTAATATGTCACAGGTTGTGACCTCCAGGTACATTTTCTATTATTCATTACCACAAGGTTTGAGATCAGTTTATTACCCAAACAGAATAAGAAATTTGTTCTACAACCATTAGGCCTCAACTTAGACACACAAATGGTGAATACTTTGACTGCAACAAAACACTCAAAAAGCAACTGAGGACCACATAGAGCTCCTCAATCTTGGGACAATGGTTCCTTTGGGGCAACAAAGTATCACACAACCATGGAGAGTGGGAGAAAGGAAAGCCGCTTTAAGGCTACCAAGCTCTAATAGCCACATCTTTGGTAGGTCCCAGAGGTTCAAATAATGTGAATGTACTTCATAAACTTTCAGCTCGCCAATCACTGTAGCAACGTCTGGCAACTTCGTAGCCACTGAGGCAGGGCTTAACTGCAAACGTGGTTTCTGAGGCATATATCTTCTAGATTACCATGACACAAATAGCCTATAGATTTAGGGTTTATAATTTATAGTTTAAATAATAAGTTTTATTACAAAAGTTATTTACTTTTTTTATAATCATATATTTAAAGCACTTTTAAACTTGTGACATTTGTTTCGAAACAAATTAAAAAAATATTTTTTGAGATTGAAATGACGATTATTTGATATTTGAAAAATTATGAACATATTTTTAAAAGTTTAAAAGTTGTAATTATATTAAAGTTGAATGAGTATTTTTGTCCATTGATAATTCTTTTAAAATTTGAACTATATTATTACAAATTATCCAAAAAAGCACGTCTGATTCAAACGTACGTTTTACTTTATTTGAGATTAAAAATTACTTTAATATGTAACATCCAAACAATTCAATTTTTATATTCAAGAGCTTTTTAAAACTATTTAAGAACTTTTCGAAACTCCAACCTCAAATAGGCCCCAAGTAGATTGAGCCTTGTGAGTTATTATTCAAATTCTAGAACAAAGATTGTAGATATATATACATATTTTAAGATTTATTGAAAATTTAACATTATCTAAGAAATTTATAAAAATAATAATATGTACTTTGTATTTATTTCTATATAAGTTTCTCCATCATAGAGTTGGGACAATCATTATACAAAAATTTACGCCTAATTAATTAAATTTCAATATCCTAAATTGTGTGGGTAGAAATACAATTTTCTATTGCAATTTCTTTAATTTATTTTCTATTCCAGAATATATGTCAGTGAACTTGAAAATTCAGTGTCCAAAATTTGTGGCCAATCTCATCACCTCTACTCTTTCTAAACTTTAATACATTGAATTTTAGAAGCACCAACAGCAATGAAATAGTTAGGAATGAAGTAACAGTGAATAATTTGCTAATAGTAGTGAAATAATCTTAAAATATCTGAGAACGGTTGTGTTCTCGAACAAGCCCTAAAGCTTTCCTTGACAACAATAAGTACAAAACAAAAATTAAGGGAAAATAAAAGGATATTAAATAGCATCACCACGAGTTTGTGGGGATGTGCTAGAGAGAGGGAAAAAAAAAAAAAAACCACTAAGTAAGAATTTGGATAGGGAAATGGCATATGGCTCATAATAATTCAACACATGCATGCTGCTTTCTATTCCATAGATTCTTTCCAAAATCTGGCTGGGGGTCCATGCAAAGGCACTGGGAATGGGCTGTGCTGAATACCACTATGGGATCCCACCACTTCCCACCTGCAAAGATAACAAACAAAATGCCCATGTCAAATAATTACAGAAAAATGTTGTCTTTTATGTTTTAATTTATAAAATCACTTAAAATATATCGCATCAGTCCGTAAAATTAAAGATGATAAACTTACAACAAAGATCTTTATCCCTTTCTCATTTCTTTATTGTAATTTTTATGTCTCGAAATCTCAAGATTATATGCACATTGGTCAATATCTAATGAAATTATTTGAGTTTCATGGATTTTATTTTGTGTAATACCTGAATTGGGTGACCAGATGGTGGATCATAATCAGCATCTCCAGCTTTGCAAGCTCATTTCCCGGACAGGCATGAACTCCGCTGCCAAAGGGCATGAACGTATTGGGTTTTGGGGCAACCTAAACAAACAGTAAACATAGAAAAAGAAACGTGCAAAATCACTGATCTGTCCTGTCTTGGAATATAGAAAGGCCACGAGTGCAGAAACAGTAACTTACATACCTCAAACCTCGAAGGATCAAATCTTTGAGGCTCAGAGAAAAACTCTGAATTGTGGTGAATGTTCCTGAACAAAGGCATCACTTTCCAACCTTTCGGAATTATGTACCCTGTCAACATATTCTAGTGTCAGTTATTGCCCTCAAATGTACTACTTTCTTTTCTTTTTATTTATTTTTTTTCCTGATCAGAAGAGCCTCAAATGTATAATTCTAGAAGAAAAGCTTCCCCAAAACGGCAAAAAGCCTAGCATTTCTTTCTGCTATAAAGATCCTAAGTTTTAATTTTGTTCTTTTAGTTTCATAAGTTTTAGGTCCTCCTCTTACCCTTGTATTCCACATCAGCAACTGCTTCTCTGAAGGTGAAAGATATGATGCTTGCAATTCTCAAGCTTTCTAGCACTACCTGAGCAAAACCATATTTCCCAACTCTTAGTCGCTCTTGCAACAAAATACCCTGCCCTTGGGGCAAAACAACATACCAAAACAAAAATTTACTCAGAACATCATGGTTTGTGATGGTTACTGCAGTGCATACCTTGTAACTTACTGGCATTTTTCTTGTTTGGCTCCAACTCAAAGGACGGTTACCTTCATCATTAGCTTTACGAATAGCATTCTGTTCAGCCTGCAAAGAGAGCCGCTTTCATAAATCAATAGGACCAGAGAGCTCTGAGTGTCCCAACACAGAAGACAAAGAAAGTGGGGGGTTGAAAGAGACTAGCTCTAGACCACACATGTGGTGAAGCTGCTTCAATGATCATACCTTTACAGCCTCTAGAAGTTTCGGGTTATCATGGAGATACTTCACAATCCATGCCATGACACTTGCTGTAGTGTCTTGAGCTGCAAATAGCACTCCAATGACATTGTCAGCGATTTGATCATCAGTTAAGATCTCTCCCTTTTCATCTTTTGAGTTCAGAAGACATCCCAACAGATCCTTCTCAAGAGATTTCTTTTCCTTCCTCTCACATATAATATCACCAAGAATATTTGTTAGCCTCTTTCTTGCCTGCAGAGAACCCAAAAGACAGAGAAAGAAAGTAGACAAATCAATTAGAAATGTCACTTTGGAGAGGACTATATAATTGAATTGAATGGACTGCTGAAGTCTTACTATTTTGCTTACCAGATGTGCCTTTTTGTAGGAAGTTCCAGGAATACTTATAGGGAAGGAATTGTAGCCTTGGTCTACTAAACAGTAATTCTTCTTCAGCTCATCTCTATAATGGGAGTCCAGATGGCCGAAAATTGCAAGTATTCCAACCCCAAAAGAAAACTGCAGTGGTTCGAGGAAGACCAATTTAATCATGAGCGAACTAGAGTATATGCTAAGAATGAAGCATGAACAGAACTTTTTAGAGAACCTATTTGGATTAGATATGTCTCCAAGTTGACTGACCCCTTAGTTGAATAATTAAACAATCTTGAGAATGGCATAAAATGGCAAAGTCAAAAAGATTAAGTGCAGAAAACCCAGAAACAGAACTTCTTGAATAAATATTTAGGCAACCTTTTTCATTTCATGGAAAGTGTTAATGACATGGCCGCCTCCCCACGAGTCCAAGGTAGAGGCTGTAATGGCTTCGATACCCTGCATTAAGTTCCGAAGTGCGTCGAGAGACAAAGATCCTTGGACCAACTTCCTTAGACGAATATGGTTGTCCCCTTGGTGGAAAAACAGCGCTGCAGGGCCAATCAGGCGCTCTTTGCTTTTCGGGTAGGTGGGTTTGAACAAGTTAGCCTCTGTCACCAGCACAAACCGAGCAGCCTCGGGGCTAGCCAGCATGACACAAGGGCAGCCAAGAATATGGGTCTTGAAGATTTCTCCATACCTGAAAGTTGAAACACCCGTCATGAACTCCACCACGTTCAAAACTCATGTTTATAAAGAAATTAACGAACAGAAAGTTTCAAAGTTATAAACACAGCTTATATATAAGAGTGTAGACCTTTTCTGTTTGGCTGCAAAAAAAACATTGGAATCCTGAGAATACAGTTGAAGAGTCTCTCCTATGTATGGCCAGCCCATTGAACCTGGCGGAAGCTTAGCTCTTGTTTGGGGACGTTCTTTCTTGTCCCCTCCTAGAAATAGATATGAGAGCAGAGTTGTAAGGAGAAAGATAAAAACATAGAACAAAAATCCACCCATCTCCATCAGCTCCCTCAGACCTCTATACGAGCCAGATGATCTTGCTCGTCTCCCTCAGACCTCTTGTCTAAGGAAGTGATGCAGAATATGATATGCTTTGAGCCACGCAGAAAGGGAGGGAGAAGTGAGGAGGTTTATATAGAAGGGCGAGTTTCAGTTAAAAGACTAACTGGGACACATTTCATTCCAAGAATTAGACGTCCAATTAAGTATGTATGGCAAAATTTCTACTCGTTCTGTCATCCAACAAGTCCATAGGGGACGTCATTATTATTGCGCCATACAGACAAATCCATAATCTGCCTATAAATATATATATATATATAAAAAAAAAAAAAAAAAAAAAAAAAAAAAAAAAAAAAAACAAAACAAAAAAACCAAAAAACAAAAAAAACAAAACAAAAAAGTAAAGGGAAAGTTTCATAAATGAACTTTTGAATTTTTTAAATTCATCAATGTATCTCATAATTCATATATCAACTTTTCATATTGTTTATCCGGCCATGTCTATAAAAAAGGTATCTTGAGAATCCATTGTATAACATAAGAAATTATAAGTAAATGATATCAAACTCCTAAAAAGATAAGTTTATACTGCAATGTTTCTAGAGAGTATCGAATATCTATAAAGGCCCGAATAAATGTGGGTCGTCGGATAGGCTCTTGGCCCATTATGCTTATAAGAACCGGGACTAGTCTTAGAGGCCCAATCCATAAGTCTAGTCCATCTCCCATACCAACAGGTAACCATTTGAAAGCTACATTGGATAAGAACGGTTATCATTTGATTTAAACATCAAATCTATCCCTTATCTAGAGGCTTGAATTTCAAATAGCAGATAAATCTGCTATCACATAAGTAACAGGCTGATTACAAGCCTTATATATATATATATATATATGAAAGGTCGAGGTATGTAGGGGCAGTTGATTAATTGAGATTGAAGAAAGTTTATTCATGGGACTATGGGATCCCACGTTTTTAAAATGAAAGATTTAAGAGTTATTATGTGATGTTAAATCATCACAATAGAATAAAAGTGAGACAAGTCTCCATCCTATCAAATTTTGTAACATGTCAAGTGGATGTTAAACACAAACAAAACTCGTTGCCAATCGCCCGAAGTCAAAGTATATTAGATAGGTTCATAATCCCCTCAATTTTTTCTTTCAAATACATCTATATGAGAGTTTTATTTTATTTAATGGACCCATCAAATCTTATAATATCTATATTAAATAGGATCCAATCTCAATCCTACTAAAGGTGATCGTGTGCACACTCTCACACACGTGTGTGTATATATATAATTTATTTACAACTCGATGTGAATAACACTTAGCAAATATTTTATATGACATAATTTAATTTAAAATATAAATTTTTAAATTTGAACTTTATAAATCAAATCCTTTCATTAAAGTGATATTAATAATATATTCTGCACACCGGCTTGCAAATAGAATAGCTTATACATACATATTATATATATATATATATATATATATAGAAAGAAAGTCTAAAAGTATTGGCAATGGATTATGCATCTTTATATTCATCTTTATATTTACATAATATCTCTCTAAATTGGTTTACATTGGATTATGTATCTTCAAAATTTTGCATTGTTACGAAGAGTATTTCTTCAAGTTTGAAAAAGTACTATTCACTCTCCAAACATTATTTTACTATTTTTTCTCTCTCCTTCTCATTAAAATCAACTTTGTAAAGTTTGTATTAAGATGATTTTGATATATGAAAATTTGTATTAAGTTGATGATATAAAGTGTTTTTTAGTATAAATTAATATTTATTGATAAAATTAGTCATTTTCATATATGAAATTGCCAAATTGGTAATATTTAGATATATGAAATTAATATTTTTGAGTACATTGTGTTAATTGTAAAATATATAAAAATAATAATTTTAAGAAAAAATAAAAAAGTAAAAAAAATTTTTAATTATTTAATTCAAAAATGTATAATCCAATATAGGAGACTTTCTTTATATGTAAAATCAATCTTCAAAAAATGTGATTTTAAAAATACATATAAAAAAATCAATGCAGGTTTTAACATTAATAGAATCTTATCCAAAAGGATATTACTCGCATACATGGCACACACATAAATATACACACTACTTATATATATACAGACACATATACATAGGGATTAATTATTGTCAAATCATGGGGTTAAAAAGAAAGTTTCAGATTAATTCATTTAGCACTCGATCGATCCGGCCCGTTTCGGGCCGCTAATGTCTTTTCTAACCCCACCTGCTTGCAGCTAGGGCCATTATTGGAAATTAATGATCAAGGGTAATATATTGCAAGTCTAGTACGAAGAAAACGGAATATACATAAGGGTAGGTATATATATATATATATATTCTTGTGCACTATCTTGATGTGATTGGTTAAATTAAAATTTTTTAATACGTAAATTTTTTTGTTTGAAATCGTTAATATGTAATTAATCATATTAATAAATATATAATTAATTATATAAAAATAACTACACATAAAATTATATATATATATATGGCTATTCGACTAGCTAGGTTGTATACCATATGACTAGCCTAAACAAAAATAAAAAACATGAGATATATAAATATTGGAAGCCTTAACAATTACCCCAGTCCATTACAATATAAATAGGAAAAATATACAAATACAATAAAATGATGAGTAATTTTACAAAATAACATACAAAAGTGGCATCATTTTACAAATATATCATTAATCTAAAATATGATTATATAAAAAATTGTAAAAAAAAAAAAAAAAATTGTACGTATTTTAAATGTGTCGACTCATGGTGAACTAGATTTCTCTTGTTATTAAACGCTTTAACGTCAAATAAAAGTTCTTTCTTTATGCACTATATATAATTAAGCTGCCAAGTGTGGATACAAAAAAAGTTTTATCTAATTTTATAATTATAACATTTTTAAATTTTTACATAAAATATAATAAATAATTCAACTTTTTTAAATTTTAAAATAATAATAATATTAAAAAAATATTCTAATAATATTTTTTTTAACTTTTATCTCTACTAATCTAATCTCAACTTACTAGCCAAACCGCACATCTTCTTATCTCAACTAATAATATTTTAACATCAGATAAAATAATAAAAGTTCAATAAAAAAAATTACAGGTATCAATTTTAAAATAATAATTTAATTCAATTTTTTTAAATTTTAAAATAAAAAAATATTAAAAACCCATGCAGAATTAACTAGCGGTAAAGTCCAACAGTCACCTATGGGCTAAATAGTAGCACGACCATTTTCTTAATGTGCAGGTATCGATTTTATAAAAATTGAAAATTAAGATTACGAATTGCAAAATTAGTGTAAAAACATGAAAACTCATATGCCAATTTTGTAATTAACCTTAAATAAAAGATTAAATACTTATAAGTCCCTTAGTTATTTTTCAAGTAGGTGTCACTGGATTTCAATAAGCACTCAATTTGATATATAAGTTCTCAAGTGGATAGTGTTAGTGGGCGGCCGAGCACTTACCGCTGGGTTTATTGCTAGCACAAATTCAATGATTTTTTTATATTATTTTTTTAAATATTTTTTAATATTTTTAATCATTAAAAATATATATATATAATTTTACTAATAATTACTTTCTTAATCATTAAATAAAAAAATATATTAAAAAAATTAAAATACATAAACAGCAAAATTGAACGATTCGAATGAGGGAGTCCCCTACCACTTTTCTTTCTAATTTTAGATCAAAATAATAGTGCCCACATTAGCATTAGTAACATTGAGACACATGGACTTAATTCCACCGCATGCATGAGAGCGCAAAACTATATATCTGGCCCGGGCCCCGGCCATTGGGAAAACGATAGGCCACATGGCGAGCAGGTTGAGCTCTCTGAGGCTTGTGGGGGTATCTAATCGCCTGTTTACTCGATCATAGTATACCTAAAGCCACTAATTTTGTTCTCTCTCTAGCAATACACTTTGATGCAAAAAAATATCTTAACCACAAAAATATCTAATAAAAATAAATTTATAAATTGATATAATAGATTAATGTGATACGTTTGATAGTAAAATTACTTTTATTATAAAGTAGATATAATGTATAATATGAAATCATGTCAATTTATAAATTTTTCGTTGTTGAGTCTTTTTATAAGTATAACACTTTCTCTTCTACCTTAATAGTCTTAAATTATGAGGCAAGAGACCATGCCTCGTGGCGGACCCACTCCACCTAGATGTGTCCATCTCATCATATGAAAGATTTTCCACTTATAACAAGACCCCTACCACCTTACATTGTGGTCAAGGCCACCATTTGAAGGGATATTGGTCCGTATCCACTCCTCAACTCCATGATCCACACGTTCAAAAGGAACCAAAACTCGATCCACGGGTGATTAGCTGCATGTAAGCAAGGCGCTATTGCATGTTTTTGGTTGCTTCAATTGGATATAGATTATTTGGTTTCATAGTTAGCATATTATAATATTATCAAGTGACTCTAACTCAGGCTCATTTTGGATTGTAAGATGATCTAATTTCATCTCATCTCATCTCAATATCCAAACATCATAAATAACAACATTTTTTAATTTTAAATCTTCACTTTTTCATCTAATTATTACAAATTTTCCAAACTTCCAAACAAAATATAAAAAATAATTAAATTTTTCAAATTCAAAAACAAAAATTATATTTAACAATAATTTAACTTTATAATATTTTTATTTAACTTTTTTGCTCTCTTTTCCCAAAGTCCAACAATAAATATTAACTTAAACCATTTCACTATTATCCATAAATTTCTCATATCATCTCAACATCCGAACGAGGTCTGAAATATAAGAACATTTCTATCATAGATCTTGATATTGTGATCTCAATAGAAAGAAAAATTATATTCACAAGTTGATGTGTAGAGCATACTCAATAAAGTGTTTACATGATATAATTTGTTGGAAGATTATAAATTTAATTTGAACGTTATATATTAATCAAATTTTACCCCTTAAGTCTCATGTGGGAACCATCTCATATCATCTCATATTCTTCTCAAATATCACTCAAACGTAAATATTTTTCAATTTCAAATATTTAACTTTTTCATCGAATCATTATTTAATTATTACATATTTCTCAAACTTTCAAATAAAATAAAATAAAATAAATCATTTTTTTATATTCAAAAACAAAAATAATATAAAAAAATTAGATTTAACAATATTTTAACTTTATAATTTAACTTTTTCTCTCTCATATATAATTAAAATCTAATAAAATATCTTAACTCAAATTATTTCACTATTATTTACAAATAATTTTATTACTATTTACAAACTATTTCACTATTATTCATAAATTTTCATTTCATTTCATTCCTCAAATGAAATTTTAGATTATGTAAATGTTACGTTCTTCACATATGTATATATATATATACCATCTTAATAATAGAATAACTCTTCAAAATGTTTTTGTACCGATTAACTCTAAATTAATTGTTAATGGTCGTTTAAAAATCACCATCAAAACGTGGCATGTTAATGATTAATTAATCGCACCTTTATTAACTCGTGATTTTGAGAATTGACACTTCATCCACCGGAGGTTTAGGTGAAAATTGAGTTTACACAAATATAGATAGAATCAACGCCTGGTGGGTAAATTCCAAAAATGTCACTTCATACAAAATAACAAATAAAACCTACCTACCACCTTATACGGACAACGAACCATTGATGGTAAAAGTATAGTTTCTCCCGTCACAAAAATGTTAACTTCGGACGACATGGACTTACATATTGGCTATTTTTCATCAAATCGTGACTCATAAAATGGTCATTGTTTAGTGGTTTCCACGTTATATCGATATACTACAAAAATAATTTACCAACATTACGTGTGTAACGATCAAATATTAATGCATGCATGGATTTATTAAACATGAAACTATTTTTGGGTTTTCTTTTCCATTAAACATATATACTTTTTTCAGTATTCTTTAATTTAAATTTTTATTATTTATTTTATATTTTAATACTCTTATCATATATCAGTCATTTTCTCTGTTAATAAATAAATTTAACATGTAAAATATTTAATTAAATAAATAAAATATAGAGTCAAAATTCTTATAACCATTTGATATCATGTGAAATACAAGTGGGCAAAAGTTCTAAAAGAAATACGTATTTCACTTAAAAATAACCTACAATCGTACGTTAGTTTTTTTTTTTTTTTTTTCTAATTCTTTATAAAGGAATCTTGATGGGGGGTCCTAAGCATATAGGCTGGAAGTGGCATACAGCTCAATCATATGGAGATTCTTTTATAATTAAGATCGAATTTAGCCATCTCTTGGCTTCTTGTAGCCCCCCATCAATATCTTGTTATGTAGGGAAAAATTAGGGCAGACGTGGAACTCTCCCGAGCCTTGGACCCACTGATGTTCGTGAGTGTGGAGATGTTACATCAAAGCTAGCTGGAATTTTGAAACTTGTCACCTTTCTGGTGGTCCAATCGAGAGGCTTCGAGCACTAGAAGGCCCCCGAGGCGACCCAACTCAAAGCTACCTTCCCCCAATTCACTTGATGTCTTCTTTAAAGAGAAATGATATCGATAATTTTTTTTTCATATTTTTTTTTTTATATAGGGATTAAATAAATATTTTTTTATTAATATTTTAAATTTAAGCATATTTTTAAAATATATGAAAAATAAAAAATTTTATACTTTTCAAATCCAAATTTGAATTCCTAACAAGTAATAGTTGAACTCTTCTTTTATTTTCAATCCCATTTCTCGTTATCCCAAAAAAGGAACATGATCTTAAAACTTGAAGAGAAATAGTATAGCATTACGAAAATAATTCATTTGATGAAATGTCTCAATGGACATATACTATTTCAGAGTGAGTTTTACAGAGAATATTTCCTTGTCATTTAGCACTTAGTGTTGTACAATATTTATAGAGAGGAGAAGATGATTCCAATCAGATTTACAAAGAAATTCTAGATATTTCTACAGACATCTTCCTCAGCATACTAAGGTGGCATCATACCATTTTTTTTCCTTTCTTTTGTGAGGTATTCTGTTGAGCATTCTGTTGAGGTGTGCTGGCAGCAGATGAGCACTATGAACTGGTGTGCAAGGGTCCAGAATAATCAGGTGTGCTAACAACCCCCTGCGATTTAAGCGGCACCGCCATGATGGTGAGGCTTGATCGTAGAAGAGAGAAACAAGCTGAGAAGAGCAGCTTTGTGAGAATGTTTGCAATTTGATCTTTGCTTTGGAGAAACTTAATAGCAAGTGATTTGGCAGCAACTTGATCACGAACAAACTGATAGTCCAAATTAACATGTTTAATATGTGAGTGCATAACAGTATTAATAGATAAGTAAGTAGCATCAAGATTATCACAAAATAAAATAGAAATATCAGTAATAACAATTCCTAATTTAGTTAACAAGGATTGTAACCAAAGAATTTCACAAGTAGTTTTTGCCACAGACTTATATTCAGATTCAGTTGAAAACCTTGCAAAAATGGGTTGTTTCTTTGAACCTCAAGAGATTAAATGAGAACCAAAATGGATGCAAAAATTCCAAGTAGATTTACGATCATTAGGGCAATCAACCCAATCTGCATCCGAGAAGGCAGTTATTTTAAAGGAAGAAGTGGGAGAAAAATATATGCCAAAGGAAGAAGTGAGGCAAATATAGCGGAGTATGCGTTTCACGGCTTGCCAATGAGGAAAATGGAGACAGTGCATGTGTTGACATACTTTGTTAACTGCAAAGGAGATGTCAAGTCTAGTGAAGGAGAGATATTGAAGGCTTCTAACGATACTCCGATAAAGTTGTGAATCCTCAAAAGAGGGGCCATCAACAGCAGTGAGTTCAATGGAAGAAGCCATTGGGGTGGACAGGGGTTTGGACTGGTGCATATTAGTGCAATGTAAGAGATCAAAAATATATCGAAGTTGAGAGAGAAACAAACCAAATGTATTTCTACAAACCTAAATACCCAGAAAATAATATAGTATGTCTAGATCTTTAACTAGGAAAGGTTTGATACAAGGCAACAAGAAAGTCATTGATTAGAGAAGAATGAGATGCAGTAACAACAATATCATTAACATAGACTAAAACATAGATAGAGGCAGAGGCAGTAGAAAAATTAAATAGAGAAGAATCGGATGTAGAAGCATGAAATCCAAGATCTAACAAACAAGAACTCAACTTAGCAAACCAAGCCCTAGGGGCTTGTTTCAAACCATATATAGATTTTTGGAGTTTACAAATAAAATGAGAATAGTCAGAATTTACAAACCCAATCGGCTGATGCATGAATACATCCTCCTCTAGATCCCCATGCAAGAAAGCATTATGCACATCTAGTTGATAAAGAGGTCATTTTTGAGTTACTACAAGAGAAAGAATGTGACAAACTTAACTACCTGACTAAAAGTCTCAGAATAATCAAATCCGACTTGCTGGTGGAACCCTTTAGCAACAAGTCGAGCTTTTCGACGTTCTAAAGTTTCATCCGCATGCCTTTTGGTTTTAAGAACCCATTTGGAACCAAGGATGTTAAGATTGTGAGAGGGAGGAACTAAATCCCAGGTATACGCAAGAGGGCTTCGAATTCAGTTGACATGGCATCACACCAAGATGGATATTGAGAAGCTACCGTATATGAAGTGGGTTCCTCAGGGATAGAAGTCGATTCGGTGAGAGAGGTATAGGGTTTGGGAGGGGGCCAAAGAATTGTACCATCCGTGCGATTTAGTGGACAGGAATGGTGAGTTTTGGAATGTGTAAGCATCGGATGTGTGGAGGTTGAAGAAGACTATGAAAGAGGAAAGCTAGGGTTTGATGAGATCGGCGCAGGAGATAGAGAGCAAGGAGGGACATCAGACAGGTTGGTGTCTATGAGGGTTGGGGAAGATTGGGTATCATGGGCCAAGGAGGAGGCAGGAGAATGGGTTGAAGGTAAGTTAGGGGACTGGGCTGGAGAGGAATTAGAAGAAATGAGGGAGGGAATGACACGAGGCTCAGGAGAAATAGGCTGAGAAGCTGGATTTGGAAAACTCAGAAGATGGGGTTGAGAAGAAGAACTAGACGAGTTCAAGAGAGAAAATGGAAAATGCATTTCGTCAAAATGAACGTCACGCGAGACATAGATGTGACCAGTAGGAATATGCAAACAATTATAGCTTTTATGATTCAAATTGTATCCAATAAAAACACAAATTTGTGAACGCGTGTCCATTTTATGACAATTAAAAAGATGGAGCTAGGCCATCAAGCACAACCAAAAATTCACAAAAAATTATAATCCAGTTGTTGATGTTGAAAGGGAGATGTATTTTTTAAAATTGGGGTGGGCATCCTATTTATTAGAAAAGTGGCAGTTTGAAACACCACAACCCAAAACTTGGAAGGAGCCGAGGACTAGGTTAGAAGGGATAGCCCAGTTTCCACTATATGACGGTGATGTCTCTCTACTCTTCTGTTTTGAGCATGAGAATAAGGATAGGTAACGCGATGAGAAATACCAAAATTAAGGAGAGAATGAAAGGGATGGAATTCGCCACCCCAATTTGTTTGAACAACAATGATATTTTTAGAGAATCTATTTTGCACAAATTTAATGAAAGCTAAAAAAAATAGTAGATACTTCAGATTTAGCACGTAAGGGAAAACACCAAATATATTTAGTAAAATCATCGACAATGAAAAAGTAAAATTGAAAACCACTAGAGGATAGCGTAAGCGCTCGTCCCCAAACATCTAAAATTAAAAGGTGAAAGGCATGATTCAAACGAGAATGGGAGAGGGGGTGAGGAAGAGTGTGTGACTTTGCTTGAAGACAAGCATTACAAAGAGGAAAATGGGACATAACGGTGGTGGGTAGATTATTTTGATGGATAGTAAAAGCAGTGATATGAGGAGACGGGTGTCCTAAATGGGAATGCCAAATTTAAAGAGTAGTCCTTTCACCAATGAGAGGTTGATGTTGTCTGGAACTAGTAGATCTGGAAATGAGCTCATCATGTGATGGAAGCGCATACAAGCCATTTTTAACAGGGTATGAAAATCCTTCACAAGAAAACCAGAGGAGTTAAATTAAAAAAAAAAAAACAGAATTATAAAGACAAAAACAACGAACAGATAATAAATTCTTAGAAATGGATGGAACATGAATTAAATCACGGAGAACGAATTTTCCAATAGGTGTTGGAAGAAGGCCAGAGCCAATGTGCTATATAGGAAGTGAATAACCATTGCCAATATTGACTTAATCAGGTCCAGCAGACGGTGTTGATTTCAGATTTAAATTGGAGAAATCCACCGTGAAATGATTTGTAGTGGTAGATTCAGGAAACCATGAATTGGATTACGATGGAGAGGCTGGAACAAAAGTATAATTAGCTATGAGAGATGGAGGTGGGGGAGGTTGATAGTTATGAGTGAAACGATGATAGCACTAAAAAACTGAGTGATCAACATGGGTACAAATTTGGCAGGTTGGTTTATTTTGAGTCTGGGAAGAAAAGAAATTAGGAGGTCCTGAAGAAGAGTTATGGGCACCATCTCAACCACGGCGATAGCCATGGCTACGACCATGATTGGAGGGATTTGAAGTGGGGTGAAACTGAGTAGAATTGGCTGAGAAAGATGCATCAGAGAGAGCGGTTTGGGTTTGATGACTGAGACGCGATTCATGGTTGAGAAGATAACTGTAGACCTGAGATGTGAATAATGGTTCAGGTCTGGTGGTTATGGAGCTTACCACAGATCCCAATTCGACTAAGAGATAAACAATGAATTCATGAGAAGAAAGAGGTTGATCAGAAGAGGAAAGAGGTGAAGCTAACGATTTGGCTTTGTAGAAGTAGGTAGAAATGGTGTCGGAGCCTTTTTTGAGGGTAACCAATTGGTATTGTGTCTGCATAAAGTGGGCAATAGACTGAGCAGAATAGAGATTGGTAAGGGTAGACCAGATTTCATGAGAAGTTAAGCAATCGACGACATGAGAGAGAATAGTGTCGGTGAGGGAAGAGTATAGAACAGAAATGATCATTTGATCTTGTAGAAGCCAGGCGTTATGGGCAGGATTGGGTTTGTCATCAATGGAGAGAGGGGGAAGAGGAATCGAACCATCGACGTAGCCATCTTGAGGAAGGCAAGAAGTTGAGCTTTCCAAAGGGAAAAATCGTCATGGGAGAGTTTAACAGTGATGAGGTGAGCAACGGCATTGGTAAGGGAGGGATTCGGAGGTAGGGGAGGAGCCATGATGGATTGTAAAAGTGGACAGGGGTCCTATACAGCTTTGGATACCATGAAGAGAAATAGTATAGCATTATGAAGACAATCCATTTGATGAAATACCTTAATGGGTGTATACTATTTCTGAGTGAGTTTTATAGAGAATATTTCCTTGTCATTTAGCACTTGGTGCTGTACAATATTTATGGAGAGGAGAAGACGATTCCAATCAGATTTACAAAGAAATTCTAGATATTTCTACAATCATCTTCCTCAACATTTTGAGGTGGCATCACACGATTTTTTCATTTCTTTTGTGAGGTATTCTGTTGAGCATTTTGTTAAGGTGTGCTTGCAGCAGATGAGCACTATGAGTTGGTGTGCAAGGTTGCCAAAATAATCAGGTGTGCTAACAAGACTTGATTCGTTCATTTTTTTTCATTTGAATAAGCAAATAAAAAACCTTAAGAGTTCTGCTCAAATGATAGATCGATTGTTAATATAATTATTCATAGTTCTATTAGTACATGTTTGGAATTACCTAAGGCAATATACTATAGTTTTAGGACTTTTAATTGTAGAGCTTAAATATTTAGTTCTATTATTAAGAGTTATTTATTCTTTGTTAGTCATATATCTAAAATACTTTAAAACATGTTAGATTTATTTAGAAACAATATAAAAAATATTTTTTGAGGTAAAAATGACATAAACAGTCATTTGATTTTATAAAGATTATGACTATATTTTATTTTTTATAGAAATCAAATTTTATAATCAAATAACAACAAAAATATATAGTCTAATAGGATTTTTAGTAAGTATAAAAGAAAAAAAAAATCAATTCAATGATTCATAAGTAGAATAACAATACAATTACACTCAATATTCAAAGCATTTTCATAGTGTCGTGCTAGTGATAAGATGAGTACTATTTTCAAACATTGACAATATTCTTTAAAATTTGAATTATATTCTACATTATCTGAAAAATCACATTCGAGGAAAAAAGAATCAAAATGATATTTTTCTTGAAACATACTTTTTTTTAGATTAAAAATACATAATAATCAAATAATATAAGTTTATCATTAAAGAGTTTTTTAGACTATTTAAACACTTTTTACTATCGCTAATGTAACACCTCAAAGAGACTCTTATATGAGATTTGGATAGTGAGAAGAGATGAGATAGTTTTAGATTAAAATTAAAAATTGAATAAAATATTATATGAATTTTTTTTAATATTATTATTGTTTTGAAATTTAAAAAAATTGAATTATTTATTATATTTTATGTAAAAATTTATAATAATGAAATAAGACAAGATGAGAAGAGTTAAAATATTAATTTTGTTATCTAAACTCAGCCTTATCTACATCTTTTAGTATGATATCAAATAATGATTAAAAAATTATCGGTTAAATTTTAATTATCAACTATCAAAAAAATAATTATTTAATGTCATCATGTCGAGATGTCGGACTAACTAGCTAGACTTGTCAAATGCCTGTCGTGAAATGTTGGAATCCGTCGCGTTTTCTGAACATTATCAATATTACCAACTAATTTAAACGTGTTATAAAACAAGTAGTACTGCTGGTTGGATCAGACTTTGTTAACCTCCTAACATGCAGTTTAACACGTTTTTCTTCTGTTTTCCTGGGACAATTAGGCTGATTTGGATACAAGAGTTTTCACAATTTATCTCATCTAATTATTATAATTTTTTTAAATTTCTACACAAAATATAATTATAAATAATTCAACTTTTTTAAATTTTAAAATAATAATAATATTAAAAAATAATATTCTAATAATATTTATTCAACTTTTAATAATATTTATCTCAACTAATCTTATCTTAACTTATAATCTCGGCTATCTTAACTCACTATCCAAACCACGTTGTATATATACACAAATAAATATACTATATATACATAGGTCAAAGACATTTCATGTACGTTAAGCTGATGATAACGTAAGTACTACGTGTGACGTGCATATATCCTGAACTAGAGGACATTATAAATCGATCCCATGTGCATGCATGCATGAGTACGTATTTTCTATCAATAAATTTCAGCGTCGTGAATGCAATATGAACATTGAAATTACATATATTGATTGACCTAAAAGAAAATATTCTTTACGAATCCAAGTAGAATATGAAAGAAATTGTTACACCATCTTTGATCATATATTCTTATCGGCCATATTATTGACAAAATATATTCGAGTTATATATATAAAACACTCTTTCACAACTTTTTTTCTTTTTGAGAATGTTGCTCTGCTAAGGTTGCAATTTGCGTTTTCTCTTCACGTGTTTTGCATGGTGGCTGTTGTGGCCTTGTCACCACTGGTAGGCCATCGGTCGTTCACTAATCTCGTTTCCATGGTGCCGTTGCCACTACCTGAGGTGAAGGTGTCTTTTCATTCTCCTAAACTTATAGATGGAGAGCTCTACTTCATTCTATCTGTAGAAGAATTAGAAACAACTACTCAGCCTTTCCAGTTCTCTATAGTCTTCAAGTTTCTCTGGCAAAGACCATCGTTAGACGCCATAAGAGCCTTCTTCCGAAGTAGATGGGGCCTGTCCAGCATGCCGGTGATTTCTTCCATGATGCGACCGAGAACCATATTTGTTTGGATGTCCTTTAAAATTGACTTCTAGAAGGCGTTATCCAGGGAGTCTTGCGATGTGAATGGGGTTCTGTATACAACCTTTGCTTGGACACCAGAATTTGATGAAGATTTTGAACCAATTTGTGTGCCGGTTTGGATTTATATACCAAGGCTTCCACCAAACCTTTATCATGCCTCTGTCATGAAATTCCTCACTACCCCGATTGGTAAGTTTATTAGGCGTGATAACTCTACAATCTGTGCAACTAGGACAGATGGGGAACGGGTTTGTGTCAAAATAAATGCTTCAAAAGATCCTATTCCTTACTTTTGGATAGGCATTCCTGGAATGAAAGGAAGTATGAGATAGAATATTATTTTAGAAACCTTGCCTATATATTGTGTAGTTTGTAGAGGCCAGGGCCATAATATTAAGACTTGCCATAAGGGTCGGGATCAACAAAAGAAAATGAAGGGGGACCAGTTTAGGTTAAGCAAAATGTTAAGTCTGGAGGAAAAGAAGCACAGAAACAAGAAAATGTTATGGTGCAAGGTACAACCTCAGGCACTAAGGATTTGGTGGTGCATGAGGTTTTTGATTTCATGACCGATGGTGGGGCTGATGCTAAACCTTCCAAGGTTGCTGAGAACGTTGAAGCACAATCGGGTCAGGCTATTTGCACGTCTCCGCTCGTGGAGGTTAACAAAGCAGTTCACGAGCTCCAAGGGGAAGACGATAATGTTGTGGGCTAGCATGCCTGTTGCCCAAATGACTAACACAAGAAGGGGGGTGAATTGAGTTGTATTAAAAAAATAACAATTATAAATCAAATATATAATATAAAAAATAAACAAAATATGAAATAACAATAAATATAAAGAGTAAGGGTAAGAGATAAGCAAACTCAGTATGTTAACGAGGTTCGGCCCCACTGCCTACGTCCTCGCCTCAAGCTACCCCTTGAGGATTCCCAAATTCACTATTCAACCTCCTTCAGGTGGAGATAGAAACCTATTACACCTTTGAACAACACTGCTACAAAGGATCCGTGTAGAACACCCTCTACACTTGCAATCACCTTACACGTGGTGATTCAACTATTCCCCGTGTAGAATACTTTCTACACACACAAGGGTTATACACACCCTTTTTCTGATACAAGAGCTAATAGTGGGTAGGTTATCAAAAAACACTCCTCAATGAGTGAAATAAGAACAATACAGCGCAAACTATATCTCTCAAAATAAACAAGGATTAAGGCTCAATGCTTAGAGAAGAGAGAATGAAAGCTTTGAATAAATGTTATATGCTCTTGGTGTTGTGAATGTGAAGCTCTCAAATGATCTATTTATAGGCATATGAGACTTCATATTCAAATTTAAAAAGATTCACATGTCAAATACAACATCATTCACTTTTTCAAAAAATTCAAATAAAAGGTTCTTCTTTTTCAATTGTCAAAGACAACATCATTCACTTTTTCAAAAAAATCAAACCTAATCGTTTACTTTTGGCATATGACAAAATGAGCACACTTTTCTTTTTCAAAAAATTTAAACCTAATCTTTTACTTTTTGCATATGACAAAATGAGCACACTTTACTTTTCAAATTTTTCAAACAAAATCATCTACCTTTTGTATAAGTCTAAAAAAGCATCAATTACTTTTGAAAATATTCAAATAAAACATGCACATGTGAAAGATGACAATCAATCATCTTTAATATTTTCAAAGTTCAACCCTTTAATCAAGGTATGCACATGCAAAAGATGACAATCAATCATCTTTCAAAATTTTCAAATTTAATTTTCAAAAATATTCATGCACATGTGGAAAATGTATTTTAATGCTTTATGATAAAATATTAATTTTGAGCATTAATCCTAATTTCGAATTTTGAAAGATTTACAACATTACTCTATGACTTTAATGTGAACTTGTTTCCTTCTTGCTCATGCTTGGTTCTTTGATGTGCTTGATTCCATTGTGTGAACAACTTGAGTTTGAAACTCCTTTATTCTTTGAATTCATTTGTTATCATCAAAATCCATGTGTAGATTTATAATCACATGAAACTTGAAACCTTGGGTTCAACAATCTCCCCCTTTTTGATGATGACAAATACTTGATAGAACTTGAAACCTGTATTAATACTTAAGCTCCCCCTGAAAATATGCGTTAGTTTTTCAAGCAAAAATATAAATATAATTCCAAGCATATATAACAAGTTTAGCAATTTAAACAGTGTTAATGTTCTAGTCTAACACTTCTCCCCCTTTTGGCATCATTAAAAAGGATCCGCAACAAGTAAATAGACTGAAGAAAACGGTGCGTTAGTAGACATTATAGATAGTTGAAAAATGGAGCCGTCCGTGACCCGAAAAGTGCTGCAAAGCCTCGAGGCCTAACTCTATGAATTTAATACGGCTGAAGATTTAAACAATCGCCTGATGTTGTTGACAAATGGGATTGAAGGCTTCGAGTTTCTATAAAAAAATGATCATTTTCATCTATCGGATGCCAAAAAAATAATCGCTTCTTGACCTGAGTTCTGTTTTTCCACAACGATAGAATGGCTGAGCAATTCTCTTCCACTAATGTTCCAGACTTGAATCAGGAACCCTTGACGCATCAATCATCAATCTTCTCTCCTGATGCCGTCAATACCATGATAGGAGCAGTGAACCGTTTTTCTAGTAAGGCTGATTCTGAGATTATTGCAGAATCAAGAATGCTCAGTAGTCAATATGCTGCCTCTGTTACGATCATGTCTCGGAGGTTAATGGCGAGGGTGAGTGAGATTGATCATCTTAACATGCAAATATTTGAGTTACGATAGAAGCTTGCTAATAAGGATAGTGAGAATAAAAGGCTAAAGCAAGAAAACCAAGAGTTGAAAAAATTTACAGATTGGTATGCTCATGATCTGCAACCACGAATAGAGGAGCTGGAACGAGAAAGGGTTCAGATACAAGGTCAACATCGGCAGATAATAGCAGAGGTTTATCGTTTACTAGAAAAATAGGGACAATCTACTGTTAATCTCGCTGGCTTAGTAAGAAAACTTTTGACAATGTGTGTCCAGCATATCTTGTATTTCTTTTGACTAAATAAGATTTGAAGAGAAAATAGTTTGTCTTATTCTTTATGCTATCTCTATAAAATCAGTCCTGAAGTTCATCCAATCCGCATCAAGTTTTCATTTCATCTCTATAACTCATCTGCATTCCTTCAGCATTCTCGTTTTAAGTCTTCTATTCTTTTCTCAATGGCTCATTCTTCTAACATTTCTCTAGATCCATCCATGAGGCATTCTGCATCTCAACCTCCTGTCCTTTCTGCAGCTGCCATTGGTTCCATGTTACAGCAAGAAAATAATAATCTGACTAATAAGTCAGATTTTGATGCTATTTATGACTTGGTGAGTCTTGAGACTCGCTACTCTTCCTCTATTGTTGCTTTTTCTCAGCGGCTACAAGCCAAAAATCATGAAGTTGAAAAGCTCAAAGAACAAATTGTTGTACTTCAACGAATTGTTCAAGAGTCTCACACAAGGGAAGGAATCATTCGGCAGAAGAATAAACAGTTGAAATCTTTATTAGATTCTTCATTCCGCTTGCCGGTTCCCATGGATAAGAATGACATGATATTGTATGAAGAGAATGAGCGTCTCAAACATGAGGCTAAGAATCTCAAGTTTATGTAAAAGTATTTAAAAAATCTATCTCTATTTTTATTGACTCTAGTCTATCTTTTAAAATATATTCATAGCATGCATCATACATATTTCTCTTCTGATCATACATAATCTATCTTCTGGTAAAGGCTTTGTGAAAATATCTGCTAACTGATCGTGTGTGTTTGTGAATTCTAGTACTATATCGCCTTTCTGCACATGATCTCAAAGAAAATGATATCTTATTTCAATATGCTTAGTTCTAGAATGTTGTATTGGGTTCTTTGAAAGATTTATAGCACTTGTATTATCACATTTGATTGGAATGTAATTATACTTAAGTTTAAAATCTTCAAGTTGTTGCTTTATGTAGAGAACTTGAGCATAACAACTACCCGCAGCAACATATTCTGCCTCAGCAGTAGATAATGCAACAGAATTTTGTTTTTTACTGAACCAGGAAACTAATGCATGATCTAAGAAATGGCATGCTCCACTAGTGCTTTTTCGATCTATTTTACAGCCAGCATAATCTGCATCTGTGTAGCTGATTAGATCGAAAGATGTGTGCTTAGGGTACCATAACCCTAGGTTAATTGTACCACTAAGATATCTAAGAATGCGCTTAACTGCAATTAAATGTGATTCTTTTGGAGATGATTGAAAGCGTGCACATAAGCACACACTAAACATAATATCTGGTCTACTGGCTGTTAAATATAATAAGCTACCAATCATACCTCGATATATCTTCGAGTCAACTGGCTTACCGAATTCATCTTTATCAAGTTTAGTTGATGGGCTCATTGGTGTTCCAATTTCCTTAGCATTTTCCATCCCAAAATTTTTCAGTAATTCCTTAATATATTTTGATTGATTGATGAATGTCCCACTTTTTGCTTGCTTAATTTGCAATCCGAGAAAGAATGTAAGTTCTCCCATCATGCTCATATCAAACTCTTCCTGATGCAGTCTTAGCAAAAACTTGACACATATTTTCATTAGTAGCACCGAATATTATATCATCAACATAAATCTGAATCAAAAGAATATCATCATTTTCATATTTAATGAAAGAGTTGTGTCGATTTTTCCTCTTGAAAAACCTTTTTCAATCAAGAAACCACTGAGTCTCTCATACCAAGCTCTAGGAGCTTGTTTAAGTCTATATAGTGCTTTTGTGAGTTTGAAAACATGATTTGGGGAAATATGATTTTCAAAACCTGGAGGTTGCTCAACATATACCTCTTCATTTATAAAACCATTTAAGAAAGCACTTTTAACATCCATTTGAAAAAGTTTGAAATCTTTATAACAAGCATATGCAAGTAACATTCGAATAGCTTCTAATCTTGCGACAGGTGCATATGTCTCATCATAATCGATTCCTTCTTCTTGATTAAAACCTTGGGCTACAAGTCGAGCCTTATTTCTAGTAATGACTCCGGACTCATCTTTCTTTTTTCTAAAAACCCATTTTGTTCCAATAATAGTATGATTTTTGGGTCTAGGAACAAGTGTCCAAACATCATTTCTTTCAAATTGATTCAACTCTTCTTACATAGCTAGAATTCAAGATTCATCAAGAAGTGCATCATCAATATTTTTGGGTTCAATTTGAGATAGAAAAGCAGTATGATTGCAAATATTTCTAAGAGATGATCGAGTACTTACACCTTGTGACGGTTCTCCCAAAATTTGTTTCACTGGATGATCTTTCACAAATTTCCACTGTTTGGTTGCATCTTGTATTAAATTTGGATGATCTTTCCTGATGGCTCCATGTTGAACTTCCTCTATTGTTTTCTCTTTGTTGAGATTGAGACTTTCTGTGTTATTTATACCTTCTGCTTCTTCATCAATAGATTTCTTGGAGAGTGGAGAATTAGATTCATCAAATACTACATGCATAGATTCTTGTACAGTCAAAGTCTTTTTATTGAATACTCTATAAGCTTTACTATTAGTAGAATACCCGAGAAAGATACCTTCATCAGATTTTGCATCAAACTTGCCTAAATTATCCCTGTCATTCAAAATAAAACATTTGCATCCAAATACATGAAAGTAACCAATGTTGGGTTTTTTCTCATTCCAAAGCTCATAGGGGGTTTTATCTAACTTAGACCTTAACATAACTCTATTTATAACATAACATGCAGTACTTACCGCTTCGGCCCAAAAATAACTAGGCAAGTTGTTCTCATTGAGCATTATTCTTGCCATCTCTTGAAGAGATCTATTTTTCCTCTCTACTACCCCATTTTGTTGAGGAGTTCGAGGAGCAGAAAAATTATGCACAAAACCGTTTTCATCACAAAATGTTTCAATATTTTTATTAACAAACTCTTTTCCCCTATCACTTTGGATACTTGAAATAGTATAGCCCTTTTCATTTTGAATTCTCTTGCATAACTTGGTAAAGGCATTATGTGCCTCATCTTTATGAGCAAGAAAGATGACCTAAGTATATCTAGAGAAATCATCAACAATAACAAATGCATAATATTTTCCTCCTAGACTTGCAACTCTATTTGGTCCAAAAAGATCCATATGTATTAGTTGCAATGGTCTAGTAGTGGAAATATGTTTCTTAATTTTAAAAGAAGTTTTTGTTTGTTTACCAAATTGACATACATCACAAATTTTGTCTTTAAGAAAATATGTTTTTGGTAAACCTCTCACAAGATCATTTTTTGAAAGTTTGGAAATAAGTTCCATGTTGGCATGACCTAATCTTCTATGTCATAACCAACTAGTTTCATTTTGAGCTGAAAAGCAAATAGCATCTTGTGAGGTAATTTCTTCAAAATCAATTGTATAAACATTATTGTTTTTAAAAGCAATAAAACAAATATTATAATCATGATCATTCAAAATAATACATTTATCCATTTTAAAAGTAACTGTAAATCCTTTATCACATAATTGACTTATGCTCAAAAGATTATGTTTTAAACCTTCAACAAGTAGAACATCTTCAATTATGAGAGAAGATTCATTACTAATTTTAGTAAAACAAGTGTGCATACTAGAAATAGATTCATCATCATTCATCTTAAACATTTCATATTCATGAGTAAAAATATAAATTTTTGATTCCTTGACTTGCGAAGTTCCTTCATAAGTAACTTCCAAGTTATCCCAAATTTGTTTTGCCGTAGCACAAGTCATTATTCTATTAAACTCATTTCCATTGAGAGCATTAAATAATAAATTCATAGCAGTTAAATTCAAAGTATAAAGTCTATCGTCTTCACGATCAAACTCTTCTTCTTCCTTTTTGACCTTTACTCCATCAACCACTTTTGTTGGAATATAAGGTCCATTTACAATACATTTCCAGATTTCTCGACCTTGAGCTTGAAGGAATATTCTCATTCTAACTTTCCAGAATGAGTAATTATCTCCACAAAAGAGTGGAGGCCGACTGCTAGATTGACCTTCACCAAACGAAACTGAAATGTTAGCCATAAGATCTTAACTCAAAAGATAGTTAGTCTTATAATAGAGCTCTTAGCTCTGATACCAATTGTTACTGATCATAGGCCGCACCTATGTCACCTAACAATTGTACCTACCAGACTAGCCGGCCACCGTCTCTACCGGTGCACCGTCACTCATGGTCGGAGAGTCTTGCTTCGGTGACACAGTCACAAGCGAGAGTTCCCATGAGTGATCTGCCTGTATGAACAGTACAGGTCAACTAGCTCTGATACCAATTGTTGCCCAGATGACTAACACAAGAGGGGTGGTGAATTGAGTTGTATTAAAAAAAATAACAATTATAAATCAAATATATAATATAAAAAATAAACAAAATATGAAATAACAATAAATATAAAGAGTAAGGGTAAGAGAGAAGCAAACTCAGTATGTTAACGAGGTTCGGCCCCACTGCCTACATCCTCGCCTCAAGCTACCCCTTGAGGATTCCCAAATTCACTATTCAACCTCCTTCAGGTGGAGATAGAAACCTATTACACTTTTGAACAACACCGCTACAAAGGATCCGTGTAGAACACCCTCTACACTTGCAATCACCTTACACGTGGTGATTCAACTATTCCCCGTGTAGAATACTTTCTACACACACAAGGGTTATACACACCCTTTTTTCTGATACAAGAGCTGATAGTGGGTAGTTTATCAGAAAACACTCCTCAATGAGTGAAATAAGAACAATACAGTGCAAACTATATCTCTCAAAATGAACAAGGATTAAGGCTCAATGCTTAGAGAAGAGAGAATGAAAGTTTTGAATGAATGTTGTATACTCTTGGTGTTGTGAATGTGAAGCTCTCAAATGATCTATTTATAGGCATATGAGACTTCATATTCAAATTTAAAAAGATTCACATGTCAAAGACAACATCATTCACTTTTTCAAAAAATTCAAATAAAAGGTTCTTCTTTTTCAATTGTCAAAGACAACATCATTCACTTTTTCAAAAAAATCAAACCTAATCTTTTACTTTTGGCATATGACAAAATGAGCACACTTTTCCTTTTCAAAAAATTCAAACCTAATCTTTTACTTTTTGCATATGACAAAATGAGCATACTTTACTTTTCAAATTTTTCAAACAAAATCATCTACCTTTTGTATAAGTCTAAAAAAGCATCAATTACTTTTGAAAATATTCAAATAAAACATGCACATGTGAAAGATGACAATCAATCATCTTTAATATTTTCAAAGTTCAACCCTTTAATCAAGGCATGCACATGCAAAAGATGACAATCAATCATTTTTCAAAATTTTCAAATTTAATTTTCAAAAATATTCATGCACATGTGGAAAATGTATTTTAATGCTTTATGATAAAATATTAATTTTGAGCATTAATCCTAATTTCGAATTTTGAAAGATTTACAACATTACTCTATGACTTTAATGTGAACTTGTTTCCTTCTTGCTCATGCTTGGTTCTTTGATGTGCTTGATTCCATTGTGTGAACAACTTGAGCTTGAAACTCCTTTATTTTTTGAATTCATTTGTTATCATCAAAATCCATGTGTAGATTTATAATCACATGAAATTTGAAACCTTGGGTTCAACAATGCCTGTGACTGAAGGTGATATAGGCCAGTCTAATAGTCTCGCAGGGGACTGTTTAGTGCAAGAGGCAGTGGATGTGGGCCATGGTATAAATATTCAAGGTAATATACAAGATTCAAGCGTGGGTTTATGTGAAGTGGGACAAAAGAATGATGAAGAGTTTTTTGAGCAAGTTGCCCTGAATGGGCCTGTCCAAGAGACGTGGACCTATGACAGCAACTCAAGTCAATGCCAAGTATGGGTCCGTGCATAATGAACAAGTGACTCAGACAATAGTAGTAGAAATTATCCAAGAAGAGGAAAGGCTTAGTGATTCCCAATTCGATCCAGAACCTAAACAAGATAGGCTTCAGGATGACATTTGCAAAAAGTATTGTACTGACACAGAGGGACCCAATCAAATAGCTGGAAAATTTCAAAAAAGGTTTTCTTCTAGGGAGGTAATTCGTCCTTCAAAACTTAATTTATGATTAGTCCAATTACTTTTTAGAATATCAGAGGTGTGGAAACCTCCCAAGTGCAGGTGAGAAAAATTATTAAAACTTCTTGGCCTAATATTGTTGAATTGGCTAAGCCCCTTTTCTACTGCAGACAAAAATTTCAGATTATTTGGGCCGGTTTAGCTGTGTATCATTTTGTTACGAATGAAGTGAAAGAAAGAAAATTTTGGTTGTTATGGAATTCAACTATTTCAATTCATTGGTTGGAATTCAAATAACAATTTGGTTTATCTAGTATGGCCACTCATGCCCTAAGATTGTCCTCGTGGCATTGAGTAAGTTTCTGAGTTCTTTCTTTTAGGGTGCTTCTAATGGTAAGGCTAAAAAGAGATGGATTTCTTGGAATCGTATTTGCAAACCTATAAAGGAAGGTGAGTTGAGTATTAGGGATTTTGGGGATATTTAGAAAGCTCTTCACAAAAAGCTTACATGGCATCTCATGTAGGGTCAATCTCTTTGGACAAATTTTTTTAAAGGTAGTATGTTAAAAATAGTCACTCTTCTCTTTTGGCGCCTAATAAGGGTACTTGGTTCTAAAAATTGATTGTTCGTTGTATCCCAGAAGTTTTAAATGGGTCTAAGTGGAAGGGGAGAGAGGGTAATATTTCCTTCGGGTATGATAACTAGGAGGATGACGACCCTTTAGTGGTCAATTTCTCGTGATTGAGCAACCTTATTTGAAAATTAAAGATTACCATATTGATAATGGGTGTGATATTAATCTCTTGGAATGCCTAGTGGGTTATGAGAAAGCTTTTGATTTGTGTCATTTCTTGGCTGGGCGAAAGGATGGGAAAGATGTTTTAATTTGGTCAAAGGATACTGGTGGGATATTTTCTACCAAAAGTACTTAGAATTGTGTTAGAGTGATGGTGTCTCATTTATCTTGGGCTCATTAGATATGGCATTCACATCTGTCTAAGACAATTTCTATTATGATGTAGAAGACATTTAATAACTATTTGAGTGTGGATGATAGGATCAAAATGGTAGGCATTTCTATGACTTCTAAGTGTAATTGTTGTTCTATTGGTCACAATGAGGACTTGAATCACGTGCTTTGTACTAGTGACTTTTCTAGACACATTTGGAGACTGGCTGCTATTCAGTTAGTTGTGCATATGGGAGTTTTTCAAACTTGACAGGAGCAATCGAATTTTTGGTTTCGTCATGTAGAAAAGTCTTCCCAAGTGTGGATTATCTTTGGTCTCCTCTCTTCTATTGTTTTTTGGCAGCTTTGGACTAGGTAGTGTAAGGCCCGACATGAAGACAAGGCTAACAGTGTTGATTCAGTTTGGCATGCAATCAACTTATAGATTCGCCATATTATGGATTTGATCATGAAAGTTACTAGGCTTCCTAATAAGGATGTTGCTATTTTACACGAGTTGGATTTCCCAGTTTTATCTCCTAGTCCTAAGAAGGTTTGTGTGGTGAGGTGGACCAGGCATTCTCAGGGTTGGGTCAAGCTCAATATTGATGGAAGTAGCTTTGATAATCCTAGTCCTTCAGGTGTTGGGGGTGCCATTAGTGATGATAGTGGGAGGTTACTTGCTGATTATTCTATTTTCTTGGACCAGGGTTCTAATAATTCTGTTGAATTTAGAAGTTTGTTGAAAGGTGTTCTTAGGGGCTATCACTTAGGTTTTTTCTATGTTGAAATTGAGACTGATTTTCAGCTTTTGGTTACTTGGATTACCAAGGGTGGTTGTATTATTTGGTATTTAGAGGATTATTGGTAGGAGTTACATGATTATCTCAACTGTATGGACTATAAAGTAAATCACGTTTTTCATGAAGGTAATGTTGTGGCAGATTACCTATCTAAAAGGGGAGCTGGTGGTTTAATTAATTCAGACTGGTCTGGTGATCTATCTAGTAGATAAAGAGGTCTTCTCCACATGGATAGACTTGGGTTCCTTATTTACGGACATCTTAATGGTTTGTCGGGTAAGTTATCTTTGTTTTATTTCTCATTATTATCTTGATTTTCTTTGCAGGTCTTTTTCTAGTCTAGCTTTGGTATTGTTTTATCTTATACTGGATTGTTATTATACTTTGCTTGTGGTTGCTTTGGTTTTTTTCGATACGTGGGTTTTGGTCTTATTGATTATCTATATCCCCTAGTATCTTGTTGTAACCATGGTTTTCCTCCACTACAAGTGAGGGCAATCAACAAAATTAGAGTACCGTCCTCTTCTTAAAAAAAATATTCAAGTTATATAAAAGTGTCCTTAGATTGAATGTTTTTATGACCATAGATTTTGGTTTTATTGTTACTATCAAAGAGTCCTTAATTGTAACCATGGTATTGATCATCCGTCATAAATGAAGGTCTTTTAATAAATAAAAAATTCTATGTTCTATCCTTTTTTACATATTCTTTATACACTTCACTAATATGATTGGTGTGTTATTTTTTTAATATAAAATAACTTTTTTGACCAATGACATTAACGAAATACGCAAAAGTGATTGGGTGTCGTCTTCTTTGCCAAATAAAATATTCGAGTTAAAAGTGTCTAGGAAAAATATGTTGGACGTTAAATCATTAGTTGACCTAATTAATCGTCCTATACAAGAATACCACCAAAAATAAAAATAAAAAATGTACGTGTTTCGCAACAATTGACGTTCATTCTCTCATGAGCAATGCTACACAATCTCTCAACCTCCACACCACTTTTTTTTTCAATTTGTTTTTGAGTTTATTCTTCTTAAATTGATTCAATTATTCTATTCATTATTATTCATATATTAAATATTTGATAAAAAAATAATAAAAATTACAAAAAGTGTAGTATGTGAAAGTTGTGTGAATAGTAAGAGGTTGCCTAGATTTTTTCTTCTCTCATACCTATTGACTGTTATTATTGAGATCATGCATTTTCTCTGGCTTAGAAAAAAAAAAAAAAAAACACATCAAATGCAAAGGATTGAAGGTTCACTCATTTCGTACCCCAATCTTGAAGGTTCTCTTTTGATCTCTACTATCATATACTTTTGATCTCTACTACCATCTACTCTTAAGTTGTAAACCCCCACCACTCGTTTCGCCAAAAAAAAAACAATCGATGTCTTGCCAAGATGATAAATGATAATGTAACCGTATATGCAATAGAATCTCATTCATTGTCTTAGTCCTTGTCTGCTTCAATTTTTCTCTTTTCATCCCCATGCATGACTAGAGTATTTCCATTCGGTTTTCTATATTTTCCAAATCTCTAAATTTTAGAGAATTAACTTAACATTTTGATCAAATAAGCATTTCATCATATTTCTTATTTTAAGGTATAAGTTTAAGATGTGAACAATGACTTCATATATTTGAAAAGTTACTATTCATCTCATAAATTAATTTTTATATATATTTTTATAAGGAATAGTTAAATATGTAGAAATAAAATAGTAGAAATAATAATAAAAAAGAATAAAAATATTATTTTAATAGAATAGAAAAATAATAAAGAATGAAATGTAGGATATTTTTTAAAAACAAGTAAAATTTAAGAAAAAATTATATATAGAAAGTGTAATTTTTAACTAAAAAAAAAATTATAAAAACTCGAATGTCAATGCTATTACATGCATTGCGACGTACTAGATAGCAAGATAGATGGTTTTGTACGAGGGTTGTAGCAGAATTCTAGGATCTGGTTTTCTCTTTTCGGGATATGGAACTCTTTCAATATGGGGAATCATGCAATATCAGAGGAATGTAAAAGCAGTCATGCTGGTACCTAGAACTCCATACGTGTCGAGTACTCCATCTTCCTCCTTTCCGAAGTGTCTGATGACCAGTGCGGTAGGTATTGGCCCCGAGACGCTGTCAATCAAATGGTACTATTCTGTGAAAGATACCTTCAAAATTCAGACTATGATCAATCAGTTGGGGCAGGTGTCGGCTGCTAACTTGCTCGGGATCGGTACGATTAAGCCAACGAGCAACAGCATTGTACTCCGACCACACTACGATGGTCCTATATCTAAACTGTCACTTCGGACGTACGCTGAATATACGTGCATGCAGAGTTCTAATCTTCACGCTTTTACTACCGCTTAATTCATGGGGCTGATCATTGCAGAAGGAATGATTCTCTTTATCATTCTTATATATTAATTTTTTTTATAATAAATATATAATATATGAATAATAAGTAAAATAATTTAATTAATTTAATAAAAATAAAAAATAAAAATAATATTAAAATATATAAAATATGTGGTGTAATATCCTTCTTTGTGAAGCATATTACCGTTAGAGAGTCTATCTGAAAAACAATAAACACATTTTCTTATTTATTTCCACATTTTAAATGGAGGATATTTTTATAAAATAATTTATGAAATAATTGTAAAAACATAATCATTTTTTAAAAAAATTTCTAGTTCAATATATATATACACACACGATTGAAAGAAAGATTCTAAAATAATTATTTATCATTAGTACTCTAACTTGTTTGGAAATCCCAATCAACTAGAGATGATAATTATGGGTGCTTATGTGTTAGCTTTATCCTATAAACACCATCAAATATTAACATTTATGACTTTGATCTTTAATATTGCAGACAAGTGGTATTAGGATCATATATGCATGTTATGGTCATACTATAATCTGGAAAACTTACGCATGGTTTCTACTTCTGGATTATTGATTGGAAGGTAATATTTATACATTATTTTATATTTATATTAGTTTAGATGAGTTCAATTTAATAATATATTCTTCTACCTGATCACATTAAGTACTACTTGTTTGGGATTACTAAAGAAAATAAAGTTTTCATTGTAAAGCTTTTAATTATATATAGAGTTTTATTAAAAGGTTGATCTACTACTGAAAAGTACATTGTTTATTATTTACTAAATCAAAAATTTTATGTACAGTTACTTTTATGTATACTTTGCGCATTTCATTAATATAATTCACTGCATCACTTTTTTTTAATATAAAATAACTGCTTTGACTAATCTCATTAATAGAATGCATAAAAAATATATAAAAGTAAATGTACGTAACAGAATTCAAGCAAGTATGTACTTTAATCACCTAAATATATAATAATTGAATGACGACTCCGTGCAATACCCATATATATGCACAAGCTTAAGCTCATTCCTTCATTAAGTTGGAGTGTGAAATGGTATATTTTGTAACTTAAAGTGCCTCTTGGTTCTGAGGTTTTAAGCGTAATTAAGAAGTTCTTTTAAATTTAGACTGTTAAAAGATCTTACGCTTAAAAACTCAAAACCTAGAGGCACTTTAAGTTACAAAATATACCATTTCACACTCCAACTTAAGGAGGGAATCAGCTTAAGCTTGTATATATATATATGGGTACTGCATGGAATCGTCATTTAATTATTATATCTTTAGGTGACTAAAGTAATTAATTCCAGATTGCTGTGTATTCATGGACCCCTACATAGATCAGCTTATTGAACTTCATAATCGATAGGTTTCTATATTTGAACCTTCTGAGTTTTCTTCCGAAGAATTATTGTAAGATAAACTTGTACTTTGTATGAACTTGAATATTGAATAATATTATTATTCCATAGTACTACTGGTGTTTGATGCACTAAGGTTCCATCAAGTAAGCTGCATGGGTACCGGCAAGCACAATACTTGCAGGCCGGGCAGGCTACAGTTTGAATATCGGCATGCTGTCCCCAATAAGTGAATGAATGAGCATTGGCCTGTGATTTATAATCCGGACTAGAACGAATGGTCTTGATCTGATCCATATACGAATTACTAATGGTACAAAAAGACATCCACCTTTCGATTCTCTTTTTTGAAGTTTTTTATTCCCTGCAAACCAAGACCTTTGTGCAATCACGTTTTGATCATTCTCGTGTATATATATATATATCAATTTCCTTTAGCAATGGCTTGTCAAATTTTATTTACCTTCACTATATATGTCCTTCGCTAATTAGATCAGTTTTACCAAATTTAAACATGTCCCATGCATGCACACAAAGTCTCATGTCTCATTCACCATGTCTAGCTAGCAAGCCAATAAGTCCAATTACTCATCCTTAGAAAAGTATTAATACTACCATTTCAGTCGCTTTCTAGGAGTGCATGGCTTCCTTTTGTTTAGGTACATTGGGACACATTCTCTGAATTCATAACGATCATGACCGGCAACAACATCGATGGTTTGTTTAGTACTCTTGTGGGTTCGACAATGCTGTTTGCGCGCTTTGGTGGTTGTCTCGGTTTTTCTGATCAGGCCAGCTCCACTAGAAGCAACATCAACCACTACTTCATGACCGACCAACTCCCCAACGCCTGCGGCCTTCTTATTTGGCTCACACCAGCTTGAATTGATCATGACATCCATCCTGCTTACTCCCACCATGTCTACAAGAGAGTCGGTCATCGTTGTGAGAGATGTTGTCTGAGGGGCCATTGACACGAATCGCCAAGCTGAACATCACTAACAATTTGGATTTTACTTTAACATGCTCACTTGACTTTTATTATGTAAAAAATTAAAATTATAAATAAAAAGAAAAGAAAACTACACATGATAATCCACTCAACTACCTCCTAATTTGTATTCACTATAAGAAATTGTAGTGTACACGTTTGTAAAAGGTCGATACAAATACCCTCCATAAAATTTAAGTTTTCAAAAAATTAAAAAAAAAAATGAAAAGAAAGGTAAAAAGACCCGAGATAGCATCATGGGTCGATTTTCTCACCTTTTTATTCTTCTAATGTATAGGGACGTTATATCATGTATGGTAATTTTTACTTTCTAAATGAAAATGGGTTAGGTGGTGTTTTTTTCGTAGATTTGGAGTAATTTCCAAAATTAATAATTTAAAAAATTATTACAAATAATTGTATGGTAGGTTGAAGGGATTGTGTATTTTCTCTTTTCTTTACTTTTAAGGCCCATCTTTCTTAGGTTCTACCTCTTTTAAGACCCAAGGCATCTATGAATTTTACTCATTCAAAATAGTAAGATACAGGGCCTGTTTGGTTCCTAAACTGCACTTAGCTCAGCTGAGTTCAGTTCACTTTTAAACCTCTTCTATAAGTCCAAATAGCCCAAGTGAACTGCCTTCATACTCAACTTCAGTGAGTTTTGTTCATGTAGATTGTCAGACAAAAACTGATTACGCAGCTTTAGTTTTTTCTTTCTCGTAACTCTCTCTCTCTACTGTCAACTTTATCACTTTCTCTGCCAACAAGCCATCATCTCTCTCTTTCTCTCTCTCTGACAAGCCATCAACTCTCCCTCTCTCTTTCTCTCTCATGTTTCTTTCTTCCAGCTAGCAAAAATCTTTTTTTTTTTTTTCAAAATATCATTGGAGGTTGGTGCCAAGGGGGGCAAGCACTACCAGTGAATAGTCATGGGTCCCACCAATTTTACAAATTCACATAAATATATTTAAACTTATCCTAACATCAAAACATACTTACTCATATTAGATAGACTCCATAGAATTCACTCTACCGTCTCAACTCACTATTATTAATAAAGAACTGAGTTCAATCCAACATCTAAATGCGCGCAACCATAGTTTTATATAAAAAAAAAAAAAGTTTTGAATTACATTCTAATTGAGACATTGGAACAAAATATTTCGATATCAATACATTTCAATATCCCATCTCAGAATAATCATTATACAAATAATAATATCATGTCAATTTAGACAAATACAAGTAAAGCTGTGAGAATATTGTGATATATTGTTGATATGCGTGGGTTTCAAAAGGTAAAACCAATTCAAATGAGAGTGTAAGACAAAGTACAATTGGATTATAAACATTCACACTATGCTAGCAGCTTTTTGAACGTTGCTAGTTAATGCATTGAATCAGGGCGGTCGCGTTCTACGCGCGTTCCAATATGCTCAAACAGATCATGTATACATGATCTTATCCAATCTGAACTCAAGTCGGCAACCTTATCTCCAAATCTTCTTTTGGCAACACATGCACGCGCCTGCATGCATGCAGCATTGACTGGGATATACATATTCATTTAGTCAACAAGCTCTGCAGCTTCTGTTTCACACACACACGCACATATATGGCGTTAGCAACTTGATTTTTACTTTCTTTGCATGGCTTTTCAAAAGCACAGGAAATAAGATATTATGCATTTACGTACGATATCGATCGATGCGATCGAGCTAGCCCATTGATGTGGCCCTTTATTTATCATTACAGATCTATCTAGGTGATGATCATAACAACACAAATAGGTACGTACGTGATCGATCTTTGGCCAGGTCGATCAGAAAATAACAAGAAAAGCAATCAAAGCATGCATTTTTACTACACGTCCGATATCATGATCTGTCTGTCTTGTTAAACTTTCTCCGGCCTGATCATGATCATCTTGCATCATCTATCTATCAATTACAAAAGATATTTGACCATGACAAAGGAAAATATCGAAGATAAACAAAAAGAATATTAAGAAATTAAAAAGAAAGGTGACTACAGGTTAATGTTGCTTTTTAATTTTGTAACATACGGCGGATAGCGACACTCTCAGATCCCACCTCCGATCATCTCGACCAATGGATGAAAAGATATAGATATTCTATAGCTAGCTGTTTCACATTTGCAGTAATAAAATCAAATTCGTGGCTGTGAGGATAAAGGGACTGACATCCGTATCCAACCCAAGCCATTCGGCCAATGAAAAGATCTTCAATGCAAATTTTCAATCTGCCACGTCGTTCTTCCAGCTGTAGGGATCTCCGAAAGTGTATGAATTATTGGTCAGTGTTGAGGTACGTGGGAATCCAATGAACCAAAAAGATATCTAACACAGTGACAGGTCTCTATGGCATCCAACGTTATATCCCGATCAATGGGGTTGCATGCATGGATCGATTTACTTTATAGTACATTTGCATTCCCCAATTGTTTGCTAATACAAAAATTATATTTGAGTGCGCAAGTACAGCACTCTTTTTTAAAAATATGAGTAAATATTATGAAACACAAAAAAATTTTGCATGCCCCAATTGTTTGCTAATAAGGAAATTATATTTTCAATTATAAAGTCTGCAAGTTCTGCACACTTTTTTTTTAAAAATGGTAAATATGAAACACATATAAAAAATTAATTTTTTAATAATAAATCTATTTCTCTTTTAAAATGAGTGCATAGCATTTACACAATTCATAACTATATCTAGCATTACTCAATTATACCATTTTCTTTAAAAATCGAATAGAGAATATATAGCGAGAATAAAGAAATTTGAAAACCGCAAAAGTTATTTTCCCTTAAGGTTGACAACTTCATACAAAGAAAATCCAAAGAAAATGGGGAGTAAAGCAAAAGAGAAAGAATAAGGATTTAATAGTAGTGATATTATGAGTGTGTGTGGTGCTTGCATAACTAATTATTGTAACTAGCATTACTCTTACTTATAATATCCTATCAAGTCTTTATTCTCTCTCTTTTTCTTTGCTCCTCATTTTCATTTGATTTTTTTTTTTTTAATTCGACCAGTTTGATTTTCAAACTTCTTTATTCTTGCGATATTCGACCTATAAAGAAAAGGGTATAATTTTTTACAAAAGTTTGGCACCGTTGATTCCTAGGTACATTGCTTCTTCCTCTACATTGCTTTTCGGTATATACCAATGGAGTAGGTTTGACCAAATCCGTATGTTCTGCATGTAATCTTTTGCAACAAACAAGAATCTGCATTTTTGTTTTTTAAAGAAGGATAGGATTTTGATTGAATAAATCAACCAACATCGAAAAAGTAAGGAAAGAGGACCTCAATAAAACACCCCAGGACATATACTGATCATGCAAGTACTAATTAATAAAGTATTTCAAAAAATAAAAAAAGTACTAATTAAAGTAAACAAATTGAGAAATGGGGTCACTGAGTTGGTTCGATTCAATTGTTTTTTAACCAAAAGGCAAAAGAAAATGGCCCCCGGTAAGGCAACTTCTAAACCTGTTCCGTGGATGAAAATCAATGAAGGTCTGATCTGGTACTTCAACTAGCTGCAAAAAGAGAAAGGACTTTAATTCTAATCCTATTGAGGGTAAAAAGTGAGAACTGATTCTTAGGATAAGGTTGTAAAAGTTTTGATTCTGTCAAGGCAATTTGTAAGATTCATACATGTTGTAGCGACACTGTGAAGGAGGTCATGCGCATAAAAGAACAATATGGGTTCTGACAAGTACTCCACCTAAGCCCATACACAACCCCAATCAGTGATCAATTTGAGCTGCGTTGGACTTGTAAAAGACCCAGAAGCTAATTGAGTCCTTCAGAATTGTCTGTCTACTTTGAACCTCAGCCCATAATATCGTGGATTTATGAATGTTTTCAAGTTGTCTCCATATCTAAGCTGTTGTCATTACAGGCAAGATGGCAATTAAGGGTTTAATTGCAGTTGCATGCTAGCTCCTCTCTATTTTTTCTAAACAATTTGAGGCTAAAAACACATTCAGGTCAGGTGCTGCAATATCTTTTATCATCTAAGCACAGGCATGATCATTGCATAGCTCAATAACTATATGCAGAAAGTAATTAAAATGGTGTTTCATTTGAGAAGAGAGATGAAAGCAGCAAGGAGGGATCGAGCCGATATCTAAGGCTTAAATTGGGTTGCAATCGCCACAATATCAATGGGCTCACCAATTCAGCAGACAAAACAAAAAACCACCCACGACTGGTTTGGGTTGAGAGAACATTGAAGTAATGTCAACATAATGATATATCTGCTGCAGTAAGTAATTTCAGAGCACCCAGGCTATAATGGCTAACTCTCTCTCCCTATCTAGCATTAATCCCATACTTTTCAGTTAATATGAAACAGAACTCCCTCCATTTTACTTAAAAACTGATTAGTATAAGGTAAGGGCATTTTGATCATCTAGTTTTTAAAAGTGAAGATATCATTGAGGTGACGAGAATCAACTAGTACATGAGGTTTTATCTGAGCCTTGCTAACTGATGATAAGCCGCAGCATTGCCTTCTCCACTCACATTTTACCTCATGTCTAACTCATGATCATGAGCCGCCGCATGCAGCATTACCCTACTTTAAGATTTCGGCCATTGGTTTTGCATGCAAAGTTACTTATTTTTCACCAATCAAAACGATCAGAATTGAATACTTTTATATTTCTAATGCCTAATTTTTCGTCTTCATAATTTACCGATAAATAACGTTCATAGTACTGCAAAGTATAAGATATCTGACAAGAATATTATACATAAATCAGCCAGTATGTTTAAAAATACTTCTTGTGGGATTTACAAGAATGGCTATAGCTCACGGCGTGCCTGAAAGCGTCAAAGTCCGCTCATATTCACGACTCAATTGGACAGGCTTATCTCAAAATATCTCAATGCTAATAAATTAAACACACGTATAAAGGCATTTTAATTAATCATTGAGTGCAAACAATTTTTAGGAGATATTGGATTATAACTTATCCTTGAATTATCTCACAGATACACTTGCGATAAACTACTTGTCGGTCTGTGCACTCATGCCAATAGAAAACTAGAAAAAAGCATTTTTGCCATATCATCCAGAAATAGATGCAGATAATCTATTCTACATCCGGAAGAAATTCTTGCGGATAATCAATCAGTAACACTAACGCCTACATGTCATTCAACACGGCTCCAATTTTCAACACAGCCAATGGTCCTAGTATATTACCAGAATAGTGGCAGTGATATATATATCAATGTATGTACACACACACATAGATTGATGGCCGCAGACAGTTCATGCTTCCACGATCTTTATACTTCCTATCTGGTAGCACTGATGCTAGGCAAGAACCACCAGAACAGCTTAAGAACCGAAAAGCAACTTTTCCCCTTCATCTCGCACAGCAGTGAATACCTCTGTTAGATCTCCTCGTTATTGATATGCACGGTTCGGGACACAATTCTTGGTAACATCTTCTGTTGTGGGAGAGCTATTATGTGGAACAACCTTGTAGATTATGTAAGAGATGAACAACATTGAGACTTCTATTCCCACATTATATTTCATCTTGAGCATGAAGCAAGAATGCCAACAAAGTAATTCAATTTGCAAATTACCTGATCATTGATAGAAGCATCACTTGAACAAGATTTCAACCTTTTTGCTTTGCACATAAGGCTTTCCTTTTCTCCTTCAGCTTCTTCATTAGCAAAGTTCTGATCAGACCCCTCTGCAAAAACCAAAATATTCTGGGTCATTTTCGCATGTAGAACAATGTTTTCATGAAAAATGTCTTTTTATGTTTCTCTGGATTCGATGAACATAAAGGGGTACATAAACCATCAATTTGCAACATCCAATTCAATTTATCTTAAGTAGTTCTTAACTCCATTTAATTAGGGTTCACACAATGGATTTCAAACAAATTGAGGTTGATCAGATGTATCCTTCTCTACAGTTCTATCATATTCGGATCCCATTTTTATCATTTTGTGACTCTAAAACACACACACAACATACTGTCATTTGAAGTTCTATTCAGTTATAAACATCATGTTGCACTGTTTAGCCAATGTGATATTAATCATACCAAGAATTAGAAAAGTCCCAACAGTGCACAAAAAATGTTCAATCAGAATATTCTTCTTTGCATAATTTCCTGTACACAAAATCTGGTCTCCACCAAAATTCCTTTTGTGTTCTTCACCAGTGAGGACTGGCGGACCAAACCGAATTGGGTCCGGTCCAGTCCCAAAAACCCCTAGACTGGACTAAATGAAAATTAAAAATATATATTTTATTATTTATATATATTATTTATAAAATAATTGTATATAATTAATTATTAATATATCACAATATTATATAAGTATTATATTCTATAATGTATAACTATAATATATAGTACTAGTATATATCAATATATTAACATATGATAAGAGTTAATAGTATAAATTATAGTATATGTAGAAATTTATAATAGTGTTAGTATAATTAACTTAATAATGTTAGTATTAAATCACTATAACTACAAGAGTATTATTTAATGTAGTATTACCAATTTATCACTAACATATAGTATATTAGTAATACTACTAATATAGTTATTAGTTATAGTATTGGTACTAAGTCTATAACTATATATATTTTTTTTTTGGATAAGTAAACGGTAGTATTAATGATAAAAGACAGAGTCCAAGTACACAAGAAGGTATACAGGTGGAGCACTTATCTAGTTCGAATTATTAGAAACAAGGAAATCATGAAAACTTAAGTCTATTGCTATGGCCCCTCTAAAGACCGCTCCTTATCTTCAAACATCCGCTCATTACGTTCACGCCATAAGCACCACATAATGCAGATGGGGACCATCTTCCACACTGCTTTGATTTGAGGGACCCCACCCAAAATTGACTAGCCAGCCAGAAGCTCAACCACTATAGCCGGCATTACCCAGTTTAACTCTAAAAGATTGAACACTTCGCTCCACAATGCTCTAGCTATCTCACAATGTAGCAAGAGATGATCCACTGATTCACCGTCTTTTTTGCACAGACAGCACCAATCTGAGATAATTATTCGACACTTTTGCAGATTATCTGTTGTCAATATCTTCCTTAGAGCTATTGTCCATGTGAAGAAGAGTGCTTTGGGGGGTGCCTTATTTCTCCATAGACTTCTCCAAGGGAAATGGGAATCCGGTCAAAATGTAAGATTTATAGAAAGAGCGGAACGAGAAAATACCTTTACTTATAGGTATCCACCACAACTTATCAGCACATGAAACCTGTAGTCTCGGTGAATATACATGGCTGAAAAAATCCTCAAAATTGTTTATTTCCCAATCTTGGGCAGCTCTACTATAAGTGACATCCCATTGGACTTGGTCCCCTGAAAGAACCATAAGGTCTGCCAGATGGAAATGAATCTTTTAAGGCCTCCTCCCCTATAACTATATATATTTAGATCAATGTATTATTATATTCTTTAATGTATAACTATAATATATAGTACTAGTATATATTAATAATTGTACAATTTATTATGTAATTTTTATTTAATAAGTCATTTAATTTTAATTTAGTATTTTAAGTAACTTTTTTTTATTACTTGATTAGAAAAAGAGGGGGGGGGGGGGGGGGGGGAGAGGTTGGACCGATAGCTACCCGATCCGGTCCCTAGGGATGTTCGATCTAGGGAAAATAATTTCAGTCCATCACACACCTGTAAGTATACCCTAATCAAAACGATGCCAATTTAAGTGAAAAGGCATCGTTTTACACCTGTAAGTATGCAAAACATTATGGAAACGACACCGTCGTTTTATTCAAAATGTATGAAAAACAAAAAATATGTATAAAACGACGCCAAACAGCGACGTCGTTTCGAGATGAGGTCGTCTTCTTCTAGGGGTGGGCTCCGACTCCGACGGAGTCGGAATGCCCACATCCGACCTCCGACTCCGACTTGAGTCGGATGTCAAAACCACCTCCGATTCCGACTCCGATTGGAATCGGAGTTCGACTCCGATCGGAGTTCTCGGAATCGGAGTTGAGATGTCGGAGTTCGACGGAGTCGGAATGCCCACATCCGATTTCACGGTTCGCCGGCGGCCGTGGATCTCGAGTCATTTGACTGGTGGGTTTCACGATCACGAGCTGGGTCCAATACCAAAGAAACGCGTTCCCAATCCCTTCCTTCAGAAGCCAAAAAGCGTACAAATCGAAAAGCGAGTAAAAGAGAATATCACTGGTCCTCAAGCTAGTCCCGCTCCAGCAAATCCACTCCAGCACCTCCCTCAGCTACCTCCCCGTGTCGTTTAACCAAGCGATCGGCATATTCGTCTGCGGCAACACCTCCCTTCACAGTCATATTCGCCTTTCTCATCACGTGCAAGGAGGAGTCCGGCGAGGTCTACCTCGCCCTCGTTCCCGTTGTCTTGGGGATCGTCTTGGCGAGCAACAGCGAGCCCTTGTTACTTCCACCTGTTCGGAAATGGGTCGAGGAGCTGGAGGGGGAGGAGCTGGAGGGGGAACTGGGAAGAGAGGAGCAGAATTGTGTAGGGTTAGCCGGTTAGAGATGAACTTATATCCTATTAAAAACGGCGTCATTTAAGGTTTTCCTAAAAAAAATAGTTGCAAAATGTGTAATGGTGCATGAGGGGATTCGAACACAGGATCCGGAGAAACAAAACCGAGCCTCAACCATTGAGCTACTTGACTACGTAATATTGATAATACAATATATAATATATAAGGTATAAATAGTCGGAGTTCGGAGTCGGAATCCGGAGTCAACAAGGCCTCCGGACTCCGACTCCAACTATGAGAGAACTCCGACTCTCACTCCGAATTCCGAGAACTCCGACTCCGTCGGAGTCGAATTCGGAGCAGAATTCGGAGCGGAGTCGGAAATCTCGGAAATTTGCATAGGCCTATCTTCTTCCCTAGACCTTTTTACCCGATTCACTCCTTTGCAACTCTCTCTCTCTCTCTCTCTCTCTCTCTCTCTCTCTCTCTCTCTCTCCTAGAAGAAGCTCGCCACTAGGAGAACCGAACACTGACCGAGAACTACCGGAGTCGATACGGCTGGTTTTCTTCCTCCCCATCGACCGGTTACAGTTGGTTGCTCCTCCCTTTTTTCAAAGGTCGGTCGGCGTCGGTTTTCACCCCTACTCAGAATACTCGACTGCACCCTTTTTTCCTTTCATTTAAATGTTGTTCATAAGATTCAAGACTGCACTGACAATGTTGCTCGGCAATTTCTGCTCTCATTGAGTTTTTATCTTCTGCATCAATAACAAAGCCAGCCCATCTCCGATTTTCAATCACAAGTTATACTTGTAATCAGCTAGTAGAGATTGGCCTTTAATGGACAAATCCTATTGATGCTGAGCAGCGAAGCATTTTAGTTTCAGAATATCAATTCCTTTTTCATTCTATAGCATCTCTATAGCATCTTCTGTCCAGGCCATCTCTTGACAATACACTTGAAATGATGCTAGCTACCTCTTCCCCTTCATAGCCCCAGCCATGTCTCCTTGCCACAACCATTCCCAATCATCCCCTTGCACCTACTGTGTTCTCATCCAGAATGGATTTCAGAAGATTGTTGCCATCACTGAATCTGTTCCTACTACTATTGAGCTCTAAAATTCTTCGGAGAGTGCACGTCAAACCTCCTCTTACAAATGACATTGAGACACTCATCTAGCAGATTATTTCTACCATAAACAGTACATGGTGATCCAAAATTCATCAATCAGAATACTGTTATTCTTTGAATAAATGCATTTATTCTTTTCTTCCTTTCTTATAGCGGCTAGAGCAGATTAATGGATATATTTAATAAAGAAAAGCATGAGCAATACATGTGAATCCAAATACTATTGATGCCAACACAATAAAAGGATATCGACATATAGCTGGAAAGCACCTGTGTCGCTGCTAACCAAATCATGATGGTCTAGATGAAAGTGACACGCACGATTGTGCTTCAAATTACAAGTATCTGATCCGCAGAACACACTGTGGTTCCCAACTAAATCCAAAGCTTCACTTGTGGTTGTAACATTGTTCGGGAGATCTGCAGATCCTACAACACGTGGTGTGCATCCAGAGCTAAAGTGCCGTATCCAAGGATTTGCCAGAAGACCTTTAGACCCGTCTGCATTCTTGAGTTGAAGCTCAACAGCTCTGTCAAAATTAATCTCCTTCCAGCGGCCACCTAGAAGAACCTTAAACTGGGAACAGAAAGATTGAAAGAAGAAGTTCAAAAAAGAAAAACTACTTAACACACTATATATAAACGCACACAACGTAGAAGAATCCAAATTAAAGAAAAGACAAGTCGGAACCTGGCCAGAAGGGGTGCGAGTGCTAAGATACTTTTTCCTGGAGTATGTTGAATCTGACAAGCGGCAAAAACCAAGAGAATCCGTGGAATCATATAACTGGTTTACAAATGATGCTTCCATGGACTTGAGGTACAAGCTGTGTTTCTCATCTGTCCATTCTGTAGACATGGATTCCGTCACCAGATTGCCCTGGTTTATAAAGACAACATTACTTTTCAGAAATCCTTGAAGAAGTAAATAATTTCAAGAAATTTTGTACCAAACATATTATATATTATTAAATTATGACAAAGGAAACAATTAAACAAAAATCAACACACATGATCCGATCCTTCTTGTTTGAATCAATGGCCAGGGAAAAAAAGCAAGTCTAGATAGAATAGTCAAAACCAAACGGCCAAACTACCTATAGATGCATGTGTATATTGTAATAAATTCTTCTCCAAAAGAGATCAGTTTCATCCACGAACACGGGTATAAACTAAGGTTGAAGAGCGATTTACTCGATCAATCCGAACACGATTGAGTTTTCATTTTCATCTTCCTATAAACCCCAAAAATAAAATCATTGTAAAAACCCAATACACACAAGCCTGAAGAAGAGAAGTAAATAAAAAGTATCTGCGAAATTCTAACAAATTAGCCAAGAAAAAACTAGCGTAAAGTACCGAGCTGGAAGGCTCCTTGGTCTCGCACGACCCGTCGTTAGATATTGTAGAAGAAGTGGGTTCACTCGTCCGAGTTTCTCTTGCTCCTAAATCCCCCATCTTTGCGATAAGAACTTCAAAATAATTGAGAAGAAGAAGGACGAGGAGGAGGAGGAGGAGGAACGACTTCGGTGACCGTGGTGTATTAGGGGGTTTGGGTCACGGGAGAAAAGACAAAAGAACGTTACAGTTGTCTATCACTTTTACACGTGTCAAGAGAATGATGATACCACGTCAGTGTTGATTAGCTCTGAGCCCGCCGGTGAACAGATATTCTTTTTTAATTTTTAACTTTATTTTAGATATTTTGTTGTTTAATCTGAGCAACCAGATATTTTTTGCATGGAAGTCGTCAAGTCATTGAAAATATCTTGCTTTTTTGGTTCGGTGGTTTTAAGCCTTTTGACTCTTGTGGTCCATGACTTGCAGAGCTACCTCTTTGGGATATTTTTTCTCTACCTTTTTACAATAACGTCAAACTACATTATTTTACTTTTTGAGGCATACGTACCGTTAGGGTAAATACACAAGATACTGTTCAAAATTTAAGTCCAAATCACCAAGGTAAAAAGGGAGAAGAGAAAGGAATAAAACGTCAAGGAGGAGCATAAATGCAATTACGCGCACGAGGACAAGATGAAAAGAGAAGGAAAGATGTTAGAAAAAATGGAGAAAAAAGATAAAAAAGAAGGAAAAAAAGTAAGTCATACAAGCTAGAGGAGACAAAGTAGCCCGTTATCACCACTCCTAAGGATCAGGATAAAAGGGGATCTGAGAGATGCGACTAAGGGGGCAGGAGAAGAAGAAAGACGTCATTTTCAACCTTAACACGAGAGCTCCATGATATTATCTTTTTCAAAAAAGATATTATCAACCTCTAGTGTAAAAGAGAAATGAAAGATCATAAGCAAGTGCAAAATATTTATATTATAGTATATTTATTCTCCAAATGACCCGTGAATGTAGGTTTTGTATTGAACTATATAAATCTATGTGTCTTCATCTGTATTTACATTTTCTGTATTTATTTTCTATTTACTGTTATGGATGTAGTACAAGCACCGTACCACCGTCATCATGGACTTCACACGACATCGAACAAGGCCCGAGTCAGCACTGTGGCTCGGAAATGACTCTTTCTCCAATTTCGACTTGTTGCGCAACTTTCGACATTAACTTTTGACGTCATCTATGAGATCAATTTATTTTCTATACTAAAAGTGGGAGAATGATGATTTTCTAGCTTACAAAATTATCTCCCAATGGAATTTCCCTTAGATAAGTCTTTTAAGCTTCTGAGCTTTTCACCTTTATTTTATTTCATTAGTAACATTGTTACAATAAAATGGGCAAGAGAGTTCCTTGCCCATACAATTAAGAATACTATGCACTTTGGTGCACTATGCATAAAACACACACCCAACATGTAATGCCGAGGATGACAAGTTTCTCAGTCTCATGAGCTTTAAGTGCACTATACAAAGACAAGGGTGAGAACCAAGAACATGGTTGTATACTGTTAACTTAAATGCACTGTTCACTGTACACTTAAACCATGCATTTAAATACACAACACACGAAAAATGTGCATGGTATGCACAATGCACGATGGGTGCATGGTTATGTGCACCCAGGAGTCCCCACCCCGCCCCCCCAATTGTGCATGGCATGCACAGTGCGTAATGGGTGCACACCACCATGCACCCGATGACCTTCGTGGCAGGCATGACGAGCCGCTACCCCTTTGCCCAGCACTAGTTGAGGTTGGCTATCTGGCAAGACCACCAGAAGGAGCCGACGAGATCTCTCCAGCCGGCATCTGCCTAAGGTCCAAAAACTAGGAGTCCACGACCTAGCAACGCCACCACTAGCACGTTTTGCAGTCAGAAAGGTGGTCCCCAACCACAAAAGACATGCACGCGTGCAATGGTGCCTCGAGGAGCTTGCAGGCATTTGTGATCGAGCCATCTCTCCAGCCGAACTATGGGCTAGAGAAGCAAGGACCACCACAGGGATCACCAATGTTTGTCTCCGTCATAGCACCTCCCTCCCCAAACCACCATTGCAGTCAGAGCACTCGCCAAAGTCATTTGGTGCACACAACATATGCACTCGATCAGGATATGAACAGTGGTGGGCATATAGACTTGCCACCTATGTCACATGGCACGTTGTTTTCCCGGCCATCCACCAGCTGCCCACAGGTTGCTAAGGTTGCCCAATGCCACCACTAGACCCCTTGGTGTCTCTTGTCATTGGTGTGTTGGTCCCTAGTAATGGAAAGTGTTGTGAGACCTTCCCCACCAATTACACCATAGAAGATGACAAATCCCGACCACAAAGTGAGTTCCTCAGCCACCGTGGTCGACATACTTTCCTCGGCCAAGGACCTCCCTTGCCCACCCATGGTGCATAGCGAGTAGCACTTTGCTTGACCATAGGGAGTTACCCGACCTTGCATAAGAAGGTGCTTGGCCACATGGTGTTGCCCACCTACTTGAGTTCCTCGGCCACCATTAGCTGCTTCTCCCCATAGTTGGTTGGCCTTAGTTCCTTGGCTAACATAGGTCCCTTAGCCACCATTAGCTCCTTGCCAAAGTTCCTCAGCCACTATTAAAGCTACTTAACCATGGGTTCCTCACCCATGAGTTGCATGACCTCAGCTCCTTGACCATAAGTTAACTGGCCACCACCTTTCCTTAGCCACTAAGAGTCAACTTAGTGCACAGTGCAAGCAAACACAACTTGCTCGACTGACTAAGTTCCTCAACTCTGCAAGAAAGTGGCTCAACCAACAGAGTTGCTCAGTGTGGCTATCATCTGCCACGATGATAGAGTATTGCATGTGCTTGGCCAAACGTTACATGGGACATTTTTATTCGCCCACAGCGATGATCAATGGTCATGAGTTCCTCAACCCTACAACAATTTCTCAGCCGGTCTTATCAACCAAGAGTCTTGATTCATGCAAATAAAGCATGGGGAATATGAAAAAAAAATAACAATAACAACAACAATCAGCGAAGGACAATCTCTCAAGCAAAAATCAGAAACAACAATTAAATCGCTCTAGTTTATCTCTCTCAAAACTCGCTTTTGAATTTCATTTTCACTAACAAATTTAGTTTTTGGAGTATCTCTTCACAAAACTCATTGAGGTTCTACAAGAGTCCTTAGTGGCTACACACCTAGGGACCATACTTTGTTGGAAATCACCCATGTGACGTTGGACACCTGCTACATAGTTCTACTCTGGTACCGCTCGAATATCTTAATCTATCTTCATCATAATACACTACTCAGTTTGTGGGCACCCCAGATCTCCATCATTTTCCAAAGCATGGCTACCCACAAGCCTTGATAGCGCACCTTAAAGTTTCTCCATGATCTAGTAAGACGATTTAAGTTTGTAAATCTCACACTTGTGATATGCTAACCATTTTTGGTTTCTTAGTGCAGTTAATTATTTTCTTCAACAAAAGTCAAATCACTGGACTCGTTGCAAACCAACAAGTGGTGACAGTCCCTTGCCTGCTTGACCTTCGCGCACATAAAAGCTGAGTCACTGGACTTGCCGCGAGCCAACAGGCGGTGACAGTCCCTTGACTGCTGGTCCTTCGCGAATCACTGGACTCACCGCTAACCAATAGGTGGTGATAATCCCTTGACTACCCAACCTTAGTGCACATAAAAGCAGAATTGCTAGACTCGCAATTGAACAACAACATTAGCACAATATCTTCTCCAGCAAACGCCGAGTGTTTACACTTGTGTAGATTACCTCTGAGCTCTAGAACTACCTTGCATAGGTTACCTTTAGGAATGATTCGACAGACTCAGCAACTTCCTAAGATGGGCCCAAGGGGTCGACAAGCTCTCTCTTAGTGCGATTTATTACAAACAAAACTCTAGCATCAATACCAAAATGGAAACACTAACGAAAATTCACATTAAGAGGCAAAACTCCACTAACACCATCGAAAACAAAAACGATTGGAAGATGCACTCTTTGCTATCAATAAATAGTCTCATGTAATCTGTCAACCATTAGGCAAATGTTAGTACAAACAAACTCAAAGCTAAGTCTCTTGACTCATGGCAAACAACGACGATAACAATCCCTTGACTACTTCAACCCTTGCCTAAAAGTTCAGCAAAATTGAGTCACTTGACTCGCTACAAACTATAGGTGGTGATAGTCCCTTGACTACTCTGCCCTTTCATACAAAGACAAGTCCCGTGACTCACCACAAACTATGGACAGTAACAACCTCTTGACGGCTCGACCCTCACATACAAAGTCGAGTCCCTTGACTCACTGCGAACAACATGTGATGATAGTCCATTGACTACACAGCCCTCACACTTAAAGCCAAGCTCTGCACTTGGAATTGATGCAATCGAGCACATCTCCTGCCTAGCTCTCCAAGCCTAGCTCCATACTCAAGAAATTTTACTACTTAGCATAAACAAACAAAAACCTAGGGAACAGTTCTCAAAATTTATTCTACAAGGTTCTAGTAGGCTATCACTATCACGACTAGACTGATTTTCAAGGCCTTCTTGTTGAGCAAATTGGTTTTAAAAATCAAGGGCATCTATTGGGAGGTAAATACACTAGGCCCAGCCTAAGACCTACTAAGCCCAAATCACCATCAGGAAGCTAAAGGGGACAAGAGAAAATGTAGAAGGTTAGGAAAGAGGAGCAGAAGGATAGAGGAAGGAAAAATATGCATGGGAGATAAGACAAAAAGGGAAGGCATGGTGTTAGAGGAAAAGGGAGAAAAATGATAAAAGAAGAAAAAACCAAGTCAGAAAGGTGAGAGGAGATGTAAAGCGGCCCTTCATCACCACTCCAAGGCCTAGAATAAAAGGGATCTAAGAAATGAGACTAGGAGAGGAGGACAAGAAAGAGGTCATCTTCAATCTCAGAATGAGAGCTTTAGGATATTATTTTCTCCATAAAAGATATCACCAACCTCCATTGTATAGAGAAAAATAAGAGACCGTGAGAGACTGTAAAATACTTATATTATAGTGGATTTGCCCTCCAAATGACCTATGACGTAGGCCTTGTACTGAACTATGTAAATTTGTGTGTCTCCATATCTATTTACATTTTCTATAATTATTTTCTATTCATTGTCATGGATGTAGGTATGAGCACTATACCACCGCTCCAGACCACCATCGTGGGCTTCAGACAATACTGAACGAGGCCTAGGTCAGCACCACGGGCCGGGAATGACTATTTCTCCTATTCTGGTCTGTTGTGTGGTTTTTAGCATTAATAGGAATGGTGTTGAATTCCCAATGGGTTTTATTTGATTTTTTTTTTTTTAATAAGCAAGCATTCATTAAACAAAATTAAAAACACAAGAGTAGGAAGTGGGATGTACCAAACAAGAGTCCGTCTACTTATAGTCCCCATTCAGGGACTGCATGTGTACAAATTGGACTATTTTGTATTTTTCTCTATAATTTTGGTTAAATGACATAAATGCCCCAGAATCCATCTTTCCTTCTCTCCAGCGATTCTCTTCAACACAACTCTCTCAAGTGATTCTCTTTCCTATTCTATCTCTGTCCTCCACCATCGTCAAGCACCTCCATCACCATCGGCTTCTTCCACCACCGGCTTCCTCATGCATCAATTTGACATTGTATCACTCTGCAAACTCTTGTTTCGTATTTCTTTCAGGCTCTCTTTGATTCGAGCTCCATCTATCAGTGTTGTCATGATCTTCTCCACCACCGTCGATCACTAACTACATAAAATAATAGAACCTTTGCTTTATTTTTTTTCTTTTTTTGCATTTACTTTGGTTTGGCAGATTTATATATATAGGATATAATCAAGCCAGAGATGGTAAATTTATTTGTTCCAATATGAGAACCAATTTACATATTCTTCTAAACTTTTTCTTGGATCTCAACAATAGTTTATTCCCATGACATGATCTACAATCTCATTTCAATACTTATACTTACGCAGTTAGATAGATATTTTGTAATATTCGTTTTCAATAACTGTTTTTCTCTCTTTTCCGACATTTTTTCTATGGTGATCAGATCCCTCATTAATTTTTTCTCCTCTTTATTATTATAAAGAGACTATGTGTGTGGAAGAACTAGAACCCACAAATTTTTTTTTGTTATGAACATGAATGTGGATGCTTGAATGGAAAAAAATAGCGAAAGTAGGAATAACCAAACTTGTTAAATCTTGAGTACTGATCACCTTTGAAAAAAGTTGTAGTCTTTATCATCAAAATTTTTTTCATGGTCACATTCCATATATTGATAGACTTTGAATTCTAGTGAATATTGAAATATACTTGAGATATGATCTCTGGAGTCATTGACTGATTGGGAATACATTTTCACATAATAAAGAGGGATCATAAAAACTAGATGGGGGGATGGGAAGAAAGCACATATCCAAGACCTACCAACACAATGTCTGCCAACATTGCTACATGCACTCAAGTATTCTTCATTTTATCTGACAATCATGTTATTGGTTTCATTTATAATTTTGTTATAAATAACTTGTCGATTTTATTTCAGAAAATATCAAGACCATTATATCTATATTGGTCAGCGTATAACTATATGGGTGATTACCATGAGACTATGCCACCTACATATTTTCCACCGTTGGGTTTGTGTCCAAATGCAAACCCTTACTTATGTAGACACAAGGTAATAAATTTATTTATCAAGCTTTTTTATGTTCGAAGGGATGTGTCTAGGTTACATTTATCATTGATATTGTAAATTGTAGCAAGCAATGGGAGTCTCATTTGAACCACAAGTCCATATCCTTTTGGGCAGTCATTTCCTTATCTGAGATGTTCAAGTAATCAAACGAACGAGGTGGTTGAAGCCACCTCATCTTCTAGGCAATCGTAAGCAATACTTATCCAGATATCCCAAATGTGAGAGAGAAACATGTAGATGAGGGCACTACAACTATTTCAGTTGTGTATACCAATGAGGAAGTATCGTTATTAGAGTCAATGCTGGGCAATGCTAATAAGGAGGTATTAGAACCAATGCTGGGGAATGCTGATGAGGAGGTTTTAGAGCTAATGTTGGACTCTAATGCTAATGAAGAGATGTTAGAGTCAATGCCAAGGAATGATGAGGATGAGGTTTTAGAGCCAACGACTAAAATGTTTTTAAAAACTGAACAGGAACTCATTAATTACTATAAGAAATATGGAAAATATACTGGGATTGGCGTAATGACCTAACGAAATAAAAGGGAACATGATGGGAGTGTTAGACATATAATACTTGGCTATGCTTGTGGTCGTAAGGCAAGGAATCGTACCACCAACCTCACTAAACCACGTCTAACAACGAAGGCTAATTGTAAGGTAAAGATATATTGATTGGTGGGGTCTTGCGCATAAATACTATTGAGAATGCACAGAATCAAGGCCTAAGTCCCAAAAAGGCAAAAATTCTTTATATGTAATAAAGCTATTAATGAATTCATCGAAAGGAAGCTAGACATTAACAACAGGGCAGGCATAGGTATGGCTAAAAGTCCCAACTCATTGGTTTTCGAGGTTGGTGGATTTGAGAATCTTTCATTTATTAAGAAATATGCATGAAATTATATTGACAAGATGCAACACCTTAGACTTGGGAAAAGAGGTGCTGATGCACTTCGTGAATATTTTGAGAGAATGTAGTATAAGAATGATGGCTTTTTTTTACTCATTGATGGATTTGAATCATGATGAAATATTACAAAATGTTTTTGGACCAAAGCACATTGAAGAGTTGTTTATGGGTATTTTGGAGGTGTTGTAATATTTGATACAACATACTTAACAAATTGATAAGGTATGTAATTTGTGACGCCTCTGACTTCTACGTACAGAAACTCGAGAAGTGTGACGCCGCGATGATGACAACACAGGTCATGCACCCCAATAATAAGTACTAAGTGTATGTACATGCAAAAAGTGTACAACAAAAATTACAGCAGATAAATAATGGATAGTCAACTAAGTACGAAAATTTTTAAATACAGAACCATGAAAGTAAAAGATCCTTAAATAGGTTAACAGTTATCCAACAAAAATATAATACAAGCCAAAATTACATAGCCAAAAAAAGAACATATTCCATGGTCCGAAAATGACCACATGTCACTCCATGGGTAGAGCCGATCCTTCATGCTTAACATCTTCTTTTGCATCAAAACCTACGATTCCATAAAAAGGAACCGTAGGATGCGAATAGTATGTGAAATTGTGAATTTTAGTAAGTAACCAACCAAACAACCAATGAGATAAAAGCATATTAATGCAACCAACATATATGTGTGCACATGATAAAACATGCATGTGCCCAAGACCATCATTTTCTCCTAAAATGATCATTTTTCTAACGCACGTCAAAAATCTCATTTGACCCAAAATACGACATTAAATACCATCCGCTATTTTCTTGAAAAATGGCCCAAACATAAACCCACAATTTTTTCAAAAAATGGTGCTCATATCCATTTAATCATAAATCATCATTTTTCAAGAAAATGGTCCAACATATCCATTTATCAGTCATTATAGGTGGGAATCGTAGGTGAGACTCTACCACCATCCATGCTTGCCACAATCCTTATCGCTAGCACTATAGGTGGGACTTACCACCATCCATACTTACCACCATTCCTACTGCATGCATCGTAGGTGAGAATCACAAGCGGGACTCTACCACCGTCCTTACTTATCACCATCCACACATTTCTTTTCTCCTCTCCTTCATTCCTTTCAAATCATTCATTACAAACATATCCAAAATCCTTTCTCACATGAAAACTCAATTTTCATTTACAACACATGAGCATGCATGAACATATGATGAATTTCATGACACCAACACGACATATAAAATATCCAAAACACAATCCAATTTCATAAACAGTCTCATTCTCCATTTCGATCCAACAATCCAAACTCCTCGGACCCAAGGTCCAGCACAGCTAACTAGACTATAGAAAATATGTCAGTGTAAAAATATATTTAAATCTTAAGAAAATTCTTTGCAGAATTACTTACAATGATAGAAGGAAATTCTAAAAAATCAAATGCGTCTCCAAAAGTAGCAGAGCAGCGACTGACAGTGCTTTCCAATAGGTTGGTCATGGGTCTTAAACAAGGAAAAAAAATGGAGGGGGAGCTTGGCTGGCTATAGAGGGGCATGGAGAGACTAAGGGTGGTGCTATAAGGCAAAAGATGGCGGCTTGGAGCTGCAGGTGGCAGGTCTGGCTGTGTGGGAGAGAGGGAACCCGTGAGAGAGTGAGAGGGCGGGGGAGGGGCTACGGGCTTCGGGTCAAGGGGAGGAGTAATGGGTGGTCAAGGTGATGCCATAGTGGTGCTTGGTGGCGCTGGAGGCTAGCGATAACGGAGTAAGGCTGAGCAAGAGGGAGAAATCCATGGGTGAAACCCATTTTGAAAATAAAGGCAAACACTTTGATAAGTTCAAAAATAAAGGCACACAAAAAAATTTAATCTCATCAAGCACCTAACATATGAGATGTTGTTAGATAAAGCTAGACAAACAAGTTTCATCTCATCAACCACCCAACATCTGAGTTGTTGTTCGAACATTAATGTCTTACACACTATAGCTTCAAATGAGGGCCGCGAAATGGATACACTATCCCCTTTGAGGATGTCTCAATGGCATGCAAAAGAGTAACTTCCAAATGCATTGCGACTATCAATAACAAATACATTTGAGAATGTAAGTGGGCAAAATAACAACTTGTAAATTAAAAATCCTATTGATATATACCTATGTATGATCAAATCATGTGTATTGTCAGAACAACTAACTTGGACAAAAGCTTCACGGGAAGCTATAAATTAGCAATCCCTAAATTAAATTACCAATATACAGCTCTTACAAAAATTAGTAACATATAGCTCTAAAATAAATTAACAACATCTAGCTCTGAAATATTCACAGAAAGCTATAAATTAGCAACATATACTCTCAACTACGACTACCAACATCCAAAAACATAAACTAAAGATTATTATGAAGAAATTGAATCAAAATCAACAAAAACATTATAGAATCCAAGAGTAGAACTCTCATCTACCAGTATCAATCAAGAACACAAACAAATATTCAGTAGCTACTAGAAGTAAAACCGACCCCACACACAGCAGTGTAAAAATAAAATAAAGTGTAAAAACAATCTAAAAACCTTTGACACAACTGAGACTCGCTTAGGGCTCAAACGGAAGGGGAATATTGCACGAAGATGAAGTTAGGACTTAGGAGAAAGGGGAAGGATGAACTCAGGAGGAATGGGTTTTAGATTTGGGAGATTTTAGAATGGGTGTCTCAGGCACTCCCAGGAAGGGGATGAAGTTAAGGCTCTAGAAGAAGGGACAAACGAAGCTCAGCAGCGTATGATGGTTAAAGCTTAAAGATTAGCAACATATGATGGTCGAAGCTTAATCACTAGGAAGGGGCAAGGGGTTTCAGTGGAAGGGGTTAGGGTTTCGATTGATAAGGGAGAAGGGGGAATGGGTTTTAAAAAGGGGGAATGAGTTTCAGAATTCTTATTCAAATTCCCTCTGAGCAATGAAATGAATCATTTCATTTAGGATAAGACGATTCCTTTTTTGACATGTGCTATAGTCCCTGAATTGGGATTGCATACAGAATTCTTCACCAAACAATGTTTTAATATACTGAAAACTGTGTTGCCATCTTCCAAACGAGTGAACCAAAGAATTGAGATCAAATACTCTAATCAGAGCACTACAAGCAATCATTTTGGTGTTTTTGTAGGAGATTTCCACGTCTACTTAGGCTTCGTTTGGTTTTAAAGATGGTCTCAAGTAATCCCATCTCATCTTAACATCTAAATAACATTCAAATATAAATATTTTTTAAAATTTTCAATTTTTCAACTTTTTCAGCTAATCATTACAACTTTTCCAAACTTCCAAATAAAATATAAAAAAAATAATTCAACATTTTTAAATCTCAAAACAAAAATAATATTCAAACAATTTCTTAACTTTATAATATTTTTATTCAACTTTTTTTCTCTCCTTTTCTAAAACCTCATAAAACATCTTAACTCAAACTATTATGCTATTATTCACAAACTATATCACTAATGTTCATAAATTTCTCTTCCCATCTCATCTGTATAATTAAACAAGGTCTTAATCTATGTTCTTGTTTGAGAAAAGCATGAACACGGTAAGATAGTTAGGATCGAAATGCCCTAAATATGTGGCAAGCACCAAATGGTCGTAAGCCACACGCAAGAGGGATGGAGGTGGTAAGCGACCTATCTTGAAGATCAGAGCCCTCAGAACCTATTAGTGGCACATGCGTACTCATTAGAGATGTGTTTCATACACTAGTCCAATGGCGGTGATCATGAAGACTTCTTGAAAATTGACAGGCAAGGAGTTTGGTGGATGGGGTGTGTGTGTGTGTGTGTGTGTGTGTGTGTGTTGTCATTTGATGGCCAAACAGAGGTAGATCTGAACATTTCCAGCCTAGAGGAAAAAGAAAACTAAAGAAAAAAACCTAGATCTAAGCTCCTTCCCTCCCGGTGATGGAAAATAATGGTTTTGCTTAGAAAAAATGAAAAAATCTTTTAGAGAGGGTGAGGTAAGAGCCCTTTTTATTTGAATTTTGAAACGTAAATTCAAATAAATACGATATGAGTTTTATAGTATTAATGATATCTTTAATATTTATAGAGATCTGGTCTTGTAATCTCAATTCTTATTGTCTAAAAAGACTTTGAATATAATTAAGACTATTCAAATTTAATTATGTGTTTTTTATACATTATAATTCAAGAATCAATAGTAATCATTTCTTATGCACTTAATCAGTCATCGAACTATATTGACTTTAAGGTGATTAATTTTTACTATTAATGCATAAATTTGAACCACGAGCCAGAATGGGAGAAAGAGTCATCTCCGGCCCTGATGATGTAGTCAAAAACACTATGATGGTTTGGGTGTAGATACAATACTTGAACATTCATCTATGAGAATAAACGATAAATAAATAAATATAAATAAAGAAAGAGATGAACGGATTTATATGGTTCAACATAAAAGCCTACACCCATAGGTTGTTTGAGGGCAGAGTCCACTATAATGAGTATTTATAGTCTCTCATGACCTCGCATGTTGATTATGCCCAAACTATTACGCGGTCAGTATAGTATAGTTCAGGGTGTCGATCCACAAGAGTCGGAAGAAATGCTACAAGATGCAAACTTAAGGAAAAAGATTAAATGATAATATGATGAGAATATAAAAATTCTACCTAAAGCACGTAATTAAAATGAGATTAAGACATGAATAAAAAAGTAACTAAAGTTTCGGGTTTCTCTCAATCATATCTAATACTTTGAATTTTCAATCCAAACTATGTACGCAATTAAGAATTATAGCACTAAATTCCTAATCGCAAGATATGACATTATATGCATCTATTTTCTCAAATTTAATTTTAGAATCTATTCTCCCTTAACAAACCATGGCTTTCATACATAAAAAGAAATATCAGATCTAAAGACGACCCTATGTTAACAAACAATAGTGCAGTAGAAGATCACATCGAAGGCATGAAAAACATGTTTAAGTTACAAATATATATTCATAATCCTATATCTCAACCAAATTAAACCATAGCAAGATTTAATAGAATTGTCTCAAACTTATAAAATCCAAACTAAATAGAGAATTGAATCCTAAAATCTTAAATAATAAAGCTTAATCTATGAATTGAAATAAAGTAAAAGTATTCTCATCAATTAATTTCCACTCCAAACTTTACCCAAAATTTAGCTCTCCATGGGAGAAGTGAGAATTCAAAAAGTACAAAAATAAAAATGATTTTCTAGTCTATTTAGATTTATCTCTTATGCCTCTCATCCCTCTCCATTTCCTGCTAATGATATACTTATATAGGGTAGGAAAGAAATCCTAATGTCTTCATGATTCTCGCATAAAAAATACCCTAAATTTTAGGATTATCTTGGCAACCACGTACATGCTTTAGGAGTTCGAATTTAGAAATCCTTATCAAAAACCAATTTATAGCCCTTTAAGTTAGCTTTCCAATGTATTATGAATCACATCAATCCGATATGTGAGTAGAAAGTTACAATCAAAATACTAAAATATATCAGGCTATCTCCTAACGAATTTCGGACTTGGACTTCTTGTGATTTCCTTTTGTGATTTTTTTCTTGATTCAAATTGCTCTCAAACTCTCATGAAAGTTTTCTTTTGAATTTGAATGAGTTTTGATTTGCACTTTTATATACTCTGAAATTAAACGTAAAAATCTACTTAAAAGTATCTCAAAGTAAATAGAAACTCAATTCAATAATACATATTAATTTTTATGATTTCTATTCATATTTTAGCAGTTTAGTCTAATAATAGGATATTTAGAGTGCACTTCTGTACACTCATCACATATCTCTCAGTACAATGGTGAAAATTAGAAGATCTGGAGGTAGAAGGAGATGCCATCATTCTGAGGAGAGGAGATTTGAGGTGTCTTGTGCATAATAGAGTCGTCCAGTCCCCTTAGATTTGTAGAGATCTTCTCCTTTTATAGAAGTCTTTTTCCTTCCTTGAAGTGATTGAGTCCTACTTGCCATATGGAACCATTTCCTTTTACAAATCTAAGTCAACTTGCTTATCTCTTCTTATCTTATATCTTGGCTTTATCTCTTCCCTTATTATTAGTGATAGATTTTCAATGAGCTAAACCCAGTCAACTTAATCCCTAACAGGTGCTCGTGTTCTTAAAGCTGATTTTCTCAATAAGGAGGCCTTGAAAATCTTCAAGTCAATAATATGCAAAAAAAATAAATCCCAAGAAGATTGTTTGCGTGAACGTCTTCTTGATAATTGAGTGTTCAAATGGTTGCAAGTGACTGTTTATCCTGAGCAATGATCGTGTAGTCCAGTTGGTAGTAATGTTTTTGTTTTTTATGGTGTTAGTAGACTTTTTGCCCCTTAAGGCAATTTTCTGTTGATATTAATGTTAAAGTTCATTTGTTGTAGGGGTGCTACCCGCACCATACGGTGCGGGGTAGGCACCCCCCCGCCCCCGCATGGGGCGGATGGGGAAAATCCCCCCCGTCCCCCGCCTCCGGTGTGCGGGGGCGGGGTACCCCGTCCCGCATGACGGGGTACGGGGTGGGGGGGCAGTCCGTCCGGCCCCCCGCACCCCCCTTCTGGGCGTGCGTCCGGCGTGGCAGAGAGAGGAGGGACGGCGTGGCAGAGGGAGGAGGGACGGCGTGCGTCCGGCGTGGCAGAGGGAGGAGGGGAGGGGAGGGACTCGGGAGAAACTTTCTGGGTATGGGTTTCGGGGTCGCAGAGCACGGCGAGTTCGCGAGTTCCACGTCGCAGAGCACGGCGAGTTCGCGAACCTTCTTCATCAGCCCGCCCTTCCGCTTCGAGAACGTCACTTGCCACACCGTTGCTCACGACGTCGAACGAAGCCACCGGTAAGTCCTCTCTACCCGCCTCTCTTTCTGTCCGTTTCCCTCTCTGTTTCTCACCCACTGCTTTGATCTTGCCATCAAGCCGAGCCGCTACTTGCCCTCCATTCAAACCACTGTGATCCAACAAGTTTCACCGCATGCTGCCACTACTCACCACTCACCCCTTTCTGCTGTAGCCTACTTGGACTGATTCAACCCAAGGTAAGTGATGTTTTTCGCAACATTATGGTTTCTAGATTGTTAGGATTATGTTGTTTGGGTTACGGATTTGGTTTATCTAAGATGGTTATATATTATATATATATATATATATTATATATGATACGTAACGGGGCGGGGGAAAAACGGACCGGGGGGGGGGGGGTCCGTCCCCGTCCCCCGCCCCCGCTGGGGTTACAGCTTACGGGCCGGGGGGCCGCGCCCCGGCCCTGACGGTGCGGATGCCCCGCCCCGCACTATGCGGGGACGGGGCGAACGGGGCGGGGTAGCGGGTAACGGGGCCCCGCTGCCCACCCCTAATTTGTTGTAACCAATGCTAAATGGTCAATGAGCCCTTCAATCTCCTGGGTCCATTTTAAGCAATTGTTGAGCCCATCAACTTGTTCCCGTAGGTGACTTGCATGAGGTGGACTTGGGGGCTCATTGTTCTTAGAGATAACCCATTGGCGACATTTGTGGTACGAGTGCAAGGGCACTCGACTTTGTGAGCAAGGGTCGAAGCAATCAAGAGACTATCATCACCTGTTGTTTATCGTGCAAGTCGAAGGACTTGACTTAGTGGGCTAGGTTCAAAGTAGTCAAAGGACTATCATCATTCATTGTTCACCATGTAAGTCGAGAGACTTGGCTAGGTGGGCAAGGGTCAAAGTAGTCAAGAGAATGTCATTACCCATTATTTGTCTTGCGAGTCGAGGGACTTAGCCTCGTAAGCGAGAGTTGAAGTAGTCAAGGGACTTTCATTGCCCATTGTTCACCTCAAGTTGAGGGACTCAACTTTGTGGGCAAAGGTCAAAGCAATTAAGAGAATTTCATCGTCCATTGTTCCGCGAGTCAAAGGACTCAGCTTTGCTAAAGGAGATGCTTGACCTTGCTGCTATGGTGAAAGACTAAGTTAGATTGCGCTGATGTAGTAGGAGGATGAGTTAGACCGTGTTTCTATTATGGGAGAAAGGGCTCTACCATGTTGCTATTGCAAGAGTCAAAGCTTGACTGCACAGCTGTAGCAAGAGGTACGGCTCGACCGTGCTGCTGTTGCCGAAGACAAGGTTCAACTGCGCTATTGTTGTGGGAGACAATGATCAGCCACCCTGTTGTCACAGGAGGCAAGGCTTGATCACACTGTTTAGGCGAGAAGTCAGGCTTGAACATGCTACTATGGCAGGAGGCAAGGTGTTAGGGACCTCGATCAAGTCCCTAAACACTATAATCTTCTAGCTCCGCTTCTCCTTAAGATGACCGAAGTGCCTCATTTTCTTGCTTGTCTTTACTTAAGTAAGGATCTTGAGCAATGGTGTTTAATGATTAATGATGGTTTGGATGGCAATTGTGGATTAGGAAATCAATGGAATGTATGTGAGCAATGATGCAATGTGGAAGGATTGGAGAGTCTTTCTTGGGTGTTGGTGCCACTTGGGAAGTCCTAGGATTTGTAAAGTGAGGCTAGAGTTTAGGATGTATTTAATGAGATCCAAAAATGTAGGAACCCTTTTAGGGTTAATGGGGATTCGGCTACGGTATAAAGAGGTAGGGATTTTGGGGTTTAGGTGGGTTTTAGGAGAACTCCTAATAATTTGGAATTAGTGGAGGCTAGGGTTAGGGTTTCCTAAAATATAGGAAATCCTTATAGGAAGTAGGGTTTTCGGCAAAGGCAATAGAGGAAATAGATCTAGGCTAGATCTAAGGTTTTATGGCCTTATGGAATGTGTGTTTAATGGAATAAGGGTAAATGGAGGCTAAAATGGTGTTTGGTAGGTAAGAAGGTGTATGAAAAGTATATGGCAATGGGCAACACGGCTAGATCTATTGGGAATGGTAGATCTAGAGTGTTAAATGGATGAATAACTCAAGGATCATTGAATGGAATGGCATTGGCGTGAATGGTGATGGATATGCAAGACTTTATGGAATCAAAGAGAAATAACAATGAAAGTAAAGATCAACAATGGAATTGTGAAAAGAAGCTTGTCATTAGATTGACAAATGAATCATCACTCATTTATGAATTGTAATGTGAAGATCCTCTGCTTGGAATTCACAAATTGCTCTCACGCAATCCAAGTGCCTAGCACCAAAAATAAATCTCAAAGACAATAGTTTGTCCACAAAGGAAATATACAAAAAGATGCAAAAAGAAATGCTAAGGGTCCTATTTATATGCTTACATAGTTGAAAACCCTAATAGATCCCATAAATAATAAAAAGATTAAAAAAAATTAAATAATGCTTGAGATGGGTGTGGGGCCCATAGTGGCCCATGGCTTTCATTGGTGCTTGACTTGGTCTAGGATGGCCCATGGCATGGACCATGGGCATTGATGTCCTGGGGGGCCTGGCCTTGTGCACGACTGACATGGCCAGTGCTGCTGTGCACATGGCCTAGCCTGGCCTAAGCGCTGGGCAGGCTGCTGGCATGTGCATGCGCATGCGCTGGTCTAGCCTATGTGCTGATGTTGCCTACGTGCGCTTGCTGTGCTACACGAGCTGGTGCATGCTAGCCTGGTCATTAACCTCACTAGCATGCTAGTGCATGCTGGCTTGGCCAGCAACCTCACTAGCATGTTGGATATGCTGCTGCATGCTGGCTGGCTACCGCATCAAGGGCATGTCATGGCATGCCTGCTAAGTTGTCCTGGACATGACATGGCATGCCTGTGGCGTGTTAGTGGGGCTGTCAAGGCATGTCAACGATAGTGTCGAGGGGCTGTCATGGCATGTCAATGGTAGTGTGATGGAGATGCAAAACAAGCTATTCGTAATGCCACTAGGAAGGCTAGGCGTGCCGAGGCTAAGAGGGTTGCATTGGGTTGCATGCATGGTTCAGGTGGTAAAGCGATGGGCGTCCAAGACAAGTGCAACTATAGGAATTTCATGTGTTGGTCAATTCCTTAATTTTAGGGATTGAATGATAAGATGACAAGGTTCGATGACAAAATGACAAGTTCCTAAAAAATAGGGGTGGAGGCGTCATTCATGGTGGTGGCCGCCCATGATCTTTTTATTTAAGGATTTATTTATTTTTAATATATTTATGTTATTTCTTAGTTTAATTCCTAACTTATTTCCTAGTTAATTTCCTTTATTTTAGGCATTAGATTTTTTTAAAACTTAGGATTCTTAAAACTTAGGAGTGGATCTAAGAGTGAGATCTAGATTTAGATTTAGGTTAAAGGAAGAGAGGGGGAGGTATGTAGCACCAACCCTAGGAGTTTTTCTATTTATATTTTGCTTTGCATTGTTATTTCATCAATTAATGTTATGTTTTCAATGAATGAGAATTTTCTCTTCAATACTTTTGAGAGTTAAGTGTTAGTTCAACCTAGTATTGATTATCACCGACAACCAATTTGGATCTTTACGTTGCCTTGAGGTAACCCTAGATCTAGCCAACCAATAAGCAAAAAACCTTAGATTTAATCACCCAACATGTCAATTACAAGTGAGTGAGAGTGAGACTTGCATCACAATATCAGGGGGTTGTCTTGGCATGTCAATGGTAGTGTCGAGGCATGGCCCGTGGCCATTTTTCTAGGGGTTCTAACATTCCCCCTCCCTTCAAGCACATCCTTGTCCTCAAAGATCAATTGTGGATATCTCGACACCATATCATCATAATACTCTAATGAGGCTTCCTCCCTTGGCACTCCTTGCCATCGAATCAAAACTTGCCAAACCTTCCTTCTACTCATTCCCTGTGTTACCGCCCTATACTCAAGTACTTCTCTAGGTCGCAAAAGCATCATTCCCTCATCATCAAGGCTCGGTAGCTCTTCAATTATGAGTCTAGAGTCCCCAATTCTCTTCTTCATCACGAACATATGAAAGACCAGATGTAGTCTTGATGTGGGAGGAAGTTTCAATCTATAGGCCACTTCCCTCAATCTCTCTAACACCTTAAAAGGCTCATCATACCTCTTGAAAAGCTTCAAACTAAGCTTCTTCCTCAAGGTCTTTTGTCCGTATGGTTGTAGTTTCAAATATACACAGTCCCCCACATCAAACACAACCACACGTTTTCCCTCATCATAATACTTTTTTATTCTCTCTTAAGCTCTCTCTTCACATTTACTAGGATCTCATCCCTAGTGATCAACTCCCTTTCGACCTCATCGTTCTTAGCTGTCCCTTTCTCATAATTCACCAAAATCGATGGTGGTCTCCCATATACCACCTCAAAAAGACTCCTTTGGATAGAAGCATAGAATGAGGTATTATACCAATATTCGGCCCAAGTGAGGTAATCACCTACTTTGCTTGTTCTTCATGACAAAAACACCTCAAGTATTGTTCAAGGGAAACCCATGTCATTGAATACTGATAGATGAGGGAAGCTGTCAAAAAGGAACAGGCTACTACCGGATAAGTGTCGATAGAGTAATTTTACAATCTCTCATCACCTCGCACGTCTCTCAATACTATGGAGAAAATTAGAAGATATGGAGGTTGAAGGAAATGCCATCATTACGAGGAGAGGAGACTTGAGGTGTCTTATGCGTCTAGAGTCCCCTTAGATTTGTAGAAATCTCCTCATTTTATAGAGGTCTATTTCCTTCTTTAGAGTAATTGAATCCTACTTACTTTATGAAGTCATTTCTTTTTACAAGTCTAACTCAACTTGTCTTATCCCTTATTGTCTTATTTCTCCCTCTATTATTAGTGATAGGTTTCGAATAGGATGGACCCAATCAACTTTATCCCTAGCACCGACCATCCAACACCATTACATAATATATAGTCGAAGAATCCATTGTATGTATGATTACTAACATGCATGCAATCACATTAAAGAAATGCAAGAGAGAGAAAAGGAAGACAAATAATGTTGAGGAATGTGGAGTCTGGTCCACACCGCTCGAGCGGAGGCATTGGCCGCTCGAGCGAAGTCAGGCAGAGTCGAACGCTCGATGTTGGCTCGACAGTGAGCTCGAGCAGGAGGAGTTCGCTCGAGCGGAGGCATTGGCCGCTCGAGCGAAATCAGGCAGAGTCGAACGCTCGACGTCAGCTCGACAGTGGGCTCGAGCGGGATGCGGAAGGGAAGTTCGCTCGACGCGCGCTCGACACGCCAACAATTGGTATCAAGAGCCAAGGTTCGGGTCTGAGGAGAAACGATGGCTGGAGATGAATTGAAGGTATCGGGGATCGAGAAGTTTGATGGCACGGATTTTGGATACTGGAGGATGCAGATAGAGGACTACCTCTATGGGAAGAAACTCCATCTTCCACTATTGGGGCAGCAACCGGAAAAGATGGATGATGCTAGTTGGAATCTGTTGGATCGACAGGTTCTGGGGGTTATTCGATTAACCCTGTCGAGATCCGTTGCACACAACGTCATCAAGGAGAAGACGACGGCGGATCTCATGGCGGCTTTGTCAGGTATGTATGAAAAGCCGTCAGCGAATAACAAGGTACATCTGATGAAAAAGTTATTCAATTTGAAAATGGCAGATAGTACGTCTGTTGCACAACATCTGAATGATTTTAATACTATCACAAATCAATTGTCGTCTGTTGAAATTGAATTTGATGATGAGATACGTGCACTGATACTATTGGCTTCATTGCCAAATAGTTGGGAAGCCATGAGAATGGCTGTTAGTAATTCTGCTGGTAAAAATAAACTGAAGTATGATGATATTCGTGATTTGATTTTGGCTGAGGAGGTGCGCAGGAAAGATTCAGGCGAGACCTCGGGTTTGAGTTCAGCCCTAAATGTTGAATCTCGAGGGAGATCACATGACAGGAATTCAAACAGAGGAAGATCAAAATCAAAGTATAGGGGCAAGAGCAAGTCGAGGCCTGGTCAGCAGGCAACTTGCTGGAATTGTGGCAAAGCTGGCCACATAAAGAAAAACTGCAAAAACCCCAAGAAGACGGAGAATGATAGTGCTAATGTGGTAACTGAAGAAGTACAGGATGCACTATTGCTTGCAGTTCATAGTCCAGTTGATGACTGGATACTGGATTCAGGGGCTTCCTTCCATACATCTTCCCACCGGGAACTAATGAGGAATTATGTTGCAGGTGATTTTGGGAAGGTATATTTGGCTGATGGTGAGGCTTTGAACGTAGTGGGGATGGGAGACATTGACATTGCACTCCCTGGCAAGAACAAATGGACCTTGCAAAAGGTCAGGCACATTCCTGAGTTGAAGAAGAACCTCATTTCTGTTGGGCAGCTTGATGAGTGTGGTCATTCAGTGGTGTTCTCAGATAGCACCTGGAAGGTCACAAAAGGGGCATTGGTACTAGCTCGGGGTAAGAAAACTGGTACACTTTATATGACTACTGGTTTAATTGACACTATTGCTACTACCGTTGCAGAGAGCACAGCAGATTTGTGGCATTGTAGGCTTGGCCATATGAGTCAGAAGGGCATGACGGAACTTCTGTCTAGAGGCAAGCTACCAGAACTGAAGACAGTTGATCTCGGTATGTGTGAGAGTTGTGTTATGGGGAAGCAAAAGAAGGTCAGCTTCTTGAAAAGTGGCAGGACGCCAAAGACAGGAAGACTTGATCTTGTGCACACAGATGTGTGGGGTCCTTCTCCAGTTGCATCTCTTGGAGGTTCTCGCTACTATGTTACGTTCATTGATGACCATAGTAGAAAGGTATGGATTTATTTTTTGAAACATAAATCTGAAGTATTTAATGTTTTCAAAATTTGGAAAGCCATGGTTGAGACAGAGACAGGCTTGAAACTGAAGTGTTTGAGGTCTGACAATGGTGGTGAGTATGTTGATGGCGGGTTCAAGGAGTACTGTGCAGCTCAGGGTATCAGAATGGAGAAGACCATTCCTGGGACACCACAGCAAAATGGAGTTGCTGAGCGTATGAACAGGACCATTAATGAGCGTGCTAGAAGCATGAGGTTGCACGCTGGACTACCACCCACTTTCTGGGCAGATGCAGCCAGCACTGCCGTTTATTTGATAAACAGAGGGCCATCAGTTCCACTGGATTGTGGATTGCCTGAGGAGGTTTGGAGCGGGAAAGAGGTTAAGTTTTCTCACCTTAAAACCTTTGGTTGTCTTTCTTATGTGCTTGTTGATTCTGATGCTCGCAGTAAGCTTGAGGCTAAGTCAAAGAAATGTTATTTCATTGGCTATGGAGACGAGGCATTTGGCTATCGTTTCTGGGATGATCAGGGTCGGAAAATCATAAGAAGCAGGAATGTGATTTTCAATGAGAAAATGATGTACAAGGATAAGTCGAGTACAGTTCCTGCAGTAGCTCCTCAGGAGTCCGAGTTTGTAGGATTGGATGACCTACCAGAGGTCACAGTGCAGTGTAGAGATGAGAGTGACGGGGAGAGTGGGTCCAGTACACCCATTCCTATTATTCCGCAGGCAGTTTCAGAACCGTCTACTCCTACAGTTGCAATTCGCAGGTCAGTTAGGACTATACGTCCCCCACAGCGTTTCTCACCTACTTTGAATTACATTCTGTTGACAGATGGTGGAGAACCGCAGAGTTATGAAGAAACCTTGCAAGATGAGAATTCTAGCAAGTGGGAGCTGGCCATGAAAGACGAGATGGATTCCTTGCTAGGGAATCAGACATGGGAGTTGACAGAACTTCCATCAGGGAAGAAGGCATTACACAACAAGTGGGTGTACCGGGTGAAAACTGAGCATGATGGCAGTAAGAGGTACAAGGCTAGACTTGTTGTAAAAGGCTTTCAGCAAAAGCAGGGTATTGACTACTCTGAGATCTTTTCTCCTGTGGTAAAGATCACAACTATCAGGATGGTACTGGCTATGGTTGCCACTGAAGATCTATTTCTTGAGCAGTTAGATGTGAAGACAGCCTTTCTTCATGGAGACCTTGAAGAAGACATCTACATGCACCAGCCTGAGGGGTTTGTGGTACAGGGAAAGGAAGGTTCAGTTTGCAGACTGAAGAAGAGCTTGTATGGCCTGAAACAAGCTCCTAGACAGTGGTACAAGAAATTTGACAACTTTATGCACAGTGCAGGGTATATTAGATGTCAGGCAGATCACTGTTGTTATGTCAGGCATTTTGACAATTCTTATATTATTTTGCTATTGTATGTGGATGACATGCTTATTGCAGGGGCTAGTATTGATGAGATCAATAATCTGAAGAAGCAGATGTCAGAGCACTTTGCAATGAAGGATTTGGGAGCTGCAAAGCAAATCCTTGGCATGAGAATTGTCAGAGACAGAGTCAGAGGTACGTTGAGACTCTCACAGGCTGAGTATGTGAAAAAGGTACTCAGCAGGTTCAATATGGACAAGGCCAAACCAGTTGGCACACCCTTGGGAAGTCACTTCAGACTCAGCAAGAATCAGTCACCAGAGTCAGAGGAGGAACGAGATTACATGAGTAAGGTTCCTTATGCCTCAGCCATTGGTTCACTTATGTATGCTATGGTTTGTACAAGACCGGATATTGCCCATGCAGTGGGAGTTGTGAGTAGATACATGAGTAACCCAGGAAAGCAACATTGGGAAGCAGTGAAGTGGATTTTGAGGTACCTAAAGGGTTCCTCAGAAACCTGTTTATGTTTCTCTGGAGAGAGCTTGGAGGTGCAGGGCTATGTTGACGCTGATTTAGCTGGAGATATTGACAGTAGAAAGAGTACCACGGGCTTTGTTTATACACTTGGTGGTACTGCAGTGTCATGGGGTTCTAATTTACAGAAAACAGTTTCTTTGTCTACAACAGAAGCTGAGTATATTGCAGTATCAGAGGCTGCAAAGGAGATGGTATGGCTACAAGGCTTCTTGGAAGAATTGGGTAAGAAGAATCAGAAAGGCACTCTCTACAGTGACAGTCAGAGTGCCATATTCCTTGCCAAGAATCCAGCATTCCATTCCAGGACCAAGCACATTCAGATCAGGTACCACTTCATACGGTCATTGTTAGATGACGGACAGTTGTTACTTGAAAAGATATGTGGAAGCAAGAACCCTGCTGATATGTTGACAAAGGGTGTTACGCTTGAGAAACTGAAGTTGTGCGCAACTTCAGTTGGTCTTCTAGAATGAAGACAGGAGCAGTGAGTTGCAGAGGTGGAGGATATCATGTTTGAGGAAGACGGAGATACAGCGAGTGTACCAGTCTCCAAGTGGGAGAATTGTTGAGGAATGTGGAGTCTGGTCCACACCGCTCGAGCGGAGGCATTGGCCGCTCGAGCGAAATCAGGCAGAGTCGAACGCTCGACGTCAGCTCGACAGTGGGCTCGAGCGGGATGCGGAAGGGAAGTTCGCTCGACGCGCGCTCGACACGCCGCTCGAGCGAACATACGATTTAGGGATTCCGCCGTTTGAACTATAAATATGATTTTTGCCTCTTAAGTCTGTAACAGAGCAGCTACGAAAACACTGTGGATGAACAGTGTTGTGACCCATCTTGTAGTGTGATTCCTCAATAATAAAAATCCTCTGCAGCTCCCGTGGACGTAGGCAATTTGCCGAACCACGTACATCTTGTGTCGTGTGTGATTGCGTGTGTGATCGTTTTCTCATTCGGTGTTATATTTCAATTCATTGTCATCGTTTTTCACAACAAATAAATACCTTATGTACTCTCAAATTAGGAGTTTTATACCTTGTGTTTCAAACTATTAAAACTGATGCATTGCACCCTCAAATTATTAAAAATATCTTTACACCTTGTATAAATTTTGACTATAAAAGTTTCGTCCAATTACTTAATTTTCATACATCTTAATGGTCAAATTTTGAATGAGAATGCAAAATATAGTCTTCGCAGCTGAAAGATGCAATAGGACAGTTTTGATAGTTTAATAATGCAAGGGTACAAAATGAATTTCTCTAAAGAAACATTACATTTTGTACTCCCAACTACCACTTTTAAAATATGCACTCTAAACTATCAGCAGACACAATAAACTACTAAATTATGATAATTTTCCCTTATATTGAAATCTGAACATTAAAACAGTACCACTTAACCGATTGCATAAATTTATAAAAAATTTTAATTCAAAGTAAATTACCATTTTGATATTTTTTAATGCAAATTTAAAAAAAATGGTAGCATAAGATAATAGCCATCATAAGAGGGTGTAAAATATAATTTCTAAACTTTCAACCAACTCTACCAGTAATAACTAACCCTACCTTATGAGCACAACTTTTGCACAACTTTTGCCTCTATACACTTGCCGACGAAAAGGTCCAATATGATGTGATAAAGCTATTGAAGAAATTGAACACTAAAAATTGAAATATCTAGGCAGAATAAAGCTACATGAATGTCAAGATGGAGGGCCACTTAATTAGAGAACCACTACAAAAGATCAGGGATGTTTATAAAGATATCAGTCATAAAGTCAAACCATTGTGTTGTTTGGGGGAGGGGGATGAGACAAAAAATCAATAGATTTTTACAAGAATATCCAACCAGATAGACTTCTCTTGAATCCCAAACCAATCTCCAGAGCATTCATTGAAAGAATAGTATAACTTGCAAACATATATCCACTTTCGCAGACAAAATTGAATGAGCTGATCCTATGTTACATTGGATATACTGAGAAAAATTTAAACTACCCTTTAGTTTCTTGTTTCTTGAGCGAGACATATAGAACGGAAATTGGCTTTACAGTATTACTTATTAAGACATCTGCTGGGAGATACAAAGAATTGTGCTCAAGATCATGACCTTATTCATGTTTTCACACGACTATTCTAAACCAAAACCTGTCTTGTGTGGTAGCTTGATCTTCTTTGTTTGTTTGTAAAGAAAATAACAAGACCTAACTCTTGTGAAGCAGGACAAAACAACGTTTAATAAACTCAGGTTTCCTGCTTCTGCTCCTCCTCTGGTATTATAGTTCCTTGCAAGTCAATCCGACCTACAGGGAGTAGAGAAAGAAAAATAAGAAATGATAATAAAGCCAACTACCAATCTATATGCTTGCTAGAAATCAACAAAACCAAGAATTACGAAGATTTATGTAGATGACTTATGCTGTTAAACAAGACACCTGTAACACTAGAATAGTACATGAAACCCCACCCAAAAAAGGAGCACAAGGAAAGAAAAAGGGGGAAAACATTATCTATGTAATCAGCAGTACTCCCCAGTAAATGACATTCTAGGATGTTTTTTATATGAGTTTTTGTTCTGCTCGATCATGAGAAAAGGCAGAAAAGGGCAATCAGAATCTGATGCCATGTTGATAGGTAGCAATTACTAATTGTGGAATATAATCCGATAAGAACAAATACGGTATAGGTATTTTCTACGTTACCTTAATATCAAACAAAGCAAAAATGAAAAGTAATCATACCTAACAAGGAAATGAGTGATGGGGCCTTTGACGGTCCATTTGATCCCATATCTGTACCTGCAATCCACATCTAAATTGATGAGCTTGGCTCCACTATTTATAAGTATCACGGAATAGTACAGAAATGCAATGCTCAGTACATTAACGGGAACACAATAACGTTAAAAGTATTTGAGTTAAACAGAAATCAGCTTAATTTCTCAAGTATTTGGTATTTTTGAGCTTCCGAACAAAATGAAACTATCCAGATTTATTATTCATCTTATCAAATCAGAAAAAAGTGGGAGAAAAAAAATATTGTATACATAATGCCAATGCGCTTAATATTAGTAAATCCTGCAAGGCCTTTTTGTGTAAGAAATAAAAACTGCAGGGTTCTTCAAGGAAAATCATGCAAGGTTCCACAAGGAAAATCCATGAACCCAAAGAGGATATACTATTCATGAAGTACTTAAAGGATGACAGATCTTTTTTTCCTGATAGGTAATAAATACTTAAAAGGAGGGTAGATACCCCCAAAAAATCAATTGGTACCAGCTAATGAACTACTACATTCATTACTGACCAAAAAAAAATTGAACTATTACATTCATGATGGTGTATCCGATGTAATATGATTCTACATCATCAAAGTTCACCTATTCAACAGGTTGTCAATAGCTCCTTTCAAGTATTTTCACACTTAAGTTGGACCAGTATGCTTCATTTATTGTCAAAATTTTGGATAAAATAACCAAATGATCAGAAATTGAAAGTAATAAAGAATTGCATAACGTACGATCTTCTGGGAGGGGAAGCTAACAAATGACAACGGCAACGTACCTGAACTTTCAAGTGATTTAAGGATATCTGACTTCTTGAAAGTAAATCCTATGAAGTTTGTATCTTTTGATGTCAACATCTGCAATACCAAATGAGAAAAGCCTAACTGAGGATTTATAGTGTCCAATGTCAATGTGAAAGCTGATAATTTGCAAGGACATTGATCACCATAAATAACTGAACAAATAAGACAAACCTATCAGAACTATATAGGAAGACAAGAGAAGTAAATTAATGGGGCTTTGAGATATTTGTATATCACCCAACACAAGGAAAAAAGGAACAACTATCCAATTACAATTTCACAACTACCGTTCTTATGATTATTGAAATTTTCAGATTAAATATCAGTTTTAAGAAAAAATACCCCAAATCCTAACATCTCCAAACAAAAATATATAGCTAAGTTATTCTTTTAAGTTTCTTTCAAAATGACCAATCTCCAAGTTCCGTATAATTATAAAAGAAAACATTATTAGAAACTCTGCTTAGTAAGCAGTTCAGTTGTGTTTGATAGTAATTAGATAGTTCACGGAAATGAGAACTTGAATGACAACTGGCTTCTTTTTTAACCTTTTTGGGCAGGTAAATAACAACTATCTGTTTCAAAAGAAGAATGTCAAAAATATGCAACCTGTATGATATGTTCAACTCTAGTGTTTAGCAGCTCATCTAAAGATAACACTAACAAATTTTTCATACAAAAAAAAATTCTAGAAAGACTAATTGCTTTAGATTTATGAGAAAGCTTTAAGTACACATTTCCAATAATGGAGAAAGCATAGAGTCAGTACCTTCCGCCAGGGTCCCACTGTTGGTATTGTAGATGGCGGACCTTCTACCTATTAGAAAACAGAATGAGAAGTATAATCAGAACCTGTTATCTTTCTTTTTTCAGAGAAATTGTAAAGTCTGAACAGAAAATGAGAGAGGAACTTCCACCTCTATAGAATTTTAACCACTGTGAATGAAGGGTTGAGATGGTCAGGCCACATTCAATGAAAACAAATGCACCATTTAAAATGGAAGTGAAACAAGAACAAGGGGAAGACACTTAGGAAACATTTAGAACTGATAAAAAACATCGCCGGTTCAACAAACATTTCGCCTTGAATGCTGCAAATATGCACAGGCTCCATGTTCTGGAACCAAAAAGGTGGAAACAAGGATTTTATTTAGTTTCAGACTAGAAGGATATCACGCATTTCTATTTGGTTAAGATGCCCTGATACCGGATATGGTTTGATGGCCTTCCATCTAGTCGTTCTGGTATGCTTTCAATTTTTATAATCGCATCCCTTGTGGCTCCTATTTTTCTAGCACAATATTGGCAATAGGTGTAAATATCACGAACTCTGCACCAACATATTCATCTCACATCCTCTTTCTCTACCAGTTATTAACTACTAAAATATTGAAAAAGAGATATTTTATCTATAAAGCTTCCATATTTAGTGAGATAACCCCTAGGGGTTGGCTCAAGTAGTGAGGTTCTTGTGTTTGGGGGTCTACTCCCCCCGGGTCTAAGGTTCAAATCCCCTTGGGTGCAAACAAAATCTCTAGAGGCCATCAGACTAGGGAATTTTTCCATTGAATTACCCAAGGTACACTTGCAGGAAACTCCTTGCCAAGGGCCTGTACACCCTCAGGATTAGTCAGGAAGCTGTTTTTGGACACCCAGTGCCAATTAAAAAATACATATATATTTAGTGAGATTTTTTTATAAGCATATCCACTGGAAAATTTTCAATCAAAGAGATCATGGTTAAGCTGGTTGATGATCCAGTGCTCATTGATAGAAGAGAGTGGTGGTAGCAGCCTTCATGAAGAAGCCAAGCTTGGTCACTTGGGAGTACTTATGCTCCTTGTCTCTGCAGGCCAGCAGCAATCACTGGTTTTCTCTTTTCCCCTTCATTCTCTCTGCCCTCTGTCTCTAACTCTCTGCTTTTCTTTCTTATGTTCTTTTTTTATAATCATTTTTCAACAATATATAATATTACAAGGGTGCCAAAAAAGGTAACTATTCTAACGTGGCATAATTGCAACTGTTTATAATAAATGATGATAACGGTTGTTACCAATATATGGATGCAAGGGCCTCACTCAAACATTCAGGAAACATAAGGGGTGCAGTTAGGAAAAAGGGAAAACCCAAAGGGTTCCCTATAGAACAACATCATGACACAAAGGGTGTTGGTGCATTTTACGCTTATTGAAGTTTCAACTCAACGATGTCCTAAATAAGAGTACAAAACCAAAGAAGCTATTTCAGTGTACTCACATCAGGGAACTTCTCAAAATTCTGTGTATCTAATTCTCCAATAACGGTAGGTTTATATGGAGCTTCCATTTCATACAGCATGTCCCACTGAATGCATTTGAACCATGGATGTGCCTGGAAAACCACTAACTTATATGAGAAAAATGACCCATTCAAATATAGACGTACAAATTTGCTGGTCGAATTTTGGAATAGTCTCGTAATATGTGATGCAAACTTTCAGAAGTTAAGAATGACCACATGATCTGCTGTTTTATAAATGTGCATTTTACCTTCTGATTTATGTCCAGTATCAAATTATTTTTCAACCCATCATTTTTCTAAACTACCTGTTACATGTTAAGAACATTGGCTTTTTTTGGATAGCAGTTACCTTTACTTCTTCCACTCCTCGGGTACCCAATCTCGTTTCCACATCACATAATAAATGACATATCAGATCCTTAGCATCCTCTGATATTTTTGGTTCCACAGGGAATTTCAAGCATGATTTCCAATTTATTATCTGGTACAACACAAAACTGTCATCTATTAGAAAATATAAAGGAGACTTGTGAAAAGAGATATGAACCACAAATTAGTATTACCTTGCGGCATGTGACCCTTGGATCATCAGAACAGAAGGGGGGATAGCCAATAAGCATCTCATACATGATTGCTCCCAGTGACCACCAATCACACTCCATTCCATACCCCTTCTTGAGCAAAACCTCAGGTGCCATATAATCAAGAGTTCCAACAGTTGAATAAGCCTAAAGAACATAGCTGTGATTGATGACATGAAATGTGTGGAAATATTGCTCAAGTAGGACAAAAGAAAAATGGAATCTGTACATGGTATGCTTTAAAGACTGCATGTGATGCTTGATATTTCCCATGAAATAGAAGACTCAAATTCAACATAGTAGAGAGAGAGAATTCTGATAAATACCAATGCACGACGATTACGTTTCCACCGTTGTAATTGTTCCTTCGGCATCGTCCAAGGTGTTTTATCACATCCAGAATGTTCTTCACTTTCTGGTGTGGGTTCCTGGGTGGTAAAACCCTCATCTTCCAGTAATATTGTTGAATACTTATCATCCAGAGGCTTACACAAGCCAAAATCTGAAAGCTTCAAATGACCATTTTTATCCAGAATCAGGTTATCTGGTTTTATGTCCCTACAAGTAGTATACTGTCAGAGTAAGCCAATGTGTAAATGTTTCACCAGAAAATAAGATTCGTTTATTTATGTGTAACAAAGAACACAGCTAAAATTCCATTCTCAATTTACAACTCAAATCCATAACAGTTGAGAAAGAGCAAAAAGGCTTTACTGCCATAAAATATTTCATTTTCTTGTGCTACTCCAGTGTTCAGTCAAGGGAAAAGCAAGACAACTGATGGCAGGTATAAAAACATAAGAGGATGTTGTCACCTATTACTGGGTGATTTGACAATGACAAAATGGAAAGATCACCTTAGGAAAATCCTAATGGGCATCAAAAGGCCCCCCTGATGAATTTTTATTATTATCTTAACTTGGTCTGTCAGTCATGATCGAGAAGGAAAGAAGACAACAGCAAGTATTGCTTAATCAAAACTTTAAATTACAAAGAGGCTGATCTTGGACGATAAATACGTGATTCCAAATGAGCTTGAAACCATATTTAGAACAATAAATATCAATCAATATATCCTAAAAGTTAAATTAACATCTAGATTTCTTTTTGTTTCATATTTATGGTAGCTAAAAGGATAAATTAAAATGTATAATTGCAAGGAAAAAGGCAGCAATTTGCTGAGCAAGTCTCAGGCCAGATATGGTCTCAGCCTAGCATGACTTGTAACAAAATGACAGTCTGCTAAGCTATCCTTGACCAATCGATATTCAGGCTCTGAAGTGAAGTTTGTGCAGGGCAAACTAGGCCTAGCCAGGGTTTGTTAACATGAAGCATATCTTTTTGTATGTCCTTATAAGCCTGTAGATTCCCTATAACATTGAAGCTCAACCAATGATTCCCGCTTGCATCCTAAGGCATACATGGACAAATCTAATAATAACAATGATGTATGACAAATCGTTTTTTTTTTTTTTTTTTTTTTTTTTTTTTTTGCACCGGGTGTCAGAGAATAGCTTCCCGACTAATCCCAATGGAGCACAGGCTCTCGGCAAGAAGTTTCTTGCAAGTGCACCTCAGGTAATTCAAGGGGATAGCCCCCCGATCCAATGGACCTTAGGAATTATTTGCAGCCAAGAGGATTCGAACCTTAGACATAGAGGGAGCATACCACCAAGACCAAGGTTTTTACCACTTGTGCCAACCCCTAGGGGTTAGTGGTATATGACAAATAGTGACCTTAAAAAGAGCATAAAACGGTAAATATCATACCTATGAATATATTTGTGCTGATGAATTGAGTGGATAGCTAGAATGCTCTCTGCTATGTAAAAGCGTGAAACATCTTCAGAAAGAATATCTTCTCTCATCAATAATGTCATGATATCTCCACCAGGTAAATACTCCATGATAAGGTATAAAAAATCAGAATCTTGAAAAGAATAAAACAGTTTCACAATGCACCGACTATCAACCTCTGCAAGCAAGTTCCTCTCAGATCGAACATGCTCCACCTAAAATTATGGAAGGAAGTACAGCAATTAATACATAACCTGTTGCAAAAGAGCATACAAGAGGTATTTATTTCTAGACATATATCATACAAAAGGATCAGATAGTGGATTTCTAACTAATCTCATCAAATTGCTCAATGTAAACTCCTTTTCAAGTATATTTGAGGTCTTATTGGAACTGTAGTTTTTGAGACATCAGAGGTCTTGACCAACTGATCCAGTAGCACAAGTCAACATTCACTTCTTAATTTTCTTATATGACATTTTGAATTTGTTGCAATGAGTTTAACCACTCCCCCTTAACCTAGTCCCACACACACCTCATTGAAGGTTAATTCTGACAGACTGTTTAGGCATGCTGACAAAGACACATAAAGATCAATGAAATGATATCAGATGTAACATTAAGAAAAGAAAATGCACATTTTTTCAGAGTAAGGCTTCCAAAAAATATGAGAAAATCAGAGAAAGTAGTACTTATCGATCATAAAACTAAAAATAAAAATAAAATAAAACAGAGACCAATATTCAAAACTTTAGCTTAGCTAAAATATCACTTCACCTGTCCACGGCTAAGCATCTCTGATTTCTTCAATTTCTTCATAGCGAAGATCTCTCCTGTATCTTTAGCACGGCATAGCCTGACCTGCATTTGTTGGATTCACAATGTGTTAGCGTGGCAATGACAAGAAGTTACATCTGTAATTTATTCCTCTAGGCACTCCAAGGGAACTCACAGAGTCAAAAGCATCTTAATAACATCTGCAAATTACTCATACTACGATATGGCAGTGGCCTTCACAAAGTGACGAGTGATATGTCTCAATGAGGTAAGAATCAATCTGACCAAACACTAGTAAGTTTTATATGATATACAGACATGCATGTTTAAGGTGAACATGTCCCATGAAATGTAGTACTTGAAAAGTATACCACACAATATAGTATACTAGTTTGTTAAAAAGAAAAGGGGAAATCTGCCAGAAGTTTCCATCTTATAATGTTTTGACATACCTCACCAAATGCACCTTTACCAATAACAGTTAATTGCTCAAAGTCATCAATTCCAACTTTACGTCGTTGCAGCCTCATGTATTCAGTTTCTCTTCGCTCCAAACTCCTCAGCATCTCCTCTTGTTCCTCAACTGATGCCTGAGCTTCTTGTGCTTTCCTTTGAAGTGCTCGACGTCTACAACAGGGTAATACGAAACAAAATTATTAAAAACAAGCAGTTTTCCGAGAGAGAGGGTCTACAATGGCCACCCTTAATCACCACAAAGCAAGCACATATTAGTTCGCTTACTTTCTATTTTTAATAACAAGAAAAGCACTATGCCATTAGTTCTTTTTTGAGAAATGAAAAGGATCTAAATTCCGACCAGTATAATTGAACTTGTTGTATACAAATCATGTTCCTTTTTATTAATTAATTAATTTCCATCTGCGAGAAACGAAAGTATAAACCGAGAACTAATGTCATGACGTTTTCATTCTCTTTCAACTAGTCCCCGTTTCTCAAATTGCCAATCAGAGCTTCAATAAAAACTAAAAGACATATAACGACCCATATCCGAATATTCTGTAGTAGAAGTATATACCCAACATAAACATGCCAAAGCTATGCGGCCAAGCCATACACGGTAAAGGAAGAAATACTTAAAAATGCCAATCTTTTCACCGCATTCTAAAAAATTGATAACTAAACCTATTAAATCAAACAAGAAGAATACGAGCATAAACAACAAAATTCTGAACCTGAAGAAAAAATCAGATATTAAATGGCAAAAATAAAAATTAAAAATTAAAGAATCTGGACCTTTCTTTACGATCTTGCAGTCCTTGAAGATGGTTCTTGTAATGATTCTCTATGAACTGCTTGGCAGCTGCGGCCTTCTGCCTGGTAACGGGGGACGAAACCGAGACATCCGGACCCGTGTCTAAGCCGGCCCGATCGGGATTCATGTTCAGGGCTCCCAACCTCACTGTCCTATCGCCACCGTCCATTTTCCCTCCACTTCAACCAAACCAATCTCTGACCTTCAAATTACCCAGTCAGAGGAGCACTTCAAAGACCAACGAGCTTTTGCAGTGAGAAATAGAGAGAGAACCTCTTTCCCCAGCACACAGCTCAGCTGAGAGAGATCTAGGGAACGAATCAGTGACCTTAAAACGTAAGAAAGGGGCACGGGTACTGTTTAAAATGCTTCCTCCGTGCTAGGAAAACGATGGCTTGGATCACACTCTATACCCCAGACAGCTAACAACAACAGCAGCAGCAGCAGAAGATAAAGGAACAGACCATTGCCAGTTCATTGCCCACTTTATTACACTCTTCGATTGTCATTTTTCTCTCCCTCTGTCTCTCTCAGTCATCTTCACAAACACTTTCTGCGTGGGTTTTTGCGTGCGTTCGCTATTGTCGGCGGAGATCTAAAAGCAGCTTACGTGGCTGCGCGTGCTACACGATACGAAGCGTGTAATTCTTCTTCGCTGTCCCAAGTCAGAAGGACACTGTGGGCTTCGTGATTGGGGGGTGTGTAGTACGTGTTAAGGAGGAGAGTGGAGGTTTGGAATTTGTTAAATTGGCAGTTGTGTTTTCCAGAAAGCCTCGGGTAGTCTCGTGGACTTTCTGAGCCCTAGGGTCAATCACCGGGCACTGAATAATATTGGAATTCCATAGAATTCTGATTTGTGTAATAATTGTTTTTAGATCTCGAGAAAGTCTGATTATTATCTTTTTCCAGCTAAATACTCATTAAAAAAATTAAAAAGTTTACACACCCATTTATAAATAAAAATAAAAAATTAAATAGTTTCAGCCCATTATAATATCATATTAAACTTATAATATATATTTTCATCTTAATTTTATTTTATTATATAAAATATAACGTATTTATCAATAAGAATAATAATATAGTATATAAAATTTTTTATTTTTTATATAATTATGTTAAAACTTTTTAAAAATTAGATGTTAAAATAGCGTTGGGTTGTTGAATTGAAGTCAATTTATCTTAAAAATTTATTGATAGAATCTATTTTTTTTAACTTTTTATAAAAAAATTAAATTCATCTCAATCTATTTCATATATTTTAACTTAAAAAATTAAATTATCTTAATTTTAAAAAGTTAAACATATTTTAATAAAATTTATAAAATATTATTATTTATAATTCAATTTAACTCATATCAACGTATAAAGGTTGCCTAAAATTCAAATAGATATAAAAATTGAGAAATACGGTTGAAATTAATAAAGTAGTCTTCATAATATGCTCTCTTGATAAATAGAGTGGTGTATAATCTAGATAAATTATATTTGTAGTCATAAACATTCTTTTTAAAAAATTAATAAATACAAAATTCAAATAAATTAGTGCATAATGGGTGTTATAAAACTTAAATATTTATCTGATTTAGGTGTTGAGTTGAGTTGAGATGAAAGTTGAAAGTTGTATAAAATATTATTAGAATATTATTTTTTTAATATTATTATTATTTAAAAATTTAAAAAAATTAACTTATTTATTATATTTTATGTTAAAAATTAAAAAATTTATAATAATTAAATGAGATAAATTGAGAAGAGTCGAAAGACTCGTGGATCTTGTACCAAAGACTAAATTGGAAAGCATATGGGGCTGGTGACTTGTGGTAGGTAGAAAAGTGCCTCAACACCTAGCTATAGGAAAATCTGTAAATTGGGCAAGAATGCATTATCAAATGGATCATAATCTTGCTTGCGCCACAAGAAGCATAGAGAATACTATCGACATATATAAGGAAGGAAGAAGATGGTGGCAAGGTCTTGAGGATTTGTTGATGTTGCATGTGTAGCAGCTGAAGCTTTTCTGATCTCCACTAACGGAGATTCCTTATCACTCTAACATTTACGCTATACTTGAATGAGTTTAATTTATTTCAATTGGATTCTATTTTAGACCTATCATAACATTCAAATATAAAATTCTCAAATCACTAAATATTACTTAATTCAAAATCTTTTACATATTAGACTCATAATTTTTTTCAACTCAGTACATCTTTAGGTGGACCACATAAAATTTATTATATTATCTCAATTTACTATTATTTATAAAGAAATCAACTCATCTCAATATCCAAACATAGTCTTAATGTTCCATTATTTATGTCTTGTTCATTCAACGATACACACGTAGTGTCTCAAATCTTGAGAATTCCACTTCCTCAAATATGGGATTATGTGAGTCCTAGCAGCTCATAGTTGATATCCAGCCCTAAGTTCGCCCATCTTTACTTCAACATTGTGCTCTTTCGCCATATACGATATATGATATTTGCTCGCCACCTCAATCACCGGCTAAATTGGCATGGACCGTGTGTTTGCTCGCCATAGAGGCGAGTTGGTTTTCTTGTCCACCGGTTAGATCCCTTTTGGACTAGGTCCTATGTTCTCGTGGTAGCACATAGATCAATGACATTTCCTTTAACTTAAACAACCATGTTGTCATTTGGGAGTTCTTCTTTTAATTCTTTTTTATTTTAATTTCTTTTTGTTCAAATCCAATAGTAGGAAAGATAGGTAGAGCAACACTCTTCTAATGGAAAATATATTTAATTTAGTATGGGTGCAAATGAACCGAGTTGAGCCGAATTAGAACAAGGGTTCTCGAACTCAATTAGCATATATATGAGCTAAAACTCGACTCGAGCCGGAGAAAAGCTTCGAAATTGACTCAAACTCAAATAAAAAATAAAAAATAAACAAGCCTAGCACAAGCTCAAGTAGCTCGATATAGTTACAAATAGGTATATAATCAATGATTCACCACATTGCCGCCCCAATATAGTTACAAATAGATACATAATCCCAACTTCTAAGGTCTCACAAAATATATTACAATTTTAAATGGTAGAACACTATTATAGCATGTCAACTTGGAAAACAATCTAAAAAGATGGTAGAAGAAAAGTCCTCAAACTCTTATTCACTTCAACCCCATTTTTGATGCACATATGACAACATTGCTTAAAAAACATTCTCATTGCAAAGACCCACACATACAAAGCCCAAATAAATCAATGTAAATATGTTGATTTTCACCTTTGAGTATAGGCACCAATTCTTTTTTTTTTTTTTTAAGGGGGAAATGCATCTGCATTCATTCATAATCGAAGTTACAACTGTGACTTATCAATACAGGAGATCCGACTATAAGTCAACTAACGCAACTGCTCAGGAGCTTCCCCGTCAACAAATTTCTTTGTGACGGACATTGTCTAAACTTCTACACCTTCTCTCCTGACAACAAGTCAGAAGAGAAAGCGCTCTATCAAAACCAGAGCTTAAACAACCTTCCTTCCGAAGAAGAGAGGTACACACCCGCTCCATCCTCCCAAGGAGGAGGAGAATAACCAACCTCTCTCCTCCCAAGGAGAAAGAGTACTAACACCTACCTTCCTCCAAAAGAGGAGTAGGACTAACACCCACATTCCTCCAAAAGAGGAGTGGGGCATAAGCCTATTTTATTATTTATAAAACTAAAGCATAATTACTACAAAAAACTAAATGGGCCGGTCAAACTAAATGGCCCAGCCTGAACTACAGGCCCTGCCCAAGCTAAAGATCCAGCCCGTAGGGCCATGGGGGCCCAACCCTGTTAGGGTTTCATCTCAACACAAGCCGCCGCCACCCATCTTCTTCCCCCGTCCGGCCCCTGCTCAGCCCTTCATCCCTACAGGTTTCGACAGAAAGTTTGGCCGCTTCACGGAGGAAGCGGCGTACTCCCTGCTCACGGATTACATCACCGTCTCCGTCGCCCGGCCACAATCACCAAACTACTGCAGCTAGATTAAACGAACACAGAGCCAAATCCAAAACCAAAACCACACAGAAACGAAAACCAAACAGAGATTAAACGGACACAGAGCCACCCGAGGCTTATTCCCAACCCCTATTCAAAACACCAGATCTAAACAGATCTAACAACAAAATCGAAAATAAAGAAGAACTAAGAAAAAACCATCAACACTGCGACCCCTGAGATCCGCCACCAACCAGAGGAGTAACCACCATGAGAAGCTTCCGGTCTCCACCCCAAACCCTTTAAAACCTCCATGCAGCTCGGCTTGCACCCCGTAACCACCCTCTGTTTTCCATGGTAAAACAGAGGTCCTTAACCCCGCGGGAAGCACCCCGAGCCAACAAGCAAACCATCATCCCCAGGAGCAAATCACCCGATTCAAACTCACGCCGTAACCCTCTGGGGACCATCCCACAGAAGACTATACAAAACAGTCAGGGATCTCGCCCAAAACCGCAACCGAGAACCTCCACCTCAAAAGAAAAACTCTCCGCCCAGCTGGGTGTAAAAAAGAAGAAGAAGAGGTCTCGGGTCACAGCCTCTGGTGGAGGCCTCCGGAGCCGATCTTATTTCAGGATAAAACATAGAAAAACAGAAGAGAAAAACAGAAACGGTTAGGGGGGGAGGGAGGGAGGAGCCGAAGCTCCACCTCCCTCGGACGGCTACCTGGTTTCTTTTACCTAGAGAGAGCTTTTAGGTTTTCAACGGAGGAGTTTTTGAAATCCTCCTTTTTATCTTTTATTACATCTACCAACCCTAATTAATTGTATAGGCACCAATTCTACATTCGACATAGGTGTGTATAAGTTGGTTTTAATTTAAAGAGAATAAAATCATATAAACCTTCACTAGCCCATAATTTTTAACTTATCATAATTACCTTTTGTGCATCAATGGAAGTTTGAAGAAAAGTTACTCTAAGAACGTTTGTATGTAAAAAGAAATTTAAATGAAATTCTCGGGATATTATGAATTACTCACATTCTCATTTTCTCACAATGCACTATAAATATTTTGGTTAGGCTCAACTACTTAATTTTACTAATCTTAACTAAGAGTAAATATTTTATTGAGAAAAAAAAACAAATACTAATAATAAACACCAAGTCTAAAATTGAATGAAGCACATATTGAATAATAACCTGCAAAATAATAAATAAAAATAATAAACAAGCAAGTCAACTATTCAAGTAATGAAACCATCATATATGTCCAAGCTTTCAAAAAATTTATTATATAAAAAAAATAAAAATAAAAAATAAAAAATAAAAAGAAGAAGAAGAAGAAAAGGTTAAGCAGCTTATCAATAAACATTCCAAATTTCCAACAACCTTACCCAGTTGGACAACTCTCACAAAGAATAATTGCACCCAAGCCTTACTTAAACAACTTATCAATAGGACTACAACATACTTTCTTTCAAATCTAATAGTGAACCAATTCACAAAAAAAAAAAAAACCAGCCAGTAGCCAATCCCTCTCTACCTATGATGCAAAACATATCACATCATTAGCAGCAACATTTGAACTAAATACACAGATATAACAAAATAACAATTTAATAATAAAACTTGCGATTATACTAAAAACCAAAAACCTACCAGCAATTGACGTCAGGGCAACAAAATCTCCTTATAAGTTAGTTCTTCTCTTTATAAAATAAAAGAGAAAAATTTGTTAGAACAAATTCTTAATAAATTAAAACAGGTTCAAGATGGATACTCATGATAAAGTATCATGCAAGACGCAAGTTATCTTTCTTTTTACGAATTATAGGATAAGTTTTTCACAAAACTCACAACTATAATAATGCAAACGATATGAACATGTAACAAATATAAATCATATGAACAATATAACCTAAAATTTGTGTAAAAATGTGCATTCTTTATTAAGTAATTAAACTTAAGGAGAATATAAGCCATTAACACAAAGCAAAAGAATGAGATTATGTTGCATTTAGTCAAATTTCTATTAGAGAAATAGAGAAAAATTAAAAAAAAAAAATTATGGATCAAGTTAGATTCTTACACAAGCATGAGGCGATGTAGCAAAATTTGCTTCCAAAATCAAACCCATGACTTGGACAAGAGAATAAGGAAAAAAAAAAAAAAAAGATTTTGGATTCTTTAGAAGAGTATAAACACTAGAGGAGCATAAAAGACTTATAGAGTGAGGGTTTGGTGTGCTTGTAACTTTTCAATAGAAGTTTGGAGCTCGATAGAAATGCACATGAAGAAGAAGAAGAAGATTGAAGCAGAAGCAGAGAGTGAAAGCCGAAGGGCATAGTCTTGTGTTTGGGAAGGAAGAGAAAAAAATGGTGGTTAGTGTTAAGTTGAAGTCATGCCTTATGGTGACAAGTTGAGAACTGATGTAACTAGTGTTAACTCATGTCAAAGGTGTTGGGAAGTGAAGTACTTGGGAAAAAGTTGAAAGGCTAATAGCGGGAATTGATATAAATAGTACTCAATGTTGATGGGAATTGATGCAGATAGTGTTAAATTAGTGATCGTGTCATATTGTATTGGGATGCAGATAGTGTTAAATTAGTGATCATGTCATATTGGGAAGTGAAGTCTTGGACACTGGGCAAAGCACTAACATTATACTTACATCAAGATGTCTAATATAATTATTGATCATGATTTTAAAAATTATATAATAAAGTTATTAATTTAATATTAAAGTATACAATTATTATATAGTTTTGTGAACTTAATATATTATTATACTTTACATTATTCTTTCAAAACCTAGTTATACATAAAGTAACAAAGTATATTACTTATACAAAGTAACTAAAATAATACATATAACAAATAAAAATATATAGAATAAAAGAATATATGTAAGAATATATATAGACATATTACGAGTATTTTAATGAGCCCAAAACGAGCCAAATCGAGTTTATATAAATTTTGTTTATGAGTCTAAACCGAGTCAAGTCAAGATTACACGAGTTTGAATTATTTAATATTCAAATCAATATTTGTGATCACGAACAACTCACATATCAAATGAATCGAGTATATACGAGTCGAGGTCAAACTGTTCACGAGCTGCTCTATTCGTTTGCACTCCTATTTATATATGTAAAACTTCTTCTCTTTTTGGGTTCTCAAATTACAGGGATGACAATGTGCATCTTCTTGTTTTCAATTTAGCATTCCTTTCCACGAATGGAGCTTTTATAGGCCTTTAATGGCCACTGAAGGGAGCCAATTGGGCACCAATGAGATCAGATGGCTGATCGTGTCCACTCCCATAGGCGACTCAGTGAATCAAGACCTCAGATTATGCAAAAGGTGTAGTCAATATATCATATATGAATATATTAAAAAAAAAAATTATATAATATGTTAATATTCTTGAACTGTCCCCCCTTCCCCAAAGTAAAGCTAAGGGAAGACTGTAAATCTAATAAAGCCAGTGTTGCTAATTAATAATAAGAAAAAAATGTTACTAAGAAATTTTGAAGTGACTATCTCTCTTAAGTTATTGGCTTATAAAACCACATAAAATGTTAAAAAATGTGATATAACTTTCTTCACCTAATAAAAAAAATGACCTAATGTTATATATTTTTAAAGTAATACTACATATAATCGTGAAGTACACAAATACTGTATTGTCGTTTTGAAAAAAATTTGAGTTTACTATTAAAAAATTAATTAATTTTGTCACGTGGATTCTGTATTGATTTACTTTTTTATAATGATTATACAACACTTACACACTCACAACTGCAAGTATCATTTCTCATATTTTTATGCATTAATGGTCTCAAGCAACCTAGTCACAAAATATTACTCACTTGACTTATTTATAACTTTGTCAACATCACAAGGATCAACTAATCTAAGTTATGTTTTTTAAAAAAGATGTTATATACAATACTCTTATCATATTTCCATCGCATCGTGCTGTACATTTTTCATAAGCTTTATATTAACTCTTGCTTCTTCTGAGGAAAGAAAAGCTCAATAATTAATAATTAATGAGCATTGCTAAATTAATATAAGAAGATAAGAGTAGAGATATATAACTCAATCTTCAGAAAATATATTTAGTAATGATACATATACCTATACCATCTCTTTTATATATATATATATATATTAAAATAAATTACGATTAGGGGTGCAAATCAATCCATCATTTTTCTCAGACCGAACATGATTGAACATCCATAAAGATCGGATTGGACTGGTAGCTATCGGTCTAGTCTAGTCCAATTTGTTCGGTCCAGCTTAATTATTTTATTATTTTTTCATATATATTTTTTCAAATAAATTAATAAAAAAATTTAAATTATTATATAAAAATAATATATTAAATTATTAACAATATTTTTAGGGGTTCAGTCTGATTTGATCCAGTCCGATCCAAAATTTATAGACTTTGAGACCGAACTGAATTTTACCGGTCCACATATTTTGAGACAAAGACCGACTGATCCAGAATTCAGTCCAATTAGTTTTGTTGATCCAGACCGATTTATTTACCACCCTTATTATGATTATACAAAATCCAAAATTAAAAGATAATTAATACCACTAATTAAGTGATAAAATCATAAAATAGCCACATAGTTGTCATTACCATATTCTCAATCAAAGTTAATTATATGAGGGAGACAAAAATAGTTAAATGAGAAAATATACAAAGCAAAGAAGCGATGATGATAACATGTGACCGTTAACCCGTTCCAACCGAGAAGCATAGCCGAAAGACGGTAGACCTCTTCCTTTACTTCGTAGCAAAATACTGAAGTAAAGCTGCTAAAGCAGTATACAGATTCTAAGTGCAAGCAGCAGAGTTTAGGATCACGGCCATGGCTTCCATATCTAAACCACCGCCACGTGTCCACCTACCCACAAACCCTAGCCCACTCCACTTCTCACCCGTTATTCTATCATTCCCTTTCTTCCCAAAGGCGTCGCTTCCCCGGCGTCTCCGTGCCCTTAGGACCGGACCGGACGGTTACGGCTCCGAGTTGCTGAGGAAGCCCGTTGTCTCGCAGGAAAAGGACTCGAGCCGGATTTCGGATGAGGGCGAGGAGAGTGAAGAAGGGAAGATGAGGGATTATGAGGAGAAATGGGTTGACTGGGAGGACCGGATTCTGGAGGACACGGTTCCTCTAGTTGGCTTTGTTCGGATGATTCTTCATTCTGGGAAGTAAGCAAAAGCCAAAGGGCCTTCTTTTTTCTACTTTCTTTTGCTTTTCTGTTGTTTTCGCAATTCGATTTCTTGAACTTTAGGAACTGAATGACTTTATTGCGTTTTACGTTTTATTAGGGGGACAAGTAGAAGACTTCTATTATCTAATGTGGACGTTGTATTAGTTTCATTTCTTGATTGCCTTAAACCAAAAATTCTACATGGCATTAGTTTACATGGGCAACGCCTATTTATTTGATCCAATAAAGTTTTATTGTACGTTATAAAAAAAATTACAAATGACGGAACTTTGTTTATGTTTCTTAGGTTATTATACTTTATGGAGCTCTAGTTGAGTCGTGAATCCAATTTCTTAGATTGTAGACATTGTGCTAACAGAATCGTCAGGGAGTAGCTTTGTGGTCAAAGGGCGGGCTTGGGATGATTGGAAGAAACATGGCGTTTTAATTGATTTAACCGTCTTTTGGCTGGAGAAGTAATTGATTGATTAAAACTGGGAAAAAGTAACTACATAAAATGACACAAAGGTGGGTTGCTCTGTATATTTGTCTGATTGCCTTTTTTAATGTTGAGGAATCCCGCAAACCATGTAAACGCAACATGTCTTTAACCTTGTTAAACTTTTGACCCATGTAACACGTCCCCATCACACAATTCAGGTAAATCATATCTTTTTACCAATGGGGCGTGACCCCTAGAAATTGTTTGCGCCCAATGGTTTGAAGCTTAGACTTTGAGGGAGCATAACATTAAGAGTAAGACTCATAACACCTGAGCCAACCCCTAGGGTTTGTTCAATTGCCTTTAGGCATGCTGTATGGTATATGGTGTGTATTTGACTGCATAAGTACTAACTTATCCGCTAATATGAATATTAGAATATTATTAATCTATTATGTAGTTCAAAGGACAATTCTGGTTTTCAAAAATTATGGTCATCAATTTGTTTATTTTATATTTGACTTGATAGGATTTTTGGTTTTTCATGTTTGATTACTTGTGTATACCTGTAATTGGACTCATCAAAGTTACAAGATCCTTGCTCTTTCTCACAAAAGTATGGATTAAGAAGTTACATAAAAGAAAAGGTTAAAGTGAGTTTGGTTCGTATATTGGGGATGCATGGTTAAGAGAGAGTCTGCAAATCTATAAGGGGTACCTCAATTTTGATATATTGGACAGGATTTTGTAATGACATGGTCGTGGTCCTGTTGAAGGCCTTCATTAGTGCATATTTGTACTTTAACTCAACATTCACATAGCCGGTTTTTCTTAACATGGAAGTTATTTGGACGCAAGGCACTATGGCTGCATGTTGTCCCTCTTTTTTTGGTTCATGTTTCCTATAACATTAAAAATAAGAAGTCGTTAGGCTTTTCCTATGGCAATATAATGTACTTTGTCGTCTAATTTGAGAATAAAAACACAAATTATAGTCAATGTAATGGTATCAAACTCCTTAATAAGGAAACCCAAAATTCAACTAATTTACAAGGTGAGTATAAATATTGTTAGTTTTCATTCATATTACAAAATTTCATAATGTGGAAATGTCAAATCTTGATACAGATATCAAAGTGGAGAAAGATTAAGTGCAGAGCACGAGACAACCATTCTTGAGAGGTTGCTTCCTTTTCATCCTGCGTTTGAAAAGAAGATTGGATGCGGGATTGATTATATCACAGTATCTCTCTCTCTCTCTCTCCTCCCCCCCCCCCCCCCCCCCCCCCCCCCCCCCCCCCCCCCCCCCCCCCCCCCCCCCCAAAAAAAAAAAAGACCAAAAAGATCAGTTTAATTCTGAAGAGGCTGTTCAGCAATCTCAGTAACACAATTCATATACCTAAATGTTGCTTTCTGATTTACTTAGCTTTAACCAAATACTCTATTGGCTTAAAAACAAACGGCTGTGATTTTATAATGAGCCCTGGCCAAATAGGAATATTCCAGGTAAATTCACATATAGCTATTTTGGAATTCATGGGTATCACTCATGAGTATCATCTGTTTGATTTATGTTCGTACTTCCACTTCCTTTTGGAATTTCTTGTTTCTTTACATATCATGTCAGGAAATTAGATTGTTGTGTTGCGAAGGCATTGTGATCTTCTAGTTCCATGCTCAAATGCTCTGTTGGCCATCTAAATCACCTAGATTGGTGTTTGACGTCCTGTGCAATTGTCTCTTTTACGAGGACATAACTTACAAGGACATAGTTTTTTCTTTCTTCTTAGCTGCTGTATGTAGGCATTTCCTCTTGTATACCTCCTTTATACTTGGGCCATGCCTATTTATGGTAATAAAACTCTTATTAACTATAAAAAATAAAAAAATAAAAAAAATAAAAAACTTATTCCTTATTTTCTGGTGTTTGTAGACATGCAAACTAAAATTTAATCAGTCAAGAACATGCTGAAGTGCAGTTCAAAGTCCTGAGAAATCCCAAAGAAGCCATTTTTTTCTTTAAAACCCGTGGTGATTTCTTTGCATAACCAAGGCAAAGTCCCAAAAATCACAAATTGTTGGTTTTCATTTAAACCATGGTGATTTCTCTTCTTGATCGAGGCAACAGCATACATGCTCCTAGATTTGTTACCAAAATGATGGCAGCTTATCTTCAGGTGCAAGTAACTGGGTCAGCAGGTCTCAAGGGCAGTGAACTTTTTCTTTTGATATGTGGGGCTAGATGCCAAAGGGCAGTCCCTTGTTTGCATTTGAATTTCATGTTATTGTTCATAAAAATATAATAAAGTTCTACATTGAATGTGTGAGATCTCATACTTAATGAGTATAGGTGGTGAATGGGATCCTAGATTGTTTGGAAGGGAGAAGTTTTTGTTCTTTATAATGATTCCAATGGGCTCTAATTGTATTATTGACTTGTTATGTTGGAGTATGAACCCAATGGGGGTGCTTGGGCCTCCCATGGGGCATCACAAAATATCTCTTTTCCAATATTTTTTTTAATGTAACATCTTTGCGTTTGAATTGGAAATGATTCATATTTTCCTTTTTGGGTTGACAGATTGGGTATCATCCCGAATTTGAAAGATCACGCTGTCTGTTCATAGTTCGAAAGGATGGAGAGATGGTTGACTTTTCATATTGGAAATGCATAAAGGGCCTTATCAAGAAGAACTATCCCTTATATGCTGACAGTTTCATTCTCAGACATTTTCAGAACCATAGGCGTAGTATCTAAGGTAACACTTTCAATTTAACTGCCACTTGTATCGTTGTGTAGCAAGTAATTTTCGTATTATTTTTAATTTTCTTCCTGTTGCTTATAGTACGTTTGTGCACTGAAGAAACATATTACTTAGGGGGAGATATTTTGATATTCATGACTTCTTGAAGTTGGAAGAAGTTAAATGGAAAAGATGGGACCAAATGCCGTTGGATGATTTGACCGAATTTTGTAAAGCCACTCCAGCAAGTTCTGTTTGTCAAATATTTTATGTACTATCAATTCCAAATGATCTTGTATTCAGCACAGTTCTTTTTCTGGATTCAAAAGGACTCAGAGTAAACTCTTGTCGGTTTTTATTTTTATTTTTTTTGGTTGACCATAGAATCTTTATGTTCTACAGAGAATTACTTTCTTTCTCAATCAATTTATTTCAGTTATATTGGATTGCTTCATGCTTCTGGTACGAGAAGCTTGTAATCATGCAAAACTAAAGTGTTCTCTTGCAAGACTACTTTCTTTCACAGAGACAACCAAACAATATGCCAACACCTCATAAAATATTTCAGATTTATTTATCCATTATGGCCGGGAAGTCATGTTATAATCTTGTTTGTCATGACTAATAAGAAGAATACCCCATGAGGATGTGTTGAAGCACAAACATTATTGAAGTTCAAGTTCATTTCTTTATCAGTTTGTGGGTTTTAGGCTTATGATTTAGGGAAGTGCAAAACTTACTCTTTACCCAAAACTGCAAATATTGTGGAGATTTTTGAAAGCCACATCTGCTTATCTTTAAAGAGGAATGAATATATGTGGATTTCTTTTATGACTAGGCAATAAAGATAACCCCTTAGGGGCTGCATTGTTTTTCCTCTACAAAGGATTACTGGTCCATAAGACTGAAAATGAAGGGACACGATGATTGCCACAACTGAGACGAGTTAGAAAGGTATGTTCTATCGAGGCACCAGTATTTTAGCATGTTTAACCAAAAGAGCAGACTAGCAATTTGAAAATCAAAGAAAATAAAGGAAAAATAAGAGAATGGATAAACTGATATCTTCTCCCAAATATCGTTGGTAAGTAATGGTGTACCCTTTATATATATGGTTGATTGTGGGGGTGATCTGAATGTGATCTTTTTCGATTTCTAATTGTAATTAATTACTGAAGGAAGAAGAAGACTAAAAGTTAACAGGGAGTAGCAATATGAGTAATGCTAGATACAGTTAAAAGGTGTGTAAATTTTTTGTACTCCTATCAAGTAATAGCGGGGTCTACCATAAAAGCCGATTTTTTCGTTTAGATCCCTAACTTGCCCCTAAATTAAATGGAAGTGTGTCACATCTCTTAAATTTCAAATTGTATAATATTATTAACACGACCTTTCAAATTATGTTAAATTTAAATTATCAAATTTACAGGCATTTAAGGTAAAAAGGAATGGTGTTGTTCAAAAGTATCAAATCTCATACTTCAAAAATTATGTACATTATAGATAGATTTATAAAATGCAATAGGCATGCTACTCTATATAAGAAATAGTGGGATATTTTATGACTTATCATATTTATAAGAATAGCGAACATTTCAGGAATAACATGTCATGTATAGTGTCTTATACAGAAAAAGAAATTATCAAACTAAAAAAGAGAGGTTACATTAGATGTCAACACATAGACTTGTACACTTGATATAATATATCAGATTGTAAAATTATATTTATTGTAAATTAAATCTAAGGTCTCACATCGAATCATGGAATCCTTTCTAAGGGTAAGGTACAAGAACGCTAACTATTGTATGTCATTTTCTACTTGAATCTTGATTGTCAAAATCCACATTAAAAGACAGACAAAGAGGATAAACTATAAAGAATAGAAAAAATATATTCATCATCTATTTTCTCATCATCATCTCATCATCCTATTATGTGACATGAGATGATAAGTTTATAAATAAAATATAATAAATAATTTATAATCATCTAATGTCACATCATGAGATGATGAGAATGTAATAAAAGGATAATTAATAAAGTCTCTATTACCACGTGTGTGGACAAAATGGAGATATGTGGAACATAATTGCATGGGAGGCTTCTTGCTTGCGTGTTATATGATTTAGCCACATGAATTTTGTGATCATGTTCTTCTGGTTCAAACAAAAATGGCAAATAGATTAAAGATTGAGACATTTTATCTACGTGGAGTTTCCATGCAGAAGTGAATGCGGTTGAGTTTATTGAGACTTAAATTTAGAATCTCTCATTCACTAAGAAAAATATGAACATGAGTTTCACTAATATTGTTGGAATATCCAAGAACAAATTGAAGCATTAGAATTAAAATCATGTGAAGCAAAAATGCTAAAATCAAATAAAGAAACTGTTATATGACAGTTAAGTTAGTTGATGTAATAAGTTAGTTACATTTCTTGTTTTTCTTGTATCTGATATAGTAAAATCAGATAGCTTACAATGCCAATACGTGTATATAAATAGATGTGATGTAAAGCAGTATTCATTCAAGTAATTCAATTCATTCTTTTCCTATTCTCTGTTTCCTTCTCTTCCTTTTCTCTGTTTCTGTTTTACATATTTTACATGGTATCATCGAGTATAAAATTTCCGCTGCTCTCTTGATCTATCTTTCAGCTTTCTTGCTGCTTTCTTGCTGCTTTCTTTGTTGCTATGGAATCCTCTGCTAATATGGCAGTTTCTTTTTCATCTTCATCTTCAATGAATCCATCTGATGATTCATCCAGCCCTTACTATCTCCATCCCAGTGATAATCCTGGAGCTCTTCTTGTTTCTGATTTTTTCAATGGTGCAAATTATGTTGCTTGGAGTAGATCAATCTCGATTGCTCTTTCTGTAAAGAACAAACTTGCTTTTATTGATGGAAGTTTGCCTCAACCTAGTCCTGATAACACAAAACTTCATGTTGCTTGGCTGCGAGCAAACAATCTTGTTTTGTCTTGGTTGATGAACTCAATTGCAAAGGAACTTCGAGGAAGTCTTCTCTATTTTAACACTGCATCTGACATTTGGGATGAACTAAAAGTTAGATATCTTCGAAGTGATGGCCCACGAGTTTTTACATTAGAGAAATCTTTAAGCTCTATTTCTCAAGGCTCAAACTCAATCACTGAGTATTTTAGTGATTTCAAAACTTTATGGGATGAATACATTAGCTATCGCCCTCTCCCTAAATGTACTTGTGGAATTATGAACACTTGTACTTGTGCCATCTTAAAGAATCTTGCTGATCGCCAACAAGCAGACTATGTGATGAAGTTCTTGGTTGGTTTACATGATTCTTATTCAGCCATTCGAAGTCAACTGCTTCTTTCTACTTTACCATCAATGGGGAAGGTCTTTTCTTTGCTGCTCCAAGAAGAAAGCCAAAGATCTTTGACAAATGCAGTAGGTCTTCCTCTTGATTCTCATGCTATGGCTGCTACACAACCACCAAGACAAGCTTATCCCAATATTTCCAAGTTCAGCAAACTCAAAGGAAAATCTGAAATCACTTGTTCCCATTGTGGTTTTTCTGGACATCTTGCAGACAAGTGCTTTCAGATCATAGGTTATCCACCAGGATGGAAAGGCCCTCGAGGAAAAAGATTCAATTCAACACGATTGCCCAATGTAAACATTGCATCTTCTCTGGAGCAAAATTCAAATATCCCAAACTTGCCTTTTTCTCAAGAGCAAATACAAAATCTGATCACTCTTGCCAATAGCTTGTCTACTTCACCTATCAATTCTAATTCTGCAGTCAATACTGCCTCCACATCAGGTAATCATTTCACTGCTTGTTCAACTGTTAATTCTTTGAATTCTCCATGGATACTAGACAGTGGAGCAACAGATCATATGATCTGTTCTCCCCACTTCTTTACTTCAATAAAAATACCCACCAAACCATCTTCAGTCCATTTACCAAATGGTCAACTTGTTCCTATTATTTTTACAGGAACTGTCAAACTTTCTTCTGATTTAGTGCTACATAATGCTCTTTACATCCCTTCTTTTCATATCAATCTTATCTCTGCTTCAAGATTGACTAAAGAAAACTCTATTGCCTTGTTTCTTTTTCAATCTAAATGTGTCTTGCAGGATATCAACAAATGGAAGATGATTGGGCTTGCTGAAGTTAGAGCTGGCCTATACCACCTTATTTTTCCTCATAACACACAGCAGACATTACATGACTCAACCAATTCTTTTTTGGCCAACACCTCTTCCATCAGTCCTAACATATGGCATTCTCGGTTGGGACATCCTTCTCCTACCAGATTGAAAATCATTAGCTCTCTTAATCCTTGTATAAAATCATCTCACAATCATGTCTGTGAGATTTGTCCCCTAGCTCGACAAAAGAAATTGTCTTTTCCTGTATCACAAAGCAATGCAAATAAAGCTTTTCAATTAGTGCATTGTGACATCTGGGGTCCCTTCTCAATTCTTTCACATTCTGGTTACAAGTTTTTCCTTACAATTGTGGATGATCATACACGTTTCACTTGGCTTTATCTTATGAAAACAAAATCAGAAACCAGATCCTTACTCATCAATTTCATTACTTATGTTCAAACCCAATTTAATACTCAAATTCAGACACTTAGAACAGATAATGGCCAAGAATTCAACATGCCTAATCTTTATCAAAAATATGGCATGATCCATCAACTATCTTGTGTAGAAACTCCTGAGCAAAATGGTAGAGTTGAAAGAAAACACCAGCATCTGTTAAATGTAGCTAGAGCTCTCCTTTTCCAGTCAAAATTACCTTTATCATATTGGAGTGAATGTGTGTTAACTACCACACACCTCATTAATCGAACTCCATCATCTGTATTAGGAAATAATACACCTTATGCTCTTCTTTTTCAAAAACCACCTGCATACAACTACCTCAAAGTCTTTGGTTGTTTATGTTTTGCTAGCACAATTCAAAACAGTCGAGGAAAATTTCAACCTAGAGCCTCAAAATGTCTATTCCTTGGATATCCACCTAATATCAAAGGATATAAGGTACTTGACCTCCTTACTCTTAAAATCTTCATTTCCAGGAATGTTGTATTTCATGAAACTATCTTTCCTTCTATACCAAACACCAATCATACACCTTTTATATTTCCTGATTTTCCTTCACCATATGATTTCACAGTACCTCCCATTTCATCTCCTGATATTGCAGTGCCTTCAATCTCATCTCCTGATATTGCAGCACCTTTCATTTCAAATTCTAACAATACAGTCCCTCCTATTTCAAATTCTGAACATATAATACCTACTATTTCACCTTCTGACATTGCAATACCTTCTGCAATTACAGTACCTTCTGTCTCACCTTCTCCTATTCTAGCATCTTCCAATTCACCTCCTGTCTCACCTTCACATTCACCTTCCAGCTCTCAGATTTCAATACCTTCTATTCCTCAAATAAATCATGAACATATAAATCCCAGAAGATCTGAAAGAATAAGGAATCCTCCCCCATACTTGCAGAATTTCTATTGTGGTAATATGGTCAAGCCTGCTTCAGCATCTCAGGAATCTTTCCATTGCTATCTTCCTTCTCCTGGTAAGCCATACTCTATTGCACATTTTCTTTCCACTACAAAATTGTCCCCTAAACATAGAGCTTTCATTTCTACTATATCTTCTACCTTTGAACCTAAAACTTTCAAACAAGCTAGCTCACATCCTCAATGGCAAACTGCCATGTCAGAAGAAATTAAAGCTCTTGAATTAAATAGAACTTGGGAACTTACAATTCTACCTCCAAATAAGACTGCAATAGGATGTAAGTGGGTTTATCGTGTTAAATACAAAGCTGATGGCACAATTGAAAGATACAAGGCTAGATTAGTGGCAAAGGGGTACACTCAACAAGAAGGCCTTGATTTTTTTGATACATTCTCCCCTGTGGCTAAAATGACAACAGTACGCACTTTGTTATCAATTGCTGCAATTAAGCATTGGCATTTACATCAACTTGATGTAAACAATGCTTTTCTTCATGGAGACTTGAATGAAGAGGTCTACATGCAGTTACCACCAGGGTACTCCTCACCAACTGATCCTAGAGTTTGCAAACTCAAAAAGAGTCTCTATGGTCTCAAACAGGCCTCAAGACAATGGTTTTCTAAGTTGTCTTCATCCTTGCTACAGTTTGGCTTCACTCAAGCAAAATCTGATTCTTCTTTGTTCATCAGACACAATTCAACCAGTTTTGTGGCACTCTTGATTTATGTTGATGATGTCATCATTGCATCTAATAATCTTGATGATATAGTTACTGTTAAACAGTTTCTACATGATTCTTTTACAATAAAAGATTTGGGGGAACTCAAGTACTTTTTGGGGATTGAAATGGCTAGATCAGCTAAAGGCATCTCTTTGTGCCAACGCAAGTATGCTTTAGACATCTTGCAAGACAGTGGATTTTCAGGATGTAAACCTATAGCCTTTCCTATGGAATCTACCCTAAAATTGAGTGTCAATGACTCATCTCCTCCTCTGCCAGATCCTGCATTATATAGAAGACTTGTTGGCCGTCTACTATACCTCACTATAACCAGACCTGACCTATCTTATTCAGTACAAGCATTAAGCCAATTCATGGCTAAACCGAGTACCAAGCACCTTCAAGCTGCTGAAAGGGTTCTCAGGTACATTAAAGCAACACCAGGACAAGGCATTTTCTTATCTGCAGATTCTCATCTTCATTTAAAAGCTTATTCAGACAGTGACTGGGGTGGATGTATTGATACTAGAAGAAGTGTCACTGGTTTCACAGTGTTTATTGGAGATTCTCTCATCTCATGGAAGTCAAAGAAACAACCAACTGTTAGTCGATCCTCAGCTGAGTCTGAATACAGAGCTCTAGCCTCTACTACATGTGAAATTCAATGGTTAATGTATCTACTGGCTGACTTACATATTCCCCATCCACAAGCTGTTTTGCTTTACACTGACAGCAAACCAGCTTCTGAAATTGCATCAAATCCTGTTCAACATGAGAGGACAAAACACATCCAGCTAGATTGCCATCTGGTCCGAGAAAAATTACAAGAAGGACTGATCAAGATCATCCATATTCCTTCTAAACATCAGCTGGCAGACATATTAACTAAACCACTTGGTTCTCTTAATTTTCATCATTTAGTCCGCAAGATGGGAATGATTAATATCCATTCCCCTCTTGAGGGGGGGTGTTGGAATATCCAAGAACAAATTGAAGCATTAGAATTAAAATCATGTGAAGCAAAAATGCTAAAATCAAATAAAGAAACTGTTATATGACAGTTAAGTTAGTTGATGTAATAAGTTAGTTACATTTCTTGTTTTTCTTGTATCTGATATAGTAAAATCAGATAGCTTACAATGCCAATACGTGTATATAAATAGATGTGATGTAAAGCAGTATTCATTCAAGTAATTCAATTCATTCTTTTCCTATTCTCTATTTCCTTCTCTTCCTTTTCTCTGTTTCTGTTTTACATATTTTACAAATATTAATCCTTTCTCGATCTCTCTCTCTCTCTTAAAATGATCAAGGTCTTCAAGTATTTTTCTTTGCACTTCAGTCCAAAGAGAGATACTATATTAATATATGTTACCTAGATTTAAGCCATTTTATTTAGGAAAACTCCTCCTTATAACGCACCGCCTTTTCAAAAAATGCTTGATAAATATTTTAAGTATCTATCTTTGTCTTACTTTAAATCTTAAAAATTACGTTTGATCATAAATAATTGGTATAAATAATTTCTAATCAATGAAGCTACAAACGTTTGGTTGGAAAATTGTACTGATGAAAAACCGACCAATAGATGCGGTTTCGGAAAAGTTTTGAAAACCGTTTCGATTACCATTTCGATTAAAATGCTGGAATGAAATATTTTAGTATCAATACTATTTTAGGTATCATTTCAGGTTAGTCTATATATAATAAATTAATTATATATGTTTAAATTATATTTCAAAATAATATCAATACAAATTTTAAAAAATTAAAACACATATTTATAAAACTTAATAATACTTATAAATTCTCAATCTAATTATTTAAAAAAATAATCACTCATTTTTATCATGAAAAGAGAAGTAGGAATTTGATTTTTAATTCTTGAGAAATGGAGATTTAAAAAAATTAAAAAAAATAATTTTTAAATATAAAAATTAGAGTAAAAATTATGAAAAAAATCAAAATTACGAAAATTCACTAATTTCAGCTATTACACTAAAATTCAGCCAGTACGGTCAGTATTTGATCTAGATGCTTTTCGGTACGGTAGAAAATTTAAAACTTTGGGTTCTCTCCCGAAATCGACACTGTCCGACTGCCCATTTTAAGTAGTCCAAACTGACCCTACCAACCGAAGGAAGGGTAGAGAATCGTTCAGTCCAGCATCGATTGATGGGTACAGCTTGCTAGCAAAAAATTTTAAACTTTAATATTCAAACTTACTATTAAAGAAACCGAAGGGGTGAATAAGCGTTGTGCAAGCAGTTACTCCTATAAACATTGGTTCTTCATGGGACTGTATCGGTGACGAGGATGGTAGGAGGCAAGGAGCGGCTTGTGGGACCGCCAATCTGCAGTTCTGGTCCATCATTGGATTGCTGGTTTGTGAAAAGAGAGCAGAGAGCAGAGAGAGAGATCAGTGAGGTTGAAAAAGAGAGAAGGGGTCAGGGCTTTAGCCTTAACCAAAGCGACGTCGTTTGGTTTATTAAACCAAATTGCCTCGTTTGACCTACTTAAGTTGAACGGCAGCGTTTTATATAAGAATAATATAAAACAATATATATATATATATATATATTATCTATCAGTTCATCGACTTGCACAGGCTTCAAACAGGGATCCAAACCAATCGATGTCGGTTTCGGCCTCGTGCTAACCGATTAGTTTTCCATCGGTTTCGGCTGGTTCGGACATACAACAGTTAATTTTGGTCAGTCCAACCGGTTTTATTAGTTTATGTCCACCCCTAAGAAATTGTTGATTTTTCATAATAGAAAATAACAAGCTTACAACTATTGTACAACTTGATTTAAAATGAGATTAATTATGTAAAAATCAAATTATTTTTAATGAGGTGGTTCAATCATATTAATTGCTGATTGGTTTGAAATGAGTTGTAAATAGTTGTAAGTGTATCGTTATTTTTCTTCACCATATTGCTTAAATGCAAAACCATATAACTTTTTAATAAAAAAAATTTTCAAAATTGAGAGGTAGTTACAGTCCTTAGATTTCTCAATACTATATGATGTCCACAGACAATGTGAATCCAAATATTAAATACAATGAAATCAGCATAATCATGTCTATATCCCTCTGAATTATAAAATTATAAGGAACTTTAATCTCATTTGTTTTGCTTTAGGATGAGAAGCATGCGAAATTATGGCTTAAAATCTTTTGAAGCGTGTAGAAAGCAATGCTTTTTGTCTATAAAAAATTATTTGTGCAGGGACTCTCTGTCTTTTCCAGTGGATGCTCACGGACACACTGATTTTTTGTGCATTGTTCATGATTACTTTGGAATTAAATTATCATTCCTTTAGCAATATGAATGTGAGCATACAAAGTTATTACAATTCTCCTTAATTTGAAACATCAGCTGCAATTTGGGCAATCCTTAGAATTGATCAAAATAAGTGATGTAGAGAATCAATATGTTTTCAATTATCAAAGATATTCCAAAAAAAAAAAATTGTTTTGTTAATTATAAAGCCTTTTGAAAAATATGAATAAATATGAGATTCACATGAAAAAGTAATTTTTTAATAGTATGTCTCATTTTTTTCAAAATGAGTGTACGATACTTGCACAATTTATAACTGTATCTAGGTATTACTTTTATTTTTCAAACCACAACAACAAATGAGAAGAAGAAGAAGAAAATGATGACAGATTCTGGTACGTTTGGATAGTGAGAAATATTGAGAAAATTTGTAAACAGTAGTTAAAGAGTAATGAAAAAATAATAATAGAATGTTGAATAGTAGTAAAAAATAAGTAAAAAATAATAATAAAGTAATAAATAGTAATTGAGTATTTTCTAAACTATTCTTGGTACCAAGTCAATTGAGGAAGTAAGGGAGGCAGTGAGGTTAGAAAGCTGTATGGGTTTCTGGGACGCTGTATTGTGTGCTTGTAAGGGTTTTGGGATTGCCTAGGGCAGATGGAAATTAGCCACATGCATGCCAGCACGGCATCGTCCGATGGCAGGAGATGAGCTACTTCCGCCCGCTCTGCTGCTTCCCCATGCCGCCACCTACTTCCTGGTATCTTTCTTCTTCAAATTTGCTGACTGGCTGAGCACCTCATACAATTAAAACAATTTTCCTAGCACTAAACCGATTCGAGGAGGTTTCATCGGGAACTTATGGGTATCTCATGCCAATTTCAGATCATCTCATCGGAGTTGCAGCAAAGCCTTTGAGCTCTAGATTCACTTTTTAAAGATTCATTTATCTAAAAGAGTTTTTATGTCCTTGGTTGGAATTTTTATTAAGAAATACAATAACATTGAAAATTCATAATTGTTTCTGTTGCTAGGGAAAATAAAAAGGTTTTAAGTAACTAAAAATACAGCAAAATTACAAGATTCAATCTAGCTATTACCTCTTTGTATTAGCCATCTGGGCTGCTTCACAATTTAGTAAGAGACAACAAATCGACAAACATCAAAATCTCAATGACTACAAAACACATTCGAGACTCCACAACATTGTAACCCAAAATCGCGACAATGCAGTACATGACTTATGGCTAAGAAGAAACCCCTCCGGACTGTGGCTCCACGATTTCACAAATCAAACGCCCATGTCTATAATGAGAAGCTTCATGCATCCAGGCAAATTAATCAAATCAACATCAGTGCTTCATGCTTATAGGTAAATCAAATATTTTCAATTATCAAAGCAACAGAATCTACCATTCATCCTTCTATTATGTCTTTCAGCACTTGGTTTACTGGCAGCAGCAACAGATGAACCAACTTCATCGACTCTGGATCCCATATCAAAAGTTCTAGTAAGGATAGCCGGAATTGCATTCCGTGTCCTTCCATGATATCATCTTCCTACGATCCCTTCCTCTAAACGATCTGGCAAGAAGCCTACCACTGACAGGCTTAGACAGGCCGACATCAACCACGGAAATACCCCTCCTTTTTTCTGAGGATCGGGATGACTCATCCACGAAATAGTCAAACAACATTGCAAGATAACACACTTGGTGAGATAAAATATAGTTTTCCTGACCCACGGGTAGCATTTTTAATATATGTAGATTGACCTACAAGATGCAAATGGTAAAGGATAACTTGTAAGAAGATTTCAGTATGTAAGCACACGTAATAACCAAGGAGAAGCAAAAAATGATATTAATGATCCGCAAACTATTATGAAGGAAATAAATTGGCAGATAGACTCATTTAAGCTGTGTTTTGCTTGAGAAAATGTCAGGAAGTCAGTAGCAACTAACTTCTGGAATTTAGAGAGAAAAAAGCAGCAAATCCATGATGAAGGATGGGATAGAAGTTCTTCCAGAGAAAGCTACTCTAAAGCATGCACTTAAAACTTAAAAGTTAAAATGCAAAATTTATCTTGTGATCTATGCCATCGAGAGCAGCTAATAAGTTGGAATAAGATTATAATACTTATTAAAAAAAAAGGATTATAATCCCTTCCACCATGCTTTCACGTTTTAAAGAATTAATACTGTAGGCCACAGCATATTCAAAGTACTGAAACTAGCTATTCCCATGGTTATTGATTACCTCGGCTTCAATGGCACAGAGTTCATTATACCACTCTGAACCATCACTTTCTGAATGATTTCCCCCAGAGGATTTATTGTAAAGACTCAATGCAAAATGTGGAGGCCTTAGAGGATATTCCATGCCAAACATGATCTGCCATAATTGAATGAAATGTGAAGCATCCAACAATCAATGAATGGACAAAATTCAAGAACTTAGAGAGAATTTAGTTACCTTGGCTTCTAACTTCCAAATTCTCTGGTCAGTATCCATGTTCCTGGTTAAAACAAGACAAAATTCCTTGGCCCCATAATTCACCCATGACTTTTCACCCATCTCATAATATTGAGTAGCAGTATTTTCTGACTCAAGCTCAATATATGCAGGCCCATCCTGATCGCTATCAGTATCCAGCATCAGATCCAAATCGTCATCAGGTTTCTTAAAACTTTGGGATTTTGTCTTGGATATTGGAGGTACTAGGCTCTTTGAAATTAAAGTCAGCTGCCTGGAATGCTCATGATTAGATCCTTTTAAACGATTAAGTTTAACATCACCTGTGACAGATGCAGAGGGAACCAAAGATGGAAGCTCCCCATCTTCCCTTGCACTCTCTAGCTCTTCTTTTGAGGTACCGGATCGGCCATTCATATCAGCATCTATAGATTCCCGAACTTGCTCTGTTTCTACAACGGGCAAAGATAAAGCCTGAATAGATTGGTGTCCTACAGTTGACCAACCATGCAAATTGCAAACAGGGTTATGCAAAGCCCACGGAACACTTTCACAAGTTACAGCAGGCCACCTAAGCTTCATAAGTAAATCAAGCTGTGCCCTGTAAGCCAATAAGAATTTGAAATTTCAACATAACACCTATCTTGAGATGCTGGCAAACAAGACATGAGGCCGTTTGGATTGAGAAACACTCTCAACCCATCTCATCTCATCATTATAATTTTCTCAAACTTCCATACAAAATATAATAAACAATTCAACTTTTTCAAATCCCAATTCAACTTTTTCAAATTTCAAAACAATAATTATATTAAAAAATAATATTCTAACAATATTTTATTCAACTTTCATCTAAAACCATCTCATCTCATCTCACTATCCAAACAACCTCCAGCACCAACATATATAATTCCCACTTTTAAATGGCAGCAAATATAAGTAATGAACATGCAGAGCAGGATGAAGATCTTTAAATGACCAATATATTGGTCACAATATATTATAATAAAGGATGCCAAGAAAAGGCTTAAAAAAGTGAACAAAAACATTAATTTTAAAGTCAGATTTGACCACTCTCCTAGTGATTTCTAGTTTGTCCTTGATGATCCAGTATTCTAAACATACAAAACAGTGACTCACACAAGAGCCAGCTGAGCCTTTTTCCGAGAACGAATTCTTTGCACAACTGTCTGGATACGGTTCTGTTGACGATACAGTGAAAGACCAGATATAACAGCATCACTTTTAGCTGTTTCACCACTTGGAGCTCCATGGCTAGTAAGCAATGGAGACATCTCAGGCAAAAAGTCAATTCCTGCCAAATGCTGGGCCCACTTATATGGACGTGATGTTCTCTTTTCATCAAATGTGAGGGCATCACCAACTGCAAGCTTGGCTGCCTGTACCAAGATCCAGATCAATTGTTATCAATGTAAAAATGAAAAAAGAAAGGGGGCAAATGCAAGAAAAAAAAGGATAGAAAATGGGAATATTGAAATGAAAATCACCAAGAAGATTGACAAAACATTCATACCTGATGAGGAAGTTCAATGCCAGCATCATCAGGGAATAAGTTGCATAAGATGTTATTCTCAGATCCATCATGGGACCCTTCAATCCCAACACACACGGCATTCAACTTTAATAAGTATTCAAACTTCAGAGTGATAAGTTTTGCAGACTTCAAATCAGAGACCTCGTCATCATATATATGAAGGATTGTTTTAAGAGGATGAACTTGATATAATCCCTCCTGATCAAGGTTCTCCTTGCTTGGAACCCTCTTTGGCCGCTTTCTTCTCCTTTGGCCATCATCTTCCTCATCAGGTGCATCATCCTCCAATCTGGAACTCTCTACATTAGTCGATATGCCTGAACCATTAAACCACATCAGTATTCATTTCCCTTCCTTTTTTGTTCTGGAGCCAACCTCCTAGGGCTTAACATATCTGACTTATTTTTTTTTATAAGTAATATTAAATTTTATTAATGTAAAGAAGGTGTAAGCCAGGTACACTGGGAGTATACATGTGAATAACATATCTGAATTATTTAATAATTGATCCCCCTGGTTTGTGCAAAATGCAGAATTCTATCATCACCAAGTCAAAGAAAAGCAACTATGTGAAAGCATATATGGAGTATAGATTTGCATAAATTCCAAAAAAAAAAAAAAAGCCGTGATTTTGACCATGATGTATCAATTATAGAGGTTGTCTACACTTGAAACATTAGATGAATATCCAACAAGTGGTTAAAGAGTGTACCAGTGTCCTTATTTGCTTGCTGGCGGGCAAAAGCTTGAGCATCCTTCAAACTTCCTACTATCTCCAAGTCCATATTTTCACAAAATGCTTCCTTTTGTGCCAAGAATTCTGAGTAAATTACATAAAGAGGAGGTGGAAGCAACTCCGCCAAATGGTGCTGCTTTAGTTTCTTTGTATGCAAAACCCCTAACTGGTTCTGCACCGGCAATGATGCTTTCTTAAGGGACTTAAGGTGCGAAGGGAGACTTGACAAGAATTTCTTGCGGTTTGCAATTGCATCCAAAAGCTTTTTCTTTTGCAATTCCAATTTCTCGTGAAGTTTGCATAGCTCTTTTCGCTGATAAGATGTTACTAAATCAGCAATCCCAAACCATACTTGACAAATTAAAGAAAGTGACAATATCAAACATGAACTAAGAGCATTTAAATGAATACAAATTTATTGTGACAAACTAGACTTGTTTTTCAGGGAAGGTGTGATACCCCATATAATAAGGATAAGGATAGGTGGTGTATGAGATCCCACATTACTTGAGAAGTAGAAGTTCTTGCTTTTTATAATGTTTCAATAGCGCTCTAATTGTATCATTAAATAGTCCTTTTAGGGTATAGACCATGTGATTTGAGCCTTCCATTAAGGCATTACCATTGGTATCAGAGTCAATCCCAACAAAAAATGTGGAACTTGAGCCATGCCACCTATGAAGAACGGGGCCGACGAGGACATCGGGATTTTTTTTTTTGGGGGGGGGGGGGGGGGAGGGAGAGAGAGAGAGAGAGATTGTGATACTTTAAATGATAAAAATAAGGGTAGGTGGTGTATAAGATCACACATTCCTTGAGAAGAAGAAGTTCTTGCTCTTTATAAGGTTCTAATGGGGTTCCAATTGTATCATTGACTAGTTCTTTTGGAGTATAAGTCATGTGGTTTGGGCTTTCCATTGAGGCGCTACAAAAGGAAATCAAATTTGCAAATCAAGAAGGGCATACTTGACTTTGATTATAGGATAGATGACAAGCACCATGCATCCTCTAAAAAGGATCGTTTCTATAAATATCACATCCACATCTTCACATGAATTCGCCATGCCCAAGGGCATGTGGGTTGATATATGAACTCACTTATACATACACATACTAGGAAGAGTCATTAGTCCAACTTTTCATTTCTTGAATAGGCTTCAGATCCCAAGACACACAGTAATGCAATACTTGTATTAAGATACATCAAGCTCATGAACAAGTTATGGGCATTAGAAAGCTGAGAATCTTTAATCAGGCACTACTTGGAAAGTGGTTGTGGAGATACCATAGAGAACCAGAAGCTATCTGGAAGTTGGTGATTGCAAATAAGTATGGAGAATTATGGGGTGGTTGGTGTTCTAAGGAAGTGCGAGGGGCTCATGGCGTGGGATTGTGGAACCATATTAGACAGGGATGGGAGGTTTTCTCTCACTATACGAGGCTTCGTTTAGGAGAGGGAAACAGGATCAAATTCTGGTTTGACACCTGGTGTGGCAATTGTGCGTTTAAGGATTTATTCCCGACATTATTTTTGGTTGCAAGCGACAAAGAGAAATCAGTGGCGGAAGTCATGGTGGTCATGGGGGAGCAAATCCAGTGGAATATCAGTTTTAGCAGGGCTGCTCAAGACTGGGAAATGGATAATTTTGAAGCCTTTTTCAGCCTCTTGTACTCAACCAAACCAAGTGTTCAGCTTCTAGATTCGTTGTGGTGGGTACCGTTGAGAAAAGGTAAGTTTTCAGTCCGTGTTTTCTACAAGGCTCTAACACAAGGGCAACCCTCACAGTTTCCTTGGAAAAAGCTTTGGAAACACAAGGCGCCCCTCAAAGCGGCTTTCTCTGTGTGGTCCGCTTCTTTGGGCAAGATCCTCACAACGGATAATTTGAGAAAACGAAGGGTGATCATCGTAGATTGGTGTTGCATGTGCAAGAAGGGGGGAGAATCTGTTGACCATCTTTTATTACACTGTGAGGTAGCTCGAGGGTTATGGAACGAGGTTTTCTGTAGACTAGACTTGGGTTGGGTTATGCCGGAATCAGTTGTGGCGGTTCTTGCTAGCTGGACAGGTCTGAGGGGCAACAACCAGATTAAGGCAATTTGGAAGATGATCCCGATATGCATTATGTGGTGCGTGTGGCAAGAGTGCAATGATCGGACTTTCGAGGATAAAGAGAGATCAATGGAGGAGCTGAAAGTCTTCTTTTTTAGAACTCTCTGTACTTGGGCTATTGCTGTTAGTTTTAATGGCCAGAATTTACATGAGTTTCTTATTTCTTTCGATCCTACGTAGTGTAGCACATTCTTTGTACTGAACGTGGCTTTCTGCCTATTCTTTTGAATATATCTTCTTACTTTTCTCAAAAAAAAAAAAGTTGTGTTATGCCAAAACCCAAAGCTTCCATATCCAATGTTAAATTTGAAAAGGCTAAACAAAAGCTGTAATAGAATTATTCCATAAGCCATTTAGAAGGAAAAAACAATCAAATGCAATTTTGACAGCAAAGAATTACATAACTGAGTGCGAGTAAAGAAGTGCAAAACTTCAATATTATTCCCATCCAACCACCTCTTCTATCAATACGTAGATCGGGCAATAAGAGCCACACTTTAAGCACCAGCTAGCCTTCGGCCAAGTATGATATACAAGTGGGACTTGCATTATTATCAATTTTTTATTTGTAAAGGAATTTCATTGATGAGAGAAGTAGGCATAGCCCAAGCATACAAGACATGTACAAGAGCAACACCTATGCATGATTGTCTAAAGATACAAAAAGCTCAAGGATATTCATGCCATTAAAATCTATTACAATTGACCAATAACTCCTAAATCAATGAGTACCCGGATTGCACAAAGTTTCTGGGGAAAAGAGCATAACATATTCTTGGCAATAGTAACCAAATACAATAAGGAGCAAGCACCTGGAACAGCTCAAAATGGAGCCTTTTCAACATCAGATCGTGCCTACTGTCCTTGGACAATGTCTTGCCTTTAATATCTTCAGGTGCATCACGGAAAAACTCTTCCTCGGAAACCAGTTCAATATCAGGGTATTTTGACCTGAAATCTTTACAAGCCTTTATTGCTTTGACATAGTGATTTTTCTCGTACATCAAATTGTGAAGCTGAAGGGTTGTGAAGTCCACCGGTGCCTTTGCACGCTCTGTTTCTGCTTTTACACGATCTTCTTCTAGTAAAATGGACCGGTTTGCCTGCGCCAGAACAACACAAAGAATCATTGAGAGGATAATGTAAACAATCAAATAGTACATAGGCAAAATAGTATCAGTTTCAGTTTGGCTATAGATACAATCCTAACAAAGAAATTACATTTTCTCACGGAAAGAGGTAAGCTTAATCAAATTGAAGAAACAATATCGCTTGAATTAACAACAAAACACAAAACCATAAATTACAAACCCTAGCGAGAGAGAAGAAAGGGAAGGTACCTGGCGGAGGGTAATGAAGTGGAGGAACATCTGAGTGACGAGCTCTCGGACAAGAGATTTGGGCTGCCCTTCTTTCTTGATGGAGAGAATCTTGGCCACGGTATCCTCCACCGAGGCCTTGCTCTCTTCCAGCATTTCGTGCGCCGACCTCTCTATCTTGAGCTGGACTGCTGACTGCGCATCCTCATCGTCCACCACCATCGCCCCTTCGTCTATCTCCCCGTCTTCCATCGTCCGGTGGTTTCTCCGGCGTCCCGGTTATGATCGTGTCTACTGAAGCTTGTAAAATAAGAGTGCGGGCCGTGGCCTTCCGAAGTTCAGAAGTTTGTAATTTATCCACTTCAGAAGTTCAGAAGTTTGCAATTTATCGACATGAAATTTTCATCTTAAATTTAAAATTTTCATTTCATCATTATAATTTTTTTAAATTTTAATATAAAATATAATAAATAATTCAACCTTTTCTTAATTTTTTTAAATTTAAAAATAATAATAATATTAAAATAAAAAATTTTAATATTTTATCTTAAAATTTAAAATTTTCATCTAAAAGTTCGGCCAGGCAGAACTATCTGAAAATTCATCTGAAACCTTTCACAAAAATTCTTCCAAATACTGGGCCACCGTTCGTTCCATTTTCAAAAACAAAAAAATAAAAATAAAAAGATTCTTCTCACGTTTTTGTTTTTGTTCTTTCTATCTTTGCCTAGACTTTTACAAAAAGTAAAAAATACAACTCCGAAACAAAAACATCCTAAAACATTATAAAATTAAGAGAAGTAATAAGATAATTGAAAGATTACAATATAGATAATTCTTTAGAAGTTCAATATCATTCATTTCAAATTTCTATATTGTATAAAAATATCATCAAGACATCCTCTTATAGGCATAAAAGGATAAAGAAATAAAAGGATGATACATGAATTAACAAGATACATTCATAAATTTAAAAATTCCAAGGATTAATAAATGAATTGGCTAGAATTCTAAGATGTGGAATCTAAATTATCATCCACTAAGTTCATGTATGCACTTATAACTCTTCCTTGGATGACCAAACACAAAAAATCTACCTTATTAAAACATTGCCAAAGAAAGACCTAATAGACAAAAAAAAAAAAAAATCAATGGCAAAGGAAAATAGTACAATGTTCTTGTGTACTTTGGAATGTTATAAAATTATCTCATCAAAACCTTGCCAATGAGAACCCAATAGAAAAAAACTTAGCGTGGGAAAAAAGAGTACAATCCTTATAATCATTATCTCTCCATCAAAAGTATACAGAAATTCAATAGTATAATGAAATATCTTTGAGTTGCACATTCCAGAATTTTATACCAACTTCTTAAATGTTGTAGTTGGTAATGTTTTAGTGAATAGATATGTTAAATTATTACTTGATCTTATTTACTTGATATCAATATCACCGCTTTTTTGGAGCTCATATGTATAAAAGGACTTTCTTGAAATATGTATATTCTATCACCTTTGATATAGCCTCCCTTAATTTGTGTGATACAAGTAGCATTATATTCATATAATGTTGTTGGGCTATCTTTGATTATGGATAAAACACGATTTTCTTGAATATGTTGAATTATTGAACTTAATCAAATGCATTATTGGCTTGCTTCATGAATTGCAATATTCTCCTAGTAGTTGGAAGAAGTGGCAACTAATGTTTGCTTAATAGATCTCCATAAAATAACAGTACCACCAGAAGTGAATATGTATCATCTTTGTGATCTTCCTCTTTGCAGATTAATTGAGGATTTGTCCATTTTAGATAAAATAATCTCATGTCAATTGTTTTACGAAAAGAACATGTTTGATACAATTCCAATGCTTTCGAGTTGATGCATAATTGTATCTTGCTAGTAAGTTGATAGAAAAGTCAATATTTGGTCATGTACAATTTGCAAGATACATCAAAACATCAATTGCACTAAGATATGGTATTTCATGATCAAGAATTCTTAATCTTCTTCTTAAGGAAGAAATTGATTTCATATTAAGTAATTGGACAACCATTAAAGTATCTAAAATATAAGCTTTGTTTATGTAAAAGTGTTTTATGACTTTTTCTATATATGTTGATTGATGGACAAGAGTTGCATTTGAAAAGTACTTAATTGGCAAACCAAGACAAACTCTTAATTTTTTTTGGGACTTTCATTCCAAACTCATTTTTTAAAAATAAGTTGCAATTTTTATGAACTTCTTATGGAGTCCCAACAAGATTTAAATCATCTATATATACTGTGACTTTTTGCCTAAACTTATTGTTATAATATAAAGATATTTATCACTACTTTTATTGACGGTTTCAACATGATAACCATTACGACAAATATCTTTAATTAAGTATGTTTCTTCTATTTTTAAGAACACAAAGTATCGTCAATAATAAATTTTGTCCCATAGGTGATATGATATTGGCTCTTCTGGAGCCTTCAATTAAGTTCGATGAACAAAATATTGTATTGACACAAACTCTATTTAATGTTAAATATTAAAAATATTTCCTATTTTTAATAATTGTATCCGTTGCACAACTATCTACCAGATACATATCTTTACCATTCATCTTGAATTGGTCAATGCATCAATAGAATCTATATCTACTTATAAACAAATATATATATATATATATATATATAATCTTATTAATGAAAATGAAAGTTTAACAATATGTACTAAAAGGAAGGGGAAAAAAAAAAAAAACCTCAATCGTAACGTGATTACATAATAAAAAAAATTAATTGTTATGGCTAGGATCTATAAAGAAATCAAAAATATCAAGATGAGTTAGGTCCATACTATTAGGGTTATCAAAATAAGTTAGATGATCTTTTGAATCCTTATAGTTGACAAAATTCATTTCGACCCTATTAACGCATAAGTTTGCACAACAAGCCAGAATAGGAAAAAGAGTAATCCCCAGCGCACGAAGCTGACTCGAGTCTCGATGATACAATCTACTGCCTAAGATGATAGTTTGGGGGTGTCAGTAAGGTGTCTATACGTACACCCATAGCAATAAATAGAAAAATAATATATAAAATATATATAGAGAATGAGACATACAGATTTACATGGTTCAGCACAGAGCCTGTAACAGCCCGCTAGAAATTCAATTGTGAAATTTCTATTAACTTTAGGAATCTCGTAAAAAACCCATAAGTTTTCACGAATCCATTAATCGTATAGGTTTTTGTCTAACTACATAGTTAGTGTTATTATTTACTATGGTATCAGAAGTGTATTTTTGATTATTGGAGATAGTTAGAAGTGTCAAAATGTATTATGATTTGTGCCATTAGACTCGGAGGGTTATTTAAAGTCTTATGGCGCAATAACATTTTTTCATATTTTCGGACAAAACGTCTGTTCAAAACTGTAGATATTATTGGATAAAAAGAAATATCTTGAGGTAATTTTTTTGTGAATATTATTGGGTAAAAATATTTTGAGTTGATTTTTATAGATATTATTAGATAAAAATATCTTAAGTTGATTTTTGTAGATATTATTGGATAGAATATTATGAGATAATCTTTTATAGATATTTTGGGTAGGAGAAAACCACACTCAACTCTCAACTCCAGCCTTATCACCTCCCTTATCTCATCCATAAATGTGTCCAGCCAGCACCCATGAACTTATCTTCAATTACTCCTTCTAATAAAAGATTATCAAACACTCTCTCTCGGACAGATTTTAGGAGATCTTTTGCATGCCCATTTCGAAGCTGTTGTAAGTATTTTATCATAAAGTATCCTTCATATAAGTTGTTCCTTTTTGAGTCTAGTTTACATGGATATCTTATTTGCCCCATTTGAAGATCATTTGGTCAGTCAAATATTGTGTAAACTATAGAAAGGTCATTCTAGGAGATAAACTGGAGAATATGTTATAGTTTGGAGTTTTTGACCAAGCTAATGGATAGATATTGGTCCGAAATTTTTATGGAGTATTGTTAACATGTATATGTGACTATTGGTTGAGGATTTTTGCATGATTAAAGGTTTTGATGAAAGATGTTCTTAGATTTAGAAACTTAGAAACTGGAAGAGGAAAAACAGTTTCTGTTTTGAGAAAGTTTAACTCTTTGGTGGTTTAAACCTATTCTAATGACTTTGATAATTTTATTGGAGGATCCTAAACATCTTATATACATGTTATATTATTATTTTGAAGATATTTGATGTTAGTTTCAAAGATATGAAATTTTATGCAAAGAGATATTCAAATAAGTCAAAGTGTGGATATTCTTGGCTAAATTTATGTTTTGGTTAATTTCTAACCATATGATCTTGAATTAGAAGCTTATATATGTTTTAGGACATCTTTTTAAACCATGTGATGGTTTGGTTTGAAGATCATATATTTATAAGTCATAGATCAAGAGATTTATCAAAACTAGTTGAGGGAAAAGTTTATGTTTTTGGACTAAGTGTAAAACCAAAAACTCCAAATGTTATTTTGTGATTTTGGTGACTTTAGTTTGATGATTTAAAGCATGGTTGATATTAGGATGATATTATGAATATGTTAGAAGTAAGATTTGATTTTTTGAAATTCTTGGAGATGTTTTGATTTAAGGTCAAAACTTGTGATTCAAGTGCTTGGATCTTTTTACAAAAAAGTTTGGTGTTGATTATTAGTTTTTTTTAAATGGATGTTTTAAGTATGGTTTTGAACTTAGGATTGTTTGTTGCAAAATTTTGGTTTAAGCATGAGTTTTGAAGTTGGAAGGAATTGCAACAAAAATAAAGGGAAATTGCCTATGGATGTTTCGATCATAGTGTGTTCTTCATAGTTGTGTTCTGTTTTAAATTTTTCTAAGTTGATATTTAAGTTTAGGACAAGATTTACATGAGGAATGTAAATTTTGGAAACTTTTGGAGTTAGTATGCAAAATCCTTAAGTTATGGGTAAAACGGTCATTTTCCCACATGTAGAGAGTAAAATGAAAATTTTACTCTTTAAGTTAGTATTTTTCATATTTCAAATTATTAGTGATTTAGTTCTAACTTTTAGAATCACTAATTACAGTTCCTCGTGATCGCACTTTAAGTTTTATAAGAAACACGGAGATCGAGGTAAGTTAGCTTTTAACTTACTAGCAGTCTACTGTGTATGTGTGCTAAGTAAAAGAATTACAGTGTATGTGTGTATGTTATCATATATGTCATACCATGCCAAGTTATCATGTAATTGTCTATTATACAGAATTTATTCTGTCATCAATTTTTATCTGTTACACAATATATTCTGTCATGTATTACTATACATTACAAATATGTCATGTTAAATATGTTGTCTGTTATATGTTATGCCATGTTACGAAATGTTACTATCTCAAGTTGGTTATGTATTTAACTACAATTGTGATGCGTAAAATACATGGGGCCACAACAACTGTGGAGTATGTATTTTTCATGTTAAGTCAAGTTTATGTAGAATACATGGGGCCACAACAACTGTGGAGTATGTATTTAACTGCATAGTGATGTATAGAATACATGGGGCCACAACAACTGTGGAGTATGTATTTACACATAGAATACATGGGGCCACAACAACTGTGGAGTATGTATTTTTAATGTTAAGTCAAGTTTGTGTAGAATACATGGGGCCACAACAACTGTGGAGTATGTATTTACACGTAGAATACATGGGGCCACAACAACTGTGGAGTATGTATTTTTCATATTAAATTCAAGTTTTAGAGCAAGTTCATGCTAAGTCAAGTTTCAGATCAAGTTCATGTCAAGTCAAGTTCAGTTCATGATTCAATTTAAACTATGTCAATTATGCTATATTGTACGCTAAGTTATGCTTTAATTACTTATGAATTTGATTATGCATTTATGCTTTTACTGTCATACATGCATCATTAGTCTGTATGGAAGTTTTTTGTTAACTTGTTGAGATTTGTAATCAAATCTCACTGTGGTAGTCCCAACTACCATTCCCCCCGAATGGTAGATCTTGTTACAGGACCTGAAGGAGGATCAGGAGCTGACCAACTAGACACAGTCGACTGAACGACGGTGCGTCGTTAATGTTAATATAGTAGTTAAATTACTACTTGTACGATGGAGTTGCATCTCCAGTACTTTTGGATCATAACTATTTTGGAATAGTGCTGTGATCTTAGTTATTCAATGGATCTTTATGTATGAAGTATGTTTTAAGTATTGAGATATTTTCAGTTTGGTGCATAGTATTGCTAAAAAAAAAATTATCCGCTGCGAATATTGCATAATGTTAGATGCATGTTAGGATTATTGCATCTTATATGTCATGAACGGGGGCAGGTAACCTTGTGTTACATGTCTCGACGCTTCAAATGTCCGTCCGATCCCAAACGGAATTTGGGGGCGTCACAGAGCCTACATCCATGGGTCATTTAGAGGGTAAATCCGCGATAATAGAAGTATTTTATAGTCTCTCTTGGTCTCTCGCACCTCTTTGTATGATAGGGATTGGTGACCTCTTTTGGTCTAGAGAAGATGGTCTATCTAGAGTCTCTTCGTCTTCCAGTTGCAGTCTCCCTTATTTTTCCATAAGATCCCCTTTTATTTGAGCCCTTGGGAGTGATAAGGAATGGCAACTTTATGTCACCTTACCCTCTTTGTGTCTAACTTCCCCTCTTATCTTGTCCCCTCCTTTCTTTTCTCTTGCTTCCAGATGATGGCTTCCCATGGATTGGACCTGGAATGCTATATTGGGCCTGGTAGATTTATCCCCAATAATATGCCCACAATTTTTAAGGTTGATTTTCTTAACAAGAAGGCTTTAAAAATCTTCGATTCAAGTCGTGACAAAGATAGCTTGCACAAATCTGTAGAAAAAATAAATTTAAAAAATCGGTCCCTGGTTTTTTGTTAGTTTGTGTTAAGCAATGAAGATCTCTAAGTGCAGAGCTTTCCTTGGAGATATAGGTGGGAGATGGCTCAACTGTATTAGGTGTGAGGGCATAGCTCGGCTTGGAGAGTAGAAACAAGATGTGCTCAACCGCGCTAGTTACGAGCGAGGAGATCAGCTTGCAGACATAGGGGAGAGATGGCTCGATTGCGCTAGGTGTGATCACAGAGCTTGGCTTGGAGAGTTAGGCAAGAGATGTTCTCGACAACGCTAGGTATGAGCTCAAAGCTCAACTTTGAGAGCTAGGCAGGAGATGTGCTCGACCATGCTAGGTGCAAGTGCGGAGCTCAGCTTGGAGAGATAGGTAGGATATGGCTCGACTGTGCTAGGTGCGAGTGCACATCTTGGCTTGGAGAGTTAGGCGGGAGATGTGCTCAACTGTGCTTAGTGCGAGTGAGGAGCACGGCTTGAAGAGATAGGTGGGAGATGCCTTAGTCGCGCCAGGTGTGAGCTTGAAGCTCGGCTTGGAGAGATAGGCAAGAAATGGCTCAGCTGCACTAGGTGTAAGCGTGGAGCTTGGCTTGGAAAGATATGCAAGAAATGGCTTGGTTACACTAGGTGCAAGCATGAAGCTGGAGAAAACTTGTGAAATTTGTAGTAATGGCCTTCAAGGATGGGCTCTCGGGAAGTTTGTTTGTACAAACATTTGCCTAATAATCAAACATTCAGATGGTTGCATATATCCGTTTATCGTTAGGAAAGAGTGTGCATTACTACGATTGCTTTTGCTATTATTGGTGGTAGTGGATTTTTTGCCCCTTGATGCAAGTTGTTGTTGATGTTTTCATTTTGGTATTGATGTTAGAGTTTGTTTGTAGTAACCCGCAATAAGTGGTCAGGGAGCCCATCGACTCCTCGTGTCCATCTCAGGTAGTTTTCGAGTCTGTCAACTCATTCTTGAAGGTAACTCGTGTGAGGCGATTGTATAACTCAAAGGCTCATTCTTGAAGGTAATCTGCTGGCGGCAATTGTGGCATGGGTGTCAATACTCAACATTTGTTGGAGAAGAGATGTGCTTTACCGCTTTAGGTGGTGAGGAGAGATGTGATACTTTGGAGAAGTGTTCCCTCCTTTGATCACCGATGCGAGCACAAAGCATCAGCTTAGATAACTAGGTAGGAGATGTGCTCGACTGCATTGGGTTGTGAGGAGAGATAAGACACTTAGACAAGTCGAGTGTAGGGACACTTGACTTTACTGAAGGAGATGCTTGACCACATTGAGGGGCAACTCGTGTGCTCGAGTAGGGTTAGACCTAGTAGGAGACGTACTAGACAACGTTAAGGGAGGTTAATCTGACTGCTCGAGTGTGGTTGAACCTAACTAGAGATGGGCTCAGTTACATTGCTTTGGCGGGAGATAGAGCTCGACCACGTTGATGTTGCGGGAGGTGGATCTCGACCACGCTGCTACGGGAGGTGGATCTCGGCCATGCTAAAAATACAAACTAGTTTGTGTAAATAACCGAAATCACAAGTTTGAAATTTACAAACTTAAATCATTTTTCTAGAGCTTGGTTAAGGCTTGAGGCCCACATGTAGCCTTGCTTTGGTAATGATAAATAGTCGAGGTGCTTGTGATGATACCGAATGGTCTATCATGATGAAAACATATTAAGATGCAGTGCCCAAGAGGAGCTTTGTAGCTGGTGTTTCACAACATGCAAGTGATTTTCAAAGAAGTACGTTCCCAGGACGGTAGCCGCTGGGCTTATCTTGGAACCTTGGGAAGTCTTGTTGGGAGAACTTCTAAAAAAATAAATTATTTAGTGTAAATGAAATTTAAATAGCAGGTTTGAGAAAAGCAAATTGGGGCCAAGTTAGCCATCACTTTCAACTCTTCCTTGACTGAGATTATTCGCTACTAATTTTTTTTTTTTTTCACTTGGATATCCTCTCTACTTTATTTGCTTGAATTGAGACTCCTGATGACTATGTCTAAACGGTACAAATCTTTCTTAGAAATCCATTGGGCACCAAATAACTAGATGAAAAGATGTTTTGCAGCTTGGCCACATGTATGATGCAACTCAATCTGTCATATGTTCTCATAGGAAGGTTCAAACTTGTACTCCACACAATTACAATACAGAACAAAAAGTTTTATGACATTCATTGCTTGCCGTAGGTTCAAAATGTTTTCATTTGAGATATGTACACTGCTCTAGAATATTGGTGAGTTGACTTGGACTTATGAGGGATCAGAGAGAATGCGTGTTTCATTGTGGTGGGCCAAGACTTGCCCGCTATGTGCTTGCTGCCAGCCACTAGGGTGGCAAGATGCTGTCAAAGGTGAAGTTGGCGAGATATTGCTCGCCATGAGAAATAAAGAGTGTTGGTTGTACATTGGTCGCCAAAACCTAGCTAGGTGCTACATTGGGTAAGGATGGTGAGTTGTTTCACAATTGATGTGTTGATCTGGTTGCATAGTGAAAATGTCGATTTGGCTCTACGATGACAATGCTAGTCTGGTTGCATGGTGGAGACGTTGTATAGTTGCCCGCCAAGAGACGTCGAACCGATATAAATATTAACTTTTTATCACTGTGTACATAGGTGATAAAACGCTTTGGGTGGGCAAGGAAGCTTGCTCGCTACGTACGTGGGTAGCAAAACACCTTAGGAAGGCAAGGAAGCTTGCCTACATGTTGATGTCTGCATGGTGTCGTGCACAGTGGGCGAGTTGGAGTGGCCAAAAACATCATGGTGGACACAGAAAATGTCGATAGTTGAGACGTTGTGCCTATCGCCCATCTTCATAGGCATGTGCCAATGGAGGTAGGAGATTCTATCGGTGATTGTGGTAGCGACTGCAGACGATTTCTCCAACTCTCAGTCTTCACGGGGGTATATTATTGTGCCTAGCGTTGAGAAATTGTTGGGAGGAGTCTCTATAGCCGAGTAATTCTTGGTCGACGACAGAAGATGTCGACGAGCTGTGTGGTGTTGGTTGCAGCCATGGTTGCCTAGTTTGTGGATCTTTATGGTGCACATTGGCATGCACCTTCTGTATGCACTATGCACAGTGTGCACAACATAGCATGGCGGTGAAGAACAAGTGGAAGACACTGTCATTCCCACTTGGCTATCAGGCAGGCCTTGTCTTGCACCACATAAAGGAGGTGGCCAACCCTCATACCCGCCATGTGTGCCCTGGGTGTGTCTTTACGTGCCCTGTGCATGGTACATGCACGGTGCTTGCTACACGTGCATACAGTGCACTTAACTGCATGGGTAAGAAATTTTCTCTTCGATCATAAAATGTTGGGTGCATGTGTTTTATGTGCACAGTGCTCTTAACCATATGAGTGAGAAACGGTTCTCTCACTTATTCTTTTTTCTTTTGTAACAGTATTATCCAAAGTAATAAAATAAAAATAATGACAGATGAAAAGGTTGGGAAATCTTATCTGGTTATTCAGAGACGAATCCAAAAGCTAAAAAATCATCATTCTCCTACTTCCGGTGTAGAAAATAAGTCGATTACACAGATAACGCCAATTATTAAGTAAAAAATCGCACAATAGGCCGAACTAGGAGAAAATGTCATCCTCGACCCACATTGGTGACTCGAGCCTTGATGATGCGGTCTGAAGCCCATGATGATAGTTTGGGGTGTTGGTACAATGTCTGTATGTATATTCATAGTAGTAAATTGAAAAAGAATATAGAAAATATAAGTAGAAAATGAGACACATGGATTTACGTGGTTCAACACAAGACCCACGTCCATGAATCGTTTGGAGGGCAAATCCAATATAATAGAAGTATATTATAGTCTCTCACGATCTCTTGTATCTTACTGTACAATAGGGTCAGTGACCCTTTTTGGCCAAGAGAATATGGTCTCTTTGGAGTCTCTCCACCTTCCTATAGTCGCTCTTATCTTTCTATTATATCCCATTTAATGTGAGCCCTTGGAAGTGGTGAGAATGGGCAGCTTTATGTCACATCACCCTTTGCGTGTCTAACTTTCCCTCTTATCCTATCAACTCCTTTCTCCTTTCTTGCTTCCTGATGATGTCTTTCCAATGGACTGGGTCTGAAATGCTATATTGGGCCTAGTAGATTTACCTCCACTAGACCCATTTTTCTTTTTTGGTTCATAAATGTTTGATATAGCCTTACCAAAGGTTTTGACATATGATAGGTAAGTGACCAATACCATTTCAAACCACATATGCGACATTTATTTTCATATTTCTTTACAGACTTATTCTACAAGCCATTGTTTTCATCTTACTTTATTATAGTGTGGTCCAACTTCTAGTGCATTTCTCTTTAAAAAAACCTTGAGTATACTCCTCTTAATTTTGATTGTTTTTTCTATCACGCCCACGTCCGTACTGTGACCATGGTTTCCTTTATTATAATAAAATAATATTCTGTTCACTTCAAGAAATGAAGTAGTATGGGTTGGATGAAATTAGTGATTTTTCAATAACAGCTCGCTTTTATAGTCACTAATAAATAAGATATTAGTTCAAAATACTTAGTGAAGTTTCGCTCTCGATATTGTTGTTGTAGGAACACATCTGAGACATGAAATGTCGTATATGTTTTTTTTAACATATCCTCATCACTGACTTTTTCTCCATACAATTATAATTGTGAACTAATTTTAAAAATTGTAGAGTTGTATTTACTAATGGTCTTAAAATCTTGCAACCTCAGATGTATCAAATCATAATGAGGTTTTGGGATGATTATAGTCTTCTGGTACTCGTATCTCTCGCTTAAACTATCTCATATAATCAATAGATTTTTTTATTGTCAGGTACTCAATTTACATTTCTTCATACAAATGGTGGCAAAGGAAAATTGTTGCTTTAGCACGATACTATAAAGATGTTTTTTTTTTTTTTTGCCTTAATAGTAATTCTAAGATTCATTACATCAAAATAAATCTAAGCATCAAGCATCTATAATAAATAATTGTTACCATAAACATCGAAGGTAACAAATTCAAATTTCATAAAATTTGACATGATCTATAACAAATATATTAAGTATTGAATGAGAAAGAAGTATTCAAAATCAAACTAACATATAAAAGACAATAATATTTATCGCATTAATATGATAACATTCTACTTTATAAAATATCACATAGATCATATCAAGATTTTATAAAATGATATATATCGCAATAAGCATATATATGAATATTGATAGAAGAGAAGCTTACCATAGTTGGAAAATGTTATGCAAGTATCTTGCCTAATATGAAAAAAAAAAAAAAAAAAAAAAAAAAAAAAAAAAAAAGAACACAACATTTGGTTAAAGTCTTGTGTTGATAATATGTTGTAAAATTAAAAAGAAGTAATAAGAGAATTGAAAGATTGTAATGTAAGACTAGCTCTTCAAGAGGTTAATATCAATCTTGCTGGGGCGTATAAGGGAAGACTGCGTGAATCACACTCAAGACTAAACAAAGCATGTCTAGCCTAAAATCCTGGCAAATATTCTTCCGCTAATTTTATATTTGCAACTGATACTCATTTTCAATTTCATAGCTGTACATTGTAATAGTACCATAAATTTAGCTCCAACGTTTGTATAATTCCTAAATTAGCTTCTCAACTATTGTGTATATAAGTTAGAATTTTGGTCAATGAAATGTGTGGGAAATTATTCATTGAAATCACAGTAATACCTATTCTTTTATAATGGGTACATTATGGCCCAATGTAGCCAAGACCCTCTCACACGCTAGACAAAAATATTTGAGTCTTCCCCAACCCACTTGCTCGCTGCACACAAAAGTTTAAGCCTCAACGCCAGCTAACATGGGTGGGTTTCTCACTTCTAGTGGGGCTGAGCCCATTCCTAGACCTAACTGTCACCCCTCCAAGGGTGGTCTAAAGTGGCAAGGCTGCTCCAACCACCATGGATGGTCAATTATTGCATTTGGAATGCACCCTAGGGATGATTTTGGCACCCCATTCAGTGTGACTATAGAGCCACCTTGTGCATAAATTTGCTCTTTCATGAGGTCGTTTATAGCCACCTTGCAATGTGTGTCAAGATGCTTCATGCTATTTTGGAAAGAGATTTGCTTGCAAGTTTGTTGTGTATGACCTAGATTGTTGATTTTAACCAATTACAAGAAGTATTTATTGGCCTATCCTACATGGTAGCAGAGATACTTTCCTAACCTTTGATTAACTGGGGAGATTTCTCTTGTGCATATTTAGTAGACTCCACTATCTCTTTTTCCTCCAAGTACAGATGTCAACGAATGTGAAATATGATCTTTGGGCTAGGGTTACATTCAGATGCTTCTGCTTTTATATTTGATGGATTCAAATCCCTAAAGTGTTTATCCAAACTCTAAAGTTTATTGCATTTCAAGCTTCTATATCCTTTAGGGTTGAATACCATCTTCTAGTAAAGATAAAATATTGAGTTTAGATCAATTTCAGAATTGTATTACATGCCATAATTTTGGTCAATCGAAGGTCACTCACACTTAGGCCTCTTGTTTACACTAGGGGTGTAGAACCGGGCCCCATTTTTTTTTTTTTTTTTTTTTTTTCTGATTCAGTCCAAAACCCGAAAATCTGAGTCAATCTGGGTGATTATCCGCCCATATCCAGTTTTTAAACCAGTTATTTGTAATCGGTTTCCTTTTTTAAGTAACAAATTTATTGATGGCATTGGTAACAAAAGCAATTACAATGCCATGCTCCTCCTTGTCCTCCTTCCTTTTTCTAATGGTTGTTGTGTGAATTCTTTGGTTCTCCTCGGTGTATGAATTGGTTCCAATCCCATGTGGTAGCTCAACCACGTGCGCTTCTTCAATGAGAAACCCAATTAACTAGAAGATCCTAAAAACATATAGAAGCCGGAAGCAGAGCAGTCATTAATCGAAGCAATTGGCGCCCAAAACGCCATGGATTTCTCAGAGCTTCTTCCACAAAGAAAGAACAAGGTCAAATTTAGTTTTTACGCACAAAATTATTGATCTTAAAGAGAGAAATCACGTGATAGTGCTTCGTCTTGATGGGAGAGTGAGCTAAAACAATGAAAAAGGAACCTGGACCGATTCCATTACTGATGAGAAACCAAAAATATCGTGTGCATATTGTGGTAACGACTGGGCAACTATTGTTGAGGGATGCCCATCAGTCGCTTTTGGTTTGATGAATGCAAATGAAGCTCGCAGCAAGAACCTGAACAAGTACACCCCCAACACTCTGCAAGAGTCACACAATTTTTCAACAAAAAGAATAAGAAGAAGAAGAAGAAGAAGATATCCGGTTACAATCCGGGTATCTGGGTCCAAATCTGGATATCCGCCTGGATTTGGACCAAATTAATCTGGGCAGATACCCACTCGATTTTTTAAATCCGCATCCAGATGCATAGCCCTAGTTTACACAATGGGAGGCGAGAGGTTGGAGGTAGCACTTTCCCCATATCCTTAACATCTATACTTGTTGAAAGCAAGACTTCATCCATGATTCCATCATCATCAGTATCCAATAGAGCACCTTCAAGATGCCAACTTTCAGTGTTCATATTCATTGTCAATAAATTTGTGATGGGTCTACATTCTTTATGTTCTGCAAAGGGTTTACCTAGAATCTTTCAACATTAAGGACCCACTCTTTCTAATAGCCTGTAAGACAATTAAAATTGGGCTTGGTGTTTCCTTGCTTTGGAACAACTCTTCTAGTGCTTATTGCTGATGCCGGGGCCATGGTCTCAAGTTGAGAAGAACCATTTAAATGGGCAAGTTGAAACTGCACGAAATAATTGCTCACTTCAATGCTTCAGCAGAGTTTGGTAATGAATCAGCCGATCAGTCTGACTCCTTGATATTTGCATGGAGAGAGTAAATTGCTAATAAAGCTATCTGTAAACTGAGGTTGAAATTGGTACGATCTGAGTAGCAAAGAAAATCTAGGTAGCAAAACAACTGTTTTTTTAGTTCTCATTTATTCATGAAACCTTCCCCATTTAATGATTGGTTGGAAAATGCAAACTAGAGAGCAAATCCTGCTTGCTGATATATACATCCTCGTTATGTGGTTTTTAGGGTAGGATTAGCAAAATAACTGTTTTCAAGAATTTTCAAAAATTTTCATATATTTCTTTCACAAATATCATTTAAACATAAAATACTTTCAATTTTATATCTTTAATTTTTGAATATAATCATTACATAATTATTATAACTTTTTTAAATTTCTAAACAAAACATAAAAAACAATACTACTTTTTCAAATTTTAAAACAAAAATAATATTAAAAATTTCAATTCAAATAATTTTTTGACTTCATAAAATTTTTATTTAACTTTTTCTCTCTCATTTATCAAAACCCACTAAAATATCTTAATTCAAACAATTTCACTACTATTCAGAGATATATTGAGATATTCTAATATTTTGTTTGATAAATTGAGACTATTTAACTACTTTTTACTAGTATTCACATATAAAAAATGATATTTATAGTCATTGAGTATATAAACATCGCACAATTCTTTTGAAAAAAGTAAGTAAATATAGAATTCACATGAACAAAAATAATTTTTTTAATAATGAAACATATTCTTTTTTAAAATAATATCATAGCGCTTGCACACTCTACGATTCTATATAGTATTACTCTTCACTAATAATTCACTACTATTATTTATTAATTTTTTATTATTATTGACAGATTATATAACTAGCCTGTATCTAAATGGGCTCTTATTTGATACCTAAATCCGACGGCAACAACTCTTTTTTTTGTACTTCATAAGTAAGGTAGTTATTGAAAGTACTACAAAAATGCTATATATATATAAACCATAGGCTAGGCTATGATTGAGAGATTAAATTTCATAAGAAAATTGATCTATTGAATAGGTACAGCTTGAACCTTGCATTTGCAATTAATTATCATCAACCTCAGATCTAAGTTAAATGAATGTGGTTGAGAAATGATTAATTGAGTGACACTTTTGAGGACTGGGGCATCTATATTAATCAATCTAACCTCAACCGAAAGGACAGATGACATGAATGTGTAATTTCAAGTTGGGATATTGCCAGGTCACAAGCGATGTAAAAGATATGATTTCTTTTTTAGTTATTTTATTTGTAAGACGGTGGATAGAACACATAATTTAAATTATATCTTCTATATATAAAAAGTGTGTATGAAACGGAAAATCTTGTTTTAACGGTTTTTCTTGTATTTCCGTTAAAGTTAACACCGTTTGTTTAAATACGTGTGAATGTAATGGGCATATAGAATGAAGACATAAATGTTGAGAGAGATAACATTCAATGTTATTATATGATTTATTAATCACAATAATTACAATACTTAATAGTTTATATAATAATAAGTAATTAAAGATTAGTTATTATATTTTTCTCTTTCTCCTTAACATATACACGTGTATTAGGTGCATAAAACGTGAATTCCTAAGTATAATACATGTGTATTATACGTTTCATTAAATCAGATTATTGAGTATTCTAAATTTAAAAATCTCATATAATATATAATACAAGTGTGTTTGATCAAAGTGTTTTTTTTTTCCCATGGTAGTAGGACGTAGCTTCCACTAAGTCATATTCCACACGTAGGCTTGCTATGATGGGCACGTGACAAAGGTCGTGATCCTTGAGCTAATCAAGAAAGAGTAAATTCGGCCAACAACTTCAAAATATATTTTAGGATTTATATATATGCTATATATAAAAAACATTATACCACAAATTTTATAAAAAGATTATGTTTTAACTTTATGTTGATCTTGATCGATTCAACCAACAGCAAAATAAGAATTTCAATGTTGTCTCTATTGATCGTCTACAGGATTACATAAATTGATGAATTATAATACAAACATCAAACGACACATATTTTGAACTACCGTTTGTGTTAGACTTTTATTAAATTTTTCGTATACATCTTTGCTAAAATTATGGATGTTATAAATATGTATTAGATTATATGATATTTTGAACTAATTTTTTTATCTTCTCCAATATACCTTAAATTATTAAGTGACATCAATAATTTTTATAAAATATATATTATTTTTTACAAATAATCATTTCATAAAATTAGACAAACGTGCTTTGCACGTTGCTCCCACCTAGTATATATATATATGATAATATTTTATTTGTAAAAATCAAATTTTATTTTTTTAAAATCAAATTATGACATATTAATATTATATTAAGTGTATTTTACACATTGATCACTTATAAATATTTTTCTTTTTTCAGATAATTAATGCCATTGTATTAATTAATGTGTGTATATTAATTATTTACTTTATATTATCATTCTATTTTCATTCTACTAAGTAAGATGTTATACATTTATTATCATTGAATGATCATTTATTAGATTCTTTTTTATCATATAATTGTGATGAATGTTCCATATCTTACTTAATAGAATGAAAGTATGATAAAAATATGATGTATAGTAACATTACTATACATAAGCGCGCGTGTACGCGCGCACATATATATATATATATATATATATATATATATATATGTATATATGTATATGCATATGATCATCATCATTGAATATGTTGTGAACAAAGCCACAGAGAGTTATTTTCTCCGGGCATTGTTTATTTACTTCCCTCCACTTTATCGTTTTAATTTTATGGTTTGTAACTTTTTGATCATATTGATTTATCTGATGGTTTTTAATTTAATAGATTAATCATTGACTAATATTACATAAAATTGTGGAGTGCACAGCATCGCACAATAGTTTTGAAATTTTCTTTTTATGTGAGTTCTATTTTTACTCACTTTTTTAAAGAAATTACATGATATTTGCGCATTTCACGAATGCAAATATCATTTGAGTGAAAAATAATTAAAATGCAACACAACAATTAATACCATGATAATATTCAAAATAAAAATCAACATTTCTCTTATTTGAAAATATATTTGAGAATGAAACATAAGAAGAAAGAACAAGGAGTAAATGTTACATGGCCAGCATTCTTTAATAGAATTATGAAGAGACAATTTATATTATTTTTCCATATCATTTAAATAGTTTTCTTTTTTTAATTTCTTTTGAAAAATAATGGTATCACTTTGAGTAATATAAAAAAGAGTAATCTTACATATAATTATGGAGTACGTAAATGTCGTGTAGTCGTTATAAAAAAAAGTTAAGTCTATTATTAAAAAATTAATTTATTTTTATATAAATTCTGTATTTATTCATTTTTTTAAAATGATTACATGGTATTTATACATTCGTAATTACAAGTATAATTTCTCAATTTAAAAAAAAAAAAAAGAGAGTAAATAAGAGAAAGAAACAATTATAGATGAAGAGAAGTTCTACTCATTTGCCTCCTTCCCACATACATCACATGAAAATGGTGATGTGGCTTTTTGTCTTTTAAAAAAAAATTAAACACATGTGTTTTAGAGAGACCCTAAATACCCAAATCGGTATGATGGGTGGATTTCAAATTCCCCCCCCCCCTCCCCCCAAACGTTCTTCCTCCGCTAGCCTTCATGTCTGCCACCGTTTAGGACCGCTGACGAGAATGATTGATCGATGAGAATGTAACCACGATCAACCCATCGTATTCAACTCGCATCCACGTTCAACTCGCATCCACGTTCAACTCACACATGTTTTCTCTTTCTTTTTCTTTTGTTTTTCTTATGCCCCATAAGTTTCTTGGTGACCTTTATTCTAGACAGTTTTGCAAAAGAATTTCTAAAAAATGGTTGAAGATGAATGATGGTTATAGGCCTCTAGATTAGTGCTTGTTGTTCAATTCTACGTGGGGCTCTCATTTGAGAGATTTATTGTCCTTTGTTAACTCGAACAAGGGGAGAGGGATTTGGTGAGGGGAGAGATTTCTAAGGGGAGGGAGAGGAATTCAGATTCAAAGGGTAGGAGAGGCACATGAGAGAGGGATGTTTGTTTTAGTAGACCGAACTCAAGTTAGACCAGGTTTGTCACATTAGTTTCATGTGGTGTATGATCTATTAGGAGTAGATTTTCTCATAGATGAATAGTTGTTATCCAAAAGGAGATAAGAAAACACTATATCAAAAAAATGTATTTTGCATATACTAGTTTACATGCATAAGCCGATGGGCATAATTTTTTGGATCTTTGTTAGTCATTTTATATTGAGAAATCATATTTGAAGTTGTGATATATGTAAATATTACATAATCATTTTTAAAAAAATGAGTAAATATGATACCCACATAATAAAGAATTAATTTTTAATAGTAAACTCCACTCTTTTTTAAAAAGATTACATAATACTTATATATATATATATATATATATATTTTAGAGAAGATGACGGTGTCTCAATTTTATTGATCGTCCTTACTTATGGTAGAGAAATACTATGGTAATAATTAGGACGGACACTTAGAATTTACACATATTCAATAAATAACAACCCATACATTAAAACAAACAAACTTAAATAATAACCAAATATGATTCTAAACACAGAAATATTAACCAAAATAACCAACCCTATATAAAAATCTATAAAAATAAAAACTATATTAGACGTAACGAAGGCTTCCCTGAATATTCCATAAGAATTAAACCTCGCAGCACTTGGAGAGTCTCTGCCAAGTAGGTACAAACCAAATCTAAAGCTGAATTCCCTTTTTTTGCCAACCAATTTACCACTTTACTTCTCTCTCTAATAACATGGTGCGCAAAAAAAAAAAAAAAAAACCATAGAGTTCAGAATGTTAAAAACTTCCTCTAATTTTTTTTTTTTTAAATACCACACCTCGTATCTTGCACATCACTTATGTAATTCATGACTATTCCAATATTACTCTTTTACATTTACATGCAAATAGAATAAACCATTCTGATTGCTCGAGTGTTGAATAAAGAGTGGAGATTTTTATTTTTTATTTTTTTATGTGCCATTAATTATTTTGATATACATTGGATTACAAATTTACAAATCACATGCGTAATTGCTTGGTCCCGTTTAAGCATATGTGGGAACCACACGAGGTTGAGTTATCCCCGAAAAGTCTGCATGGACATAAATATTTACTGCAATCTGAAAACCACGTGGTTTCACGCTAAAAGTCCACAAATTAGGCTGACACATGCAGGAAGAACAGCAAAAACCAAACATCCTCCAACTAAAACCACAAACACATTCGGGCTCCGGCGTTTGATCATTGATGTAAAGAGTATATAGTTCATCCGTGAATTAAAGGAAAATAGGTTATAAAAATTAATAAAATAATAATAAATAATTTATGAATAATAGTCATCTGATTGATCTATTTTCTAATTTAATTAAAAAATATTTTTTTTATTGGAAAAGAAAAACAGTTTAGCAAGCGCAGCGGCACCTTTCATGGGGAACAGAAAGATATGGGGTTACACTTGTGCAGTACTTCCCTGTGTAGCCAGAATCATTATAATTTTCCCTTGTCTTTTGACTGACTATTGTGGTCCGTGGATAGCATTTTGCCACTTGGGGTAAATCAGTTTGGCTATGAAGACCAAGCGTAGGAGTTAAAATAAAATTATTTAAAAAAATAAAATTTATTATTAAAAATTAATTTTTTTCATGTAAATTTTATATTTATTTATTTTTTAAAAATATTGTACAATACTTTTACATAATTATAAATATTATTTTTTAATTAAAATGTAAATAAAATAAAATAAAATAAAATAAGGTGGGTTGTTGCATATAATTGGCGGTAGCTTTTAATAAACTGGTTTGGAAGTCTAAACATGGTTGATTTCAAATACCCAGACGTGGCTTAGGGCTTGGAAGAAAATTATAATAAAGATATATAGTTTATGAGATCTTATATTTTTTATAAAAGAGAGATTTTTACTCTTTATAATAAGCTTTTAGAGTACAACCTTTGACTCCAATTGTATTATTAATTAATCCTTTTAAAATATAGGTCTATAAGAACATCTCTTGAAGATCTAAATCACATAACTTATATTTTAAAAAGATTAATTAATGATACAATTGAACCTCTATTGATACTTTATAAAGAGTAATAACTTATCATTCACAAGCAATGTGCGATCCATTCACCACCTACCTTTATCCTTATTATATAAGATATCACAATCTCCCCTTCTATATTCCTGATATTCTCGTCGGGCCAATATGCTGTAAGTGACACGGTTAAAATTTCACATTTCTAATTAGGATAGGCTCTGATTCAATTTGTAACACCCTAATAAAATGTCCAAACTACATGATTTATATTTTAGAAAGACTAGTCAATGATATAATTAGAACTTTAATAGAATTTTATAAAGAACAATAATTTATTCTTCTCAAATAGCATAAGATCCCATTTACCACCCATCCTTATATGGATTATCACAATTCATAATAGTCTCATATAATGCAACATATATATATATATATATATATATATTTTTTTTTTTTTTTTTCTTTTGTAACGTCTTTAGGTAAACCAATAATTTCTGATTCTGAAATGTCCCAAATTTACCCGGTAATATGGTGCAAATATTTCCCTGTAAATTTCTAAATCACCTTCCTTTTGACAGGGAGGAAAGTTACTTTCTAGACATGTGATGAACCTGATGATGATGTTCTGCCATACTTTGTCCTTGGACTGCAAGATTTTTCGGAGTAGTTTCGTAAAAAGTCTTGGTTACCCCACATATATCATAAACCTAATTATCAGATTTGCATATGACCCATGGGCCCTACTGTCATTTCGTTCCAGTCAAATTTATAGTCAAGGTAATGAAGACAAAACATTAAAAGAAGCAATATCCCCCACTCCGCACTTACGCTTCATCATTAACAAAACAAAACTCTTTTTAATTAAAAGAGCAAACATTGTTGTCTTTTATGTTGTCCTTCCATTGATCCTCACTATTTGCTTACTATTGAATTTCAAACGTAACGCATTTATTTTTTTATTATCTAATAATAATATAATTAGAAATTATTTATTATATTTTATTTATAAACCTATTATCTAATACTACATCATACGATAATAAGAAGATAATAAGAAAATAGATGAGAAATAAATTTTTTTTTCTAAATTTTATTTTAAGTCGGTACATAGAATATATTATACAAATTATTTAAATGACAATATTTAATTTGTAAGATTTAAATTTAATTTTTATTTTAAAATCAAATATGCGATATAAGCATTTTATTAACTGTATTATTCACACCGACTTATAAATAAAAAGTTTATATTATTGGCCTAAAAGCTTAAAATTTCTCATATCAATTCCTCCATCCATTGTCAATGAATTTAATTCTCCTCGTCTTTTCTTTTAATCTATTGCATAGCATATATTTCGAGTATGAAATGTATTCACAAAAAATTAATCCTTGAAAGCTTTTGAATTATTAGATATTTTGCACTTTTACTTGTATAAATATATATATATATATAAAGAATTTTTGCACTTTACATCTCGAAATATTGAATTTTGTATATTCTATTATTTAATGAGAAATGATAATTATAGTTGTGAGTGTGTAAATATTACACAATCACTTTAAAAAAATGAATAAATATGGAACTCATATGGATTTTTTTTTTTTAGAATTTTGCTATATACAAGTACAGTTGTGTACTAATCTGTGTATCAATATTGATTTATTTATACTTAAAATTTAAATTAACATTATTTTCAATAAAATCTACTTTTTAACCAATCACATCACATTGATGCACATATTAGTACACAGTTATGCTTGTAACTATATTTTGTTCTTTTTTTAATAATAGAGTCTATTTTTTTTTTCAAAACGATTGTATGATACTTCCAAACTTTACGTCTGTATATAATTTCTCTTTTATATATATATATATATATATATATATATATATATTCAATTGTATACTTTACAATTTCGTCTAATTTTGATAGTTAAAACTAATTAAAATAAAAGACAGTTAACACGATATGACCCTAATGATCAAATCTTGATAAAAGTTGTAAATCTTTAATTTTTTAATGACTTAAAGACCTTAATATGAAAATCTTGATAACTTACAAAATACAAACCTCAATGTAAGATTTATTTATCCTATACCCTCATGTCTTAAATTGAGTTTGGTCCCCTCATTTTTATTACCTTGAAAAATAATTATTTTTATTATATTTACTAATGTTTATAATTTTTTAATAATTTTTTTATTTTTTAAAATGACTTCCAAAAATTAATAAAATTATTTGCTATATTTTTAAAAAGAAGATTTAAAAAAAAAAAAAAAATAAACACATTTTCCTTTGCTATGTATGTTCTGATATTCATATATTTGGTAGAAGGATGCTGCTACATCCATCGACAGTGGCTCACCAAACTTTTGTACGATGTTATTAAATTATTTTATTTTATTTTATTTTAGTTTATGTTTTAAGCATTTTTTGTATTTTTTTAAATAAAAAATAAAAAATATAATACTAAAAAATAAATAAACATAAATTTTAAAAAATAAAAATAAAACACATCTCGATAAGAAAAAACAATAGACACATTTTCTTTGCTATAAAAGAAAAATCCTTAATAAAATAAAAAAGAAATCCTTAATCGACAATGACACGCGACGATTCTGTTAAATTCTGTCTTATACACATTCTAAGCTGAAAAGCGAATCTCATCTCTCTCAGAGTCATATATCAGTGATCAGTATAAACGTGATGCGAAGGACAAATTGATCACGATGCCAGGGATGGGATTTCAGGGGCAGAATTCCTCGACAGGTGCCGGCTCGAGAGCTCGCAATGCTAGTAGCCCTGACTCCGTCATCTTCACTCTCGAATCCAACTTCTGCAGCCTCTTCTCCTCTGCTTCCGCCAGCGTCGAGCGCTGTTCTTTTGCTTCAGATGCCCACGACCGCGATTCCCTGGCATCTGAAATCTCCCTCGTAATTCCAATCCCCCCGCCCAACTATATGTGTTTGAACTTCATAATTCTGGGATTCATGCGATCAACTTGCATGCTTGCTTAGCTGATTGCATTGCGCATTTGAGCCCAGGCTCTCCTTTTCCGCTTCTTCTTTGCATGAACTCCCAGATTCCTAGTTGACAAACTCTGCTTCGCACAGTTTAAAATTATTTGATTTCATTGATGCAGCATTTGGCAGGAACTGACCATGGTGATCACCACGATAGCTCGAGTGGTCCAGATCTAGACCCGGATCCGAACAAACGCACAGGACTCAACAACTACAATAAGCACAGTCGTTTCTTCAGTAAAGGAGAAAATGCCAAAGGTATTGTTCAAGTACTGCATATTTTCGCCATTTAAAAAGAGAGAAAAAAAGGCTATTTTTTACGCCGCCATAAAAGCACAGGAAAGTTTCAAAACTTCAGTACACTCTTCACTGTTTCCTTGTATCTTACGCAGTTCTAAAGGAAGACAGCGACGCAGATTTTGAAGACAAAAATCAGCCTCTAGATTCTGCAAGGAGCTCCTTCTCTCTAGCTCTCAAAGGTACGCTTCCTTCACAAGACAAACTGAAATCTTTTGCTTTTGCTTTTACCTTGTTTATGTTAAGCATTTGATTTGTACAACTTTTTCCCTTCGTCTACGCAGAATGTCAGGATCGGAGATCCAGATCTGAAGCTCTATCCAAGAAGCCAGATAGACGAAGACCTGCTTCATTGGATCTCAACAATGTTACCGTCGCCTCCTCTTCGCCGCGGCTGGCAACCATGAAAAAAAGTTCGGCTGTGTCGTCTCGCAAGTCCGGTTCGTTGCCGAGTCCCGGGACACCGAATTATCGTCAGGAGGGCATCGGAATGCAAAAGGGTTGGAGCTCGGAGCGTGTACCGATGCAAACCAGTACTAATCGGAGGCAGCCAGCAAACGTGGCGTTGCTACCTTTCAATAACGGACGGTCGACGTTGCCATCGAAATGGGAAGATGCAGAGAGGTGGATTTTCAGTCCGGTTTCCGTAGATGGTGTTGAGAGGCCTTCGATCCAGCCACAGCAGAGGAGGCCAAAGTCTAAGAGTGGTCCTCTCGGTCCTCCTGGGGTAGCATATTACTCTATGTATTCGCCAACTATGCCGATATTTGATGGGGTTAATGTTCCAGCTTCTCCGTTTTCGGCTGGTGTGATAGCAGCAGACGGATTGGTCATGCATTCTAGCAATGTTGGGGTCTTTCCTGTGCGGGCAGAGCCTTGCATGGCCCGTTCAGCTAGTGTGCATGGCTACTCTGAGATGCTGAGTCAATTATCGTTGCCTGGATTACAAGGTACTTCTAAATTAGCTCCTTTAAGCCTCACTTCCTTTAATTAGTATGTATTAGAAATAGAATTTGCATCTATATTCAGACTTAGTTTAATATCGTTCATGGATGTCACTGTCAGCGTGAAGGATGTCAATTCCTTTTAGTAAGGCTTTTTGCAATCTGCACAATTTCCGCATTCCTTCTGTGGCTTTGTAATTAATGCTGGTCGTAGAAAGTTCATTAGAATTCTCATGACATCTGAAGAGTAGAAGAATTTCAATTTTGGGTAATAATACCTGCTTTAAATATGTTAAGCCTAATTCTATCCTTATCTCGTAAGATTCATCTTTCTGATCTTGAACTATTTCCCTTGGTTCAAGCACAGATGAAAAGTTTGATGGGCTCAAGGATGCAGGCACTGATATATCTCGTGGTGTTTCAAGAAGAGACATGGCGACCCAAATGAGCCCAGAGGGTAGCAGTCACTCATCTCCTCAAAGAAGGATTTCTTTCTCTGCCTCTATGCCATCTGCCCTTCCTATAATGGATTTGCAGAGTGTCCCATCCTCTAAAATGGAAGTTAGAGACGTCCAGGTAGATGAACATGTCACCGTGACAAGGTGGTCCAAGAAACATAGAGCTCGATTTCCTGGGAGGAGCTCAGAGAAAGTTGATGACTGGAAAAAGAAAGGCGTGGATGCTCAATCTTCAGATTTGGATATAAGGAGTATTTCAAAGTATGGATCTTTGACCACTTTATTACTTGTATTTCCTTCACTCTGCCAGGACATTTAATGATAATATGAATTGGAAATTTTGTTAAGAAAAAAATTGCCTGGAGATATCAAATGGTGCAAGGCTATCTTTCTCAACCGTTGCGATATCCTCCAACAATAAATCTTTAAGTTGCTCTTCTTGCTAATGTTGTCCCTTTGTAAATAGTTTATCCATGTGTGGTGAAATAAAAAGGTTTGTTTTTAATGTTGTGACTCTGTTGTATTGTGAATTTTTGGATATATCTTACTATGAAACAGTTGAAGACAATGGTTGTTTAACAACCCGAGCTTCAGCTGGTTAAGTGTCCAAATTGTATAGTTAAGAGCATGCAATTTCCTGTCCTAAGATATTTAGTCCATGGATTCCATCATTTATAAGCGTTAATCATTAGTGTTTGACCACAGTTTCAGACCAGAAGATAAATCTCACCAAATGGCAGCCATGAAATGTATGCAGATGCTTATCTACTCTATATTAACGTGTCAATGCTCGTAAATTTTTCCAGGGTGAAAAGAGAGGAAGCCAAAATCACTGCCTGGGAGAACCTGCAGAAGGCAAAGGCTGAGGCAGCAATCCGAAAACTGGAGGTTATTTTCTAATGATATGTTTCTTAATGTCATTTTATGAAAACAAAGTGAGCAGTGGGAGCTGCTCACTATGCTGACTAATGTGGCAATTATTTCTGGAGGGGTAATTGGCTGGTCAGCATTGATGACGCTTGCTTTGCAGAACTCGCTTGTGTGGCTTCCCAGTTACCGAAAATAAACTTGAAAATATGAAAACGAAAATATGAAAACTTTTACCCAATAATCAACCCTTGGTTGTGAGAGATGTTCGCTTTTTTATTTTCTCCCTATGTGATTTGAATTCCATATATTTGTTACTTTGGTCTACTCTAGCATTATTTTAGTGTCAATGTAAATTATCAAAATTTTAGAGTGTGTTTCAATACATAGGAAAGTTCGAAATTTAGGTTAGCCAAATTGTCTTTCCTTTTGATGGGGAATAGCATGTCTCCCACCTAAGCACGCTGAACCTACTCTCTCTCTGTTTTTTTTTTTTTTTTTTTTTCAATTTTATAAATTTGTTGAAATTTGAAATTGTTGCTAGTGACTTTTCCTTCAAGAGTTGGTGATTATAGGAAGTATTCAGCTGTGCCTTTGGACTGAAAATTGAAGGAAATAGGTTTATAGAGTATAGGCACATTTTTTTTTTCTTTTTTCTTTCTGTTTTTGTAAAGATGGAAAAGGTATCTATTCATGAGATTATTTTAGTAACATAATCCTCGTTGGGGTATATGTGCCAAACGAAACGTGGTGGTGGTAATGTGCTTTTTACAGAAATCTTGTCAAGCATGCTTTATGTGTTCTCATTCCGCAAAAGTGGGCATGAGCATTTGGTTCTATCACCCTTTAATCATTTTGTTTTTTCAGATGAAGCTGGAAAAGAAGAGATCATCATCCATGGATAAGATAATGAACAAGCTAAGATCAGCTCAAAAGAGAGCCCAAGACATGAGGAGCTCGGTTTTGTCCAATCAGGCTCATCCCAGTACTTCCCATAAGGCTCTATCATTCCGCAGAACCCGCCAGATTGGCACCTTGAGTGGTTGTTTTACCTGCCATGCTTTCTAATGCCTCATCCAGCCATCTGTTACTCTGTTTGACCAATAATCGTGGGTACCTTCTTTGTAGAATCTCAAATTCAGAATTTGATCCGTGTAAAAATTTCTCATATTACATGCATGTCCTTTGTATGGAGTTTCTTCCACTGAATAATTTTTAGACATATCTATTGCAGTACCATCTAAAGCTGAAACTTGAGCTAGACGATTATTTCTATTCATGAATGTACAAACAATGAGCACAGATTTACTAGTTACCGGAGAGTTCTTGTTACACCCACCCCTATCACTTCTTTGTAGTCTTGATAGTTGAAATGCATCTGAACATTGCCATTGAAGATAGGAGCATTTGAAGACAATCCCATCCTATGAAATAGCCCGAAATGTTTTAACATCATGCAGTGGGCATTGTTTCATAATTTCTTGGAATGAGATCTTTCTGAAAAGACTGCTAGTATATGTTAAACACTATTACATATGATGGTAAAACTCTCTCTGTACATTGTCCTGTGCTCCCAAGATTACTCATGGTGTGCTGTTTCTGACCAGGTTAAAGTCTTATGGAAAATGGAGTGCAAGAACATAATTGAATGGTGTACAGAAGTGGACAAATATTATTATGACACTAATTTGGTGTCAAATTGTGTTTGTGGTGGACTAAAGCACCAATACCTCCATCAAGTTCCTGATAAGATGCGAGAAATCACAACATTCTTTGGGGATTTAATGGATAGTAAGACATGTATGTATGTAAATCAACCTAGAGTTTTCCTTTTCACATTGAGAGCTTGTTGGATAAATAGAGATACAGTTCATCTGGTTGACCTATAATTTTCATCAAAACTTGGAACTGAAGAACACTCATTACATTATTATGATTTATATATAGTAATTTATGTAATTCTAGCATGATATAATGTACTTCCTTACCGCTTTGTCTTTGATGTAAGATTCAGTATGAGGTCTTGATTCTATAGGGTATGGTTCCAAACTTGCTTCTTGTATTCTAGGTTTTCCAGCATTTGCAAAACAGCAGACACGAGACATGTGCCTATTTTCTGGAGTTGTAGTCTGATAGGGGAAGAAGTTACTTCAATTTCATGACCCGTTTAGTAGTTATTTTCTTGAGTTCCAGAATTAGTGACATGTGATCTTTCGTACCAGTCTTACAATCATTAGCCTAGTTTTCTAGTTGATAAATTATACACCAAAGACTGCATTTTCTTTCCCAACAATTTGCAAGGATGCTGCCATTTAATAAGGAGAGGTTTCCCAACCTTTTTTCTGTGTAGTTTTGATATGGGTAATTCAAGAGTCTTTCTAATTTTAAAAGGAAGGGTTGCTTTGGGCTTAATCATAGAATTTAATTGCAACCTCCACCTAGAAAATAATCCTTATAATTTCAAATTATTTCACAGGAACTTCATCAAATGTAGCTTTATTCCTTGCTAGCCTTATTCCCCCAATATATAGAACGAGAGAAGGAACAAGAGCTGCCAATTTAGATTTTAATTCCATGGAAATCAGGCCTCCATATATCAATAAATAACTTCTTGATTACAACGACATTTACTTTATTATGAGTGGTAAATATTCTTAATCTGCATTAAAGGCCTTAATAATAAATAACTTGATATATTCTAAGAGTGCTACCATGAACTAATTAGAAGTTGAACATGAATCAGTCTTCAACTCTTTTAACTTTATTCTTCTGGAAGAACTCATCTATACGATGAATAAAAGATGTTGGAGGCCTATAGTTCAGGACCCGAACGAGTGGCGTTAACATAATCTTGAGTAAGAGGTGCTCGCACTCAGGGGATTATTAATCCAATCACCCTAAACATTCTCATCAACCAAGTTCCACTGTAGTCTGAACCCCATATACATGGGATTATGAAACTTCGGATCACCTCCCAAAATGCCTTCAGATACTTGGGTATGGCCCATAACAATGAGAAGTAGTTCTCATTCGGCTCCTCCTTCAACAAAAGCTGGACTCAAATGGGATTCGTGGCATTAAACATGGTAATTGTAGAAAATAAACTTTACAAGCTATTTGTTACAAATAAGAAGTTAATATAAAAATGCAAGACTTTTGTATTTAGATTTTTAGATATTTATGTTCACATCTTCCATCTAAATTTGCACTTTCATACTTGCTTAGAGAGAGAGAGAGAGAGAGAGAGAGAGACCTCTTGATAGTAGCTAATGTGGTATCTGCATTTATGGAAGTGTTGAAAACATGCTCCATTGTCATAAGGGACGCAAGGAACAGGTCATTGCTGTAAGCATACCTATAATACTTCACATCAAACTCATCAAACTTTGCCGAGCTAGGCCTTCCAGCTATAATAATGGGGGATTCCGAATGCTGTTGATCTAGGCCTTCGAGCTATGGTTGGTAGATATAAAAAGAGGGCCTTTGCAGACATTAAATAGAAAGTGTGGCATAAGTTATAGAGCTGGAAAGAACAACTACTTTCATAAGGGGGTAAGGAAATTCTGATGTAAGTTATGGCCCTCTCCATCCCAACCTATTAATGAGTTGTTTTCTACTTCCAGGGAATATTTGTAAAGAGTTGAAGCTATGATGACAACCTTTTGGTGGGGTTAGAAAACCAATGAGAGGAGGATTCGTTGTACTAGTTGGGAGAGGATGTGTGAAACAAAGGCTAAGAGAAGTTTGGGTTTTAAGGATTTGCATACTTTTAATATGTCTCTTTTAGCTAAATAAGGATGGAGAATACTGTAGGCTGAAAATTCATTGCTTCATAAAATATAAAAGGCTAAATATTTCCTACAAGGTTCTTTTTTTTTTTTATTCTAGGCTAGGCCACAACCCTTATTCACATGGAGAGGAATGTGGACAGTAAAGAAATGGCTCCTCAAAGGATGTTAGTGGCGGATTGGTGATGGTAAAATTGCAAAGTTGTGGTTTGACAATTGGGTTCTAGGGTATCAAAGTTTGCTGCAAGAAGGGAATGTGAGCACTACTGAAGCAAATGAAAAACTTAATACTATTATTGATAGTAACACAAGATGGTGGAATGTGGCTAAGGTTAGAGCTCTCTTAAATCCAAAAGTTGCCTTTGATATTCTAAAGATCATTATTGCTCCAAATGGACAGCCAGATAGATGGATTTGGGCATATAAAAGGAGTGGGCTTTTTAGTGTGAGAAGTGCATACAGACTTATTAGAGGGCAGTAGTAGGCCAATGTTGGGGAGTGCTCTTCTGCTACAAGGCAACAATCTTTGTGGAATGCTATTTGGTAGATGAGAATCCCACATAAAGTTTAGATTTTTGCTTGGAAAGCATGTAAAGAAGTCCTACCCACTTTGTCTAATCTTAGAAAAATGAAGGTCCTGATTCAAGATACATGCGGTTTCTACAATGTAGGCGTTGAAACTCTGCCTCTTGCTTTAATGTATTGCTCTCATATTCATAAACATCAGAGTAGCACATATCCTATGATTAGTGAGATGGAAGGGGAGATGTTTGTAATGGATATAGCCATGAGAATACATGAACTTGGAAGAGATGAAGACATGGCTGTGTTCTTTCTGCTAGCATGGGGATTCTGGTTTAGGAGAAACACGTTTTTGAATGAGTAGATCACTATTGAGCTACGAAGAGTTGTTAATCATGCTTTATCGATCTTGAAGCATGAGTTTACTGCAGTTCAAAAGGCCAGTGGTAGTGAGTTAAAAAAAAATTTATAACTGGAAGCCTCATGAGTTAGGTTTTTTAAAGTTAAACGTAGATGAAGCCATATTTTGTGATTTGTATAGAGCAAGAGTTGGGGCTATTTTAAGAGATGAACATGGGCAGATCATCATGGTAGCAAGCAAAGTTGAGCATGATGTTGTGGAGGCTGAGGATGTTGAACTGTTAGTAATTTTTAGAGGCCTTCAACTACGTGCTAACATGGGGATCAAAAAACTTATTGTTGAAAGTGATTGCTTGTTATTGATCCAAGATTTTCAAAATGCTGCTGGGTTTTCATTGAGACTTGGCCATTTTGATGACAGAAATCATGAAGATGGTGGTTTTCTTTGATGAATGTACACAAATTTCAACATGTTAGTAGGCTAGGCAAAGAAGTTGCTCATAGACTATCTAGGCATGCTTGGAATGTTGAAACACTTGAGATGTGGTAGGATTGTTTTCCAGATTTTCTTTCTCAAGCCATATGGCTTGAGATGTTTGTAATACTTGTTATTGATGAATGAAATTGCTCTTTCTATAATAATAAAAAAAAAAAACTTTTTTCAGCTCCTCGATATATTCCCCAAGCTGCTTGCTCCTAACCCTTGGCTGCCCAAATGTGTAAACACCTTCCAACTTCTCCAACAACCATGCCTCTATAAAGGAAGATTCCTCAAATCAAGTAAATGAAAATTAGCAAGATCAGTAAGCAAATAAATAGCCAAAAGTCAAGGCTCGATTTTCTTTGTATAGTCTGGAATTTTCTTTGTATCCGTTAGTCATAATTCTAGAAAACTTACTTAGAATAAACTCTGTAATTTTGTATAAATTTCTTCATACGATCAATTGAAAGTGTGAATATTTTCCAAATCTTGGCAGCAATACAACTTTACCCATTTACTCTTCAAAATTCATAATGGTATAAGGAGAGCCGTCCTCTAACGAGAACTCGATCCCCAACTCTGAAGCCAATCATAACCCGATTACAACACCACCATCCCCCATAGAAACTCCTCTCATTACTTTCAATATTGTCACCCAAATTAATGAGAAACTCACACCCTCAACCTTCCCACAGTGGCATGCCTAATTTGAAGCACTCCTCATCATGTATAACCTGCTTGATTATGTCACTGGAAATCATCCTTGCCCATCTTCCCTTGATCCCACTATCATCAACCCACAAAAACCTCATTGGATCTACTAGGATAAGCTTATCCTAAGTGCAATTTTGGCTTCTACTACCCCCACCATTACTCTTTTCATTTCCGTTGCCAAGACATCTACGGAAGCATGGCACAAATTGCATACGATGTATGCAAGCAAATCGCGCACCCACGCTATGCAACTCAAGGAGGCGTTGACAATGATAAAGAAAGGAAATCAAACAGTTCAAGAGTACCTGCACACTGTAAAGGCCCTTGCCAATGAGATCTCGCCGATTGATCATCCTATTTCGGAGGATGATCTCACTCTATACATTCTTAATGGATTGGGTAGTGATTTTCGTGAGATCGTAGCACCCATTAGAGCAAGGGAACGACCATTAACGTCTGAAGAACTCCATGATTTGCTCTTTGGCCACGATGCTTATCTTCAGCGTTTAGAAACTTCCACTCAGCAGCTGGTTGCCACGTCAAAGTACTCCCATCGCTAGTCTAGTTCATCCCACGGAGGACAAGGAAACAGGGGCTTCTCCAAATCAAATGCTTCTGGTTGAAACAGAGCCCTCTCAAAACCTGATGCAGGTTTGGCCCTACACTGTTCATCTGGAGGCCCAAAGACTAACAAGAAATTCACCAAGTCCAATGGGCAGCGCCAATACACACCAAAATGTCAACTGTGTGATGAAATGGGTCATATAGCAAAATATTGCCCCTGCTTGCAGTTCTCGGATGCAACTGCCAATTGTGTATCTACATCAATGGCCCAAGATAAAAAAATGGCTTATAGACTCGAGAGCTTCTCACAATATTAAATGAGACTTGGCTAATTTATCTGTGCATACTGAATATGATGGTACCGATGAAGTTGTCATAGGTGATGACTCAGGTTTGCATGTCTCACACATTGGTTCCTTGGTTCTTAAATCACCCACTCGTACCTTTCATTTAAATGACACTCTTTGTGTTCCTAGCACACGTAAAAATCTTATCTCTGTTCATCACTTCACCTCTCAAAATCATGTAGTTGTTGAATTTCATCTGTCTTTTTTTTTCTTGTTAAGGATCAGACCACGGGGGCGGTTCTACTCAGAGGTGCGTGTGAAAAAGGTGTTTACGTCCTCTTGTAATCATTGGTGAAAGTTCCTCGAAAAGTGGCTGCCCATGTTCATGAATGGACTTCAATCTATGGGTGGCACAAGCGTCTTGCACACCTATCAAATAAAATTGTTCATCATCTTGTCCAGCAAATTTTCTCTTCCAATAATTAAAAAAAAATGATTCTCATTTTTGCACTTCTTGTTCAGTCAATAAAGCGCACAAACAACCATTCCGGGTTAGGAAAAAAAACCATTCCGGGTTAATAGTTTGCAAAGCAATGCTCCACTTGATTTAATTTATACTGATGTTTGGGGCCCATCTAACACCGTTGGCATCGATGGATCTAGATACTATTTGGTTTTGGTTGATCATTTTACAAAATATATTTAGTTTTCTCCCCATGGAAACAAAATCTGGTGTTAGCATAATTTTTCCTCAATTTTAGCATTTTGTTAAAACCAGATTTCAGTCCAAAATCAAAAGTGTTTACTCTGATAATGGTGGCGAATTTGTTGCTCTCAAACAATACTTTGTAATCCATGGGATTAGTCATTACACCACTGCTCCTCCACACACCACAACAAAATGGTGTCTTCGAGCGTTGTCACCGTCATTTGGTAGAAACCGGTCTAACTCTGTTACATGATGCTTCCCTGTCCTTATTATATTGGCCACATGCATTTTCAACTGCTACCTATCTAATAAATCGAAAGCCCACACCTTTATTAAACAACAAATCACCGTTTGAGGCCTTATTCCACCAGAAACCAAATTATCTAAAGTTAAAGAAATTTGGTTGTCTGTTTTTTTCTCTAATTAGGCCCTACAATACCAACAAACTTCAGTATAAAGCCAAGCCCTGTATGTTCCTGGGCTATTCCACAACCCAGAATGCCTACAAATGCTTTGATGTTTAGGCCCAAAAACTATACTTATCTCGTCATGTTGTCTTTGCTGAAAATCAACTTCTCTCTCATTCTCAATAGCCCGAACCTTCAACATCCTCCCCGTCCACATCGATCATGCCACTCGGGCCACCTATCGCAAATCCAGCACCATCGTAACTCTCATCAGCGTCTTCAGGAGGTCTTGAACATCACACATCACCTCCCGGTAATCGTTCTCTCTTTGATTTACATGCTTTGAGTTTTTGCTCTTCTAGCCCTAATTCTTCAAATTTGACTGTGCATTCGGATTCCTCACAAAATCCACTCACTCACCTAACACAAAATCCCACTGTGACTACCGAACCCTCCACCAACACGAGTGTCCAACCCCCTCACTGAACCCATACAATGACTACTCGGTCAATGAACAATATTCATAGACCGAAACAATTTAACTTAGTGACAAAGCATCCTCTCCCATTAACCATAGAACCCAATTGTGTGAGTCAAGCACTCCAAGAACCTCACTGGAGAGAAGCTATGTTTGAGGAACTTATTGAGCTTATGCGCCATGGCACGTGGGATCTTGTTTCCCCACCCAATCACTGTAACCCAGTGGGATACAAATGGGTTTTTTGTGTGAAAAGAAAACCAGATAGGTCAGTTGATCGCTTTAAAGCAAGATTTGTTGCTAAAGGGTACAACCCACGTGAAGGGTTAGATTACAAGGAAACTTTTAGTCCGATAGTGAAACTAGCTACAATTAGGATTGTCTTAACAGTAGCTGTGATGCAAGGGTGGTCTTGGAGGCAACTAGATGTCAACAATGCATTCTTGCATGGTGAGTTTACTGAGACAGTATACATGGTTCAGCCACCTGGTTTTAAAGATGACTTTAAACCTAATCATGTGTGCAGGTTACGAAAGGCCATCTATGGTCTTAGGCCCTAGGGCCTGGTATTAGGCCCTTAAATTGGCAATCATTGGCCTTGGATTTCATAACTCCAAGGCAGACTCATCGTTGTTTATCTACAGTCAAGATTCAATTATCTGTTACTTATTAGTCTATGTGGATGACTTGGTGATAACTAGTAGTGATACGTACTTTGTTGTTGATATTATTCAAAAACTTGGTAATCGGTTCTCTATTAAAGACATGGGGCAGCTTCATTTCTTTTTGGACATGTAAGTCACCAAATATGGTCTTTTTCTATCCCAAAACAAGTACACTAGGGACTTTTTTTCAAAAATAAACATGATTGGATCAAAAGATGTCTCAACCCCATTGTCTACAACCACAACTCTCAAACTGGTTGATGGCACTTCATCTACTGATAGTATCGAGTTTCGAAGTATCATAGGAGGCCTTCAATATCTGTCTCTCAATAGTCCAGACATTTTTTTTTTTTTTTATAGTAAAGAAGCTGTCACAATTTATGCACAAGTCTACAGTCACACACTGGACATCAGCAAAGAGGCTGCTCAGATATTTGAAGCAAACAATTGTTCATGGACTTCACGTTAGAAAAACGTCCAGCTTTAATCTCCTGACATACTCGAATGCTGATTGGGCGGGCAATTTTGATGTTTGAACCTCCATTTCTGCATATATAAGCTTCCTTGGCATCAACCCAATATCTTAGAGTTCAAAGAAACAACGAGCTATAGAAAGATCATCAGCTAAGGTCAAATATAGAGCTCTTGCGAATGCAACTTTAGAGACTGTGTGGCTCTTATCCTTATTCAAGGAACTTGGTCTTCCACTATTGGCCCCACCAAAGCTATTATGTGAGAATTTGGGCACAACACATCTTAGTTTTAATCTAGTACAACAATCCCGAATGAAACACATACATATTGATCTTCATTTTGTTTGTGATATGTCCAACGTGGAATTCTCAATGTCCAACATGTCAACACTCAAGACCAGCTAGCAGATCCTTTTGACCAAAGTGCTGTCATGACAAAGAACTGAAACTCTATGGAACAAGATTGGTTTGGCTGATGGCAACTAAATCTTGCGGGGGCGTATCAAGGAAGATTCCTCAAATTAAGTAAATGAAAATCAGCAAGATTGGCAAGCAAATAAATAGCCAAAAATCAAGGCTGTCAATTTTCTTTGTACAGTCTGGAATTTTCTTTGTATCCGTTAGTCATAATTCTAGGAAACTTACTTAGAATAAACTTCGTAATTTTGTATAAATTTCTTCATACGATCAATTGAAAGTGTGTATATTTTCCAAATCTTGGTAACAATACAACTTTACCCTGTTACTCTTCAAAATTCATCAGCCTCCTCGTGCATTGCTAGTATAGTCACAAATAGAATGACTAATGCCCCACCCAAGCTGTGTTCTATTAATATAAAATTGGCTCCTTCATTCTTCTTCAATATTTCTCTCAGCCTTTGTCTTATTATATAATAAGCAAATTGTCTTTGGTCACTTGCTTGTTATATTTCTTTCAATAGACTTTGTCGGCCTTTTGTAGGCTGTGAGCTTTCATGAAGCCAATATGGACCTTATGGCTTGCCCACACCCTAAAGACTTAACAAGGATAGATCCAGATATGTCTACCATTCAAATGGATCGAATGGTTTGGTTCCAGTAAATGCAACCATGATCATGTTAGGGTTAGAGCTTGTGTCTTTGAACATAATGGCTTGAGTTGATGCTTCTTCTACATAAGTTGTGACAATTTAGCACCACATTTGTGTACCTTGTATTTTCATGTGTTTTAATTAAATAATTATTTAATTTATTAGTCATATCGGTTATCTTGTTTTAAATTTAACGTGATTTTTGTTTTATTATTTTGTGATTTCTAAGTTGTGAAATTTATTTTGATGTACTTTTTTTATATTAATTATTGCTTAGTATTTAAATTGCTCTTTACTTTAAATTATTTTGCTATTGGGTTTAATCATTTTATTTTATTAATATTTAGTTATAGTGTTTTTACTTGTCTTTAATTTATTTTTATTGTGACTTTTTATTTTAGTGGACTTTATTTTTCAATTTGGGCTTTGTTTGTGGGTATTTTCCCTTTGTTTTGGGCCCAGTCCGTGTAGCCTCTTGAAGCTTAGCCCATTTGCATTTCAGCCAGCCCTCTCTTCCTCTCCATACAATGCATTTTTGGCTTCAACCCTTAGGGTTTTAATTTCCTCTTTTTCTTCCCTGCACCGAATAGCCTTTTCTTTATCTCCATTTCAGTTTTCATCTCTTTTCTTCTGCAATCTGTGTGCTGCTACTGCTTCTCTTCTTCTTCTTCTTCTTCTTCTTCTTATTTTCATTTTTTTTTTCTTTCTCTTCCACAAGTTTGGGTTGTGCCGCAGTCTTCATCTTCATTTTCGGTTCTTCTTCCTTCGACAGAATCAGTATGTGCCGCAGCTCTCTCCTCCATTTTCATTATGGTCCAAGTCGTGAGCTCCGTGCTCGATTTTTTTCTCTCTTCCATCGTCTCTTGGTATTCCAAATCAAAGCTTGTGAAACTCCCTTTGTATTTCCACTTTTTTTTCTCCAAATCCTTGAGGTCATGCTTTGTTTTTTGGCCTCAGCCCTAACTTGTTTTTGGCCAAAAACTGTGAACCTTGCCCTGTTTTCTTTGGCTATATTTTTCTCTTGCCGTGTACCATTTTTCAGCCATCATTCTTGGAATTCATTATCTTGTAAATCAGCCCATTTACTTCCTCCAATTTCAATTCAAAATTCCTTGATTTCGAGTCCCATTTTCAATCTCAAACTGTGTTGTTTTGTGATTTTATTTGGGTTCACTTTTGGCGTTAATCGGGTGCTTGGACACTGTGATCTTCCAGAGTTTTGTCATTTCAACATTGTAAGTAATTTTTTCTTCAAAGAATTTTATGAGATTTAAATATATTTTTATATTCATATATTTTCTGCAATCTGTTTGGTTGTGCCAGGCCTTAGATCCGAGGAGTTTGGATTTTGGGTCAGATTTGGAGGATGGGTTGTGTGATGACCCATTTTTACGTGTATTTTCACTGAAGATGCTTTTTAATTTATTTAATATAATAGTTATTTTATTTTAAATTATTGTATTTTAAATTGATTTTAATTTATTTGATGTTGTGTTTAATTTATTTAGTCGTTTTATGGTTTTTAATATCGTTTTTGGCGGATTTGTTTTTGGTTTCCGGAGTGAGGATTGGACCTTATTTCTTTTCTTTTCTCTTTTTCTTTTTCCCTTTTCCCTTTTCTTTTTCTTCTTTTCTTTTTTTTTTTCTTTTTCTTCTTCTTTCTTCCCCGTTTCCTCCCTCCCGCGCGCTGCCCCTTCTTTTTCCCCTTACCATCACTGCCATTTCGGCCGCCCATTGTGCCGCCGTCCGGCGGCTGTGTTGTACACCACCCCGACCATTCTCTTCCCCTCCCACCAGAGTTCATCCCCACCAATTTTCACAGCCATCGGATCAGCCTTTAGCCGCCACGAGCCCCTGGAAGTCACTGCACCTGCTCTGTTTTTTCCCTGTCGCCGGTTGCTTTCGCAGCCCAGAACCACAGCTCGCCGGCGGCGTGGCCTACACCACCCACCCAGTTTTCTTCCCCTCTCACCGGTGAACATCCCCACCAAGTTTCACATCCATCCAAGCTACCGTTAGCCACCACGAGCTCCTCCAAGCCATACGACTTTTCATCGATTCCGGCGCCGTCGCACCACCTTCGGCCACCATCTTTTCACAGCTTCTTCTTCTACCTCTTTCCGACCTAAACCACCCATTTCCGACCTCGATTCGTTGCCGGAGCAGCTCCCACGAGCTCAACAGCCCCTTTTTGGCCTTCGACTGCCATTTCCACCACCACCTACGGCCAAAACTCGTTTCCTTTAACTTCATAAATATCTCAAGACCTTTCCATATCAATTTCGTGCCTTGGTTTGTTCCTGTTCAAAAGTAGGTAATTTATTACCCACTGCAACAGTGTAAATTACACTATTACGTTGCTTTTCCTCCGCCGTTTGCAAAGCCGCGAGCTTTCAAAAAATACCATATAGCGCTGTAAGTATTTTTCAAACTCTACTTTTAGATTTAAATATATTTTGCTCATTCAATAAATATTTATCTGTTGGTTGGCTGATTCCGGATTGAGTCCGAGGAGTTCGGGGGTTGGATGGATGGAGGACGGAGTTGCTTGATTTATTGATTTATGGTTAATTGATTGTTTTGTGCATTGAAATTGCATTTATATGGTGCATGCGCGTGCGTTTTATTTAATTTGAGAAAATCCTGTTTTATTGGTGTAAGTGGATTTTCGGGTGCGTGTGTATCACAATCTCAAGCCAGGATGAGGTATTATCTCGGTGGAACTCCTCTGGTCACTCGGGAGCGTAATAAACTGAGTGATGTCCCCTGGGTTGTCACTGGGCGACGACGGGAGCGGGGGCTAGAGGATGCTTAGCTACGAACGCGCCGAGCACGGAATCGAACATCGCTCTGCGCACTGACTCCGTGGCCCTTCGCTGGCGAGGGCTAGAGGATGCTTGGCTACGAATGTGCGGGCATGGAACTTAGCATCGCTCGTTTAGGTGTCACATGCGTGGTCGTTACCTGCAGTGTGGCACTGGAGCTAGGGTGTGCGGATGACCCCTAGCGGAGGTCATGGTGCATACGGATTAATTGGTTAATGGTTTGAGTTGGATAAGGGCCAAATGGGACTTTTGGCATGATATTTGAAAAGGTTATGTTTTTGGGCTAAATGAGATTTTTGGCGTGTGTGGAAAAAATATGATTTTATGGGTTTTGTGCATTGGCATCCTTTCATGCATATTGTTTGAGTTTTATATGTTTTTATCTGGTGATGTTTGGATTTTACTTACCTATGGCACCATTTTTGGTACCGTAGATTTTGGTGCAGAGATTGAGGATGAGGAGGATGCGGCTCTACCGGGGTGTTGAAGTTAAAATTAAAGTTTTGTTATTTGGTTTAAAACTATGTTTGTGTTTTGTAATATTCTATTATGTATGTTTTGAACAGTTTTGTATTAAATTAAGAAAAATTCTGGTACTTAGTTATTGACTTTGCTTTTCGCTGCGTATTTCTCATGCACATTCGTTACTTATACACACACTTGGCACACGTCGATAGGGTGATGACCCGTGATGTTATCATCCGGACGTCTCGATTTCTCCGTGTTCGTGCGTGGGGATTTGGGGGCGTCACAGGTGGTATCAGAGCGGTTTGGCTTTGGGTAAAATCACATGTCCCGTAGGTAGTACCAGAATATTTTTTTAAGTTGTGTTTTAAAAATTATGTTAAGTAAAGTTGCTATTAGATTTGTTGTATTTGTTTGAGCTTGTTTGCTTGTATATATTTATTTAGTTGTGTTATTGCATGCTGGTTTCTTTTTGTCTTCATGTTATGTGGTTTGGTTTGGGTTTTTGGTTTTATGTTATTGGTTTTATTTGTTTTTCTTAAAGGGGGTCAAAGGTTGTGTTGTGGCAGGAAGGCAGTATAATCAAGGATGCTATTATCAGGCATGAACATTTAGTGTAGTAGGTTTGAATTTTTAGCGATGTGGTTTGCTTGTATGATGTTGAGGTCTGAACGGAATGTCATGGTTTAGGCAATCTTTGTAAGGTGGGAACTCTCGTAGCAATGAGGAGAGGAATTAGCTTTAAGTCGCTTAAGATGATTGAGGTTAAGGTTTTGTAAAATTTATGTAACGAGGCTATAGTATAGGAGAGTGTAGGTTCAATGAACTTTAAGGATATGTTTAAGGGAATTTTATTTAAGGTTTGGGGTCTTTTGCCGCTGAGACCTAGAAGCGTTTTAAGAAAGAATTTAATGATCGCTTCTTTCCCGCTTCAGTGAGGCGGCAAAAAGTAAGAGAGTTCTCAAACTTAGTCCAAGGGAACATGACCGTGGAACAGTACTCCCGAAAATTTATAGAACTTGGGCGATTTGCTTCCCACCTCATCGTCTCGGAGGAGATGCAGGCCGAGCGTTTCCAGGAGGGTCTACGCCCTGATATACGCCGAATGGTGGTCAGCCACAGGATATCCACTTTTCAGGATTTAGTGGATGTGGTCACTCTTGTAGAGCAAAAGAAGAATCTGAATATGGGCTCCCCTCCAGGAAAAAAGAGGCGGAGTTTTACTGGTGAAGGAAGTAGTTTGGATTCGCCTCAGAAGTTTGTTCAGCGGGCTGGGACTCGACCACAAGCAGCCTCGGGAGTGCGTATGGGAGGACGAGTGCCAGTTTATGGAAGATGTAATAGAGCTCACGGAGGCAAGTGTCGTCTGGGTAGTAACCAATGTTTTGAATGCGGCCAAACAGAGCATCTTGCTCGTGAGTGCCCTAGTCGAGTTCAAGAAAGCCGTGGAGCTCGTCGCAGTGGTAGAACTAACCAGAGGCAATTAGCTCGGGCTCATGTGCGCAGTGACTCTTGGTACCGTTGGAGGTGAGGTTACGGAGACTCAGAATGTTGGAGTCATGGCAGGTATGGGTCTAATCTAATCTTTCGTGATGAATGCCTTGTGTGGTTTGTTTTTTTTTTTTTTTATATTATCGAGGCTTGGAGAGAATGGCATGATCTGGGTGATCTTTTAGGGAAGTAGAATAATTGAGTTCTTTGGTTCTGTGGAATTTATGAAATGGTCTATACCGTAATAGGTTGTAAGTTCAACAAATTTCAATGATAGATTTTATGAAGTTTCAGCAAAGTTTTAAAGTTTGGAGCCTTATAGATTTTAGGAAAATAAGTTTATGGTAATTAAGGTGTTAGGTTCGACAAGCTTTGGGGGAGGGGGGGGGGGAATAATTAAGTTTCGAGTTTTAGATTTCGTGATTCGGATGAGTAATTTGGTGGCAAATAGGGCTTTAGATTTTACAAGCTTTTAAGGTGAATGTTTTGGATTAAAGCCACCAATCTTGAGAATTTCAGAAAATGATTTATTATCTATTAATGTTTTAGAATTTGAAAGATTTAGGAGTCGATTGTTCTATTAAGGATGTAAGTTCTTTGATTTTAGAAGTTCTGAAAGATGATTCTTATTTGATTTAAGGTTTTAGAATTGTAGAGTTGAATGACTAATTTATAATAAGAATTGAGTTCTTAGTTTTACAGACTTAGTGCTGTAGCTTGATCTACTCTAGTGAGTGATTAGTTTGTAACCATTAAAATGGGGTTGATTAGAGTTGAGTTATTGATATGAAAATTTTTCTAGAGTAGATTTCTTTGAGGATTGGCGGTAATGATCTAGTTCGTGTAATTCTTTGAGGATTGAAGATATCGAGCTAGTTTAGAAAATAATTATTGTCAACTTGAGGTTGTAATAGCAGATTTTAGGAAATGATTTTTATCGATTCGAAAGATATAGGTCCATCAGGGTGTTGAAAATAGTAGATTTTGTGTTGGTATTGAATACGATTGAATTTGAGGCTATAAGACCCTTAGACTTTTGGGAATAGATTCTTAGCAGGTTCAAGGTCATTCTTGGTACCAAACTTTAAGCAATGGCTAGTTGCTGATTTAAGGATATAAGTTGAGTAGATTCAAGAATGATTCTTGTTGAGTTGAGGATATAAGTCCAGGTGATGGAAATGTGATAATGGATCACTTGTACGTTTGAATGATTTGTGGTGTTGGCTAAGAGTACATGAGATCGATGAGTAGTAATGGTAAGTGCGTATGGATTTCGGGGAGTGCTGGTTCTAGTCTCATCTATTTTTGGCTTGGTAGGAGTTGAAGAGGAATCTGTGTGATAATATTAAATTCAAGAGATTTTGGCTCTGGGTCGTTTGGTAAGTTGAACGGAATGTACAGTTGAATCGGGTTACCCATTGGGATGATGGTTTGAAACGACTGTTGTATTCATCTTGAGAATTAATTGCAACTTGAAGTTATAGGAATTTAAATTGGTGAGACTATACTTTTCTTTGGAGATCAAGTATCCAGTTGGGAGAATTGGAGATATGGTTATTTAACTTGAAAGAGATCGTTAGGTCACCATGTGTGGTGTATGAAGTAATAAAGCAGTAGGATCCATGAGTGTTGTTTAATAGTTTTTGATGGATTGAAGATTTAAACAGTATGGCCTGTCTTGAGATTTATTTGTGAAGTGCTATGAAGGAATTAGTTGTGCTAAAACTATAGTTTTTGAGAGTACAAGTAGGTGGGTAAGTTACCAAGAGCGTTTTGATTATGTCTAAGTGATGTCAATGGTAGTTTATAATGAGTTTGAACTATGGGATATAGGATAGAAGTTATAAGCGCTCTCGTTGGTTGGCCGGGAAGGACTTGGGCCTTTTGGAGATGTTCCTTATCTTTAGAAGAGACAAGTGTATTTTGGGATGGTGTTATGTGTTTTCAAATTGAGGCATGGAGGTTGATTAGTACTGGTTTCTGTCATCAATCAATGGATATATTTTTGCGGAATGTCGATTTTCGTTTAAGGCAGCGATGGCCAACTGAGGAATGAGTTGAGATTTGTGGTTTTTGGAAGTATATGATTTTCTATGGAAATGTGGTAAACGTTTTTTTGTGGTTAGGTGTGGATTGAGCTTGTACTTCATGATATTAATTTTTGAGGATATAGCCTTTATGTATGTTGGTGAGTTATCAAAGTGCGTGCGAAAGCATTATTTTTGGAGATTTTTAGAAGTTCAAATTTTGTATCGATTTTGAGGAATTAGTAGTGATTCAGAGTTTTAATGGGAGATTAATCTTTTGGTCATGCAAATTTTATTTATTGATGGTTAATTTCGGGAAGTGACTATTAGGTTACCAAGGTTGGAATAGGAAGAAAATTCGGAAGGTAAAGCAGAGGCGTCGTCGATATTAGCAATTTATGGTGTAAAGTTAATAACCATTGGTTTTGTTGGGAATTGTCGATGTTATGTATCTCTCAAATATGTTCGTAGTTGTATCTTGTATCTGTTTGGCACTGATGGTTAATCTTGCAAATTTCGAGGACGAAATTTGTTTTTAAGGGGAGAGGATGTGATGACCCATTTTTACGTGTATTTTTACTGAAGACGCTTTTTAATTTATTTAATATAATAGTTCTTTTATTTTAAATTATTGTATTTTAAATTGGTTTTAATTTATTTGATGTTGTGTTTAATTTATTTAGTCGTTTTATGGTTTTTAATATCGTTTTCGGCGGATTTGTTTTTGGTTTCCGGAGTAAGGATTGAACCTCATTTCTTTTCTTTTCTCTTTTACTTTTTCCCTTTTCCCTTTTCTTTTTCTTCTTTTCTTTTTTTTTTTTCTTTCTTTTTCTTCTTCTTTCTTCCCCGTTTCCTCCCTCCCGCGCGCTGCCCCTTCTTTTTCCCCTTACCGTCGCTGCCACTTTGGCCGCCCATTGCGCCGCCGTCCGGCGGCTGTGTTGTACACCACCCCCACCATTCTCTTCCCCTCCCACCAGAGTTCATCCCCACCAATTTTCAGAGCCATCGAACCAGCTGTTAGCCGCCACGAGCCCCTGGAAGTCACTGCACCTGCAATGTTTTTCTCCTGTCGCCGGTTGCTTTCGCAGCCCAGAACCACCGCTTGCTGGTGGCGTGGCCTACACCACCCACCCAGTTTTCTTCCTCTCTCACCGGTGAACATCCCCACCAAGTTTCACATCCATTTGAGCTACCGTTAGCCACCATGAGCTCCTCCAAGCCATACGGTTTTTCACCGATTTTGGCGCCGTCGCACCACCTCCGGCCACCATCTCTTCACAGCTTCTTCCCCTACCTCTTGCCGACCTAAACCACCCATTTCTGGCCTCGATCCGTTGCCGGAGTAGCTCCCACGAGCTCAACTCCGTTCAGCCCCTTTTTGGCCTTCGACCGCCATTTCCACCACCACCCACGGCCAAAACTCATTTTCTTTAGCTTCATAAATATCTCAAGACCTTTCCCTATCAATTTTGTGTCTTGTTTTGTTCCCGTTCAAAAGTGGGTAATTTATTACCCACGGCAACAGTGTAAATTATACTGTTATGTTGCTTTTCCTTCGCCGTTTGCAACGCCGCGAGCTTTCAAAAAATACCATATAGCGCTGTAAGTATTTTCTAAACTCTACTTTTAGATTTAAATATATTTTGCTCATTTAATAAATATTTATCTGTTGGTTGGCTGATTCCGGACTGAGTCCGATGAGTTTGGGGGTTCGGATGGATGGAAAACGGAGTTGCTTGATTTATTGATTTATGGTTGTTTGATTGTTTTGTGCATTGAAATTGCATTTACATGGTGCATGCGCATGCGTTTTATTTAATTTGAGAAAATTCTGTTTTATTGGCGTAAGTGGATTTTCGGGTGCGTGTGTATTACGACCCCAAGTCAGGATGGGGTATTATCTCAGTGGAGCTCCTCTGGTCACTCGGGAGCGTAATAAACTGAGTGACGTCCCCTGGGTTATTGCTGGGCGACGATGGGAGCGGGGGCTAGAGGATGCTCGGCTATGAACGCGCCTGGCGCGGAACCAAACATCGCTCTACGCACTGACTCCGTGGCCCTTCGTTGGCGAGGGCTAGAGGATGCTTGGCTACGAACGCACGGGGCGCGGAACTGGGCATCGCTCATTTAGGTGTCACATGCGTGGCCGTTACCTGCGGTGTGACACTGGAGCTAGAGTGTGCGGATGAACCCTAGGGGAGGTCATGGTGCTTACGGATTAATTGGTTAATGGTTTGAGTTGGATAAAGCCCAAATGAGACTTTTGGCGTGATATTTGGAAAGGTTATGTTTTTGGGCCAAATGAGATTTTTGGCGTGTGTGGAAAAAATATGATTTTATGGGTTTTGTGCAATGGCATCCTTTCATGCATATTGTTTGAGTTTTATATGTTTTTATCTGGTGGTGTTTGGATTTTATTTACCTGCGGCACCATTTTTGGTACCGTAAATTTTGGTGCAGAGATTGAGGATGAGGAAAAGGAGTCTGAGCTCGAGGATGCGGCTCTGCTGGGGTGCTGAAGTTAAAATTAAAGTTTTGTTATTTGGTTTAAAACTATGTTTGTGTTTTGTAATATTCTATTATGTATGTTTTGAACAGTTTTGTATTAAATTAAGAAAAATTCTGGTACTTAGTTATTGATTTTGCTTTTTACTGCATATTTCTCGTGCACATTCGTTGCTTATACACACACTTGGCACACGTCGATAGGGTGATGACCCGTGATGTCATCATCCGGACGTCTCGATTTCCCCGTGTTTGTGCGTGGGGATTTGGGGGCGTCACAGGTTGATTTATAGAGGTTGGTCGTGATTGGATATTTTATTTGGTTGATTATTGTGTCATGACATTCATTTCACTATCACATTCATTTTCATGTGTTATATATGAAAACTAGACTTTCGTGTGGGAAATGATTTTTGGGAGCGTACGTATCACGATCTCAAACCAAGATGAGGCATTATCTAGGTAGAGCTCCTCTGGCCACTCAGAGTGTGTAAAACTAAGTGATGTCTCCTAAGTTGTTGCTGGGGGACAACAGACTCGGACGAGATGTTAACGCTTTTGTGCTGACTCTATGGCCCCTCTGCTGGCAGGAGCTGGAGGATGCTTGGTCACGAACGCCCTGGGCATAGAGCTAGGCATTGCTCATTACAAAATCACATACATGGTCATTACCCATGGTGTGACGAATGGAGCCAGGGTGTGCAGATGGTCCCTAGGGGAGATCATAGTACATACGGGTTAATCGGATATATGGGCCATTTTTTAAAAAAATGACAGTTTTTGATAAATGGATATATGTGGGCCATTTTCTGGGAAAATAATAGATTTATAAGTGGGCCGTTTTTATGGAAAAATGGCGAGTTGCATTTTAAATGGACGTATTTTGGGCAAAATGGGATTTTTGTGGTGTGTTAAAAAAATGGTCATATTCAGGAAAAATAATGGTTTGGTCTCATGCATGATTTATGCATGTGCATGCATACATGTTGGTGTTTTAAATATGTTTTTATCTCATGGATTGTTTTGTTGGTTACTTACTAAAACTCATAATCTCACGTGGTATTTGTATCGTATGGTTCTATTTTATGGAATCATATATTTTGATCTAGATGAGAACGTTGAACCTGAGGTTTCGACTTTGTTGGAGGAGTGACTCGAGGTTGCTTGTTGGCTATGAGATTTATTTCCCCTTTATTTTGTAGGATAACTGTACAACCCTTTTTAAAGGCATTTTATTTTGGTGAGTCTGTATCTAAATTCTGATATTTAGTTGACTTTTTTATTTATTTATCCACTGTGATTTTTGTTATACACTTTCTACATGTACACACACTTAGCACTTGTCGTTTGGGGTGTGTGACCCGTGTTATCATCATCTCGGTATCATGATTCCAGCCTTTCCATAAGTGGGAGTCATATGCGTCACAATATTAATAGACCTTTTTGTTTCAATGTTACTCTAGCTTGCCAAAAATGAACAGATGTAATATATATTGTGTTATTCCAAGCATATAAGAAACTGGTCATTTCATTTGAAGTAGTGAGTTTGTTACAAATGCTAATTTGATTTATTTAATTATCATTTGTAACAATTGTGGCACCCTCGACCCCCACGCGTGATTTGGTAGAAGTCGTGACACCGGAATGATGACCACATGGATCACACACACCCCAACGCCATGTGCTAGTGTGTGCAACATGCAATATGTGTGCATAAAAAATTATCACATACAAAAATAATAATAATAAAGGCAATTCAGGCTAAGTTCCAGAAAGTTAAAGTTTACAACCCAATTGAATAATCCTCACAAAATTAATATAGTTATCCAACTGACAAAAATAAAGGCAAATCCCTCAAATCACAACTACGAAATACTCCAAGTTTTCATTCCCCCCGCAGAGCCAATTCCTTTGGGTCATACTCTTCCTCTACATCGAAAATCTACATTTCCATGAAATGAAATCGTAGGTAGAAGTATCACAGTGAGATTTCACAATCTCAGTGTGTAATCAACAAGTAACAACCAAGAGTTTAAAACAAGAATTAATACAACCAACAAAGTAACACAACCATATATGCAGAAGACCACAATATTCATATTTCCAATCCTTTCTCAAAATAACACATTTAACCAGAACAATACATGCCAAAAACCCTATTAGCCCAAACATATCCATTTATTACATGTACACCTTGGTCTCCTTTCGGGACCATCCTCACATCTTGGCTCCCTTCGTCACACCATGGGTGATGCTCGTGTGTGTGATTTCGTAATGGGTAATGCCCAGCTCCACACCTGACTTGTATCGTGACAAGGAATCCTCTAGCCCCTACCAACAGAGGGGGCACGAAGTCGGCAAGACAACGTTGCCGTCTTGTTCAATCCCGTTATTGCCTGGCGACAACCCAAGAGACGTCACTCAGTTTTATACACTCTTGAGTGACCAGAGAAACTCCAGCGAGATAATGCCTCATCTCGGCTTGGGGTCTTGATACGCACACACCCACATGTTATCAATAGCACATGGAAACCTAGTTTAACAATTTCACACAACATGGTATGAAAAAGCATAGTAAAATAATCAAGGCAAATAATAATAACGATAAATGTGCATATGCATGACAAGCAGTACATTAGATGACATGGCATAACACATATCAAACAATATGCATCATCATAAGAGTCACAAAGTGCATAGTTTAACAAACTCAACTACACGCATAATCCCATTCTCAATCTGGCCCACGGTCCAAATTCCAACCACAACTACGATTATCAATCCCAACCAACACTTCGCTGAGCCCGAGGCCTTTCTCAACACAACCTGTTAGTTGTAAAAATCATATTTTAATTTGGTCGCATTGGAGGATTACTAACTATGCTGAAAAGAATATCTTAATGATTGAGCGCATGCTGAAAAAAGGATCCTACAAGGTGCCTGCGCAAGCATCGAATGGTGGTGGCAAAAGTGTCGGCCACAATGACAGGGTTGGATCTAGTCTATAAGATGAGGTTTATAATCGGGAAAATTAGGGGAAGGCTGGTAGAGGGAAGGGAATGATTAGGGGATGACTGTGAGACCATGGGAAAGCTGTTGATAGTGGTGGCGTACAGCAGTGATGGGGAGAAAACTTGCTTAAGGCCACGTAAAAGGGATTTTAGGCTAAGAAATGCTGTGGAGTATAGATTTGGACAAGGTGAGGAGGTGTTGGGGATGAGTTGAACAAGAGAACACATGGCTTATTTATAGGTTGCGGGGTGGAGAATGGAAGACGCAACCATGGCTGTGATTGGGAAAATAAGGCGGTGGGAGGAAGACCAAGCCGAACACACATAGCCAGCACCAGTTGGATAGCGGTGGTGACAAACAAAGAAAAGAAAATAAAAGAAAAAGGAAATAGAGACTCACGTGGGAGGCACACCAAAGGCTCGGATTGGGGGGAAATAGAGGTGGTGGCAGATGAAGAGGGAGAAACGGCTCTGCTAGTTGTGCACATGGTGATGAAGAGACGACATGAGCAACGGTGGGGAGCAGCTCACGGGTGGCGACAAGGGAGGGAAGAAGAAGAAAACAAAACTGAAAAAGGGAAGGGAGGAACTTCATGTGGCACAATGGGGAGGGGAAAGAATCAGATGAACATCCTTTCATGAGCCAAAATGGTGCAGTTTAAGGTGTGGATGGGCTAGACCAACAAGTACATGGGCTAGGATCGAAAATCACACCCTTACCCACCAACTAAAATCCAACAAAAACAGCACTAAAAGGGCCACTAGAAAGCACTCACAAGAAGTAAAATCTGGGCCCTCGCAACAATACGAGATCATCTCTAATTATATGATTGAATTGGATGACCTAATACAAAAAAAGATAGACACAACAAATACTTGATCATTTATGGGCAACGTTAACGCCTCGTTTGGTTATACAAATCATTTCATCTCATTTAATCATTATAACATTTTCGAACTCCCACTAAATTTTAATAAATAATTCAACTTTTTCAAATCTTAAAATAAAAATAATATTAAAAAAATTATGTTCTAACAATATTTTATTCAAATTTCAACTTTCATTTCATCTCATCTTATCTTTGTAACCAAATGAGACCTAAAATATTATAGGATCCACGTAATGTTATATATTTCTAAAATTGAGTAATCAAATTTAATTAGACAATCACTGAAGAATTATATTCATTTCCATAATAGTGTTTAGCCACTTTAGTTACGAATTCATAAGCATGTATATATAACCTCTTAAGGAATGTGTGTATATATAAGGATGCTTCCTACGTAAATACCATTCTGGAATTGGTAGAACCCTAAATTTTCCATTTGCACAAAAATGAATCCGAAACATTAAGCATCACAGCCATAATTTACATAAGATCATATATTAGAAACAAATTAGGTGTACATTTTTCTTGCTAATGATTCTAGGTTGCTTACTTTCCATTGATCTTCGATTAATATGGTGTGAACAAATGCTTCATTTTCGTATGAAAATTTGCAAGCTATCATTGAGAGCTATTTCTTGTATTTTTTGTCAGTAGGCTTAATATTTTTGTCTATTTTCACTCTTTGATCAAGATGTCCCACCACATATGTGAATGTCGTCGATGACTTCTTTAGTACCACACCTTACATGCATAATAAATTAACCTCCTTTGTAACACCCTGGTCTCGTAAGGGTCGGAGAGTTGCTTCTTGTAACTTAAAACTCACATTCCATCAAGGAATTTACAGATTCTAAAATATAAAGTTGTTTGAATACTAAAAAATCTCAAAAAAAACTGACAATCATAAAAAATCTTCTATGAGTAATTCACTAAGCTTAAATAATCATCTCACCCATGCTCCAAAATCTTAATACTTAGCTGAACCATTCCAAAATTATTTGAAAAATGAAAAGGCAAAAATTGGCTAGGATTAGATGACTAAATGATAAGATTTATCTTATCATTATTTGATTAAATTTGGATGAATGATAAGGTTTATCTTATCATTATTTGATTAAATTTGGATGAATGTAAAATAAGTTTTGATTTGTATCTAAACAATATTGAGTCTATCTAGAAGTTTTAGGAGTTGTTTAGATAAGTCCCTGAAGTCAAAATCGAGATCTGATAGTTTTGCACTTATCCAGAAGAAATCTGAACAGAGTTTAGTCTATAACAGAAGAAGTTATGGCGAAATGTTAGCAGTCCGTCGGTACGCGTTTTCGCGTTTGTTGCTAACCGTCAGCAGAGTCCTACTGCAACTAGAACTCTTTCCAGACTTTCTATTTAAAGGGATTTGGTTTTGTATCTTCTTAAGGACTTCAAGCCACGAATTTTACAGAGAAGATTCTGAGTGTTTATGAAAGAAAATTCACTTGAGAATTTTCATGGGGTTTTTCATATCTTCTTGAGTGTGATCATGCTTTGAGTGTGAAGGAACATAGATTGGATTTCAGCCTCTGGAGTTCCAGAAGGGAAGTCAACATTTGAAGATCGCCAGAGGTTCTGGCTGCTACTGCGGTAGAAGACAAACGGGTCGTTTGTCTAGGCAAGTAAGAGAGTCGAATTGCAAAGATTTTGTAATTGATTATTGCTTGTAATTGTTCTTCAAATAATAAGATTGACTTTCCTGGGTTTGGTTGCCCCGTAGGGTTTTACCTTTAAAGAGTTCTTTAAAGGGTTTCCCTTCGTAACCAATCGTTGTGTCTTGCAAGTTTGATTATTTATTTTAAAGTATTTGATTTGTTTCATAATCTTGATAATTGAGATATAACTTATTTGTTCAAGGAAATTGGTAGACAATTTTGTTGTTTTACAGGGGTACGTTGGGAATTTCAATTGGCATCAGAGCGTGGTTCACTCATTCGAGTGTGATCCGTGCCCTTGTAGATCATGTTGACGTCATTACACGTTCCACCATACTTCGATGGGGAAAACTATGCTTATTGGAAAGTTCGTATGAGGGTTTTTCTCAAGTCTTTAGATGAACGTGTATGGCATTTGGTTGAACGGGGATGGATTAAGCCCGAGGCATCTATAGATGCTTGGACAAAAGATGAAATTAGCAATTGCAATTTGAATAGCAAAGGACTTAACGCTATTTTCATGGCGGTATCCTCCGAAGAATTTAAAAGAATCTCCATGTGTGAGATTTCTAAAGAAGCTTGGGATATTTTGGAGGTTACACATGAAGGCACAAGAATAGTAAAAAATTCGAAATTGCAAATGCTAACCTCAAAATTTGAAGAGATTAAAATGTTGGAAGACGAAAATTTTAATGATTTTTATGCTAAACTAAATGATATTGTGAATTCCAGGTTTAATCTCGACGAGAAGGTGGAGGATTCAAGGATCGTGAGGAAGATTCTAAGGTCTTTACCTGAAAGATTTCGACCCAAAGTTACTGCTATTGAAGAAAGTAAAGATCTTGATGCAATAAGGGTAGAAGAATTGGTAGGTTCTTTACAAACGTATGAATCTTCGCTTCCTCAAGCAAGAAAAGGTAAGTCTATTGCCTTAAAAACTATAGAAGAAATTCAAGATGATTTTTCTGATGAAGAAAATCTTAACAATGAGGATATAGATCTTATAGTAAGAAAATTCAGAAAATTCATGTTTAATAAAAAGTATAGTGGAAAGGAAAAAAGAGGTAAAGAATTTTCTGCAAAGAAAAATTATTTTGAAAAATGGAATAAAGAAAAATCTGATAAAGTAAAGTGTCATGAATGTTCTGGTTATGGTCATATAAGAATTGAATGTCCAAATTTCAAGAAAAGTAAAGGAAAAGCATTGAATGTCACACTTAGTGATAGTTCAGAATCTGAAACTTTAAGTTCATCATCTGATTATGACAATACTTTTGTGGCTTTCTCTACTGTTGTTAATGATTTTTCTGATATTGAGCTAACAAAATTTGAAAGTGATGATGACAATAGTGATTCGGAGGTTGCTCTAGTTGTGGATGATCATGAGTTGAGTTTACAAGAAGCTTACAATGATGTGTGTGAAGAAGTGATCAAATTAAAGAAACTCAACAAGAAGCTGTACAAGAAATTCACTAATATGAAGAGTAAGAAAAATAAGTTGTCTGAGACATTCAAAATTTCTGATATTGAAATAACAAGATTAAGGGATCAAAAAATTGCATTAGAAAAAGAGTTGGAAAAGGTTCAAGAAAAAACAGCAACACAAAAATTAGAAGAGATGTTGAGTATTCAAAAATCTAGTTGTGATCGCACCGGTTTGGGGTATATGACTTCCCAAGATATGGAACTTAAAGACTCATCATCCGCTGCCACCTCATCAAAAGATATCATTTTTGTTAAAGGAAGTCAAGATGAGGAAACTCCAAAGAAGGCCGTGTCTACAACTCATGTTCCAAGAGCCTCACATGATAGATCAATGACAAAAAAGCCCAACCAAGGTAAGTGCAAAGGTAAGTTTATTCCTATTTGTCATTATTGTGGTGTTGTTGGTCATATAAGACCAAATTGCTTTAACTTGAATAAAGTGAAGAAAAATGGATGTGAAAGAAATCCAAAAAGGAAAGGAAATAGTCTAGAGAATCAAGTTTGTGATATGAGTCAACAAATCAATTTTTTAAGTCTCAAAATTAGTGAAATAGCAGATTTTTGCTTTCAAAATAAAGAAAAGATCATACAAAGTGATGTTGATAAAAAGAATAGGCCAAAATTTAAAGCAAAGTGGGTGGTCAAAGAGGATGCCATGTCACATTAATGGATAGGACTACTTGCATGTTCTTGCATCCTTTATATTATTGCATTAGCCTAGGACATGCATTTTATTTTTCTGTTTTATTTTATGTTTCTGTTTTTCAGTTTTAAATAAGAAAAATATATTATAACAAAGAATTCTGGTTTGGTTCAAAACTTTTCCTTAAGGAAAGTGCATGCTTGATATGTCAAAGTTTGAACAATTGTGTTCTCACATAATAAATTCCTGAACCTATGCATCTTTCTATTTTGTGCGATTCACTTTGTGCATACTAACCCTATAAATTATCTTGGCAAAGTTCATTTATAATGCACTGTGAGGAACCTATATGTAAGCATCCTATAATTAATATGTTTCTTTTTTAGATGCTCATCAAAGGGGGAGTTCATGCCTTGAATTGACTAATACTAGTTGAACCTAGTACATATGTAAAGAGCTCTCTTCTTGCCAAACACAAAGAGTGATCCATATAGAAAAAGTCGGTGTTAATTCATTGCGGAAAAAGACAAACACCCTACACGGATCTACCATCTTGAGTTCTTACAGAAAAAAATCGTTGCTCTAATCATTATGGAAAAAGATGAGCAGCCAACATGAACAAAGGGGGTGTACAAACTAGTGTTTGGAGGAGATGCTCATGTATCTAGGCCCTAGCATAAAGTTTGACTTTTAAGGTCAAGTAACAAACTCTTGAGAGCATCTATCAAAAGTAATCTTTCTTTGAACAAATGTCTCAAAGATATATTAAAAAAAAAAAGGGGAAGCAAAATGAAAAAAACGAAAAAAAAGGGAGTTCATAACATGCTCTGATATAAGTATACTCACTCACACACTCACATGAACTTTGACATTGATGATCTTATGAGGAGTGAACATCCATAGTGATTGTTGCAAATAAAAGGGTGTACTTTATTGAATTTGTTTTGTGAGTTACACTATGTTTGAACTAAGATACATTTAAGCATGTTACTTGCCCTTTCGTTGTTTTTTTATAAAAAAAAAAAATTATAAAAAAATTCAATGGTTTTTTTTTGTTATATCTACTCTATGCATGTATTGAAGACAGTTTTTGAGTGGGTCTTTAGCCTTTGTCATTCGGTTTTCATGGAATGCCCACCAAGTGTTTGTTTTTTTGTCTCAACCAAGTTGTCTCAACCAAGTTGTCTCAATCATTTGCTCATTGTTTAAACATACATTCATGCTCATACATCATGTGCATTTAATCCATGAAAAATTGAGACACATGTGAGTTGTTCATCATGTCTTTCTTAGTATCTTCATATTGGCTCACATAAGTGATATTTATTCTATTTTGTGTCTTGTCAGATTAGTGACAAAAAGGGGGAGAAAAACAAATTAGAATATCTTGATATTATGATTTTTAGGGGGAGTTTGAGTAAGTGAGAGTTTAATGAATTTGCTGAAAATAAAAAGGGGAGCAGCAGAATATTGAGGGGGAGAACTAAGTATTAAACATGGTTATTGATGATGACTAGAACACTTTCTTTTTGTCGGTTTACATTACATCTAACCTTTGATTATTATTGGGACTAGTTTCAAGGAATGTTCTATGTCATTTCTTATCATAACTGTATTAAGATATTTTTCACGAGATCTTGGTCTGCTGGTTGTTTTTGTCTTAGGTACATATTACATTCATCAAGTTGGTTTTGTGACCGATTCGCTAAAGGGAAGATTGTATATGCAAGACATTCATCAAGTTGGTTTTGTCACCAATCTGCCAAAGGGGGAGATTGTAAAGGCAAAAATTGGCTAGGATTAGATGACTAAATGATAAGATTTATCTTATCATTATTTGATTAAATTTGGATGAATGATAAGGTTTATCTTATCATTATTTGATTAAATTTGGATGAATGTAAAATAAGTTTTGATTTGTATCTAAACAATATTGAGTCTATCTAGAAGTTTTAGGAGTTGTTTAGATAAGTCCCTGAAGTCAAAATCGAGATCTGATAGTTTTGCACTTATCCAGAAGAAATCTGAACAGAGTTTAGTCTATAAGAGAAGAAGTTATCGCGAAATGTTAGCAGTCCGTCGGTACGCGTTTTCACGTTTGTTGCTAACCGTCAGCAGAGTTCTACTGCAACTAGAACTCTTTCCAGACTTTCTATTTAAAGGGATTCGGTTTTGTATCTTCTTAAGGACTTCAAGCCACGAATTTTACAGAGGAGATTCTGAGTGTTTATGAGAGAAAATTCACTTGAGAATTTTCATGGGGTTTTTCATATCTTCTTGAGTGTGAAGGAACATCGATTGGATTTCAGCCTCTGGAGTTCCAGAAGGGAAGTCAACATTTGAAGATCGCCAGAGGTTCTGGCTGCTACTGTGGTAGAAGATAAACGGGTCGTTTGTCTAGGCAAGTAAGAGAGTCGAATTGCAAAGGTTTTGTAATTGATTATTGCTTGTAATTGTTCTTCAAATAAGAAGATTGACTTTCCTGGGTTTGGCTGCCCCGTAGGGTTTTACCTTTAAAGAGTTCTTTAAAGGGTTTCCCTTCGTAACCAATCGTCGTGTCTTGCAAGTTTGATTATTTATTTTAAAGTATTTGATTTGTTTCATAATCTTGATAATTGAGATCTAACTTATTTGTTCAAGGAAATTGGTAGACAATTTCGTTGTTTTACAGGGGTACGTTGGGAATTTCAAAAAATATTATGGAGATAAGGAATGAGTTATCAACAATTCAGTAACCAGAGAACATATACTAGTGTGCCAGCATGAGCATTTACATAGTTCAAAATATAGAACAAAATGGTTTTACTTTTAGAATGCAGAATCAGCACATGTTATAAAAGAATATCAGAGCGAAAGTTTCAGAAAAATATTCTTATTTAAAGTTCCTTTGTCACAACATAATTGAAACATCACATCATAACCGAATTCCATGTTTAACCCTTATGGTAGGGTTATGCAAACCTCGACTACCAATCGAGCAGAAACAGAATTTGAATCTTCCAAAGTACTTTGGCATAATATATCTGATTCATTATCATCATCATATCAGAACAAAGGCCACGTTTAACCCCTGTGGTAGGGTTGTGCATTTGTGGATAACCAAGCAGATGCATATCATAACTGAAACAGAATACCACTATTCTTTCCCATGGTAGGGTCATATCATTTCATAACAGAAGCCATGTAAAACCCCCGTGGTAGGGTCCTTAACTAAACAGAGCAAAAATAGAATCCGATACAAAACTAGATAGTCATGCAAAATGTTTTTAGAAATCACATCTTATCAAATCATAGAACTGAACAAAATCATATCACAAAAACATAATTTATGCAAAACATTTCATAAGTTTCATATTCGCTCTTTTTGCACAGTTCAGGAATAGAATGCCAAAAATAAGCTCATGTCTACACCAGTCATGCCAGAAAATACTTTATTCTTAAACAGAATCTCATAAGTAATGCAGAACAAATAACTGAGATAGTTCAAATTTCTTTTTATAACAAAACATGCATATTTTCAAAAAATCAACCCTAGTCCATTTTGTTTTTATGCAAAATCTAGTATAAGAATTCCGTTTACTTGGACTTCTTAACTATTCAGAAATTCTCCACGACAGTACTAAAAGAAAATCAATTGTCACCTATAAAAATAGTCACGTACTCCCAAAAATTTCTAATAGAATACGTATATCAAAGTTTAAACCAAAAATACTAAGTAATCTATTTTAAATCCTCAAAACCTAAAATCCTCATAATTATTAAAATACAATCAATTATCCACTTAATGCACTTAACCTTACTCCAACTCAAACATCAATCTATTTAAGAAAACAAACCCAACCCTCGTAGAAAATATTATATTGATTATATTGCAAACAACCCCTGGTTACAAAATAATATAAAAACAAATACAAGTTCAAACTAAAATAATTTCATGCTAAATAATATAATTTTAAAATTCCTTTATTCTCTTTTTAAAAAAATTTATTTAAAACAAGGTTGATATAGCATCAAGGGTTTAACATAAAATTAAGGAAACGAGCTACGTGAAATCATAAAGTTATACTCGGAAGGCTACATAAAAAATTGAAGGCTTTAAGGGCATTTTAGTAATGAAGAAAAACTTTCATGCACTTCGGAAAAAAACTGAAAACATAACAATTGAGTAAAACAATGATATCTTACATAGGATAAATGCCATGTGATGTCGGGATGAAAACTCAAAGTCACCGAGAGTAGAGGTTGTGAGTGGAAGAGGAAGGAGCTCAGAGGCAGTCGTGCTGTGAGGTTGAGAGAGAGGTAGACAATGTGATGAGAGAGAGAGAGAGAGAGAGAGAGAGAGAGAGAGAGAGAGAGAGAGAGAGAGAGAGAGAGAGAGAGAGAGAAACGGAGAATGAGAGCTGGCTGAGAGGTGCCCGACACTACAAAAAAAGGCTAAATTGGCGGCATTTATAAGCGCGGCATTTGTTTATGCGCTGGTAATAATATTTTTTTTGTTGACGTTTAAACAAATGTCAATAATTTATTAATTATACGCCGTTATATTAACCGTGTTTGTCGGCGTTTCTAATATACCAGCGGTAATAACATATAACATCAGTGGCATTTCACAAAATGCCGACAATTGATAGAGTTTCTGCCGATAAAGTATTGAGTTTTTCAACATTTATATCGTTTAAATAAATGCTGGCCATTGATTAATTTTACGCTGGCGTTTATATTGTTATATCGGAAATAATTATATACATTGGCGGCGCTTATAAAATGTCCAAATTTGATCAATGAAATGCCGGTAAAACTATTATAGATTTATTGGTAATAAAATAAAATAAAATAAAATAAAATAACTTATTTAAATGATACGAAAATACACCCAAAAATTGTGCAAGTCTCGTACAATATTTCTTTTGAAAACAATAGAGTCTATTATTTAAAATTTAATCTTTTAATATGGATCTTATACTTATTCTTTTTTTTAAAAAAGTGTGTGGTGCTTGCGAACTTTATGACAAGATATGTTAAACATCATATTAAGATTCACAACTTCCAAAAAGAGTAGTAAAAATAATGCATAATCCAACACTTCTCCTTTAATTTCATAATTCATCCTAATTCCAACTTAACAAAACATAGCAAACGTTGATATATGGCATAACCATAAATATAGTCTCAATTAAGGAAAGTTGTGAATACCACCAAAACAGAGCAAATGTCTATATATTGCAAATACCATAAATATAGTCTCAATGATAGTCTCAAGTCTCACTTATAATCCCGACCCTCAATCATCGTCCTCTTCATTTTCTTCCTCTTCTTCATCTTCCTCTTGATCTTCTTCCTCTTCAGCATTTTCCTCTTCTTCACCTTTCTCTTCCTCTTTTCATTCTCTTTTCGATTTTGTTCTGAAGCCTGAATATAAATTCAAATGAGGGTGGTCCAAAAATTTCAATATAAGGTTGATTTATATCAACTAAACATATGTGGGGTGCTCACCTGTGCATGCACGAATGTGTTTACTAAGTTTCGTAATTCAGCTAATTTGTTCCGCATTTTCTCAAACTCTTCCTTTGATACACCATCTTCTTGGTTTGAAGTCGGTAGTGAATGTTGACAAGTTTGCTTTGTAGGGGTTGGCCCAAAACCCAAACCACGCACACGTCCAAGCCGTTCTGGTCCCATGACTTTTGAATAAACATCATCTGATGCCCAAGTCATGGTTCCTCCAGACCCCATGTCTATAGAATTCGTGTCCTGTGTTAAAAGTTCCTCCATCTCAACCTGTAATAGATAATAAAAAATACACATTATTCTTCATTTATAAATCCTTTAAAATTAAAAAAGTTATAAATTTGAAAATAAACATACCACTTTCTTCCTCGTGTCATCATTGTAGTGTGTGCCATCCTTTTTCTTATGGGTCTTGACAAACAACTGTGCTCGACTTGGCATTGCCCCAGTTGATTTTTTCTACGTCCAATATTTTAGATTAAACACATATATCGAAAACAAAGAACTAACAAATATTCAACAATAAATAAATATTAAATAAATAAATACCATATCATGGGCATATCTTGCTAAACTTTTTGATCCTCCGCTATGAACAACGACCTGCTTCTTACGACACTCCTTGTTTTTATTACATTTGGACTGCAACATGTAAAATATTATGAGAATTATAATTAAAATAACTAGTTGGTTGACTTTATAAATCTATAATAGAAATACACGCATTGTTACCATATATTCTGGATCAAATCAGAGATTGGCCAACTCTGCTAGTTGTTCTAAGTCCACCATATCGGGACTTGCCCTTGCCACAACTTGTGCTGCAGAGGTGTCTTTTTCATTAAGTAGCTTTTTCTTCAATTCATGCTTATAGTCTTTCCATTTCTTTCCCAAGTCCTTTGGTATCCATTTTTTGAATACATCCAATTTGTCATCAGGAACTTTAAACTTGCCCTACAGTCAAAATAAATTTACACAGGTGAGTAAGTAGCTTTCTAACAAAATTTTCAAAATATACCTATTTAAATAATAATAATATTTAAATATGAAAAATCATATATACCTTTATAAGACCCCACGCTTCCTCCTTTATGGTTTTAGGTACTGACCTCCAATCTTTGTAAATTATCGGAATCAACTTATTACCTTTCGCTATCAGACCACCAAATCTTACCACCTTTGAGTCTTGCTTTTTGATGGGCTGACCAAGATTCTTGAGCTCCATTTCAATTCTCTCCCCTTCTGGAAGATGCCAAATGTCATGAATAGAGTGCAATAATCTCTTTACTCGATCTCCATTACTATCTGCAAAAATAGATTTAGTTACAGTGTTAGTATTTCGTAAATCTGCAGTCATTGTGAAATAAATAATAAGTAAGAAAAACAAAAACATACCGACGATGATGAGAAAGCAATCTCCAATGTCAGAACACATATCGACATTTTCTGCTTCCGAACTAGGTGCTATTGGTACAGATGTGCATGGCTCGGTCTCTCTGCTCATCTCCATGTGTGTGGATAGTTGGCCTCCCATTTGGCTCGATGTAGAAGGTTGGGTCCCTTGCTGTGAAGATAATGATGGTTCTATAGAAGGTTGGGTCCCTTGCTGTGAAGATAATGATGGTTCTATAGGAGGTTGGGTCCCTTGCTGTGAAGATAATGATGGTTGGGAAGGACAATCCATAGAAAGTGGTGACTCCACCATCCTATCAACGGAAAGGGGTGGCCTATTGACAGAGGGTAATGAATGGGCTGCCCTATCAGATTGTGGCTCACTATGGACAGCTTGTAGTCTTGTAGATTGTCTTCGTAACTGTGGTATGGACATCTTTGCCTTCTTTTTTGGACCCATTGTACCTATACAAAAACAAATTTACATATATGCAAATCAATAGAAATAATAATATTTAGAGCATGATATGAGATAGACTTATGTGATAAGAGATATCATGTTAAATAGTCTAAAATTATATATTTCTTACTCAACACTATTGGGGAGTTTCGATCATCATTCCATCTATATCATTTCGTGTCCACACAACATCGTCAATACCGGGTTCAATAGCTTCATGGTTGGAAGTGTTAATACAATATTTGTTGACTAAATATTCATCCTCATCATCGTTAGTCACTTCCTCTTCACCAGTGTCATACACGTCTCTTGGTTTTGTCTTAACAACCACAACCCAATTTGGGCATCTTTCATCTGCCACATAAAATACTTGAGATACTTGGGAAGATAAAACAAACGGATCATCAGTTATCCGACTACCAGTGTGTACTAAATGAGAAAAATTTACAAGAGTAAAGCCAAACTCGTCCACCTTCAAACCTCTACCCCGAGCAACGTCTGCCCAATCACATTTGAATAACACATATCGGGACCCATCATAATACATAACCTCAATTATGCGTGTTAATTGGCCATACCAAGCAGGGCCATCTTGATCAGTACATACACTAACCCCACAATTCTGAGTTTTCTTCCCATTTTCATGATTCCTAGTGCGAAATTTTGTGCCATTAATGACAATTCGCTTAAATTCTTTGGCAACTTGCATGGGACCTTTAGAATGCATTACGACTTTATGGCCCAATTCACTTCTTCCATTATCATCCATTTTCATTACCTGAAAGGTTGGATTTTTAGCATTGATTAAAATGACGAAAAAAAAGCTACAGAGGCATAATAAAATTGGTCTTTGGTGTAATCCTTACATAGTCTTGGAACCAATTACAAAATTGGTCTTCGTGCCTCTTCTATAATTCATCAGTCGATAAATGATTCCCATCAACTGTATTCCTTATTATTTCCAAGTGCATCCTATATATGTTCACGACATCACAAATGTATGTTATAATTACACAAATATAAATGAAACATAATTTGATTCGTACGTATTAAGCATTGCAACTCACATGCAGAATGGAGTGAAATCGTTAGAGTTGAAAAGAATATAGCGATGTGCTTGGGTCCACGATGTAAAATCGAGTCAGATGTCAATTACTTTCCCTTTAGAATCATCTAGGTTTCTAGACGGTCTACTGAAAACCATTTGAGCGGATTCTAAATAACGAGAACAAAATGTCAATAATTCCTCCAACAAATATCCTTCAGCAATGGAACCTTCTGATGTAGCTTTGTTACGCACATGAAACTTAAGTTGGTGTAGGTACCTACCACATAAATCATTAGATGACTTTTACTATTTTTTTTTTTTAAAAATCTCATTCAACTGATATTTATGTGTTTTTAATTTAATAACTATAGCATACCTTTCAACGGGATACATCCATCGATAATGAACAGGTCCTCCAAGCTTACATTCTGCAACTAAATGTACGGTCAAGTGCACCATAACCGTGAAAAATGATGGCGGAAATATCATTTCTAATTGGCACAATATGTAAGGTATTCTAGATTCCAATCGGTCCAAATCTTCAAGCCGCAACGTTTTGGAACAAATTCCCCTGAAGAATCCAGATAGCTCGATTAATGGTTCTATTACCTTCTTAGGTAATGACCCACGTAATGCAATTGGCAGGAGTTGTTGCATCAGTATGTGGCAATCATGACTCTTCATGCCCACTATAGTACGGTGTTGAAGCTTGACACAATGTGAAACATTTGAAGAATAACCGTCTGATATTTTTACATTTTGTATAACCTTCAACAAGTCTTCTTTCTCTTTGTTACTCATTGTGAAAATAGCTGGAGGCAAATATGTCTTCTCTGCAGCTGTTATAACCGGATGAAGTTGTGGTCTCAAACCCATCTCTTGTAAGTCAAGGCGTGCCTTTATGCCATCCTTTGATTTTGTATCAATATTCAACAGTGTGCCGACAATGTTATCCACCACATTTTTTTCAATGTGCATCACATCAAGATTATGATGCAATAAATTATCTTTCCAGTAAGGCAAACTAAAGAAAATACTACGTTTCTTCCATGAGTATTCCTTAACATTAGTTGACCCCACAACTCTTTTTCTTTTACGATCTGTTCTATCATTGCAATTTAAATCATCTAACTATTCCAAAATTTCATCAAGTGTTGGCATAGTAGGTGAAGGATCAATTTCTCGTGTCCCATCAAATGTTTTTGCCATCATTCTCCACCTATGATCACTTGGCAAGAATCGTCTATGCCTCATATAGGAAAACTTTTTTCCATGTTTCAGCCATCTAGATCCTGTGTTACCCATACAACAAGGACATGCTAAACGACCTTTCGTACTTCATCCAGACAAATCACCATATGCAGGAAAATCATTTATCGTCCACATTAAAACCGCCCGCATTGTGAAGATCTCTTTGGAGCAAACATCATAGGTTGGTGCTCCAACCTCCCATAATTCCTTTAATTCTGATATTAGAGGCTCTAAGTATACATCTATATTCATTGAAGGTGATGATGGTCCCGGTATAATCAACGATAGCATGAAACTTGATCGTTTCATGCACATCCAAGGAGGTAAATTGTAAGGTACTAACATAACCGGCCAAGTACTATAGGAAATGCTCATGTTTCCAAAAGGATTAAAGTCATCTGCAGATAAACCAAGCCTAACATTGCAGGGGTCAAAGGCAAAATCATCATGTTGTGAATCAAACGTCTTCCAAGCCATGCCAACTGCTAGATGCCTTAGTACCCCATCATTACTGCGGCCTATAGCATGCTATTTCATTTGTGAAGAAGTCTTCGATGACATAAAAAGCTTTTGCAACCTTGTCTTTAACGAAAACCACCGTAATATTTTAGCTGGACTTCTTTTACCTTTTCTAGACCTATCATCCATAGACTCTTTTTGCTTCCATTTTGATGCTCCGCATACCATGCATATTTCCAGATTCTCATTGTCCTTCCAAAATAACATACAACCATTGGGACATACTAAGATCTTCTCGTATCCAAGACCTAACTCATTCATGTACTTCTTTGCCTTGTACGTATTTTTAGGAAATGATACTCCTGGTGGGAGCAACTCATTCACAAATTCAAGTAGTTTTGTGAATATGTTATTACTCAATCCACCCAAACACTTCATATTCCAGAGACGTACAATAGCACTAAACTTAGTATGTTTTGTGCACCCTTCATATAATGGTTCATCAGCATCTTTCAACATATTGTAAAATTTATTAACTCTTTTGCTAGAACCTTGTCGATTTTCATTTTGCACTCCAGCCTCTCCAGCATCCACACCTATTTCAGGCCCACCCTCCACTATTTCAGGATCAAACATGGGGAAAACATCATGTAACATGGTTGTCATCCCACCAGAGCCTTCATTTATTTGCTCATTATTATTTTGGGCATCAGTAGCATGGTAAGATGCCTCCCCTATTCTCTCCCCATGAGCATGCCAAATGGTGTAACCTTGAGAAATTCCATAGCTAATCAAATGATCATATACCATGTTGGGCATGAACATCTTACGTAATCCACATCTTCTACATGGGCAACAAATCGGCGAATCTGTATCACAATTCTCGCATGCAAACTTCAAAAAGTCATTGACACCATCGACATACTCTTGTGTATGTCGAGGTTTTTTCATCCAACTTTTGTCCATAGCTTAACTAAATTATAAACGGGTAGGAGTAAGAACTCAACAAATCAGGATCAAACTAGAAATAGTCCAGCCCCTGTTTAGGATAAAACTAGATTAAATCATCATTGTTTCTAAAGTAAAACAGTAAAAAAAATCCATATGTTAACCAAATTAAATGGCTGAAAAACATCCATATGTTAAACAAATTAAATGACTAAATTATGTTTAATGTTTATGTAAGTTGTGGCTTTTATTTTTGTTTCCTTTTTCCCACTCCAAATTAAAAAACAAGTTATAGGTTTAATTGGAGTTGTGGTCATATAGTACGTCACAGGGTCATGGGGATGTACTTAAAAATATCAAGTTGGGTCATATTCTCTAATTCATGGTAAGATATATATTGTGGAAAGTGAGTGGTAACAAAAGACTGCCGAAAATTATATATGGGTTACTACAATAAAGCCTAAAACTGATGACGTTTTATTGAGTGAGTTTTAGATGAAGTTCTAGATGAAGCATATATACGGAAGATTTATATTGAGTGAAATTTAGATGAAGTTTTCATTGAATTCTCTTTTTCTTTAAATTGGGCAAAAAAAAATTAGATCACAACAATAAAACCTAAAAATGATAAAGATTCAAAGATATTTAAAACTGGACTAAAGTTTAAAATTTGATAATTGATAAACGTCGGAAATGTACTAATTTACTCGCATATAATTGATAAATTTTTGCATTTTTAAACGCTATCAACCTACAATGCCACTTTGCTAGGCCTAGAGGCGCTTCAAATTCAAAACTTAGTTTACATTTTAATAAATTTGTACTTAGGGAAAATTTAAAACTCTTCTTTATTTTCTATAAGTAGAGCTTAGTGGGTCTAATTTTTTTATTTATTATTTCCTCATAAAATGCTGGCTTAATTTAGATTTGGACACATAAACGCTATGTTGGGCATATACCATGTTGGGCATGAACATATAATTTCCTTCTAGAAGTAAGGTGTACTACATGGAGCCAACATCAAATAAATTAACAAGCACCGAAAGTTAACAATTTGAGAGACAAAGATTTCTCCCTCAACATGTATTAATGTTCTACTGTATTAAGACAAGAATATTATAAACATAATTTGAGATAATATGTTTGATATATCTATCAATATAGGAATATACATACCCTACTAATATAGCAATTAAAGCCGATAGATCACAATAGGTCTCTTTCATTCGTTAACAGAAATTAAGAATCACATTCAACTTCAACTACAAAAAAGAATGCAATGTATATCAGAGAGATAAAACATGTATTAATGTTCTAATACTATATTCTACATTTCTCCCTCAACATTAATACAAAAAAGAATAAAACATTTTTAGATATAATTGATAAATATTATCTCAATTTATACCCGTAAGCCACAGTTTTTTTTTTTTCAAAAAACAAATATATCTAAAAATGTATATTTCTTTAATGATTTTTAAAAAGGATTTTTATTTCTTTTTGGCCGTACGTACAGCATCCAAAAGGTGGATGATCAATAGCCACATGAATTTGAATATTAGTGCCAGGAGCAATTAAATTGTGTTTCTAGTATCTTTTGTAGTTAGTAGTAGGATTATATGGATGCTCTTTGTTAGTTATTTAAGTTTTGGTTGTGAAGATGGTTGTTTAATGATGAGAAGTTTGGCCCTTAAACCATTATGTTCCACGCAAAAAACAGAGCAACTGAAAAGTTTGGCCCTTAAACCATGACTACTACCAAATCGGCATTCTTACCATTCTGTTCCTCTGTTTTCATGGAAACCAAACAAAAGAAAATCTACCAAACATACTAAAATTGATATCAATGATAGGGAACTTGTAAATAAAATGGGAAACCATCAACTTCAAAATAAAATGGGACTAAAGTTAATATTAGTACCTATATGGTTACGGCTCCTGCTGCTACAGCCTCTATATTACCGTGTACCATGGCTATACTAAAATTACTAACCTTCTAGTGCTCTGTTTTGAGGCTGCAAAATAGAGCCTCTCAATCGGTGGACGTTGTAACAGAGGAAGGCTGGTGGGTAGAATATTTCCGTGTGGGGACGTTGTTGTGTGGAGGATGATATGTGATCAGGCAGAGCGATGCGAAGGGACGTTCTGTTGAGGCGTTGCTGCGTGGGCACGTAATGCACGAGGGACGTTCTGTGTGGCGGCAACCCTAGCCATGTTAATTATGGGGAAGATAAAACGGCAAGATATGGAGTTGTGGTGAAAAAAAAAATTAATACATGCAATGAATTAAATACAGGACAGATTTTATAAATAATTAGAGAAAAAAATACTTTGATCATTGGAATTTGGAAGGTGACGTTATGGGTGCAGATCCTTCTAGATATAAGCATGCGTGAGATAATTAACTATGGAATGGTAATTAGATTACAACATTGTTTAATTTTTTTTAGTCTTTAAATTTACCAACCCATAAATTTAGTCTTTTTTTTTTCCTTTAAATTTGACAAAAAAAAAAAAAATTAGATTACAACATTAATGAAGCCTCAAACTTAATTCTTTAACAAATAAATAAAAGAGTACTACTACATCCACAAAGCAATCATACAAAAAAAATCATACAAATTGATATGGTTTTATCGGATCTATTAAATCTATTTTACAATAAAAGTAACTTTACAATCTGACAAATAACATTAAGCCATGTCAGTTTGTATGATTACTTTTGTGTAATCTCTTTGTAACTATAATATTTCTCTAAATAAAATGGGACTAAAGTTTAAAATTTGAGAATTGATAAATTTTATTTTATAATTACTGATATTAATGCACTAGGGAAAGAAAAAGAAATAATGATACATGAGTGCAGCAAGAGAGGAGGCTATGTGGGAAGAAATGAAAAGAAGAAGAAGAAGAAGAGAGTTTGGTAAAAGTAACAGTTAGCAGCCTCACGCCAACCTATAATGCCCTAGGGCTGTAATCGAGCCTAGTCGCGCCGGTTTTTGGTTTGTCGAGCTCGGCTCTACTCAACATACTTGAGCTCGAGATTTTTGTTAAATCTTTAGTCGAGCTCGACTCGATAAGTTAAAATTTCAACTCGAGCTCGTCCCACAAACGAGTTCGAGTCGAGTCGAGCTCGAGCTTGAATTGTTTTTTCTAATAAGATTTAATAATTAATAAATTAAATAAATAAAAAAAAATTAATATTAAATTTATACAACTAACAAGTAGAACCTCTATTAAAATGCTTATATTATTAGCTAATACATATATACATGCATATGTGTATGTATATATTTATCAATATATAAATGAGTTTTAATCGAGTTGAGCTAACGAGTCGACTCGAGCATAAACGAGCAAGGAATTAAATCTTAGCTGAGTCGAGTCGAGTTTTGTCGGGTATGTGTCATTTACAAATCGAGCGGGTATCTGTTTTCACGAACGAGCTTTTTTTTTTCATGAGTCGAGTTTGATTTGAGTTTAATCGAGGGAGTACCGAGCGGGCTATCGAACAGACTTTCATTTATAGTCCTAAATGCCACTTTGCTAGGCCTTCCACCTAGGATTCAAAAGTTAGGTTTACATTTTAATAAATTTATACTTAGGAAAAATTTAAGAATCTCTTTATTTTCTATAAGTAGAGCTTAGTAAACTTTATTATAAGGATTTATTTCCTGTCACCAGTTATTGGCTTAATTTAGTTTTAGACAAATAAATCGTTCTAGTAAATTTGAACGAATTATATACAGACTTAAATTATATTACTAATAGTATTAGAGTACATATTAGTATAAGACCATAAAGTATAAATTGTAAAGCATATGATCAAAATAAATATTCATGTTTGAGATGATAATGATTTTATTACATATATTTTTTATATTAACATAAAATTATAATAACATTATCCTTTATATAATATATATAATAAAATATTATTATACATATAATATAATTATATCTAATATAAAGAAAGAGACGTACATATTAATCAACAAATTAGAAACAAAGTGACGGAACCAACAATTTCTTTGAAGAGGGGCTGATTTATTTTAACCGTATGACACATTTAGCGGTTAATATAAATAGAAATTAATAAGTTTATTATTTTTCTTATTAATTTTAATTTAATTTTGATGAGACCACATCTTTGAAAATATATATTATATAGAAATGATACAAAATTTAATGCCTATAAGAAAAAAAAATGAGCGAGACATTTTTAAATATATTAGAAGAAGTACTAATTTTTTAAAAAGTATATGAGAATCATAAATATTTTGGGAGGGCCATGTTCTGTATTTATAAAATTATGTTAAATAAAATCTTAACATCATAGGACTATTTTAAATTTCCCATAATTTTGGCATGTTCTCCCTTAAGCTCAAAGTGTTTCCGGGACCGCCACTTACCATATACAATTTCCCTCAAACGCATATAAAAACTAATGAAACTTAAGTTGCCGCCTCTACGCTGCCTCAAAATTTTCATGTAATTTAAATTTCTCTCTCACTGCTTGCAACGCATTGTATAGAATTTTCAGATCCATTTAAATTTCCCTCTCATTGCTTGAGTATGCGACAATTGATACATGAAATTTTTCCAGCGCCTTTTATTTGAACAATGGAAGTCCCTCCAACCAACGCCACCACCCTCCTGTTAGAGTTTGCACTGACTCCTCCACACTCGGAAAGCTGCATCGGAAGCCACATGTGAGACGCCAAGAACCAGCAACCACCTATACAAGTACTGAACCTGCAGCCTCTGTTTTAAGCAAGAAGAACAGAGCATTGTTCTCCAAACCGAGGGCCATGGCTTGATGCAGTTGGGTGACGACGCCACCGCAAGGAGCAACAGAAGATGCTGGAAAACAAGCCTCCACTGCCCAGTTGATGTTCATCATGCACCACCGTCCGCAACTCCCACGCCATTTTATTCGTAAACTCCCTCACACCATGCTTTCTCTCTCCATTCTCTCTCTCTCTCTCTCTCTCTCTCTCTCTCTCTCTCTCTTATCACAATATTTCTCCCTTCCACAATACACTGCCGCTTCCCACCCACCTTGCCACCGCTTCGTTGCTGCTCTCATTGAGAGTCTCCGTCGCACAGCTCCTGTTTGGTTCTGTGTTTTCTTTTTTTTTTTTTCTATTTTTTCTGTTTGGTTCTTTGGCATAAGTTTTGCTTATTTTTTTTGTTTGATTCAAGGTACTGATATTCATGTAAAGTGTTTAATTTAATTCATTGACTTGCTCTGTAGGAAAAAAAATGGAAGAGCAACATCATATGGGTTCATTACTCTTCACCAACCATTTGGAAGAGGTTTTTCTAAACTTAAAATGCATAAATCTTACCTATTTGGACAGTTGCCTGTGGATGAATGTGATTGCAAGGTTTGTGTTCGGAAGATTGGTTTTTGCAGTACTTGTATGTGTCTTGTGTTCTTGAAGTTTGAGATGGCTTCAAATGCTTGTAGTTGGGTTGGATGTTTGTCATCATTGGTGCCATACCGATTGTGGGTTACGAGAAATGGTACCACTTTACTGATATTGTACTCCTCTGTTTGGTATTTGAAATTTCCACGAACTGACATAAGGCAAACAAATCAAGTCACAATGACATAAGCCAATGTTTCTAGTCCTCTATTTAGCTGTGTTTGGTCTTATAATGACACAGAGGTATCATCTAATATGCACTATGGTCCGTATAGGCTTCTCAAACTATATGCACATATTTGAGCTTCTTTCTTGTGATGTTTATGACCCAACTATATACATAAGTAGTTCGGTGGTTATGGTAGTTCGATGGTTATGCTAATTTTACTTCAAAACACAGCTAAATAGAGGACTAGAAACATCGGCCAGGTACAATGGAACCCATGTTGTTTGGCATTCCTTGGAGAAGGTGAAGCTAGAAACATCGGCCAGCTAGAAGAAGAAGAAGAAGAAGAAGCCATGCTTGCCACAAACCGGCCAACAATATGTTTATTGAGAGGGATAATAACGCAAGTGGGGGAGAAGAAGGGGGTAGGGTGGGGTAGGGGTTGAAGAGCCTTGTAGAATAGCTTGAGTTCATAAAGCAAATCCTATGTACATTTATTATTAGATTGCATTAATTATATATGTTTTTGCATTTACATTAGAGGTCCCTTGTAATTAACCAGATTTTCAATCTCTATGTTTTTGCATTTGCTTTAGAGGTCTCTTGCATTTACAAAATAGTTTTCATTTTTAATCTCTATGTTTTCTGAAATATATGAAAAGTTGATCTAGTTCTATGTACTTAACAAGATTTACATTTTTCAGATGCCGTGTAGATCATTTTTCAAATGCCATGCCCAAGGTATACTCAGTTTTTTGGTATTTTGAGTAGGATATATAAACGAGCAGATCATTTGAATCTTATCTATTGTTTGAATCTGGACTATTATGCTTTCAGCTACTAGATTAGAAGCTCTCCAGCTTGAGGATTGTATGATATTGAATATGACCCAAAGAAACATTTTGCGAGCTCAACGATTGCAAAACTTTCTTGGTTATCGATTAGAAGTTTTAGCTATTGATTTATTGTTACTCTCTATTAATTTAGTATAACTTTTTTGATGTGTTCCAGGCTCAACGATTGCATAACATTTTCCAAAAAACTTTTGGAGAAATGTAAAGAAGAAGTACCCATGAAAGAAATGGTCTTAAAGCTAATGACAAACACAATGTGAAGACAAAGAATTATTCATGAAGAACTTTAATGTGCTTTGATTTGTAATTTTTCTTTTTATTATATGAATAATCACCCATTATATCATATTTATTATTAATTGATATATTATATTTTTTTATTGTGTGATATCATATTATTGGTGCGTTAGTAAATACTGTTAATTAATGCAATGCGCCAGTAATATATTTATTGCGGTTTTTATATTAATGTCGTTAATTTAAAAAAATATGCTGGCAACAAATTAGTGGCAGCGTTTACAATAAGCTGCAATGCAGAAAAAAACAAACTCATGGTGACGTTTAGATAAACGCTGTTAATAAATTCAAGGTGTCGCCAATGTACTATTACTGACATTTAAATAAAAGCCACTAATTTGTATGATGTGTTGGCAACGTAATGTGGCGGCGTTTATGTTAACGCCGCTATTTTACAAATACCGTCGTTTAGATAAATGCCATTAATAAATTCGCTAAAATACTGTTAGTGGCATTTAAATAAATGCCGCCAAATTGTATGATTATATACATCGTACTAGTGGCGGCGTTTAGCTAATCGCCATTAAATTAGGACATTGGCGACGTTTCGATAAACGTCATTAAATTATTTAAGGTGCCGCCGCCAATGTACTATTAGTGGCATTTAAATAAATGCCACCAATTTATATGATGCGCCAGCAAATTCTTAGTAGCGGCATATATCGTAACGCCGCTATTTTAAAGAGTGGCAGTAGTCAGAAAAATGCCGTTAAAAAATTCAATGTGTTGCCGCCAATGTACTATTAGTGGCATTTAAATAAAGGCCGCTAGTTTATATTATACGTCGACAATGTAGTAGCAGTAGCGTTTATGGTAACGTCGATAGTATATGGCAGGTAATGACAACGATAAAGTGGCGGCGTTTTGAGAAACGCTGTTAATGTATATACTGTGGCGATGTTTCATGAAATGCCACTAAATTACATACAAACGCCGCTAATGAGATTTACCAATATCGGCGGTTGCGCAAACGCTGGAACTGGGGAATTACCGACCCTCCAGTAACGGCAGTCGGTTACGCAGTTAATTAGCGACGTTTTTTGGGACAATTACCGGCGCATAGCAAACGCCGGCAATTCTGTCTTTTTTTGTAGTGCGACGGCATTCTTTGTGCAGGTGGCGACATCATGGCTAGTTTGTGGCTCACAGGTAGTGGGTTGGTTGAGCATGGTTGTTTAGGGTGGTGCAAAGGCATTACTGGCCTGCTGTTTCCCATGGGCTTTGTTTTTATGCATGCAAAATAGGGGCTGGTAGAGGAGGCTACAGGTGGTTAATGTGGTCCAGGTTGTCGTGAGTTGCTCAGATTTTTGGTGATGGTGGTAGGGTGCTAAGGAGACCAAGAGGTTGCTGGTGAACATGGGGATGAGACGTGCAGACAGAGATGGTGGTGCGTGTAGTGCAGTAGGATCTAGAGGAAGAAGATGAAAGCTTGTCATGTGGGTTGGAAAGTGTGGAGGCAAAAAAATGGGCTGTGGTGGTTTAGCAGTGGATTCCTGTGGTGACACTTTGGCTGGGCAGCGAAGATCTCGGCAGCGTTTGCAGTGGATATGCCCCACGATGGTGCAACTTGGCTATTGGCAGTCTGTGTGGAGCTAACACGGTGGCTGGGCTGCTTTCATTGTAGTGCATATATAGGGAGTGCTGTTGAGGGTTGTGGTGGCCGTGTGATGATACTTTATATAGAAGGTGCGGCATGATCCGAGGGGTTGAAGCTTCAATGTGGGGAAGGATGCAGCAACCCTAATATTTGAGGAGGAAGATGTGTATTTATAGAATTCATTGGCAAAACCCTAGATGAGAACAAAAAGGAGGATAGACGTGTAAGAGAGACGTGCATGCATGGAAAAATAGGTGTGGAGACGTGCATGGATAAGATTCTGATAATTGGTTCTCACTGGAATTGGTTTAGGCTTTAGGGTGATTAGGTATGGCCCATTTCAAATATTTGGGCCCATGGTTTGGATAGTGTAGGAAAAATTTATAAAGGAGCTATTTCCTAAATTTTTAGACCTCGACTCAAACTTAAAAAAAAATAATTCAACTTGTTTAAAAATATCTCAGCCCATAAAAGATTTTCAAACCAAATATCAAACCCAAAGTAAAATCATAAACTACCAAAATATATATTTTAGGCACGTAGTCTATATCTTAAAAAAAAAAATATTTGAACACTCAAATGGCCTTTTCACACATATAAAAAGAACAATTTTGAAAACAACTAGGCACTAGAGCCAGGTGTTACATCCTCCATTCAAGTCTCGAGTATGTAGAAAATACTGCATTATAATTACTGCATGCATATGAGATTGTGAATATAGGAACTGGGTCATTTTACTTGCAAGTCACACTCCACTCCTCCCTTACTGGAAAGCAGATTCAGCCACCACTCTAGCATATTCCCTGACAAAGCCATAGGAGTACTGAAAATAATGAGGACTTTTTGCAGATAAGTGGAGATGCATATGTGCCATCATTGCCAAAAATCTACAAGAAGTGTTTTCTTGTAGCCGTACTGTTGATGAAGCTTAACATCTTTGAGATAGGGTTATGAGAACTCTATGAATCTACTTGCTTGTGCTGGTTCAAGGAAATGAAGAAAGCGAAGAAGACCAAGAAAGCTTGCTTCTTCTGCCTTAAGCAATACATAGTCACAACGATCAGTACTCATGCTTAATTAATTAGAATTGGCTATAGGCTATAATATAAATATCATCATGTGAATGCCAGGATATGTGAAACAATTGCTTAAATAGTACTGGCTCTATAGCTAAATAATCTAATTTGTCGTTGCCTTTTGATGGTCATATGCAATGCTTTTCCTAAAATGGAAGATAGACTAGCTAGTCGATCCTCAATTTTAGATTCGATGAATTGTGCTTGATCATGACTACAATTTCGATTTAAAGCACTGGCCCATTCTTTTAAGTATTTATAAAATGCTAAGTATTCTTTGTCAAATTAAGAAAATAAAAGAAAAAAGAAGGGTGCTTATAACATCCCATAGGAGAGGCTCAAGCCTGACAAGCCACATATAGGCTAGGCTTATAATCTAAAAGGACTAGTCAATAATATAATTAGAGCTCAATTGAAAACATTATAAAGAGCAACAACTTCTAATTTCTAATTATTGATGGATCCCATATACCATCTACTCTTATCATTCAATATGAGGTATCACAATCTCAGCCCCTTAAATTCTCGATATCATTGTTGGACTTATCTATCTTAGGTGACATGACTAAAAAATGAAGTGTGGTTGTAATTACCCAAAAGAGGCCCAAAAATCTCCAAGAAGTATTTTCATGTAGCCGTATTGTGGAAGGAGCATAACATCTATTTGATAGTGTTCTGGAAACTCTACGAATCTACTTGCTCATGCTGGTATATATGGGGAGAAAAAGATAGTGAACACGACCAAGAAATCTTGCTTCTTCTGCCTTAATTAATATTGCCTATATATATAGATATATATTTATTTCATGTGAAGATATATATTTATTTCATGTGAAGGCTAGAATATATGAAAAGAATGCTTAAATATCAATGGCTCTATAGCTATATAATCTAATTTGTTGTTGCCTTTCGATGGTCATATGCAATGCATTTTCTATAATAGAAGATCGACTAGCTAGTCGATCCTCCATTTTAGATCTAGTAAATTGTTTTGATCATGACTACAATTTCGGTTTAAAGCACTTACCCATTCTCTTAAATATTTATAAAAAGATAAGTATTATTTGTAAAAGTAAGAAAAGAAAAAGGAAGTGTGGTTGTAACACCCTAAAGGAGGCCCAACTCACATCTGGATTTATAATCCAAAAGGATTAGTTAATAATATAATTGGAGTCCCATTGGAATTATATATATATATATATATATATATATATATATATATATTATAAAGAGCAATAACTTTTCATTTCCAAACAAAGTGAGATCTCATACACCATTTGCTCTTATCATTCAGTATGGGGTATCACAATCTCCACCCCTTAAATTTTCAACGTGTTGGGCATGTCTATTGTAGGTGGCACAGTTCAAAGAAATAAGTGTGATTGTAATGCCCCAAAAGAAGTCCAATAATCTCCAAGAAGTGTTTTCCTATAATAGTAGGGTGGAAGAAGTTTTACATATTTCTGATAGGGTTATGAAAATTTTATGAATCTATTTGCTTGTGCTAGTTCAGGGAATAGAAGAAAGAAACCAAGGCCAAGAAAGCTTGCTTCTAGTGTATTAATTAATATTGGCTATATATATATATATCATGTGAAGGCCAAGATATATATATATATATATATATATATATATATATATATATATGTATATCATGTGAAGGCCAAGATATGTGGCAAGAATGCTTAAATATTAATGGCTTTATTGCTAATTCATCTTTGCCTTTTTATATATAGTTGTTTTCCTAAAATGAAAAATCAACTAGCTAGTTGACTACAATTAAGGCTTAACTGACCCGTTCTCTTAAACATTTATAAAATGTGAAGTATTTCTTGTAAAAGTAAGAAACGAAAAGAAAAAGAGGTGTGGTTGTAATGCCCCAAAAGAGGTCCTGGCCATATTTGGACCTATAATCTAAAATACCTAGTTAATGATATAATTGAAGACCCATAGGAACAATTTTTAAGAGGAAGGCTTTTTCATTCCCAATCAATGTGGGATCCAATACACCATATACTCTTATATCCTTTAGTATAGAGTATCACAATCTCCACCCCATAAATTTCCGATATTCTCGTTTGGCCTATCAGTCAATTTGAAATCCAATACACCACCTATCATTATCTTTTAGTATGATGTATCATAATTTCCACTCCATAAATTTATGATATTCTCATCGGGCCTATCTATCATAGGTGGCACTGCTAATAAAAGAGTGTGGTTGTATCACCCCAAAGGAGGCCCAAAAATCTCTAAGAAGTGTTTTCTTATAGCCATACAGTGGAAGAAGCCTAACATCTTTCTGATAGGGTGAAGGCAAGGATATGTGGAAAGAATGTTTAAATATTAATGGCTTTATAGCTAAATAATCTAATTCTTCATTGCCTTTTGATGGTCATATGCATTTTTTTTCCTAAAATGGAAAATCGACTAGCTATTTGAGCCTCCATTGTAAATGTGATGAATTAATGTAACTGCTCATGACTACAATTACGGCTTAACTGGCCCATTCTCTTAAATATTTGTGAAGTATTCTTTGTAAATGTAGGACAATAAGAGAAAAAGACGTCTGCTTGTAACGGCTGAAATGAGGCCCAAGCTACATTTGGACATATAATCTAAAAGGTCTAATCAATGATATAATTAGAGCACATTGGAACGATTATATTCACAAGTAATGTGAGATCCTGTACATTGCCTACATTTATCCTTCAATATGTGGTATTACAATTTCCTCTATATAAATTTTCAATGTACTCATTGGGCCAATTTGTTGTTGTTGGCACTTCTATAAAAAAAAACTAAATAAATAAAAAATAAAATAAAATTGGTGTTGTAATGCCCCAAAGGAGGCCCAAAAATCCCCAAGTAGTGTTTTCTTGTAGCCGTATAGGGGAAGAAGCTTAACATCTTTCTTATTTTGAAAACTCTATGAATCTACTTGCTTATGCTGGTTCAGGGAGAAGAAGAAAGTGAACAAGACAAATAAAGCTTGCTTCTTGTACATCAATTAATATTAGCTTTATATATAAATATATATATATATATATCATGTGAAGGCCAGGAAATGTGAAAAGAATGCTTAAATATTAATGGCTTTAAAGCTAAATAATCTAATTCATTGTTGCCTTTTGATGGTCGTATACAGTGGTTTTCCCATGAAAGATTGACTAGCTAGCTAGTCGATCCAAGTGAATTCTGCTTGATCATGACTACAATTTCTGTTTAAAGAGCTTACCCATTCATATTAGATCTGATGAAATACGCTCATCATGACTACAATTTTGATTTAAACCACTAATCCATTTTCTTAAATACTTATAAAATGTTAAGCATTCTTTTTAAAAGTTAGAAGAGAAAAGAAAAGAAAAAAGAAGTGTAATTGTAACACCTCAAAGGAGGCCTAAGCGACATCAAGGTTTATAACAAAAAAAAAAAAACTAGTCAATAATATAATTGGTGCCCAAATGGAACCATTAAATAGCGATTATTATGCAGGCTTGTTTCAACAGATAATGCATAGGAAGAAGATAAGAGATTTGCCCAAAACATAGAGAAAATTCTGAATAATATTGTGTTTGTGAAATTACACAATAATGTAATGAAAATTGCAATAAAATTAAAATTGAAATGAAGTCAGTTTGGACTGAGGTAAGGAAATCTCGCTTTCTTTAAGGAGATTCAAGCCCTCTACAGTGTACAAAGTCTCAAATTCACTGGTGCAGCAGAACTCTTCTTGACTTGACTTCTCCAGGATACAATAGCCCAACTGATCGTTGTATAGTCCGAACCAACTCTACACAAGTGGTTGAGCTCAAAACTCCACTCAAAAAGCACCTCTCTTTTATCTGAAAAATACTCTCAATATAATATCTACGTATTTCCCTACATGAAAGAAAGACGACATAATGAACACATAGCCCCAATAGACACCCACGTTCATCAAAATTTAAACAATAACTTAATTTATTGCATTTGGTAATGTGTAGTGAAGTAAAGAGCCATCAAAGTAAAAGTTGACTGACGGTTGTTCAGTTTAGAAAGGTTCAGCTGGGCTATTGAATGAAATGATAAAATATAGTAATGTTTTTCAACAGAATGACAATTGAAAGAAAGAAATAAAATGCCAACATTGTTATAAACTAACTTGTATTGTATGACCACATTTAGTCGTCATTATTGACCAGGTCTTAGCCGTCAATTAAGACTTTTGTACCCCTATATATATGGGGATATTTCTAGGTTCATGAATCAATAACAAGAACCTCTTTCTTGGTCTCTCTCTCATTCTCTCTCTTTTTTTATTGATTTCATAATATGTTATCAGCACGATTACTCTCCGTCTCTCTCTCGCTCCTCTTCCTTGATAAGGTATTTGGCGTAGCCATTCTTTCCGAAGCCACTATTGGCACCAGCGTCGTCCTAAAGTGCCCTAACATCCAAAACGCCATCGCTGAAGAATCTCTCTTCAATTCTCAATACCTAGAAAAAGCTTGCATAGTTGGGGATCTGAAAAGATCCTGAAGAGGATTTCGCCTAGCAACCCAGCCACGACATGTCATCAATATTCTGGAGAAGTTTCGACGTGGAGGTCGACAATAAGGTCCTCCCCTTCAAGTTTTTGGAGAATGTGAACCGCTGAGAGCACGTGGATTTGCTGATCTTCCAGGTGGAGGAGCCGGGCTGACCTGTTGTCGACCAGAACAGGCTGGTTAAGAGGAGGAAATTAGATCCCGAGTTGCCTGTTCTTGCTCCGTTTCAATTGGCTGGACCCATAGAGCTTTGGATTCATGTAGGATTGAGGTCAGATTCGTCGAGGAAATCGGGAAGGTTCTCCTTGAGACGCTTCACCTCCGGCGAGTTTCAACCAGTTATGGCTATGGTCAGGGCAGCCAGACCGTCCTTTCGCAACAATCACGACAAGATTGCCTTTGCTATTCACGCCTACTTCCTTGCTTCCGGCTACATTCTCACTGCCATCGGGCCTCTGCCTTCTCTGACATAGCTCTTTCCTCTCTGTCTACTGATGAGGCCGAGGAGTGACCGATACGAAACTCGTGTCGGCAATAAGCTGCCCCAGTCCGTTGATTGGAGGAAAGATGGTGCCGTTGTTGGCGTCAAAGACCAAGGAAGTTGTGCACGAAGGTTCATAATATAGAATAATGACTTTCTGTCAATGAGCGTGTCAGTGCCGCCAGCTTCGCTGACAATAGACTTGCAGACACTGTACAACGTGCAAGGGTGGGACCCTTACGCCTATGCGTTCGAGGCAGAGGAGGAAGATGTGAGTTTGGTTTTTTTTTTGTTTTAGGAATCCGGGCATGGAGGACGACCCCACTTGTGGACCCATCATTGATGACATTGTCATATTATTTGCAATTTTCAAGGTGAGTATTAAAAATTATATTTCTTATTATTACTTGATAAAATTTTATGTTTATTCATATAATTTACATACAAGTTCTATTTACTTTTTATACTTGTTATAAATTATTGATGATAAGATTCATCTTAGAATAGAAATGGAGCATCCCTGAAGGATCGCCCCAAACCAATAATTTTATTGGGTATCTCATATTAAGTCTTATTTTGGAATTGAAATTAAGCATACCTGAAGGATTGCTCTAAATCAATAATTTTATTGAATATCTTATAGTTTAAATGAGTTATATGTGTACCAAAAACTCATTATGATTAATGCACCTGAAGTTGCATAATTGAAATTGTATAGAGAAAAGTCACTAAAGAATATATGTTTAAAATGAATGTCTCGAATGTGCTCCTGAAGTAGCAATATCGAGTGCAAAAGTTCACAATATATTCTAAATTTATATCTGGTCTTCTGGTGGCTAAACAAAATAATGAGTTTTTGTTAAGAAATCACTAGTCACGTCCTAATAGTTCAACATTATTTCCTGAAGTGAATGATATTGGATTTATATCATTTTATTCCCTAAAGTGAAGAGAATGATGTATTTTTATCCAAAAAATCTAAGAGATTGAATGTGGTAATGAATATCGTTATAACACTTTTTTTGGGCCAGAAGCTCGTATTGGAAAAACTACCAACTTTCTCTTTGAGATAATATTATATAATTATTGAATCAAATATTATGATGCATCAAAAGTGATATGATTCAAAATATTTGTATGTTTTTATGATTATCTTGATCATCCAAAATCAATTATGATAAGTCAAATAAATTTTCATATGAACGTCCATAAAAGAACCAGAAGATTCTTTTACTATAAAATCTTACCACTAGGAGTGGAAAGAAAATTTTGCTAGAAGCAAATAAAATGAAATAATTCAACGCTATCTTGATTATTATAGGTGAACTGGAAGTTCAGATGATAATTAAATTATGGATGAAATAAGATAAAAATATCTCATATTTTAGCTGCTAAAATCCTAGAGAGGATTGAAGTCCTTATAGGACAATTAAGAAATTTAGCAGTTTAATGAACATAAGATATATCTAAAGGCATGTGAGACCTATTGATACAAAAGATAAAGCGTCTCGAAAGAGAAAAGTACAAATAATTTGGTGCTTTTGAATAGGCCGTACCCACAAAACAAGCTATAAGATCCATCCAAAATTTCGGTTTAAAATTCTCTCATATAAACTCCTGAAGAGTATAAACCTCCTGAAGAGTGCCTCTTGAAGAGGGTTTTCATGAAATGTCTTCCCCTGAAGAGGGATAAGTACCTAAAAATAATGAGATCTCGATACATTTCATGAATATTAGAGAAATTCTGGATAGAAATAAAACCATTGTCGACAATGTATTTTTATATAAGATGGCAATTGACATTACCAGAAGTAATGAAGAAAATGAATCAAGAATTGTCAAAGAATACCGATGTAAAAATATTGTCCAACTTGAAAGAAACAATTTCTGCAGAATTGATATCACTAGTAAAATATGATGCATAGAGACTTCATATAGTTCAAACACCTAAAGAGGTTATGCTTGTTGAAAATCAGTGGGTATTTATATAAAGGAAATGAAAATGTGATATATAAATCTTGAGTCAGTTTCTTGCAGATAATTCCTGTAGAATTGATATCACTAGTAAAATGTGATACATATGGACTTATAGTCCAAACACCTAAAGAGGTGATGATTGTTGAATATCAGTGGATATTTATATAAATAATATAAAATGCCTGAAGCTTTAAATCTGAAAATGTGATATACAAATCACAAGTCGGTTTCTTGCAGAAACAATATTGATATGCTTTTAAAGTAGTTGAAATTATATTGAGGTTTATATTAGCTTGAAAGTTACTGAGAGTTTGGATATGCATGATTAACTGCATATTTATATGAATTATTAGATCATGACATATATATGAAAATCCTTGAAGGATATAAAATGCCTGAAGCTTCTAAATACATCCGAAAATATGTATTCTATCAAGTTTTAAAAATCCTTATATGATCTAAAATAATCCAAATGCACGTGGAACAAGCTATTTTTAATATATTTTCAGTATCTATATTAATTTTTATTGCAATTTATATAGATGATTTAAATGTCATTGAGGTTCCAGAATAGCTCATGAAAACTGCACATATTTGAAATATAAATTTGAAACCCTTACGGCTTCAAGAGGGAGATGAATGAAATTATTAGTTCTGAAATACCATCTCTTAAATACAATTAATATTTCAGATTCATATTACGATTTTGTAGGAAGTGTGCATTATTAAATGAGAAATAAAATGGAGCACATAGAACATTTACCAGAAGATAGAGACACAAATATAAATATTTGTGAAATATTATTTTATTATCTCGAAATAAAATTACAGAAATTTAAGGTTTTTGGTCTCATTCTTTAAGCGCTCTTGTTTTTCAAGAATCTGCATGGCATTCTTATATAAAGGAGTAGACAATCTAAAAGAAAATTTAAGTAAGGATTTTAAATTCTTATTCTCTTGCTTTATTGCTTCTATCTTCATGTTGGACTCCAGAAGAAATCGCTGAAGGATAGAAATATTCTCGTGGAGTTTGTCAACCCCACAAGTTTTGGATTGCAGTCGCTGAAAAAATGCGACAATGGATGATGAGTATCGGGTACCAAGACTCACAAGCTTGTAGATAGCTTCATTATCTGACTTATTAGTCAGATCATTATTGTATTGCATTATAACACCTATAGTAAAAGCATAAATAACTGATGAACGAGGTGCAGAATACCTCATATATTGGTCATGAGAAGATTGCTAAGCCATTGCAGAGTAAGATGCAGAAAGAGATTGCAGAATAAGAATGCAGAATAATTACAGAAAAGTGAAAAAAATGATATGCGAATAAAAATGAGCTGAATATCTCTTTTATAGAGAAAATTATGACAAAGTATGTCTATTACTTCATAGCATCTCTCGTGAAACATCTCTCTATAAGAGACAAGAGATGTAGCATCATAGCTCTGCGGCGCCTGACAACTACAAAAGAGCTGAAAAATCCTGCGGTGCTTGTCTGGTCTAAAAAGCTGGCCACCGTTTTCGTTGAAAAAGGAGGTTAGCGGCTTAATTTTGATGAATTTTCCACTAACTATGTTATTTACAAGAACTCCAGAATAGCATAACTCTAGAATAGTAGTGAATTTTATGTTAAAATGATCTTGAATCAATATGGTGAATTTCACTATAAAGTCTTGAAGCACTTTTATATGGACAAAACTCATCCCCTGAGTACTCCAATGGTTGCTCGATCATTTGATGAGCAGAAAGATCCATTTTGTCCTTGTGAAGACGATGAAAACATTCTTGGTCCTGAAGTACCTTTCTCAGTGCAATTGAAGCCCTGAATATGTAATTATTTTATCAACATGGATCAAATCCACAATTAGTTGGATATCTGGATGCAGGTTATCTTTTAGATCCACACAAGAAGATTATTACAATTCATGAGGACAAATATGAAATTAATGTCAAGCAGATACGGTCAAGTAATAATTTGGCAAATTTATTGACTAAAGCATTACCAACTGAACATTTAAGAAGATTATGCAGAACATTGGAATGCGAAGACTTGAAGACCTATTATCATATACTTTTCAGGGGAGTAATGTCTTGAAAACTTATGCTGATTGTACTCTTTTTCCTTCGCTAAGGTTTTATCCCACTGTGTTTTCTTTTGCAAGGTTTTAATGAAGCAATCCTAAAGCATTTGGCAGTACACATGAATATTGTACTATTTTTCCTTCGCCGTTGGTTTTTTCTCACAGAGTTTTTCTTTGGCAAGGTTTTAACGAGGCATATTCTTTAAATATGGTCATCCAAAAGGGAAGTGTTATAAACCAACTTGTAGTGTATGACCACATTTAGCCGTTATTATTGACCAGATCTTAGCCGTCAATTATGACTTTTGTACCCCTATATATATGGGGATATTTCTAGGTTCATGAATCAATAACAAGAAGCTCTCTCTTGGCCTCTCTCTCATTCTCTCTCTTTTTCATTGATTTTGCAAAAAACATATATTAATACTCTAAATTGAGAGAATAAATCAGCCACCACCAACGGATATTTTAATGAGCTTTAAACACACCAACGGCTAAAGACTATAAGTTGGCAAACGGCTATAAGATCACCTTCTATATACGTACATGCACCCAAAAGAAGAGAAATGAAAACTGAATTAAGGAATTGAAGTAACGGTAATAATCTCTTAAACAAAAACGTTACTAAAAAATATTATTTACTAAAAAATACCAACATATTGATTAATAATAAAATCTGAAATTATTTTATCAAGCTTACAAGTAGAATTTAAATAGCTGCAAAATTAAAAAATTATGAAGATTTTTATAAAAATAGAAAAATTTAAATTATTGTTTGAGAAATTAATACATAACTAAACAAGAATCCTACCAAAAATTTAATCAAAATCAAATTCAAAATCACTTCCAAACTTGAAACCCAATATGTACTAACAATGCAATAATGAGCATAAATATATGATTTGAAAGAAAATAATTGATATTATTTTGAATGATTTTAGATAAAGTAAATGATATCCAATATCAATTTAGAATTGCACTAAGTATCACAATCTTTGTCCATTAAATTCCTGATGTTCTCTTGAGACATGTCTGTTGTAGGTATCACGGCTCAAAACAGATTTGTGGTTGTCATGCCCCAGAAGGAGGCCCAAAAATCTCCAATAAGTGTTTTCTTGTAGCTATAGAGCAGAAGAAGCTTAACATCTTTATGATAGAGTTGTGCTAGTTCAAGGAGAAGAAGAAAAGAACAAAACCAAGAAATCATGTTGCTTATTCTGCATTAATGAATATTGGCTTTATATAAATATATATATATATGTATGTATATAGCCAATATTCATATATGTATTGGTAATGATAAATTAAAATTTAAAACCCCAAACGTAAGGATTCCCAAGCATCGTGAGAAGCTTCAGAATTTATGATTTGTGAGAGAGGCGCATCAGATAAGGAACCGTTGAGCCATCTAAGAATCAGTTGGTCAAGGTCGAGCCACCGTGCTGCTGTTGGATTCAAAATCAACCTAATACCATCATTACCAAGAATGGTGGGAGGCGGACATGAGATTTCTTTTATGACATTGTCAAGAAGACCATGGCCATAAAGTACGGGAAATACTTATGCCTTCCATAACAACTAGTTGGGAGAGGCGAGTTTATACGAGATATCAGGAAGATTGGCTTTGGTTGGGAAAAGATCGAGGAAGCAAGCTCTTCCCAAGGGTGGGACCAAAGAGGTAGAAGATGAAGACATGATTGCAATCTTTGTTGTGGCTCTTAATTGATAGCATGCAAGGAAACTAGCACTTGCATATTGCATGACGTCCTTTTGCATTGATTTGTATAAAATTTACAGTTGTTACAAGTTGTCATTTACAACTATATTACTAGCTATCCAACTGTATTGTCAGTGTAATGCCCCCAATGAAAGATCTAACCACATGACCTATATTCTAAAAAGACTACTCAATGATACAATTTAAACTTCTCTTACCCAAGCAATGTGGGATTCCATATACTTCCTACCTTTATCCTTATCATATGGGAGTATATCACAATCTCTCTCTTCTAATTAATTCTCAATGTGCTCATTGGGCCAGTTTATTGTAGATGGCACAGTTTAAGTCCCACATTTTTTATTAGAATAGGCATTGATACCATTTGTAACTCCTCAATGGGAAGATCCAAACCATATGACCTATACTCCGAAATGACTAATCAATGTTATAATTGGAGCCTCGTTGAAATTTTTTAAAGAGTAAGAACTTCTCATTCCTAAACAAAGTGGGATCTTATACACTATCTACCCTTATTCTTATCATATGGGATATCACAATCAAACCCAAATAAATTTCACTTCTTTCAATATATATAATCTCCAATTTTAAGCTAAAGTTGCCATTCCAACCAGTGGAGGATAGAATATTATTTAGAAAAGAGCCAGATGGTAGAATACGAAAACTCTTCTGAAGAGGGATCCTCTCCATAACCAAATTTCAAAACGGAAACTTTATGGCTTCAAATCTTAGCTTCCGAACACATCCTTATGAACATCTTGCAATCAGCTGGTCTGCCTGAAAATTCGTATGTAGGAAACATGCATGATCTCTTGTATTTCCTTAATATATATGCCGAAACGTCTACATGAAAACACATTGTTTGTCTATAGTGGCCCTGATGTCAAATGATATGATCCTAATGAAAAGAAAAATATTATTGATTTTCTTCGAGGAAACCAAACCTCCAAATGACTTTATTCAATGGAAATCATGCAGCCTCAATATATCAACAATTAATTTCTTGATCATAACAAAATTACTTATTATCAGATGGTAAATATTCTTAATCCGCATTAAAGGCTTTAACAACGTACGGTACTTTTATTACATGAAACATAAATAGATAAATAACTTAATATATTCGACTGCAACCTTGAACTAATTTGAAGTTGAACATGAGTCAATCTTCAACTCTTTAACTTATTCTTCTGGAAGAACTCATCTGTATGATGAATAAAAGGATGTTGGAGGCCTACAGTTCAGAACCCAAATTGGCGTTAAACCGTACAAGTGGCGTTAACATAATCTTGAGAAGAATGTGCTGGCACTCCAGGGATTATTAATCCAATGATGACCCTAAACATTCTCATCAACCAAGTTTCACTGTAGTTTGGACCCCATAAACATGGGATTATGAAACTTCGGATCACCTCCCAAAATGCGTTTAGGTACTTTGGTATGACCCATAACAATGAGAAGTAGTTCTCATTCGGCTCCTTCTTCAATGAATACTGGATTCAAATGGGATTCATAGCATTAAAAAGAGTAATTGCAGATCATAAGATTTACAAAATTATGTGTTACAAATAAGAAATTAACATAAACATGCAAGATTTCTGTATTAAAATTTATAGTATATTTAGTGTATTCCTATCTTCATCTAAAGCTGTACTTTATATACTTGCTGAGAGAGAGAGAGAGAGAGAGAGAGAGAGAGAGAGAGACACCTCTTTATAGAAGCTATTGTAGTATTTGCATGTCGGAAAATGTTGATAAAAGTCTCCATTGTCACAAGGGACCCTAGGCACCAAGTCATTGCAGTAAACATACCTATAATACTTCACATCATGCTTTTTAAACTCCTTATCCATATGATCCACAAACTGTTTGTTCCCAACCCTTGGCTGCCCAAATGTGTAAACCCCCTCCAATTTCTCCAACAGCCATGCCTCCTCATGCATTGCTAGCACACTCACAAACAGAATGGCCAATGCCCCACCCAAGCTGTGTCCTGTTAATATAAACTTAGCTCCCTCATTCTTCATCAATAGTTCTCTCAACCTTTGTTTTATTGCATAATAAGCAACTTTTCTTTTGTCACTTTCTTGTTTTATTTCTTTTTGCCAGACTTCTTTGGCCATCTTTAGGCCGAGAGCTCTCATGAAGCCCATATGGACCTTGCCCACGCCCGCAAGCTGAAACCAGGATAAATCCAAATCTGTTTGCCATCCAAATGGATCAAATGGCTTGGTTCCAGTAAATGCAACCATGATCAGGTTAGGATTAGAGATTGTGTCTTTGAACATTATGACTTGAGTTGATGCTTCTTCTACATCAGCTGTGACAATTTAGTACTATATTAATAGAGCGGTCTGTTTCAATGTTACTCTAGCTAGCTTGCCAAAAGGGAAGAGATCTAATACATATTATGTTAATACTTCTATCAAATCAGATACTGATAATTTCATTTGAAGTAGTCAGTTTCTTACAAACGCTAATTATTTGAGTTATTCAATTATATATCATCAGTGAAAACATTTAGAGATAGACAAACAATACTTAATCATATGAGATCCATATTAATGGAGAATCCTATATGGGCATCATTAAATGTTGTAGGATCAATGTAAAGTTATATTTCTCTAAAATTGAATAATCAAATTCGATTAGACAATTAGTGAGGATTTATATTCATTTCCATAACTGTGTTTGGCCAAATTAGTTGCTAATTCATGAGCATGTATAATCTCTCAAGGAATGTTTGTATGTACGAAGATGCTTCCTACGTACGTACCGTTCTGGAATTTGTAGAACCCCAAGTTTTCCATCTGTGCGAAAATGAATCAGAAACATTAAGAAACATAGCCATCATTGACATAAGATCAGACATAAAAAAACAGAACAGATATAAGTTTTTCTTGCTAATGATGCTAGCTAGGTTGCTTACATTCCATTGATTTTTTATTATGGTTTGAACAAATGCTTCATTTTCGTATGACAATTTGCAAGCCATCATAGAGAGTGATTTCTTGTATTTTTTGTCAGTAGGTTTAATATTTTCGTCTAATTTCACTCTTTGATCAAGATGTCCCACCACAGATGCGAATGTCGATGATGACTTCTTTAACACCACCACCTTATCTCCTGCACAAATTAACCCACTTCAGTCAAGTTTCAAGAATTTAGAAAATCCTGAAATTATAATCAATGCATGCATATGAGGTTGAGAATATAGGAAGGAGTCATTTTACTTGTAAGCCACCTGTTAAGATGGATCTAATCCATTGATATCCAATGCATGCATGAAAAAACTTTTTAAAAAAAATAATAAAATAAAATTTAATTTTCATATTATCAAACCTGTTAAGATGTTATACCAAAGCTTGAAAAACCCCCCGTTACCGGACAGAAGATTCAGCCACCACTCCAGCATTTCCCCTGACAAAGCCATAGGTGTACCGAAAATGATAAGGAGTTTCTGCAGAAATAGGGACACGCATATGTACCATCGTTGCAAAAAATCTCCTAAAGGTTTATAAGCATTTTTCTGACAGGGCTCTGAAAACTCTATACTTGCTTGTGATGGTTCAAGGTTAAAAAGAATGAAAACAAGATCACGAAAGCTTGCATCTTCTGCCTTAAGCAATAGATAGTCACAGTGATCGGTGCTGATCATGCTTAACTAATTAATATTGGCTATAGCCTATAATATAAATATCATGCATGTGAAGGCCATGATATATATGTGCAAAGACTGCTTAAATACTGCTGGCTCTATAGCTAAATAATGTACTTTGTCATTGCCGCCTTAATTTGCCTGGTCATGATATGCAGTGCTTTTCCTAAAATGAAGGTCAACTAGCTTGTCGATCCTCAATTTTAGATCCGGTGAATTGTGCCTGATCTTAACTACAATTTCGGTTTAAAGCATTGACCCATTCTCTTAAATATATATAAAATGTTAAGTATTCTTTGTAAAAGTAAGAAAAGAAACAAAAAAAAAAAAAAGGTGTGGTTATAATAATGCTCCAAAGGGTGAAGATACATTTGTCCTTATTATCCAAAAAAATTAATCAATGATATAATTAGAATCAGATTGAAGCTATTATCAAGAGCAAGTTAGCACTTCTCATTTCTAAATAATATTAGATTTTATACACTACGTACCGTTATCATTGAATATAAGATCACAATCTCTATAATTTGGATTCCCGACCTTCTCATCAGACCTATTTATTGTAGGTGGCACGAGTTAAAGAGGAAATGCGATTGTAATGCCCCAAAGAGGTCAAAAAATCTCCATGAAGTATTTTTCTGTAGCCATCAGTGGTAGAAGCTAGCCTGACATCATTCTGATAGGGCTCTGAAAACTCTATGAATCTACTTGCTTGCATTGGTTCAGGGAAAAGAAGAAAGGGAACAAGACCAAGAAAGTTTACTTCTTCTGTGTTAATTAATATGATCTTTACTGTATATTTTAATAGAATTTGATATAATTATTTACTTACGAAGATATATTATTTTTTTAAAAATAATTATTTCATCTAATTAGACAAATTGCACGTTGATAATATTCTAATATATATATATATATTATATATATATATCATGTGAAGGACATGATATGTGAAAATAATACTTAAATATCAATGGATCTATAACTAAATATTCTAGTTTATCGTTACGGCGCTTTTCCTAAGATGGGAGATCGACTAGCCAGTAAAGCCATCATTTTAGATCCGGTGAATTGTGGTCGATCATGACTACAATTCTGGTTTAAAGCACTGACCCATTCTCCTAAATATTTTTAAAATACTAAGAAGTCTTTGTAAAAGTAATTAGAAAAGGATTAGTTAATGAAATAATTAGAATCTCTTAAGTGTGGTTGTAACGTCCCAAATTAGGCCCAAGACACGTCTGGACCTACAATATAAAAGGACTAGTTAATGAAATAATTAGAGTCTCATTAGAACCATTATAAATAGTAAGAACTTCTCATTCTTAAACAATGTGGAAACCTATACACTACTTATCATTTGGTATGGGTATCACAATCTCTACTTATTAAGTGACACAGTCCAAAAAAGATTGGATAGTGATAGGCTTACTACCCCATCACTACTCATTTACTACTTACAAAGAATTTCAAATTTTTTATTTTTTTATTATTTTCTTTTAAGTATTTTTTTAACATCCTTAATCACTAAGAAAAAATTTAAAAAATATATAATTTTATTAATAATTACTTCCTTACTTATTAAGTAAAACAAAAAATTAAAAAATAAATCAAATATAAAATGAATAATAAATGGGTGGTAAGAGGGTTGTAACCCTACCATTTTCTAAAAAAATTTGTGTTTGTAACACTCCAAGGCTAAAAAATTTCCAAGAAGTGTTTTCCTGTAGCTATACAGTGGAAGAAGCTAACATCTTTCTCATGATAGGGTTATGAAAACTCTATAAATCTACTTGCTTGTTTTGGTTTAGGGAGAAGAAGAGAAAGAAAAAGACAAAGAAAGCTTGCTTCTTCTACATTAATTAAAATTGGTTATATATATATATATATATCATGTGAAGGCCAAGATAGGTGAAAATAATGCTTAAATATTAATGGCTCTATAGCTAAATAATCTAATTCGTCGTTGCCTTTTTAGATCCAATGAATTGTACTTGATCATGACTACAATTTTGGTTTGATGCACTAACTCATTCTCTTAAATATTTAAAAAATGCTTAGTATTCTTTGTACATTTAAGAAAATAAAAGAAAAAAGAAATGTGGTTGTAATGCCCCAAAGGAGGTCAAAGCCACATCTGGATCTATAACCCAAAAGCACTAGTCAGTAATATAATTGAAGCTCATTTGGACTTATTGTAAAGAGCAAAAACTTCTTATTTTTAAGCAATGTGGGATCCTATACATCACCACCTACCTTAATTATCAGTTAGTCTTAATTCCCGACGTCATCATTGGGCCTATCTGTCGTTGGTGGCTTTGATATTGCATGCCTAAACAAAGGCTCAACGATATATCTAAAAAAAGGACTTGTCAACAATACAATTTAAGCCTAATTGAGATTATTGTAAAGAGCAAACACTTCTCACTCCCAAGCAATGCGAGATCCTATATACCACCTACTCTTATCAATCAGTATGGGGTATCACAGTGGTAGTTAATTAGGAGTTTAGGTTAAATATATGAAAATTTCTATAAATTATATATATAAGCTCATCATATGTCCTCTAATTTAGGACAAAACATATGAAAAGGAGTTAATTGTTTAATAAACCTAAGGCAAGGTCTAATGGTAATGATAAATTCAAATTCAAATTTGAAGGTTTTGTAAACTTTAGGAACAAATAATGACTTGAAGGTCTTAACTTGTAAAAGTTTTCAAATTATTTGAAGAATATCGATGCACTTAACACATTAGTGTTTAGTTGATGAATTTCATGAATGTTTATTTCCTAAAGTTAGGATCGTATGTGAAAACTGATAATAGATTATATGTAATGCACAAATTACAAAATCTTAATCCCAATTTCTCTCTTTGTTGCAAGGTAAATAAAGATCAAGAGGTAGAAGAGAAAGATTGAACTGAAAGTCATAAGAAGTAGATCGAAGAACCCCTTAAGAAGGTGGCACAGATTGTTTAAGGAGTCATCTATTTGCTTGTCAGAATTGTTTTATAAGTGACCATGCATGTCTTGTTCTGGAGGTAAGGATGCAATTTGGAGGCATTGACATAATCTGGAGAAAGATCATGTGCAGATAATCCTGGAACCATCAATCCCATCACCTTACAAATCTTCATTAGCCAACTTTCTTTGTATTCTAGACCTATTATATACGGGATTATGAAAGCACACAAGCTCAAAAAATGCATTTACGTACTTTTGCATCTCCAGCTAGAACGATAATGATCCATGGATAAGATAATGAACAAGCTAATTTGATTAGGGGAGCCCTCTACCACCTGCCACCCTGTGTCTATGATAGGGTTCTCGGTCGAGATCTTAGACACCAAGTTGCCGCGCCCCTTCTTGCTCCTCGATGACCGATGTGAACTGCCACTTGCTTGACCGTGATGGTTATGGGTGGTGTTGGCTGAGTTCGTATGATTGATCAGTGGCTGATAGTGGGCGTGATTCTAGTGACTGGGCGTATATGCATGCATGTGTAGTAGCTACATGGACTAAAACGGTTATGAGTGGGATCAGGCGGTTGAGTGGCTGGCTGGTCAGGCACACGTGGCTCCTATAGGTGGGCTGACCAAGTCAGGCACACAGGTGTCTCCTGATAGTGGCTGACCAAGTCAAACACAGGTGTCGCTTGCTTGGGGGGTTGACCAAGTCACACACAGGTGTCTTCTGATGATGAAGCACACGTGGCTAAGGGTAGTTTCAGTGGGTTGGCTGAATGGGTGATGGCTGAGCGGTTTAAGGGATGGTTGGTTACTCCCTACAAAGTAGGAGAGCGGTTATGGCTAGACAGGTGGTAAGGGCTGGGCGTGTGGCTTGGCTGGTGGGTGGTAACTGTCAGCTTGTCCCTGACCTTGCTCCAAATTCGACCAGGGTGGCCTGGTGCAGACCAGATGCCCTTCAATGGCAACTCGTGGCTACCTTACCCGATGTCCCACTCGAATGGTTCAAAATGATCAGCAAGCAAATGCGAATATGATGCAATAGACACAATCCAAAATACTGAAATACCTCAACAATGCATTAATCAAAGGAAAACAATGAAATGAATAGGTTATCCTAATTCACGAATTGCATAGGTTGAGCCTTCTCCTTTGGGATTCACGGATTGCACCCAATGGAGCCTAAGTGACAAAGCACCAATGTGTCTATGGGAGCTTACAAGCCAAATTCGTCCAAAATGTTCCAAAGGGAAAATGATTACAAAGGGAAAATGGTTCTGAGTCCACGCCTCCTGGTTAAGGCCTCATGCTGTTAGTGGCTTATGGGTGGTCAAGATGACTCACAGCATAGGCTGCATGCTTGCACGCGTGTGTCTTCAGGTTGGCCAGACGGGCAAACCTTGACTGGTCCATGGTCCTTGCATGTGTGGCCCAGGTTGTGTGGGTTGGGTGCCATTGGTGAGTCGCTAGGTTGGACCATGGTTGGCTTAAGCATGGCAGGCTGCTGCATGGCCTAGGTCAGTGGGGCCTGGGTGTTGGTCTGCATGGCCCAGGCTGTGGTGCCTGGGCATTGGTCAGCAAGACCCTGGCCAAAGCCAGGGTGTTGATCAGCATGGCCTTGGTCAAGACCAAGGCGTTGAGCAGCAAGGCCCTGGCCAAGGCCAGGGCGTTGATCAGCATGGCCCTGGTCAAGACCAGGGCGTTGAGCGGCATGCCAGCATGCGTGGGCTTGCTGGACAACCGCACCGTCAATTTCAAGGTGGGTGTGCAAGCATGCGCTGCGCGGATGCCTAGGTCATGCATGGGCCTTGTGCTTACGCACGACCCATACATGCACGCAGTGTGTGCGCATAGCCCATGTGTGCCCGCTGCGCACACGCACTAGGCGTGCGTGCAGTCTAGCCGTGCGCTGAGCGTGGTGTGACAACCTCACTTGCGTGCGCGCGCTGACTGTTTGCTGCCTGATGGAGGGTGACCGTGGTCTAACATTCACCAAGGGCTCGGTCTGTGGGCAATCAAGTGACACGAACAGTGCTGCTGGCGTACTATCCTGGCATGGGCTGGTGCTGGTCAAGGCATGGCCCGTGACCTCCTGCCTTGGGATTTTGACAGTCTAGATGGGGGCGTGCTGGAAGGTGCCTACACGCATGCATCTAGGCACTGGGGAATTGGGCCTGGGCTGGGCCAAGGTTTACCCCATCCCCCTGTCCCAGTTATATTGTATATATATATATATATGAATTTATATACACACACATATATATATATATACATATATTAAAAAAACTAATTATTTCAATAAAACAATGTTGTTTTGGGGACACTCATCCTCTCCCCCGGCGGCTGTGTGTGTGTGTAATGACTCTATCCAATATTATTAGGGATATAATATGATTAATTTTATTAGAACTAAATTAAGTTAAATGACTTGTTTTGAATAAATCCACAAGCAATAGTTATTAAGGTCGTTTAGGGATTTTAATTAGGCCCGAGAATCCAAAAGTTTATTGTATGGCCCATCAATGTTTCGTTGATAATTTTATGACGGTATTAATAGGCTAATATTTTTAGGAAGAGCAATTGAGATTTATTGGATTATCTTGAATAGACAATGGACTATAATTTATTTAAAATTTTTATTAGACTCGGTAATTGAGTTAAACCCATTTAATATTTTTTTAATCAAGTTGGCCTAATTTAATTAGTAATGGCCCAAAAAAATTTATGGGCCGAGTTGAGTTTGTTTTCAACTTGAGATGAGGCCCATTGAAATTTATTCAGTACTAGGAAAATATGGATAAGCCCAAGAAATTATTTGGAATGTCTACAACTAAACCAACCTCAAAACTCATGGAAAAGCCCAAACCGTATACACACCCAGACCCAAACTCGTGAGACCCAAGGTCCAGTTTATATGTAAACTCTAAGCCATGCACGTCCCCATTCCACTAAAAGTTTTGCTACATACAAGTACAGTTACATACTAATCTATATATTAATACTGATTTATTCATACTTAAAATTTAAATTAATACTGTTTTCAATAAAATCTACTTTTTGACCAATCACATTATATTGGTGTACAGATTAATACACAATTATACTTATAACTATATTTTTTCTTCCACTAAGGTTCACGGCAACACTATATGCACATTATACGCATTCATGCACAATTCCCCCTCCTACCAAGCACAGGGTGCACACGACAAGCTTTTATCTTCTTCCTCAAGTCCCTAGGGTTGCCGCAGCTTTAAGTTTTTCTTTTCTATGAAGCTCCTCCATGTTGTTGCACCAAAGATCACTGAAGCCAACCATCAGCCTCAGTTATCCAAGCCACTGATTGGCCGGTTGTCGTCGGCTCGCCTTCCTGCCTGCAAGCCCCAACTTACTGTTGTCCCTTTATATAAGAAGTCATTCAACGCTGCCACTAGTCTAGAGCAACTGTAAGAAACTCCAACCACCCAACATCGAGGCCAAGCCGAACCCAACCACCTTCACCCAACGAGAAACGGAAACCACCTTCATCGAGGCCTTGTTTCAGCAAACCGAAAATAGAGCACTTATTTCCCCACCATGAGCCACAAACTCGCCGCCACCCTTCCATTTGACAATCACCGTATGTCGGATTCAACCTGGATGCACCTTTAACTTCAATTGAAGGCATTGTAAGTTACCAATGTACTCTCTCTTTGTTCTCTCTCTCTCTTTCTCTCTCTCTCTCACGTTAGTTTGTGATGCCTGCAAACCCAGCTTGAAATTTGACGAAACTTAAAGCGTCGAAATATGCAACGAGGTTTCATATCCCAGTTCATAATAGTAAAATGCAGTGCACCTAACATATATATATATATATATAACAGTACGTCATAATCACAGCGATTAAACTTTTTCTTGAGCAATAAATGTACCAGAAGTAATATATATATGTGTATATCTCATGCCGCTCTCCCTCCGCCAGCCCATCTCTCTCTCTCTCTCTCTCTCGTCGCATTCGCACGTTGGTCTCTCTCACTCACTCTCATCTTGCCACTCGAAACCGACTAGAAGTTGCCAAACTGACTGGAACCGGTCATCCTGGTTTTCACCCTGGCCTTGGTCAGTTATATACAAATAATAAAAAATAAAAAATAAAGTAGATGGTTCGGTTTTCACCCATAAATTATAGATGCAATTATTTTTTTCTTTTTACATTTTGTTTTTGTAAATATTAAAAAGGTATCGATTATGAGATTATTTTAGACCATGATCCACGGTATGGTACGGTATATGTGCAAAAGGAAACGTGGTGGTGGAAATGTGCTTTTTCCCGAAAACTTGAGAAGCATGCTTGATGTGTTCTCAATCTGCAAAAGGGGGCATGAGCATTTGGTTCTATTACCCTTACTTAGACATTTGTTTCGGATGAGGCTGGAAAAGAAGAGATCATTATCAACTGTGGAAGAGTCGCTGGCCTTTGGGGTATGGAATCATCTGAGCTTGCCATAGAAGGAAAGTTTCTTGGGTGAGCTTGACAGTTACTAGATGAGATGGATGAGAAAGAAGAGGTGTGGAGGGTGGGTTTGAACTAGGGATTTTTGGTAGGGATGATTCGTCCGCCATGGGAGAGACGTTTGTCTATAATGGCTCTGATGCCATGTTAAAGGTAGAGGCTGAAAATATTTTTCTTCATTGCAGAGAACATTTTTACATTGCACTATTTATAAAAGAAGTATGCCAGAAACGGTTATGGCATTCTAACAATTAGATGGTGCGCTAGTGGCCTAGAGCTAGCTGTACAAAAGATTTGCAATGGAAAGATGGCTTGATACAACAGATTCACAAGGAAACATTTCTAGACGATTCTTGCAGCTGAGAAGGTTTGATATCCTTGTGTGCAGTTGAGCTGGAGCAGTTTACGTTGATGTGCTGATTTGTAGTTGAGCTGGAATCTTATAATGAACAAGCTAATATCGGCTCAAAAGAGAGCTCGAGGCAAGAGGGGAGCTCAGTTTTGTCCAATCGAGCCGATCAAATTACCAGTACTTTCCATAAAGCTCTATCAAGTTACCAGTGCTGGTTTATCCAGCCATACGTTACTCTGTTTGACCAATAATCGCAGTTACCTTCTCTATGGAGTTATCTTGTTCAAAATATGATCCTGTAAAAATTTCTCATATTACAATACCATCTAAAGCCGAAATTTGACTTAGACTATTATTTCTATTCAAGAGTGTACAAACAATGACCTCAGAATCGCTAGGTACTGGAGAGTTCTTGTTACACCCAGTGACCCACCCCATATTTCTTATTTGCGGTTTTGAAAGTTGAAATGCATCTGAACATCGCCACTGAAAGTAGGAGCATCTGAAGACACAATTCCGTCCTACGAAATGGACAGAAATGTATTAACATCATGCAATGGGTATTGTGTCATAATTTCTTAAAATGATCTTTCAGAAAAGACTACTTTTATATTTTAACACTATTACATATGAAGGTAAAAATTTGTGTTTCTGTACATTGTCCTGTGCTCCCAAGTTTACTCATGGTATTCTGTTTCTGACCAGGTTAAAGTCTCATAGAAAATGGTGTGCAAGAACAGAATTGAATGGTGTATAGCCAGGGGACAGATATTTTTTTGACACTAATTTGGTGTCAACTTTTCTTTGTGGCGGACTAAAGCACCGATACTTCCATCAAGTTCCTGATAAGATGTGAGATTCGAATCACAGCATTATTTGTGGATTTAATGGATAGTAAGAAATGTATGTATGTAAATCAACCTAGAGTTTTCCTTTTTCACATTGAGAGCTTGTTGGATAAATAGAGATACAGTTCATCTGGTTGACCTATAATATTCATGAAAACTTGGAACTGAATATGTTCACTCATTATAATGATTTAGGTAATTCTGACATAATATAATGTACTTCCTTACCGCTTTGTCTTCGATGCAAGATTTACTATGAGGTCTTGATTCTATGCAGTTTGGTTCCAAACATGCTTCTTGTTGTATTCTAGGAGCTAGTGTTGTTTTGAAGCATTTGCAAAACAGCAAACATGAGACATGTGCCTATATTCTTTAGTTAGTGTAGTCTGATAGGGGAAGAAGCTGCTTCAATTTCATGATGCGTTTAGTAGTTATTTTCTTTAGTTCTAGAAAGACTTCATTTTTTTCCACCAATTTGCAAGGAGGCTGCCATTTAACTAGGAGAGGTTTCCCAACCTTTATTCTGTGTGGTTTTGTTATCGGGTAATTCAAGAGTCTTCCTCATTTTAAAAGTAAGGTTTGCTTTGGGTTTTTAATTCTATGATCATTTCACAGAAACTTTATCAAATCTAAGATCATTTGAACATTTCATAGGAACAACATCAAATCTAGCTTTATTCCTTGCTAGCCTTATTCCCCGTATATAGAATGAGATCAAAGGAACAAGAGCTGCCTATTTATATGTAATGGCAGTATTGCAGCAGCTACATCTTGAAACCAAAGGAATTTCACGCTTAATTATAGCTTCATTGAGTTGTTTACCTTTAATAAATAGCTTCAAAACGAATACAAGAATTTTTAGAGAGAGAGAGAGAGTAGGATTCCATATAGCTTTATAATAAGGAAAATGAATCAATCTTCAGCTCTTTAACTTATTCTTCTAGAAGAACTCATCTGTATGATGAACAAAAGGATGTTGGAGGCCTACAGTTTAGGACCCAAACGAGTTGCGTTAACATAATCTTGAGTAAGATCTGCTGGTACTCCGGGGATTAATAATCCAAACACCCTAAACATTCTCATCAACAGAGTTTCACCATAGTCTGGACCCCGTGTCCATGGGATTATGAAACTTCGGATCAACTCCCAAAATGCATTCTGGTACTTGGGTATGGCCCATAACAACGAGAAGTAGTTCTCATTCGGCTCCTCCTTGAACAAATACTGGACTCAAATGGAATTCATAGCATTAAACAGAGTTATTGTAGAACATAAACTTAACAAACTATGTGTTACTGTTGGGAATGGACCGAACAAACAAAGGCTAAGTTGAAGTAAATAATAGCGGAAGCAACAAAACAGACAACAAGCACACAAAGAACACCAAGATTTAAGTGGTTCAACTCAATGTGAGCCTACGTCCACTGTCCGGGTCGGTTTCAACAAATTCACTATGAACAAAGATGGAGTACAAGAGTATTGATCACAAAATCCTTAATCCTAAAGCCCCAATACACGCAATGGACTCTTAGGATTGTGTACAAAAGGATTCTCAAAACTCTCTCTAACTTGGCTGCTGAGGTCTCTCCAAAATGAAGAGAAAATGATGCATTTATAGCACAAGGCGCTAATTCAGAACATTCGCTCGAGCGGACGTCGAGCGAAGTGTCGAGCGCATGTTAGGGTTGCATTCTCGCTCGAGCGGACAGTCGAGCGGAGGTCGAGCGAAACTCTCTGGATGAGTTCGCTCGAGTGAACAGTCGAGCGGAGGTCGAGCGGAACTCTCTGGATGAGTTCGCTCGAGCGGATTGTCGAGCGGAGGTCGAGCGGAACTCTCTGGATGAGTTCGCTCGAGCGGACTGTCGAGCGGAACCTTAGCTTGAGCCAGGGTCGAGCCACGGTCAAGCCAGGGTCAAGCAATAGTCAAGCTAAGCCCCAAAAAATACATTTTCAGCAAGAAATCAAGCCAAAACTCAACAAATCTCCACCTTGGCTTGAATTCCGTCAAGCCCAAACAAAAAACCAATAAGCAAGGAATCGATTCCCACCAACAAATCACCAAAGGGGAATCACAAACCCCGAACACAACGTTTATCCTTGAAGAACTCAATTTCCACCCAAAAGTCTTCAATACCATAGACAATTTGACCAAATCACAAGCTTGGTCCTAATGAAGAATCAACCTCTTCACACAAAAGACAACGCACCACTGAAAACAGACTGCTTACTTGAACAACGGCTTCTGAATACACACGGAGGCTAACAACAAATATTCTCTGCCAAAGTAAGAACATCTCAAAGTCTGCATGAGCATATCCCAAAGGTGACTAAACTGTCTCCTCTATCTACCAGATGAAACTGTAGACTTCCTCTCACTGTACGCCAATGCCAAAATCAAAATCATACTTAATTTCAATAGCATGATCTAGAGTACCACCTGCACTCTGTTGTGAAGCTCTCCCAGCAATTCCACCTTCTTGCTATAACCATGATCTCCTTTCCTGTGGAAACAACAACTGAAAAAAAAAATTGTAAAGAAGAGAAGGTTCACCCAATAGCAAGTTGTGTTGACCGCTTCACCCAAATCTGTAGACAAGCCTGGCAAATCCAAAAGCATACTACGGGCTCTCACACAAGAGTCCGACTCATTCCATTCAACTACTCCATTTCTGTGGAGTGGACCCAACTGTATGGTATGAACAACGCTCTACCTTCTTGTCTGTAGATCACTAGCCTTCACAAATGCTTGAACACATCAAACACATCACAAAACAAGGATAAACAAATCCAGACTCTTCTTCAAATGGTCATCAACAAATATGAGTACAAACAGGGCACCACATCACACTAGATGTACCCCCAAAAAATCATAAAGACATAAACTCCAGTAAACCTGATTCAACACTGCTTTACAAGAATACAGTGCAAACAAACAAATCAAGCTTTTCTGTCTTCTGATTACACAAGCAAAAAAAAAAAAAAAAAAATTGCCTACTCATAAATGACCATACTCGTTCATCTATATGGCACAATCACATGCGCCATAAATGAGTAATATCTGAATCTGGAACATCTAAAGATGCTCCACCAATCACTGTACTGCCCTGAAGAAAATAAAGACCATCTGTCTTCTTCCCTGTCATTACCACCGAAGAGCCCTTGTAGACTCGAATGACTCCACCTCCAGCTGAATACTGGTAACCAAAGGAGTCAAGAATGCCCAAAGATATAAGATTTTTCTTCAAAGATGGAATATGCCGAACGTTAGACAAGGTTCTAACAATTCCATCATACATCTTAATCTCAACTGAACCAATCCCAACAATATCACAAGCCATATCATTTCCAACCAAAACGGAGTCACCGTTGATTGATTCATAGGTAGTGAACCAATCTATCCTGGAACACATATGGAATGTACAAGCTGAATCCATGACCCACTTGTTACCAAAGTGACCACTAGAGCCGATGACTGCTAGGACAATATCAGAGTTGTTAGACTGTTCAACGCTAACAACATTGGATGAACTTTTACTTTCCTCCTTCAATCTGGGACACTCATTCTTGTAATGACCAAACCTATGACAGTAGTGACATTTAACATTTTTCTTGTTAAATTTAGAGCTACTACTAGAACTACTCCCACCATAATCCGAACCTCTTCCTTTAGATCTACCACCAGAGGAATATTTCACAAACAAATCATTGTCTTGATTGTTTGTGCCTTGTACACCCAATTTTGTTCTCAACTCCTTAGAGTTCAAAGCAGATTTTACATCTACCAAGGAGATGGTATCTCTACCATACAACATTGAGTTTACAAAACTTTCAAATGATACCGGCAACGAACACAACAAAATTAATGCTTGATCCTCATCATCAAGCTTAATATCAATATTCCTTAGATCCATAATAGTTTTATTAAATTCATCTAGATGATCGGAAATAGGAGTACCTTCCCTCATCTTGAGAGTGTATAGTCGCTGCTTCAAATACAAACGGTTGGTGAGCGACTTTTTCATATACAAGCTCTCAAGCTTGGACCAAAGACCGGAAGCGGTCTCCTCATCAGCAACCTCCCTCAAAACTCCATCTGATAGTGATAACAAAATGACACTATGTGCCTTCTCATCTTCTTCTCTTGACAATGCAGGAGAATCCTCGGATACCTTCCCTTCCAAAGCTTTCGACAAGCCTTGTTGTCGTAACAAAGCCTTCATCTTGATGCGCCATAAGCTAAAGCTGTTTTGACCGTCGAATTTCTCCACTTCAAACTTTGCCATAGCCATTCCTCAAGATTTTGCAAAGAGCTTGACGCTCTGATACTAGTTTGTTGGGAATGGACCGAACAAACAAAGGCTAAGTTGAAGTAAATAATAGCGGAAGTAACAAAACAAACAACAAGCACACAAAGAACACCAAGATTTAAGTGGTTCAACTCAATGTGAGCCTACGTCCACTGTCGGGGTCGGTTTTAACAAATTCACTATGAACAAAGATGGAGTACAAGAGTATTGATCACAAAATCCTTAATCCTAAAGCCCCAATACACCCAATGGACTCTTAGGATTGTGTACAAAAGGATTCTCAAAACTCTCTCTAACTTGGCTGCTGAGGTCTCTCCAAAATGAAGAGAAAATGATGCATTTATAGCACAAGGCGCTAATTCAGAACATTCGCTCGAGTGGATGTCGAGCGAAGTGTCGAGCGCACGTTAGGGTTGCATTCTCGCTCGAGCGGACAGTCGAGCGGAGGTCGAGCGGAACTCTCTGGATGAGTTCGCTCGAGCGGACTGTCGAGCGGAACTCTCTGAATGAGTTCGCTCGAGCGGACTGTCGAGCGGAGGTCGAGCGGAACCTTAGCTTGAGCCAGGGTCGAGCCAGGGTCAAGCAACAGTCAAGCCAAGCCCCAAAAAATACATTTTCAGCAAGAAATCAAGCCAAAACTCAACAGTTACAAATAAGAAGTTAACATAAAAATGCAAGACTTTTGGTATTAAGATTTGTACTATATTTAGTAGGTTCCCATATTCCACCTAAAGTTTTACTTTTATTGTTGCTCAGAGAGAGAGAGAGAGAGAGAGAGAGACCTCGTGATAACAGCTACTGTAGTATATGCTTGTCTTGAAGTGTTGAAAAGAGTCTCCATTGTCATAAGGGATCCTAGGCACCAAGTCATTGCTGTAAACATACCTAAAATACTTCACATCATACTTTTCCATCTTCTCCTTCATATATTCCCCAAGCTGTTTGTCCCCAACCCTTGGCTGCCCAAATGTGTAAAAACCCCCTCCAACTTCTCCAACAACCATGCCTCCTCATGTTTTGCTAGCACAGTCACAAATAGAATGGCCAATGCCCCACCCAAGCTGTGTCCTGTTAATAAAACTTATCTCCCTCATTCTTTTTCAATATTTCTTTCAGCCTTTGTCTTATTACATGGTAAGCAAACTGTCTTTGGTCACCAATTGCTTGTTTTATTTCTTTTGGTCAGTCTACATCCGCCTTCTGTTGGCCGAGAGCTTTCATGAAGCCACCATGAATATTGCCCACACCCTCAAGCGTTGATCAGGACAGATCCAAATATGTCTGCCATCCAAAGGAATCAAATGGTTTGGTTCCCGTAAATGCAACCATGATCAGGTTAGGGTTAGAGCTTGTGTCTTTGAACATGATGGCTTGAGTTGATGCTTCTTCTACGTAAGCTGTGACAATTTAGCACTGTATTAATAGACCTATTTGTTTCAATGTTACTCTAACTTGCCAAAAAAGAAGAGATCTACTTGTTTTAATGCTTCCTCTGTACATACCGTTCTAGAATTTGTAGACCCCCAAGTTTTCCATCTGTACGAAAATGAATCAGAAACATTAAGCAACATATATAGCCATCATTGACATAAGATCAGACATCAAAAACAAAATAGATGTAAGTTTTTCTTGCTAATGATGCTACTAGCTAGATTGCTTACATTCCATTGATTTTTTTATTATGGTTTGAACAAATGCTTCATTTTCGTATGACAATTTGCAAGCCATCATAGAGAGTGATTTCTTGTATTTTTTGTCATTTGTAGGTTTAATATTTTTGTCTAATTTCACTCTTTGATCAAGATGTCCCACCACAGATGTGAATGTCGCCGATGACTTGTTTAGCACCACCACTTGTTTTCCTGCATGAATTAATCTACTCTAGTCAAGTTTCAAGAATGTAGAAAATTATCTTGGCACTATAATCACTGCTTGCTTATTAAAGAAATTCATAGGCCTAACTCATCTCATAAAAACAATTCAACAAGAGAGAGTTGGCTCATTCATTATAAACATGCTCAAGATCATGTCCACATGCAATGTGGGATAATTTCTCAACACCCTCCCTCACATGTAAGCCTAGTATTTTTCCTGGTCCTTATCACCAGGTAAGTAGTGTGGGTCTCCATTCATCTTGTGGTAAGCTTTAATACTATGAAGAAATTCATGAGTCCAACTCATTACATAAAACCGATTCAACAAGTTAGAAAGGGTTGCTCATTCTTTATAAACATGTCCAAAATCTTATCCACAGGCACTGTGGGATAATTTCTCAACACTAAGATTGAGAATATAGGGAGGAGTCATTTTACTTGCAAGTCACACTCTACACCACAAAAGTGATCAAGTTTAATTTGTATGAGAAGTTTAACATGATTCTACAAATCAAATTCTATCATTTCATATGATCTAATCCATTTGATATATATCCAATGCATGTATAACAAGTCGACTATACCAAAAAAAAAAAAAAGATTTAAATTTGAATATTAATGATCAAACCACTTATGATTGTAAGCCACAGCTTGAAAAATCCCCCATTACTAGAAAGAAGATTCAGCAACCACTCCAGCATTTCCCTTGACAAAGCCATAGGTGTTCCAAAAATAATGAGGAGTTTCTGCAGAAAAATGGAGACGCATATATACCATCGTTTCCGAATCTCTACTTTTTGAACATCCTTTTTATAGGGCTTTGAAAACTCTATGAATCTAGTTGCTTGTGCTGATGTACTAGTGGACAAAAGAAAGCAAACAAGATCAAGAAAGCTTGCTTCTTCTGCCTTAAGCAATACATAGTCACGGTGATCAATAGTACTCATACTTAATTAATTAAGCATGTGAAGGGTAGCTAGGATATGTGAAAGGAATGCTTAAATATTAATGGTATTATAGCTAAATTTTGGTGTTGCCTTTTGATGGTCATATGTAGTGGTTTTCCTAAAATAGAGGATCGACCATTTTAGATCCGGTGAATTGTGCTTGATAATGACTACAATTTCGGTTTAAAGTATTGACCCATTCTCTCATGAAATATTTATAAAATGTCAAGCATTCCATCATATTTATTTTTTTATGTTTGTAAAAGTAAGAAAAAAGAAGCACAATACGTAGTTAATTAATTAGAATTTTAGGTAAATTATATGAAAATTTAGGGTAAATTATAATATAGAAATAATAGTTGCAGTCATAAGTGAGCAAACTCTATGCAATCATTTTGAAAAAAGTAAATAAATTCAAGATCTACATAAAAAAATTAATCTTTTAATAGTAGTCCACACTATTTTTCAAAGCGACTGCACAGTATTTGCCACTACAATAGAGTTTGGTTTTTCCCAAAGAAGACAGTGGTCGTAAAAACTCATTCTTCAGTTGGAACATCTTTTTTCCCACAAATTTCTTTGGTGGGACATTCGTGGAATATAACTCGTGAATACACCTTTTTAACCCACCAATACACATGTCCATGGGAAAATGCATACTTTTTGTCACAATAGAAACAGTGGATAAAACCTCTTAGTTTCATGGCAAACATGTTCTCCAACTTGTCTGATGGTTAGAAATAAAACCTTTATTGATTGATAACCTTGTAGCTAAATTTTTTTTCCATGGGTCTCTTCGTGACAATAAATGTTTTTACATGCTAACATTTGGTGAAAAATAAATATTCCCACAATCACACTTGTCGGGGTAATGATCTTCTATAATGGAAATTGCTTATTTCCTGTGAATGGTTTCGTGGTAAAGTTCATGTCTTCCACTGCAATTTTCCTTGTAAATATCGTATCTAGAAGTTTTAACCCACCAAATGTGTCATTACAACAAGATTTTTTTGATGAAATGTTTTGGTGGAATCTTCCATTTTGGAAACCCATTGTTAGTCAGAAAAGATTATTCCTTGCAAAATTTCCATATAGGAAAAAAGCATTTACCATGGATTCTTCCTTGGCAAAACTAATTTATTTAGTTTCCATTTGCATAAAATAGTGGCTAACTAGTTGTTGTCATGGCAATTTTTGGTGCCTAATTGTATTTCCTGGGAAGTACAGTTGTGTTAAAAATAAATTTTGTCCCCAACTCAAATTCACATTAATACATATGATCTGTCGTCATCACAAACATTTAGAAGTACAATATCTATCATTGAAACTCTTTCAATACAATATACCATCAACAAATATAAACTTGTACACTGTCTCAAAATATAGCAAACCAGACTTCAAATAAGCAACATATTACACATAATTATATGGCATTTTAAGTTACAACTTTGTCCACGTTATGTCAACCAAGTAGTTAAAGGCAATAAAACCTACAACTGCAAATGCTTGCAAATAGAATCCAAGGACAAGAGGGAATTACAAATCCTTGTACCACTTAAACTGCATGTATGATAAGTGCAGGACATATAGACACTTTCCATGTGACTCTTGAACATGTGAATCTGACTTTTAAAAATATATATATATATATATATAAACACTTTCCAAACCATACAAAACACATATTTCAATCACGTCTCTTCTCTATTCAAGCTGTGATTTGGAACAAATTAATGCCTCTTGTTCCACAAAGCACGGTGTGCTAAATGTTACTTGAAAATGTGTGTTGAACTGTGTCAAACTCAACATGCTTAATTGGTGGAGGAAGTGACATGGGCTGGGAAGCCTGTATAGAAAATAGAGATAGTTCATCATGTTTTTGTACACATGTTTAATTAGAGCCATCCATTAATGTTATACTAATTTGTGGGGACAATTTCTATGACGTATGGGCCTTCATGTAAAATGCCAAATGTCAACAGTTGTACATTTCTTGGATTCTATATATATATATATATATATATAAATATATATATCTACCAACTTGGATGGTATATCGTTTTACATGAAGTGACATATTCCAATGAAATGATTCTGCTATAGAATATATTAGGTTGTAGTGGACACATCTAACTTTGGCTCAACCATTACAATATATACACAGTCCTATATATAATGCAAAATAGTGCTACTGAACATCAATGGCTAGTTGTGCAATGATATACCATATATCCCACTTGGAGACAAGTGGGTCTAAACTAGCATGTGAATCACATTTTTCGGATGTTATATAAGGTATACTAACACTAAACAAACTGTCTCATTCATCAGATGTACAATCTGACATGTTTAGCAACCAATGTCCTAGTATGCTTTGTTCATCCACTATGTCTTTATTTAATTAATTTTAAAAACTCCAAGTTCAAGTTTTATACTTGCTACCATCCAAGTGGTATAATCGAGAATACCATTAATAGGCATGAACATTTAGTGTAGTAGGCTTGAATTCTTAGCGATGTGGTTTTCTTTTATGATGTCGAGGTTTGAAGGGAATGTTGTGGTTTAGGCGATTTTTATAAAGTAGGAACTCATGTCGCAATGAGGAGGAGAATTAGCTTTAAGTCGCTTAAGATGATTGAGGTCTTAGGTTCTGTAGAATTTATGTAATGAGGCTATAGAATAGGAGAGTGTAGGTTCAACGAACCTCAAGAATAGGTTTAAGAGAATTTTATCTAAGGTTTGACGCCCTATATTTATGTTATGAAATAAGTTTGTGGGGTTTATGGTGGTAGGTTCAACAAGCATTTGAGGAATTAGTCGTGCTAATACTAGACCTTATTAGAGTAAGAGCAGGTGGGAGTGTTGCTAGGAAGGTTTCAATAATGTTTTGGTAAATTCAAATGGTGGTTCGTATTGGGTTTAGCAACTTTAGTCACCACTAGATTAGATGGTATTTAGAATTTAGGTGTTGAGCATTTAAGTATAGGTTGTCAGATAGAAGTTTATAGGTGCTCTGGTTAGTTGGTTGGAATGGATTAGAGCCTTTTAAGTTATATTCCTCATCTTAGATGTGGTAGCTGCATTTTTTTGAGATGATAGTACTTGTTTTCATTTTGGGATGTCAAAGTTGATTAGTATTGGTTTTTTGTCAATGATTATGAATGCACTTTGTGGAATATGGATTTTGATTAAAGTAGCTAGAGCCAACTGAGGAATGGGTGATAATTCATTGTTTTTGGAAGTATCTTATTTTCTATCGAAGTGTGGGTAAAGGATTTTCTCATTTATAGGTGTTAAGCTAGCTTGTACTCAATGGTGTTAATTTATGAGGACATAGTCTTTTTGCATTTTGGCTAGTTATCAGAGTGCACACGAAAGCGTAATTTTTAAAGATAATTAGGTATTTAAATTTTTTTATGATTTTGAGAAATTAGTGGTGACTCGAAATTTTGTAAAGATGCTTGTAAATGGAGATTAATCATTTGGTTGTGCAAATTTATTTATGGATGGATGGTTAACTTTGAGAATGGTTATTAGGTCACCATGGTGTAGTATACGAGGAAGGTTTCGAGGTTATAGCATAGGAGTCGATTGAAATTAGTACAATTTATTGAAGGAAAATAATAATTATTAGAATTTACTAGGTGTTGTATTAAGGTTTTGTGGAAAATGGAGAATTTAGCTTACATGGCCACCCTAGGACACTACAACATTAGTGGCCTTTTGCTACGGTTTATTTTTTTACAAACTTGAGTTTGCTGTAAAAACAGCATTTCAACGGCGATATACGCACGCAGTAAAAATGCCGCGGTTAAATAGACGTCTACTGCGTTATGATAAGTTGCACCAGGTAGTTGCGTCGACACTTAATGTACTGCTGCGATTTTGGGCTGACGTAAAAGCTAAGACCAAATAATCCAAACAACGGCGAGTACCAGAAATGGACGTTGATGTAATACTAGCTTGTGCTGCGAAATCGCTAGTTTCTCACGATGGGAAGTTGCACAGGTATGAGACTAGTCCACCAGATTTTCACTGTAAAAACCATATTTTCCATCAATTTTCGATCCGTAGAAGCATTTGAATGTTCCAGCAGAATTTTTTGAAGACATTATTAGAATTTCGTTTGAAGCTAGATAGATCTATAGCCCCAAATCGTTTCTCAACTTCTAACCCTCCTTCACCTCAAATTTGAGCATCCGGCATTTATAACCCTCCTTCACCGAAAATTCTACCAATTAAACTGTCATCTGAAAAGCCCCAATTTGTTCTTGAGGCTAACCCCAATTATCCCCTTCCTGAAAATTGCGTTGCATTAGGCCATCGAGAGATAATCAATCTCTGTCCCACGTCAGACCGAGATGAGGTCATATTTATCCCATCTTGCAAGCCACTGACTTTCGGCAATATTTTGTGGGTAATCACGACACACTTTGGCGCGGCAACTTCTGTTACTCAAAGAAAACCAATTTCCGTCAGTCGCACAGAGGCCCATCAGGTAATAAGGTTTTTATTTTTTTTTACCCCTTTGATTCCTATATATTGATTAAGCTATATAGCTTAATAGGATCTCCTGAATGCAAAGTAGAAATATGAACTTAATTTGAAGACTTGTAGTTGTAATTTCAGCTTTTATCATCCTGCCTTTTCTTTATTCTATGTGTGTGAGTACTTAGTCGTTTATTTCGGAGAACTAGAATTTGCCTTCCAATCTATATATATATATATATATAGCTCTAGAGGTAGATTAAGGGAAGTCCGAAGTTTAGTCCTGCTGTACCAAGTTAATACTATGCATATATGAAGAATAAGGATGGTAGCTAGAAGGCTTTAATTTCTACGTTTTCTTCCTTTTCCATGTCGCAAATCCATCCATTCTGATTTGGATTCATTTTGATCAACTCATGCATGCTTAGGATCCTGTTCTGGCTTTGCTCATTGATTTGTCGGTACCTACTTTTTGGTGTGGCCACAAGGCACCAAGATTAGATGCATGGCTGTCCATGCAGCGAATCAGGGACCATTTGTCTTTGGCTAGCTTGTAAGTGATCTTTAACGTGCTAGATCATGTGTTTTTGCACATGCATCTTAGAATTACCATTTGTACACACCATCTGTAAGGTGTGTGATGACCCGCTTTTACATGTATTTTTACTGAAATGTTATTTTTAATTTAATTAATATATTGGTTTATTTATTTTAAATTATTTTGTTTTAAATTGGTTTTTAATTTATTTGATGCGGTGTTTAATTTATTTAGTCGTTTTACGGTTTTTAATCTCGTTTTCGGCGGATCTGTTTTGGTTTCCGGAGTAAGGACTGGATCTCATTTCTTTTCCCTCATCTTTTCTTTTTCTCTTTTCTTTTTTTCTCTTTTCTTTTTTTCTTCTTTCTCTTTTTCTTCTTTTTCTTTCTTTTTTCTCTTCCTCTCCGGTTCTCTCCCGCGCGACACTCTCTCTCCTCTCCCTTATGCAGTTTCGTCCAACTGCCCAGACCCACCGCCGCTGGCCACCGTGCATCACACCACCACCACCAATCTCTTTCCCTCTCTCCGGTGAACCACCCCACAAATTTTCACCGCCAACGAAGCCACCATTTAGCCGAAAAACCACCTCCAAGCCGAACGGCTTTTGCTCCGATTTGCCACCATCGCTCCACCTCCGGCCACCACCTCTTCACCACTTCATCACCGACTCCTTGTCATCCTAACCCACCCATTTCCGGCCTCATTCCGTCGCCGGAATAGATCCCACGAGCTAGTTTCCGATTTGGGTATTTCAGCCCTTCAACCACCATTTTCGCCGCCACCCACGGCCAAACTCCACTTCCCTTAGCTTCTTAAACATCCTTAGACCATTCTCTATCAATCCCGAGCTTTGGTTTGTCCCCGTTCAAAAGTGGGTATTTTACAATCCACGGCCACAGTGAAATTTCACTGTTACGTTACTTTTCTTCCATCGTTTGCAATGCCGTGAGCTTTCAAAAAATACCATATAGCGGTGTAAGTATTTTCCAAACTCTACTTTTAGATTTAAATATATTTTGCTCATTCAATAAATATTTGTTGTTGGTTGGCTGATTCCGGACTGAGTCCGAGGAGTTTGAGGGTCAGATGGATGGAGGACGGAGTTGCTTGATTTATTGATTTATGGTTGGTTGGTTGGTTGTTTTGTGCATTGAAATTGCATTTACATGGTGCATGCACGTGTTTTTTATTTAATTTGAGAAAATCCTATTTTATTGGCATAAGTGGATTTTTGGGTGCGTGTGTCTCACGAGCCCAAGCTGGGATGGGTTATTATCCCGGTGGAGCTTCTCTAGTCACTCGGGAGTGTAATATACTGAGTGACGTCCCCTGAGTTATCACTGGATGACGACGGGAGCGGGGGCTGGGAGATGCTTGGTTACGAACGCGCCGGGTGTGGAACTGGTCATCGCTCTACACACTGACTCCGTGGCCCTTTGCTAGCGAGGGCTAGAGGATGCTTGGCTATGAATGCGCAGGGCGTGGAACTGGGCATCGCTCGTATAGGTGTCACACGTAGTCGTTACCTGCGGTGTGGCACAGGAGCCAAGGTGTGCGGATGACCCCTAGGGGAGGTCATGGTGCATACGAATTAATTGGTTAATGGTTTGAGTTTGATATGGGCCCAATGTCACTTTTGGCGTGATATTTGGAAAGGATATGTTTTTGGGCCAAATGGGATTTTTGGCGTGCGTGGAAAAATATGATTTTATGAGTTTTGAGCATTGGCATCCTTTCATGCATATTGTTTGAGTTTTATGTGTTTTTATTTATTAGTGTTTGGATTTTACTTACCTGCGGCATCATTTTTGATACCGTAGATTTTGGTGCAGAGATCGAGAAAGAGGAGGAGGAGGCTGAGCCCAAGGATGCGGCTCCGTCGGGGTGCTGAAGTTAAATTTTAAGTTTTGTTGTTGGTTTAAATATATATTTGTGCTTTGTAATATTTTATTATGTATGTTTTAAACAGCTTTGTATTAAATTAAGAAAAATTCTAATACTTAGTTATTGACTTTGCTTTTCGCTGCGTATTTCTCATGCACATTCGTTGCTTATACACACACTTGTCACACGTCGATAGGGTGGTGACCCGTGATGTCATCATCCGGACGTCTCAATTTTACAGTGTCCATGCGTGGGGATTTGGGGGCGTCACAAGGTGGATGTAAGTCCGGTTGTAAGTCACCATTTGTGGTAACATTCTATCTATTTACCACTTCTATTATTGTATTTCTATTTAATTATTAGAATTACCATCTGTAAGGTGGATGTAGAATTACCATCATCTGTAACGTGCCCCCACCATCCACATGTTTGTCTTCTTTTTGTTTAATCATTATTTTCTTTTTCTTTTTTTTTGTTTTGGGTTTTAATTTTATGTCGTATGATGACTTACTCGAAGAAGAGGAACATCTTGGACGATTGACGAATGTAATTCTAACTCTTGAGCTATTTTCGAATTTTTAGATCAGGGGATTTCATGATCTTCATAATTTCCTTGAATTCTCCTCGTTTTATAATGTTGTACACGTACGTAGTTTTTTCCTTTTTTCTGTGTGTTGAGGTGGTTTGGTCCTCTTTTTTAAAAAGAAATGGTAGCGGTAAATAGAAGTGGTTGAAGAGGAAGGTGGATGGTGGGGGCAAGTTGTCAATATAAATGGGATGTAGGTCTAGTGGTTCAATGATTGGTAGGTTTTGGGTACCCATGATCTAAGTACTGTATGGTGGGGTTAGTTTTGTTTCTATTTTTCGTCGGCAAATGGATGAACTACTAAGATATTTTTTTTAAAGGTTTGAAAGAAATCCTTTTTATGATGCGCTTGGAGATATATATTAACTTCCATCTTCCAATTATTAATGAAACTCTCATGTACATTGAGTTTCATGAGATTTTTTAATCCATTTTATGATATTTAATTATCATGATATCTATTTTTCTTTTATGATTTTCTTTTTTTATGATGCCCTTGTAATCCTTATTTGAATTTTTATTATATGTATAATTTGATTATTAATTTGCACAGGGGGAAAGTAAATCTTATCAATAAATACTCTTTGAAAAGATAAAGCATGAGTAGCTTTGCCCTTAAAGTAAGGATTGATACACTATAAACATGTTCTCAAGAATTTACATTTGACAATCAAATCTTGGAAAATATGATTCTTGTGGCTTGCTGCCAATTTATTGGAGTTGTTTAATTCACTTTGTAATTAGTTTTGGCTTATTAGATGTTTAAATTTATGTCCTAGAACATTTATGCTTCATTTTTTTCTCTTCTACTAGTTTGACTAAGTAATCCCTTGTAAATTCTAATTTGGTTTTTACTGGAGCTGTTTGTGGCATTGCATGAGCCATACTGCTGTCTTATATGGCCCCCACTTGTTTGGATGTCATGTTTATCCAAAAATCCCAAAAGTTTTGTCTAACTCTATCAACCTTACTTACCAAGACTAATGATTTGTGAGTTGAAATGAATCAGTTGTAGTAGTACTTATATAATTTACGTTCCTAATGTCCAATGTGTTATATTGTGCAAAAAAGTTGAGTTTATAGTAAACTTAGAATAAAAGTTTCTCTCAATCCTTGCCAACTCAAGTAAATTTGTTCTTCTTACTGGTATTTTTGACCTCTTTAACAATGCATAAACGTGAAATGCCATCAGCATGGATATGCTTGACTGAGAAGAGAATGACAACACTTTTATCTTTTATTTACCATGATTTACACTTTCAACGTGAATACAGAGCAATGGCCAAGTGTGCATGTTAGCCTCCGAGCAGTTAGATAGCAATGTTTCCTTATATGAAATTGTTAATTGCCTTAAAACTATCCTTATATGTAACTTTGCCTTTTAAGAGACATTGTGTTAAGGCTTATTTAGTTCATTTTCTTTTTATGTGTTATTCACCATTTTCTTATTTCAACATTTAGTGATCTCATATCTACCATTTTCTTTCTTTATTCTTTGTTGGAAAAAATTCAAGTGGCCTTATCTCATCTTGGTTTCCTAGTTGGCTTGATTCGCATTCAAATGGACAAGAGTTGGATGCAAGTACCAAACAGATTTACGTCACATGAATATGGTGAAGGGATTAATCAACTTCTCAATATGGCTCGAGCCCATGCACCTGGAAGCACGACATTTAGGTGTCCATGTTGGAGATGCCGTAATGGCATCTTCCTACCAATCAATGAAGTCGAAGATCATCTATTCATGATAGGTATTGATCCAAATTATACACGATGGATATTTCATGGAGAGGATGAATGTTGGAGTGCTAATTCATCAGATGATGATGACAAAAATAATGAAAGAGAGAATTATATTGATGATATGGATGAGATGATAGATGACATTCGGGCCGGATCATTTATGGAGTCTGCATGTGGGGAAGAAGGTACTAGTGAGAGACCCATCGTACTTGAAGGGCCCTCCATGGATTTTGACCAATTGTTAGAGGATGCTCGACGCCCACTTTATCCAAGTTTTGCAAAGTTTTCTAAGCTGTCATTTATAGTTAAGTTGCTTCATATCAAAACAATTGGTGGGTGGACTATCAAATCATTTAATATGGTTTTACAATTGCTAAAAGCTGCATTTCCAGATATTCAGTTGCCTAACTCATATCACGAGGCCTGACACTTAGACCGTGGCCTAGGTTTTAGTTATGTCAAGATACACGTATGTCCAAATGACTGCATGTTATTTATTTTGGAAAGAGGATGCCAAGAAAGAAGAGTATTCTAAATGCAATGAGTCAAGATGGATATCGACCGTAAGGAAAAAAGGAAGGATTCCTCAAAAAGTATTACGATACTTTCCTTTGACACCGAGGTTGCAAAGGTTATTTATGTCAAAGGATACTGCAAAATCCATGAAATGGCATAGAGAAGAACGTGTTGATGACCATAACACTTTAAGGCATCATGCTGATTCTAAGATGTGGAGAGAATTTGATAGAGACCAAAGTTGGTTTGCAAAAGATGCTCGCAATGTTAGATTAGGCCTAGTCAATGATGGTTTTAACCCTTTCAATAATATGAGTAAACCTTATAGCATATGGCAAGTAATACTTGTGCTATACAACTTGCCCTCTTGGTTGTGCATGAAAGATCCGTACTTAATGTTATCTCTGCTCATTCCTGGCCCTAAAGCTCCAGGAAATGACATCGACATTTATTTGCAACCTTTAGTTCATGAATTAAAGCAATTATGGGTTGACAACGTAGAGACATATGATGCCTCTAAGTCAGAAAGATTCTGCTTACATGCTACACTATTATGGACTATTAATGATTTTCCTGCATATGCTAATCTTTCAGGGTGGAGCACTAAGGGAAAATTGGATTGTCCATTATGCAATCTCGATACAGATTCCATGTGGTTATGTCATGGGAGAAAACATTGTTATATGGGCCATCGTCGGTTCTTGCCATCTGCACACACTTGGAGAAAGAAAAAAGCCGCTTTTAATGGAAATGAGAATCATCGGTTGCCACCTACTAAACTTATGGGACATGATGTACTCCAGCAACTAGAGGAGGTTGCTACTGTCCAGTTTGGCAAAGGTTCTCGGAATAGAAAACGCAGACCAAATGAATTGAATTGGACAAAACAAAGTATATTCTTCCAGCTATCTTACTGGTCAACGTTGTCTTTACGACATAATCTCGATGTGATGCACATAGAAAAAAAACATATGCGACAATGTCCTAGGTACGTTGATGAATATTGAAAGGAAAAACAAAGACACTGCAAATGCACGCAGGGACTTGATGGAGCTTGGATTAAGGAAGGAATTACATTTACAACCTGTTAGCAGTGGATTTTCCATGGTGCTTGGTTCATACACATTGGATTTAGATCAGAGGAGACGTTTTTGTAAGTGGCTTGCATATGTGAAATTTCCAGATGGTTTTGCCTCAAATATTTCGAGATGTGTTTCAGTCAATGATGGAAAGATAATGAGAATGAAAAGTCATGACTGTCATGTTTTTATGCAAAGATTACTTCCAGTTGCAATTGGTGGATTTTCGCGATCAGATATACGCCTTGCATTGACGAAGTTGAGTACCTTTTTCAAGGCTTTGTGTGCACGAACATTGACATTAGATGTATTGAAGCGATTACAATCCGACATTGCAATCATCCTATGCAAGCTTGAGATGATTTTTCTACCTGCCTTTTTTGATATAATGGTACATCTTGCCATTCATCTACCCCATGAGGCATTTTTGGGAGGTCGAGTACAATATAAGTGGATGTATCCTTTTGAAAGATATTTGAAAAAATTCAAGCGCTACGTCAGAAATAAGGCTTATCCAGAAGGCTCAATTGCTTAAGCTTATGTTCATGTTGAATGCTTGACTTTTTGCTTCTTGTACATCCATGATGTTGAAACTAGACATAATCGAGTGGAATGGAACAAGCATATTGATGACGATCCTCAGTTTCCAGGGTTGTCTGTGTTCTCACAAAAGATATGTCCTTTGGGATTGCTAACTTCACATCGATTGGATAAGACTCTACTTGCAAAGGCAAAATGGTATGTGTTGAATAATTGTACAGAGATATTGGATAGTACCTACAGTAAGTATGTTGAGTTTTCTATTACTTGTACCTTATTAATATAGCATTAATAACACCTTATACTAACTTGAGTTACCATGCATATGGATTTTTAGTGAGCACTACTGCAAGATTCAAGAACATTCCATGGATAATGTAGAGTGTAGACATCAAAGTGAATTTCCAAGTTGGTTTCGCATACGTGTAGGTTACCTCTAAATGCCTAAACAACTCATATTGTCATTCTGCAGTGGAATATAATTTGTTTTATTCGGTTTCTTACCCTCCTAACAAGTTCAACAATTGCGTTCAGAAAATGAGGATGAGGTCACTGATGATATATATGCACTTGCTTGTGGACTGGACCCATGGGTTACTTCATATGATGCTTGCATCATGAATTGCATAAGGTTCCACACAGAGAACCTAGGAAAATATTGCCGAACCCAAAATAGTGGCCTAGTTGTTAACGGTGAACATCGTTCAAAACCTGTTGATTTCTATGGTGTTTTAATTGAAATATTACAATTACGCTACATGGGATGGTGTCATGTATATTTGTTCAAATGTGAGTGGTTTGATATCGACGATGGGAAAAGAGGAATACGAGTTGGCGACCATCTAACTAGTGTCAACAATTCTCGTAAATGGTATAAAGACGAGCCATTCGCCCTAGCCTATCAAGCCTCTCAAGTGTTTTATCTTAAAGATACTAGTTTGGGTGGTAATTGGTTCGTGGTGCAGAAGGTGACCAATAGGAATATGTATGATGTTCCAACTGGTCCAGTGGTGAATGATGAGGATAATGATGACGATATATTCGAAAATGATGCATTCCAGGAGAACGAACCATCATATGTAGAGGTAGAACCCCAATATGATGATGCTAGCACGACGAATCCCTTGCATAGGTCTGATGTAGAACCATTTCATGTTGCCGATGTCACATTAGTCTCGAACCCAATATCTGATCATGAATATTCAACCTTTGGCAATGAGGAAGAGAATGAATATAATTAAAATGATAGTGGTAGTAGTGAAGAAGACCTCGAAACTGACTATGGAACTTTTTCTGATGATGGTATGCATAAATGCCAATTCTCTACTTAATTAGAAATACGCATTTCATAGTCACTTAACACCACCTTTTGTTTGGTACACTTTCATAGCTCTTCACTATATCTGCAGGATCTGAAAATCCCGAGAGCTTTCAGGGGTGATGTTCTTCAAACAAATTCAATAAACCACAAGCTGAACATAAATCTGATGGTAATAGACCACCCACAACCTACTAGAGTACAAAGCACTGCTGCATAGTTTGCATATTATTCTTGTACTCGAATTTGTGTTATATTAATATCGTGTGTTAAATTCTTTTCAATTTATAATGTCTATAGTTTCAACCCACGTTGTGATAAATAATCTTACTTTGTCATAAATATTGACACAGCTCAATTTGTCCAAGAATAAGTTGATAGAAAATTGGTTTAGACAATCGCCTATTTTCAGAACACATGAAGATGCTGTTTCCTTCAACTTTTATTCTGTTTCCAGTTTAGTTCAAAACCAGCATAAATATGTTGTTTGTGATTTTTTTCTTGGAAATAAAAAAATTTTCAATTCCATAGTTTTTAGTTTTTGAGAATCTATGGTTAGGAAATCCTGATGTATAATGTTAGCTAAAATGTTATTAGAAATTTTTGGAATTGTATATCTCGAATGCTTAGGTGACATGTCAAAAATTAAGGCCATAATGTCTTGGTTTTTTCCCTTTCTCTCATTTTTTTTGATAAAGTTAAATTTAGTAAAGCCAGAGAAAATGGCCGTGGTGCTGAGGTTGTATGATGAACCTATTGTGCTGGCATTGATCTTCCAGAGCTACATATGGTGTAGTTAGCAATATGCAGTTTCAGTTATTAAATTTCATATTCTTCTATGAGATGAGTATGGGTGTGTAGAACTCCTTATTGAGAAAATGTTGTAATTTACCTCTTTTTTCAGTTTGCATTTCCTGAGGTATTTGGTTAAACTGCTATATTTGAGAAATTAAATGTCTACAATTTGGTAGGATTGGTGCAGTGAGTCTATTCAACTGGTTAATTCAGCCATTCATCTTCTAGTCATGGAGCATACAAGTACAATGGTGAGATGATGAGGAAGGGAAATGTAGTTTACCAATGTATATAAGATCTCCTTGTCAGAGGTGAATGTTGTAGTGATCTGTTCTGGCAGCAGCTTTATGTATTTAGTATTTATGGAAAACATTACCTTAAGGATGAGGAATACATTTACTACTAATTAATGTGGTTCTTTGAGTACAATTTTAGACTATAATTGGGGTTGAACGACTGGATAATGTAAATACTAGCTTTCTCAAAGATTATGGTGATAATTTGGACTTATTAATTGTTTATACATGCACACAATGCTTTATTACTGAATGTGAAGTTGGAGAGATATACCTTTTTTGATTTACTCATCATTATATACAGCCCAACAGATTGGCAATGAGCAAAGTTTGTATTTTAGATTTAATTACTTGGTTCAACCACCAGTGAAGTGTGTATTTGTGGCATCAAAATGACTTGGTTCAACAATGAAGATTTTGTACGAGGACGTCCAATTACCATCATGAACTGTCATGTTTGCCAATTTAAAAATGGTTACTTCCAGATTTAACTTAATTAGAAAATGTTGGGTTTTAATACTTAATATATATATTAAGTACTTAATATATAAGGAGGAAATTTCATGGTATATGTGAACATGGTAATTGTTGATCGCAGTAGTTAAATTAAAATAACTTACTTATTAGTTGATGGTAAAATCAATATTGTATAAGAAAATGATACAAGAAATGAAATATAATCTTAGCAAAATGTTTGCAAGATAAACAATAATTGTGATGAAAGTGAAGTTATTGTAGAGAATTGTATTTTATATTTTATTTTGGGATATTCTGATGGAACCTTTTTGTTTTAGCAATTATTCATATCATGTTCATGTATGGATGATAAATAAGCCACTGAAAAATGCCTCATTGAAATAGCCAAAGTCAAAGATAAGTTTTAGAAGAATATGATTAGAAGTTGCCTTTGTGATCTATTTCTTTCACATGGAATTTCCATATTGGATTATCTATTTTATCATTATTTTTTCCCTCGTTATCAGCTTGGATTAATTTTATCATATTTTACATATCTACCAAATTACCAATTATTTGTTAATTACTAATCATATTCTAGTTAAATTATTGGTTTACAAACCATCATATACTCAATGGTTATTTAAAGCTAATAACCAGAAACGTTTAATTATCAAACTCATTGTCAATCTCAATATACATGTCTTAATTCAGACTTTGGGTCAGAATTAGAGTCTCAAAGAGAGACTCAAGGAGATCTGTAGCCACATTATTGCCAGCAACTACACTTTTTGTTTTTGACAATGCATGGTTTTTTTTTTTTTTTTTTTTTTTTTGGTTTTTTTGGCAGTACTAATGGTTTTTGATGAATGGCTTCTGAAAATGCAGAGTTTGGAATTCTGCAATGGCTAGATTGGGTTTGGCGAAAGAGGTGAGCTGACTACTCCTAGCTGTCATTTCAAATTTAAGGCATTCCTTGGTCAATATATCCATAAACTAAATTAACCAACTCTGTTTTATTTGCCTCAGGGATTATCCCAGTGTGTATGGGAGGATAAGTTGGTTAAAAGCATGTTATATTGATGTGCTTGCTTTGTTAATGGGCAGATTAGATAAATAAGGGGTAATGGGATTCATTTATTAGTCATGATCATATTTGGTAGTCTAATGAATGTATGCTGATTACAGTCCTAATTTCCAACAAAGTATATAAGGCTTTGAAAATTATGAATGTATTCATGATAGAAAGTAAAAGGTTTATCTGATATATTTATATTTTTACAGCTGATTTCGAGTCTATTTCACACCCTTCTTATCTGCATTAGAGCAAATTTCTACAGTTTGTAATTGGTAATAATATTTTGATATTTATACTTTGGTTTCAATAATTTGGAGTTTGGTTCCAGTCTGTTTTGAAAGTGTATCAATCCTTTAGAGTGGATGTACTATAATACAAAGGTTCAGTTGCCAATTAAATTCACACAAGCACACCAAAATTCAACATATCTCTGAATTATTTATCTAAAATACTAGGCAGGTTGTTTGGTTTGAGGCAATAGGTTTTTGGACTAAAATAATGCTCCCAAGGGGGCAAAGTTATAATAGCAGCTTCATTATTGGGGTTGACTTTAGTAAGACATCAGTAGACTCACAAATGAGAAATATAAAGGACTTTTTAGACAAATATTTGAATCCTTGGCTGAAAATGAAATATTTTCTGGGAGCCTATCTAGTTTGGAGTCTGTTTCACGCCCATTGTCTTATTGGGCATTAGATCAAATTTCTCTAGAGGGTAGAATACAAAGAATATTCTGCATTGGTTTTTATATTTGAATTGGCATATAATATAGACTATGAGAACTGCAGCCTCCTAATCAAACCTTGCCATATAAATGTCTAATGTAGATTGTAGTGTATAATGCCTTTAGAGTTTACAAGATTTTGATTAGGATGTGGAGAGTTATGTTTCTGTACTAAATTCAAGCAGGGTGCTATCAGAAAAGATTTTTAAAATCATGATTACACTCATGAGCTGGTGGTCTTTCCTCTCAACATGCCCAAAGATTTATTTATTTTTTATAAGTACCTCACAAGTGAATTATAATTAATAAGACATGTATAAATGGTGGTGGCTATCTTAGTTGGTTGGATTTCATAGAGTTGAACAACTTACTGCTGCTACTAAAATGGTTTTTGTAAAGACAATCTTATATTGATGATGTTGGAAATTCTATGCTAGCATATACTTGATCCCATTTCTAGATATTTTAATGATTCTCTAGGACCTACAGGAATTCAAAAATCAATGTTGAAGGGTTGACTTTATCCCTTGCTCTGTTTTTGCACCAGGTAAAAAAACCATGCATTGCTAGAGATGACTTGGTTGTGCTAGCCAAGATCCTAGTAACAAAGGTAGAATATCTGCAGACACTTATAGGAATTGTAGGATTGCTGGCATGTTGAAATAGCAAGTATTCATGTATGGTGGGAAAATGTAAGAAACTTACTAATGAATTTGACTCTTGTTTCTGAACTTACTATATACATGTATGACAAGCTGCACTAAGTTTATAACTACTCTGTACGTAAATTCCTTGACTTGGACAAGTGTTATTATTAGTAATTGGATGTACAACATAACCTTTATATCAGGAATTAGTGCGTGTAGGATAAAAAAGTGCATCATTATAACAAATGTCATACAAGAAGGGATATGGACAAAAATGATAATTTAGTGAAAACCCAATAAAATTTTGAGAGATACATTGAACAATTTGATCAAGTTTTTTTTTTAATGAAAGTAAGAAAAACATACTAGTGAAACCCAATAAGCCTGTTGCCACATGCATAGAAAAAATGCCCCAAATTGATGCTTTTCAAATTTGAGATTGGCTGCTACGGCTTGCTGCAAATGGACAAGAGAGATGATGATCAGTACGTAGTTAGTGCAAATGGAATTAAAAGCTAAAATATTTGTTCACGTATAGCTAGCGTCCAGCTTTTGCAAAAATTCATTCTAGATTTACCACGAATCCATTATGCCAACAATGTCCACAGATTTGATGATCCCAATCCCTGCGGGGAATTGCTCAACGGAATGTACATGGGTGAAATCCAAATTTTCCACCAACAATGTTTGACAATCAGCGGTGATTACAAACCGCCACAAAATTCCCCCACAAATCTAGAACCGTCGGAAATGATGTTCTTCACGACGGAATCAACCATCAGAAAATAGGGTTGTTTGCGACGAACGGCTCCCGCTGCTGATACGGAGCTGTTTCCGACGATTCAATTCCGCAGGGGAACAACTGTTGTTTGCGACGCTTTTCACAACCAGATGAACTCCGTTTACGGCAAACAGCTTAAGTGCTATTCCTGGCATCTCAATCGCCATGAAAACAGGTTGAATTTTGCAGCATAATCGTTACGGCAGTTCACAGAGCAACTGTGACGCTTTTACATTGGCGATCATAAACCGTGGTGCACGAATTTTTGCCACTATTTTTCTGCTTTACACACTAGTTGGATTTCGTAGGAGAAGGAGACTTTTGTTGTAGTGGGAGTACTAGTTGTGATTTGCAATTGGAGTACTACTGTGATTATAATGGAATCACCTATAGGAGTAGATTTGGGAGTGCTTTACTTGTGCTTGCATGGGGTTTAGTTGATAGCATGTTTTCTCAAATGTGTCCTTAGTTGTATCTTATATCTTGCTTGGTGCTGATGTTTAACCTCATAAATTTTGAAGACGAAATTTTATTTTAAGGGGGGGAGGATGTGATACCCCCCACTTTTACAGGTATTTTTATTGGAATGAGTTTTTAAATTAATTAAAATATTGGTTCTTTTATTTTAAATTTATCAAATTTTAATTGGATTTATTTAATTGTGAAATTTATTTTAAGGTGCTTTCTTAATATTAATTATTGTTTTGTGTTTAAATTACTGTTTAGTTTAATTTAGTTTATTTTTTGATTTAAAATTTTGTTGTTAGTTTTTACTATTTAATTCTTATATTTTAGCAAGGTTTTGTGTTTAAATTATTTTATTCAATTTATAGCTTTTTAAATTGTTTTCGTTGGATCAGCTTCCTGATTCAAGATGTGAGAACTGAATCTCATTTCTTTTCCTCCATCTTTTCTTTTCTCTTTTTCTTTTTCTTCTTCCTCTTTCTTTTCCCATTTTCTTCCTTTTTTCTCTCATTTTTCTCCCAGTTTCTCTCTCCTTTCCCCTGCGTCTCACCCTTCTCTTCCTGTTAGAATTTTCGTTCCTCCACTGCACCGCCGTCGTCCTGTCATGCCGTGCACCCCCCCCCCCCCCACCCTCTTCCCCACCTGCCGATGAATATCCCCACCAAATTTCAGCCCCATCCGAGCCGACGTTAACCACCACGAGCTCCTCCAAGCAGCGATGTCATTTTGGTCCAGCAGCGCCGTCGTTCCACCTCCGACCACCACTTCTTCACCACTTCTTCATCGACCTTCTACTGACCTAAACCACCCATTTATAGCTCCGATCGGTCGCCGGAGCAACCCCCATGAACTCAACTCCGTTTTGGGCTTTTTGGCCTTCTACCCACAACCAACCTACATTTTCACTAGTTTCATAAACACCTCTAAGTCATTCCCTATCAATTTTAAGTCTTGGTTCATCCTCATTCAAAAGTGGGTATTTTACAACCTATAGCCACAGTGTTTTTACACTGTTATATTGCTTTTCCTCCACCTTTTGCAACTCGTTGATCCTTCAAAAATTATTATATAGCGCTATAAGTATTTTTCAAGCTTCATTTTAGATTTAAATATATTATTACTTTTACAATAATTTATAACTGGTTGGTTATTCCAAACTGAATCCGAATAGTCGGGGGTTGGATGGATTTGAGAACAGAGTTATTCATTTTGGTTGATGTTGAGATTTGTTGGATAATTCGTATCTTGATGTGTGCATTGCATGGAGCATGCATGTTCATATTTAAAAAGGAAAAATTATATTTTTCATATAATGGCATACATGTACATGTATTGAATAATGAAAACTTGGTTTTCATGCGTAAATGGATTTTTGAGTGCGTGTGTATCACGACCCCAAATTGAGATGGGGCATTATCTCAGTGGAGCTCCTCTGGTCACTCAAAAGCGCAATATACTGAGTGACATCCCCTATGTTGTCGTTGGTAGACAAAGGGAGTAGACGAGATGGTAAAACTCTCGTACAGACTCTATAGCCCCTATGCTAGCGGGGGCTAAAGGATGCTTGACTACGTACAAACTGCGCGTGGAACTGGATATCGCTCGTTATAAAGTCACATGCATGGTCGTTACTCATGGTGTGCGAAGGGAGCCAGGGTGTGCTGATGACCCCTAGGGGAGGTCACGGTGCATTCGGTTAAGGAAAAATAGAAATTTATTTTAGACTTGGAATTTGTGTCATTTTCTGGGAAAATGGCGAGGAAAAGTTTTAAAGAAAATATTTTGGGACAAATGTGACTTTTGGCATGAGTTTTAAATGAATTATTTTTTGGCCAAATGTGATTTTTGGTGTAAGTTGGAAAGGAAATATTTTTGAGAAAGATTATGTTTTGATCTCATGCATATGGTATCTTTTCATGCATATTGTTGAGTTTATTATATTTTTATCTTGTGATGTTTGGATCATTACTTACCTAAGGCACCGTCTTTGGTATCGGAGATTTTGATGCAGAGGTTGAGGAGGAGGAGACTGAGCCCGAGGAGGCAGCTCCGTCATATTACTGATTTTGGAAAATTATTTTACTTGCTTTTATATCATGTAATTTGGATTTGAAACAATATTGAAACTTGTAATATTTTGATACGCTTGTGTTAAGCAAGTTTGATTTTAAATTTGTATTTAAACGAAATTCTGGTACTTGGTTGAAATACTTTTATTACTGCTACATTATTTTTACATACATGTGTTGCACGTACACACACTTGGCACTCGGCGATGGGCTGCGTGACCCGTGTTGTCATCATCCCGACTCATCGATTTCCACGTATCCGTACGTGGGAGTTGTGGGCGTCACACTATTTGCCACGATGGTTTGTCTTGAGAAAATAACTCATGGGAAAAACCATTATTTGTTGTAATGTACACATTTCATGACTATATATAACATTACTCATTATAATAAGCTCATGATCATAATGTGTTTGGATGTTCAAAGCAGCCTAAAAGTGAAGTGCACTCAGCTACTTTGTGTATCCAAACGAGCTCTTACTTTACAATCTCAACTTATTACTATTTATAAATAATTCAATTCAGCTCAACATTCAAACGAAGCCTTAATCTCAATTTCTCTCTTTGTCGTTATACCAAGGTGAATAAATAGATGAAAGAAAAAATTGAATTAAAAGTCAATGGAAGAAGAGGATGAAGCCCTTGAAGAAGCTCACATAGATTGTTGAAGGAGTAATCTATTTGCTTTTTAGAATTGTTTTTCTTTTATAAATGAACATATATGTCTTGTCGTATACCGTCTTTTGCAAGTTATGTCTTAACATGTGTTGCTAGGGTAACTAATTTGCTGGGCCACAATTTTTTACAGTAGATTTATTCATGTGGAACTTGAAGAAATTTATGAGTCTAACTCATCTTATAAAATCGATTCTAAGATAAGTTTATACATTACTTATAAACATATCCAAAACTTTGTCTACAGGGAATTTAGGATTTATTCCTCAACACGCTCTCTCACATGTAGGTCAGTATTTTTTCTAGTCCTTGTTACGGGATAAGTAATATGAGCTCCCATTTGTCCTGTGGCAGACTCTGATATTATGAAAAATTTATGGATCTAACTCATCTCATAAATCCGGTTCTATAAGAGAGATTTGTACATTACTTATAAATATGCCCAATACTTTGTCTACAGGTAATTTGAAATTTTTTCCTCAATAGAGCTCATGGCCAGATTATGTCTCCACATATGTAGTCTGGTCTTCAAATTGATATATATATATATATATATATATATATATTTATATATGTAAAGTGCATGTGATATTGATTATAAAAATGTCATTAGAAAATATAGATTATATGTAAAGTGCATCATGTGATATTGATATATTTATATATTTTTGGTCTCGATCCTTTAACCTTAGTTATAATACAACCCCCAAAAGGTAGGCAGTGGGTTTAAAAGTAAAACGGCATCCTAGTATTTTGCATAGATCCTTCTTGAAAGACTTTTTTTTTTTTCTCTGTTGAAATCAACAAACCGTAAAAAGTAAGCTACTATATATTAATTCACCAATAATTTTTTTCCCTGTTGAAATCAACAAAACCCTGAAAAGCTATAAGCTATTATGATTTCCCCAATCATCAGTACTCAGCTTTAGAATCCTTGTGCTGATGCGTTGGGTTTGGGAGTTCTGTAGCCAAGGATCCCAATCTGGTGGCATTAACATAATCTGGAGGAAGATGTGCTGATAATCCCGGAATCATCAATCCCATCACCCTACACATTTTCATTAGCAGACTTTCTTCATATTCTTCACCCTTTATATACGGGATTATGAACCCACGCATTAGCTCAAAAACTGCATTTATGTGCTTTGGTATCTCCCAGAACAATCCGAAGTAGTTCTTATTCGGCTCCTCCAATAAAACCTGAATTCCAATCAAGATGCCATGCATTCATGTGTTAAGTAATGCCAATGTCCTATATATATATAACACTTTTCATCATTGATTTTATCATCTTTAGATATCATTAGTACTCCTCATGACTCATTTTCAATAGCTTCATAAGTCAACCACTTATAGAATTAATTCGATCGGAATGAAGAATAGCATTATTCATATAATTAATCTATAGTTTCTAAACTTGAAGAGAGAGAGAGAGAGAGAGAGAGAGAGAGAGAGAGAGAGAGAGAGAAGGATATATCTCCTAATTATATGTTTGCGAACTATTAAATCTTAATTATTATACCTCTAATCATGGTTGATATTTTGTCATATATAGTTTGTACATTTTTTTTAATAAAGGGGTAGGGGGTTCGAATCTAAGTTTTTCATTTGAAAAACCGGGCTATATATATGCCATCAGGCTCTTAGCATATAGTTTGTACATTTTGATGAATGTTAGTGTGACAAAGTTCCAATAATTTAGTTTTGAAATAATGGTATTATATAGTACTGGCTTATATGAGATCTTTGTCCAGATATAGGGGACTGACCTTTGATTCATAGAAGCTGTTGAAGTAGATGCAAGGCGCAAAATGCTCAAAAAAGATAGCTTCATCATCATAAGGGACCCTGGGCACCAAGTCATTGCAGTAAACAAACCTAAAATACTTCACATCATACATTTTCAACTTCTTCATATAATCCCCAAACTTCTTGTTCCCAACCCTTGGCTGCCCAAATGTGTAAACCCCTTCCAACTTCTCCAACAGCCATGCCTCCTCATGCATTGCTAGCACAGTTACAAACAGAATAGCCAATGCCCCACCCAAGCTGTGTCCTGTTAATATAAACTTAGCTCCATCATGCTTCTGCAATATATCTCTCAGCCTTTGTCTTATTGCGTAATAAGCAAACTGTCTTTGGTCACTTCCTAATTGGTTTATTTCCTTAGGCCAACCTTTGTCTTTCTGCAGGCCAAGAGCTTTCATAAAGCCACTGTGGACCTTGCCCACGTTTGGAAGCTCAAACCAGGACAAATCGACATCTGTTCCCCATGCAACTGGATCGAACGGGCGGGTTCCCCTAAATGCCACCACGATCAAGTTAGGCTTATAACTTGTGTCTTGCAACATGATTGCTTGTGTTGAGGCTTGCCCTAAGAAATCTGTCAAGAATTCATGTATTAGATCAGCTGCTTGCAGCTTGAAATGGGGCCAGAAATTAGTAACATCGAAATATTGCAAAATAATACTTAAAAAGATATATGACCGAGTTGAAGCAGTGTGTATATATATAGAGGAAGTAATTATTCCGTGGATATCTCACGGGATAAGCCAAGGAACTGTAAATCTGCTACCTAGATACACTCAGATGCCGCCCACACCCTAGCTAGCATTTATGTTTTACATGTATATGTGAACTGTATTCCTTAATTCATGAGGTTGTAATTGGCAAGAAAGACGAGCGTACGTACAAGTTTTGTGTTTTGTTGTTCCCAGCTGTTTCCCTCATTTTACTAGTCAATTTTCTTGATCTTAATCATCAAATGCATGCCTTCATTCATACATTATTAATCTCTTGATAAAAGGCAAATTAATTAGGCTACCTTTTGACAAATTAATTAATATATATTTAATAGGCCCCCTTGCTTTATGCTTACGTCAGTAGACTAATCAACAGTACTGCTATAGTAATAATAATTTATGGGTATTGAATTCACTTCAAATTGTCATATATATATATATATATATATATAAAAGGAATGTTACATATCATCTCATATTACATATTTTATATATTAAAATATTATTTTTTATTTTTTATTTTATTTTATTCTTATTAAACTAATTGAATTATTCTATTTATCATCCACACACTACATATTTATTATAGAAAAAATAAAAAAAAATTAAAATAAGTGTAATGTGTGAAGTATGAGGATGACAAGAAAAATTTTCCTATATATATTAGCTCGAAGCAACTTGCAAAGCACGTTTATCTAATTGGGTGAGATAAAATTTTTAATAAAAAATATATATATAATAGTTTACAAAAAAATTTAATTAATGCATAATTTAATACAAAAAACAAAAAAGTAAATTTTAAGACATATCTTTAGATAATAATAAGTTAGTAAAGTATAATATATTTCAATAGATATATTCTGGCCAAATGTCATAATGGTTAGTCTACGCTTGTAGTTAAATTATATTTTAGTTTAAAACCAAATATACAACATTATATATATACATGTAGGTACATACTACATATGTTTGGATTATTTTTTTCTCTTGTCTTCTTTCTCTGGTCTTTTTTTTTTTTTTACAAATATATATATAAAAAAATAAAAATATCAACTAGCACATCTTGATCATACGATCTTTGTGCTTATAAATTAATTCTTATGCTTTGCATGCATGTCTTTTAATTAGCAATTAATACTTGTGGTATTAGAAGATCAAGGGGCAAAAACGTAAAAGTAAAAGTAAAAGTAAAGTTTTTTATTGGTTTAAAAGTAAAAGCAACTCAGAGGCAAAAACATAACTACACAATAAAAACAAAAAAAATTACTATTTATATAGTATAGACACTTATTATAATAGAATAGATATATATACATATATATATATATATATTTATATATATGCATAATCAATTAATCATAACATCAAACTTATCAGAAAAGATCTATACAAAAATGTACTATTATTGAACAACCCATTTCACAATTCATCAATATGCATGATAGTTTTATTTCATAAAAAGTTATTAAGTTTTTTTAATTTAATTTTTATTTTTTTATTTAGTTAAAATTTTGAACTTTACTGTACCTTTTAATATACACTAAATTGTAAAATAGTTGTAAAAAATATTGTGTATGTATTATTAATTTTCTTTTTCCTTTCGGGTCAAACACATTGAGTATGATCTAACCATTGTCATACAATAAAATAAACAAAAATGATATTTGTAATATTGAATTGTATAAATTTTGCATTTTTTTTTTAAATATTTAGAACCCACGTACAAAAATATTACTGTAAAAGAAATAATCAAGCTTTGAGAAATATTTTTAAAAGTTAAAAAAATGGTAGGAATTTTGACACTCAACTTGCCTATTTGTATACTTTTTTGGGGGGGGGGGGGGGGGGGAAGTTTAATATTGGGAGTTAGAAGTGGTGAGGGGAAAGAATGAGTAATGCAATCAAACTAACAAATTTCAAAGTAATGGAGTCGGATGAAATCAGTGTCGCTTACATATTCTTTGTACACTTTATTGATGTGATTGACTGCATCATTTTTCTTGAGTAATATTATTATATACAATCACTTTTATATATTCTTTGTGCACTCCACTAAAGTGATTGGCTACATCAATTTTTTTTTAATACGCAATTAATTATATCAGTAAAATGCATAAAAGAGTACGCAAAAAAGACTGTACATAGAATTTTTATTTTTTCTAATATAAAATAACTGTTTTGACCAATTATATCAATGGAATGAGCAAAAAGTACCCAAAAATAATTATATGTAGCATAATTCTATCACTAATTAATTAGATGGTTTCTCTATTACTATATCAAATATTAGTGATCGAATATCGTCCCAGAAGCATGATGACTATATCCTTAACTCAGATTGCATTAACCCATCATCATTATTATCTCAAAGACTTAAACTAGGCCTGCGGCTAACATTTATATCAAGAATTGTAAGAGTTCATGTCACTTACCATTCCAGAAGTTGTAGAACCCCAAATTTTCCATCTGCGCAAAATATGGACAAAAAGACATTAATCTTCATAGCCATCACATGTACAAGAAGTGAAAAAACATTAAAAATAAAAAATAAAAATAAAAATAAAAATAAAAGATCAAGATACTCACGTTCCATTGATCTCTGACTATGGTTTGAACAAATGCTTCATTTTCATACGACAACTTGGAAGCCATCATAGCAAGCGATGTTTTGTATTTTCTGCTGTCATGTCTAATGCTTTTGTCTAACTCCACTCTTCCATCAATGTTTCCCAACACAGATGTGAACGTCGCCGATGACCGTTCCGGCCACACCACCTCTCCTGCATACGTAAATCGACAACGCAATGATCAACATATATTAATGTGCATTTACTATATATATATCATCAATATTAAGATTAATGATCAGGATGTCCTATGTTTTATAACTGCATGCATGCCATTTATTCATGCAGATTGGAAAAAAAAAAAGAAAAAACCTTTTATAAAATTAGAAAACAGCATGAGAAACCCCCCGTTTCCTGAAAGAAGATTCAGCCACAGCTCTATCATATTTCCGATCTGAACCATGGGTATTTTTCCCCAGGATAAGAGTTTCTGCAAAAGCAGGGAGTTGAAGATGTACCATCGGCGCCAAAAATCTCGCTTGTGCTCTTCAGTGCATTCGATGAATCGTTTTGTTTCTGATTCAGAGAAAAGCATAAAGCGAACAAGCTCATATAAACTAGCTTCTTCTTGCTTAAGCATTAAAAAACGATCGCAGAATTTTCTATGATCATGGTAAGGCGCCATGGTTTAGAAGTAATAAAGAAGAAGACCGAGGATGGATGAGTTGCCAGCAGCTTATATATATATATATATAACGGGATTTTATAAAGGATTGAGTTTCCTTCTAACTAGGTAATTGGAGGAAATTCTTTTAACCCATTTAAAAATGGAAAAATATAGTTGCAAGCATAATTGTGCACTAATCTATGCACCAATGTGATATGATTGGTCAAAAAGTAGATTTTATTGAAAACAATGTTAATTTAAATTTCAAGTATGAATAAATTAGTATTGGTACACAGATTAGTACGCAACTGTGCTTGTATGTAGCAAAACTCTTTAAAAATTGACATAATTATATAAATATAAATAATAAAATCTACTTCCATCAACTTAAAATTTTGAAATAAATAGTGATTTTACATGTAACCATGGTAGAAATCTTGAGTTTGGATCTAACTCTACATTTCACATATTTAATTAAATATTTCTAGTGTTGGATTCACTTATCAAGGAAGAATCTAACTCACACAGGAATGAAAATGCTAAGATATAAATATAAATAATAAAATTTATCTATTTCTATCAGTTTATAATTTTAGAACAAGTGCTAATTTTACATTTATCTAGGGACACATGACGAATTTTAACTTGAAATTTTTAAAATACATGTGCATATCATATGCTCAATAAATGCTTGGCTTTGTTATAGATGGTTTGGATGAGGAAGTCTCCTCCAATCGAGTTTGGAGAAAAGCTCTATTCTTAATTTATAGAAGTAAGATTTATAAATTAACATGGTTAAACGTGATACGTTAATCTACTTGTTACTAATTAAAATTCTTTTTATGATCCAATATGGTGCAATAAGTCACATCAGTTTGATGATCTATTCTTTTAAAAAAAAACATTTATGGGCCAAATATTATATATATATATATATACATATGTATGTATGTATATATGTTAAGTTCTCAAGTGGGAATTAACTATACTTCATTAGTAAATGTCAAAGTGATTAATATGTTAATACGTATAGTATTGCTCTTGCCGTGTGCCTTACTTTTGGAATAGAACAGATAAGGCTAGGCCAGGATGCTTTCGTGCTTATCATGGGTTGCTTTTACTAATGATTTTTAAGTAAGTTCTTGTAGTTTGAACAAATAAAGAATGGATTGCTGTCCTTGTCATTTTTGCTTAATTCTTGGACTCTGCATTTGTAATATTGGAATTAAAACTTCAATCATGGAAATCAGACGTTTTTGTCTACGTTTGAAAACTTCAAATAACAAAGAAATGAACATATGAAGTGAGTTTTACATTATACATTAAGCAATATTTAATACTACCTAAAACACACACCCACACAAACATATATATCTTTGTAGATTGGACACAAACCTCTTAGATCAATTATTGTTGTTTAATAAAGTTAGAAAAATAATATTTACAGTCTTCAAGTATGCAAATTTCATACATTCTTTTACAAAAAAGTTAATAAATCTGAAGTCGATCCACATAAAAAATTACTTCTTAATAATAGACACTATTTTTTAAAATAAAAAAAAAATATATATATATATATATAAGACTTGCACATCCTAAATTATAGGTAGATAACTTTCCATTAGAAACAAAATAACAGTCAAGAGTCGGGATAATCAAGCATGCACGTACCCACGTAATTGCCAGCTGGATGCTTAATTCCATTCCGCGTTTAAGTGGAGCACTTGTTAACATAATTTATTTGTCGCAGTAATAATTTATATATTGACAAAGAGTACTAATTATTTGTTATTAGGGTATTTTTTTTTTATAAAATTATAGTATAAAAATAATTTTCATTTAAAATATAATTATATAAAAAATTATAAAAAAAAATTGTTGTATATATATCCTTTTCAGATCGAATTTTCAAATACATTTATCAAATCGATCTTCTTTGACAATTTCATTAGCTTGGTAACGGTGGGTCTCTAATATTTGTTAATCTAAAGCATTTTAATAATTTAATCTAGCAAGCTAAGTTGATCATATAAATATTACAACCTCTCTCTATATATATAATAATAATATGGTTGCCAGATGATCATGCGATCGGCTTGTTGGTAGATATATAATAGCTAGGTCGGTGGGTTTAAGATCTTTGAAATTTGATCACCGAATTAATTGGATTGTAGTCAAAGCTGTCATACCTAATTAATTACCTACTAATATATCTAAATTATTGACTTATTATTAACCTAATATCTTTCCCATCCTTTTTGTCAACCTTTAATACTGTTCATTTGGCCGGCTGAGCCTTTAATGTAAATGTAGTTGGTTCTTGAATAAGAATTATTGATTTATTATTTTAAAAAAAAAAAAAAAACTGTTCATACAATTCTGCAATATGATGTCGTATTTGTTAAATAAAATAAATAATAATTTATTTTTCATCATTTTAAATTTTTAAGATAAATAGTAATTTTATATTACTGAAACTAAACCAATATTATCCATGAGTACTCTAATCTTTAAACTAAAAAATATGTTGGTTTTTGAAACGCAAACATGTGGTTAAACATTTTGTTACTATTTCAAATACCGTACCGTACCGACCGATATATATCGTACCAGCTGCTGGTCCAATACAGGTATTATACTTGTTTCATATTGGCCGGTATTTCGGCGTTTACTTTTTTTTTTATTTTATTTCTTCAAAATGTAAGTTCATTTTTGACTTCCAATTCAAACCAGACTATTTATAATTTATATATATATATGTATTTATGTATAATTTATTAATATATAGACTATTATTTTGGAATATAATTTATATATAATTTATTTATATATCGACTATCTCGAAACGGTACCGGTACTAAAAATATTTTATTTCAGTACCTTAACCGGTACAACATTCGGTACAGTATTTAAAACTTTGCATTTTGTACCTAATAGCAATAAGGGGTATGAGAAAGTTTCGGCAGTAGAATTTGGTTGCAATTTGAATAAAGTCCCGATGGATAACGAGATTGGATTGGGCCTGTTTGGGCCTGAGGGCCCTCATCATTTCGAAGGAGTCACGGGGTCCAGTAACATGGTTCAGGAAGGGACAAGGCCTGGTGGCTATGTGCCAAAGGCTTCCGAAGCTTCATGGGCCCCATCTGGTTCACAGCAGCCCTCTTTACATCGGCAGCTTAAGGCGAAGGAGAAAGCCAGTTTTCCCACTTCGCATATGCAGAAAGGGGGAGGAAAGTGGAAGAGGAGGGCTCGTCTTCAAGGTACGTCTAACCTCTTGTTGGTTCCTCAGTCTGGTAGGAAACGTGTAATAGTTGATGATGAAGAACTGGTTATGGATTCTGGGAGCTCGAAGAGGGGTAGACCTAGTTCTGTTTTACCATTTGAATTGGTGGAGGCTGAATATCAGCCCCACCAAGTACTATGAAAATTATAAGCTGGAACTGTCGGGGGCTTGGGAACCCCAGCACAGTTCAATCTCTTTGCTCTTTAGTGAAGACAAAAGGGCCCGACTTGGTTTTCCTTATGGAAACTAAGATGCTTGTTACTCGTGCACGATATATAGCTGTTAAAGCAAACTTTGAGAACTGTTTAGGAGTGGATGCTGTAGGAAGAAGTGGTGGTCTTCTACTTATGTGGAGACAAGGGCTCAAGGTTGAATTACTTAATTATTCAAGGAGGCATATAAATATCTTTATTTATGATGCATTTGGTGAGAATAAATGGTTACTTACATGTTTCTATGGTCACCCAGAAGTTAGTAGAAGATACTTAGCATGGGAATTGTTAAAATCTTTTAAACCTGATAACTTGGGCTGGTGTGTTATTGGAGACTTTAACGAGATTTTGTCAGTAGACGAAAAGGTGGGAGGCAGTGTGAGAAGTGAGAATCAAATGGAGCAGTTTAGACAAGTTTTAGAGTATGGACTTCTATATGATTTGGGCTGGAAGGGAGAAAAGTTCACCTGGAGCAATCGGCATGAAGATGCTACATACACCAAGGAGAGATTAGACAGAGCTTTGGCTAATCAATCCTGGTTAAATAGCAATAATCTATGCACAGTTGAATCTCTTGTTGCCATTAACTCCGATCATCGACCGTTATTACTAGTTAGTGACTCCAAAAGATGGGTACAAAGAAGGGGACCTAGCAGATTCAGATATGAATTTAACTGGGGGAAAGAAACTGGTTGCAGTTTAGTTGTTAGCTCAGAATGGCATAAAGGAACTGTTGGGGAGAGTCGGTTAGCTTCTGTACAAGCTAAACTTGTGAACTGCAGTAAAGGTCTTAAAAGGTGGAGTAAGAATCTGGACAGTGATCGAGTAAAAGACATTCAGGAAAAATCCAGATTATTAGATCAACTACAACACAATGAGGATCCGAGTACAATGCAGGTTCAGAAACAACTGCAATTGGATCTTGGGTTCCTGTTGGAGCAAGAAGACATCAAATGGAAGCAACGGGCAAAGAAACATTGGCTTGAAAAAGGAGACAGGAATACCAAGTTCTATCATGCCTGTGTTAAACAGAGAAGAAGAAAAAACTCTATCTCCAAAGTTGAGAACAATGCAGGGGTGTTGCTGACAGATGCTGAAGATATTAAGAAGGGCTTCTGGCAGCATTTCTCTCAGGTATTTCTTTCCACTGATCCTCCTAGAGAGTGTATTACACAGTGTCTATCTAGAGTGGATAATCGAATCTCCGATGATATGAGATTAAGTCTAGAAAGGGATTTTTCTAATGATGATGTGTTGATTGCTTTAAAACAAATGTCTCCTTTCAAATCGTCGGGACCAGATGGTTTTAGTGCCAGGTTTTTCCTAGACCATTGGGAAATAGTGGGTTCGGATGTGTCAAAAGCTGTGTTGGATTTCTTGAGTAATAGCATTATGCCTAATGGTCTAAACCACACTCATATTGCTTTGATTCCCAAAGTTAATTCTCCTGTCTCTATGAATGAATTTCGACCAATTAGTTTATGCAATGTATTGTATAAACTAATTTCAAAAGTCCTGGTCAACAGAATGAAAATGGTTCTTTCAAAGATCATTTCATGGAACCAAAGTGCTTTTATCCCAGGAAGACTCATTACCGACAATGTTATGGTAGCATATGAACTCCTTCATACCATGCAGGCTAGACAAAGGAGTAAGGTGGGAAGTATGGCCATTAAGTTGGATATGTCAAAAGCCTATGATAGGGTAGAGTGGGATTTCTTGGAGGCTATGATGCTGAAGTTGGGTTTTGGGGCAAAGTGGACAGGTTTGATTATGACCTGTGTTAAGTCAGTCACTTACTCTATTAAAGTGAATGGGGTGCCCGGTAACACTATTGTCTTCTAGAGGCCTAAGACAAGGGGATCCTTTGTCCCCCTACTTATTCCTTATTTGTGCTGAAGGCTTAAGTTTCCTTTTTCAACAAGCTGAAAGGACTGGTCTTATTAAGGGGGTGGCTGCCTCAAGGGGTGGCATGCCTATTAATCATCTCCTTTTTGCGGATGATTGTGTTATCTTCTGTCGAGCGAAACAAGAAGAATGGTGTTATGTTGAACAGATTTTATCGATGTATGAGGAAGCTTCAGGGCAGACCATTAATAAGCAGAAAACGTCTATTCTATTCAGCTCAAACACTGATCCAGCAGCAAGAGAGTTGATTACGGAGTCCACAAATGGGATATTATGTGGCAACTATAATAAATATCTAGGCTTGCCAACCATGGTTGGCAGATCTAAGTATAATACCTTCAGATGTTTAAAAGAAAAAGTTTGGAGAAGAATTAATAGCTGGAAGTCTGATATGTTATCCTCTGCAGGGAAGGAGATTCTTATTAAAAGTGTATTGCAAGCTATTCCTGCATATACGATGAGTGTTTTTAGGCTACCAGCTAATTTATTCAAAGAGATTGAAGTAATGTTCTCTAGATTTTGGTGGAGTCATAAAAAAGAAGAAAAGGGTATTCATTGGAGGAATTGGCAAAGGTTAGGGGAGGTTAAGAATAAAGGAGGGCTTGGGTTTAGAAACCTGGTCAGTTTTAATAGTGCTCTCTTGGCAAAACAGGTATGGAGACTAATTCAAGAACCTTCTTCTTTGGTGGCACAGGTTTTCAAGAACAAATATTATCCTGGATGTGATATTCTAGATGCTAAAGGAGGTTGTTCCCCGTCCCATATTTGGAGAAGCCTTAAATCAGCATTACAGTTGGTTAAAGAAGGTGCAGTTTGGAGGGTGGGGAACGGTAAGAGGATCAGAGTTTGGATCGACAAATGGCTCCCACAACTTTCATCTTTTAAGGTACAAACTCCTATAAACAAGCTGGAGCCCGATTCAAAAGTTGCAGCTCTTATTGATGCAGACAGCGGCAAGTGGAACAAGGTTCTAATAAAAGATATTTTCTGTACTGAGGAGGCTAATCTTATTTTTAGCATTCCTATCAGTTTGAGGAATGCTAATGATAAGTTGATTTGGGCCAAAAGTGACAAGGGCATCTTTTCAGTTAAGAGTGCATACTTCCTGGACTGCTCGTTACATAAACAGATGATTGGAGAAGCTTCGAATGAAGGAAGGGGTGATGAGCTATGGAGGAAACTATGGCAGTTAAAGATACCAGGGAAGACTAAGCTTTTTATATGGAAGGCGCTTAACCATATTCTACCAACTAAGCAGCTTCTGAAGAAAAGAAATGTAATTAATGATGAGTTGTGTCCAGTTTGTCAGAGGGAAGAAGAGTCTATTATTCATGTACTTTGGAGCTGTCCTGCTTCCATGGATGTCTGGGGGGAGAAAGCAAGTCCTCTTAAGAAATGGAGCTCTAATTACCCAGGTTTTAATTTACTATGGGAGGACCTGATGAATAGATTAGAGACTCATTTAGTAGACCAAGTGGCTGCCATTTTTTATAAACTCTGGGCTAGAAGGAACAGTTTTGTTTTTCACAATAAATTTCTTAGTCCTTTGGTTCTAATTCAAACAGCAATAGATGATATTGAAGTCTATAAAGAGATACACCTGAAAGTATATAGAAGTGCAGAGAATATTTCCTTGCAGAATTCTGTTGTGCAGTGGAGGCCTCCGTGTGATCCTTTCTTTAAACTAAACTTTGATGCAGCTTTTGATTCTGAAAAGAGAATGATGGGGATAGGCATTGTGGTTAGGGATAGTAGGAGCAAGGTAATGGTTGTAGTTTCTGCACCGAAAAGTCATGTGTTTTCTGTGTTTTCTGCAGAATGTTATGCTCTGCTAAGGGGTCTGCATCTGTGTCAAGAGTTGGGCCTGCAGCAGGTAATCTTTGAGGATGATGCTAAGCTAGTCATAGATGGTGTTAATGGTATTAATTCTAACTGTTCTTGGCAAGGACAGTTAATAGACGATATGAAATTTCTCTTGTCGAGGCATACAGATTGGAAGCTGCACTTTGTCAAAAGAAATGGGAATAAGGCTGCTCACAATGCAGCAAAGATAGGCATGTATTTAGAAAGTGAGACTGTGTGGATTGAAGAGGGCCCTTCTGAGGTTTTGTCAGCTATTTTATTTGATAAGCAATGTATTCCGATTTTGAGTTAATGAAATGTTTCTCCTTTCAAAAAAAAAAAAATATTAGGTACTAACAAATAGCATTTTGTTTTGACAAAAAGTATGCAAAAGAAAATGAAAAAGAAATTCATGACTCTTTGTTTGTCTTCGAATATAAGATGAGATGAAATGAGTTGGGAAAAAAATTGAAAATTGAATAAAATATTGTTATAATATATATTTTTAATACTATTTTTAACTTGGGATTTGAAAAGTTGAATTGTTTATTTTATTTTATGTAAAAATTTAAAAAAAATTATAATAATTAGATAAGATAATAATAGAATAATTGTAAAAACAAACGAGACGATAAAAACAACATTTCTCAAGATTAGTAAGTACAAGAATGTCAAGTATTTTTAACTAAGAAATGTATAAAATTAAGTAGATGTACATATACATTTCAAAAAAGCATTAATAATTAATACATAGTAGCCAATGGACAAATTTTTATAAAATGAGTTACTAAAATAAAATAAAAGCACTTAATATATCTTTCTTTCTTTCTTTCTTTTTTTCAATAGTATTTCTATTTGATTAAAAAATTGGTAAAAAAATAAAAACCAAAAAGTACTTTGAAAACCTGCCTCAACAACATATCCAAACCTTAATTGATTCTTAATATGACCCATATTTTTCTTTCTTTCTTTGTTGTTAATATATTTTTTTCTATGCAATTAGTATCATGAACATGATAAGGTTCTGTCCCACTTATTAACAACCGAGATAAGCTTAGTTATGCTCTAATAATTAATATCAGGGTTGATTTATAATGATAATGATCTCATTTTAAAATATTATAAGCTTATATATGATTTAATTATTTCTAAATCGTTATAAATTATACCAGAGTCTGAGACATGTTGCATGCAGGGAAATATTACATCAATTTAAGAGAATAGCTAGGACGACGTTTATATATACTGAAATTTTATGTAAGAAAATTTATAAGTTGATATTGATTAATGTGAAATATCATATATACTATTTATGATAAAAGAGTTCCACACTTAGATTAATTAAGTCACGACAGCTTATAAATTTTCTTAAATTAGATGTATACCAAATATTTCTCTTCGCACAGTCTATACATATATATATATATATATATATATAATTGAGGAATTTTGATTGTTCGCACACTCTACATAGATTTGAGGAATTTTGATTGTTTATAGCAATTTTAATGATTCACGAATATAACATTGACTGATTGATCGATGTTAATTAAACCCAAACTAATTAATATTTTGGTGCATCCATTGATGATAGTAACACTACTATCGATAGGATTTGATGTGATAGATAATATGCATTAATGCACCTAACATACATATTACAATATGTAATAATCACGAGGGAAAATTAATCCAATTATAATTTATATCAGAATAAACTAAAATCTCAAATCTATTATATAACTTTAACACATACATTCTTGTTCATTATTCATCAAAATGCATAATCTATATCATAAAATTTTGCATTAGAGTTGTAACTCCTTACTTAAATCATACTTCTCATTTGCCTCCATGACACACGTAGCTTAATAAATAGTGAAGAATGTGTTTCACCATTTTTGTAGTGAGCCATGGAGGGATAAATTATGATACAAAGTTAAGACTATAAGATATTAAAGAACACCAACAATGCTACAATAATAATCAATGTTAGGGGGTATTTTCGTCAGGGCCCATAGCTCATAATACTGCCCCAGGCCCATTACATCGTCAGGTCCCATGAGCTGTGAGAACATCGGCCTAAGCCCAAAAAGGCCCCCTCTGGTGGCCCGGGGAGAGTCGCAGACCCATGTGAGTTGGGCGGGCTCCAGACCTATGTAAGTCGGAGCTAATCATCAACATTAAGATGGGACATTGTAAAAGGATGTGGGAAACTATGATCAGGAAAAATGGGAAGAGACGGCACTAGGCAACTTTTCCAGAGACCCATGCCACATTAAATGATTGACACCAAGAAAACTACATCGCATTAAATGCAGATGGCGATGAAGACTCTAGGGGGAGGCATTCCTCTACCCTAGAACACTGGACATGGTCCACCTGACCTATAAGACCAAATATAAAGGTTGCCCAAAACTGCAAGGTAGAGAGGTTGAGCCCAAGTCTGTTATGAATTATACTCCATTGTTGTCTTCTTCTTTAAAATATTTTGATCTCTATACTAACTTTGGCATCAGAGGTTTCCCGGGCCACCCCTTTCTTGCCTCAGGATCCAGGCTCGAGTGAAGATTCGGTCCGACTAAGCGACTTGGCTCAAGGGCTTACGAAACAAGATGTTAACATTTGGCGCCGTCTATGAGATTCCGACTAATCTTATGGTCAAACGTGTCCTTCGTATGCCTGCGAGGACCTGTTCTCAGCTGGCACGGGAGCAAGACTAAGGCATGACAAGCGGCATGGAAGCAAGGTTTGCCGCTATGGACCAGCTCATTAGAAGGCTCAATAACAAGGTGAAGGACCTTCGAGGAGGAAAATCAGGCTCTCAAGGAAACCTTCCGCGACTCGGTACACCAGGACAAACCCAATGTCAGTGAACACCATTCGAGAAAAGAGGAGGTGGGTGACAATGTCCAAGATAAAAGGAAACTTATGCAGTAGGACCTACGTAACCTTAAGGGAAAGTATGAGGAGGTATTGAGGAAGATGGGTAGTTCGTCTTCAGTAGACCAATTATTGGTCATCACAGGCATACCATATAACTCACGGGTGATGGCGATCCCACTTCCACCAAAGTTCTGAGTCCCGCCCATGGAAGCATATGATGGGACCCAAGACCCAGTGGAGCACTTCAAGACCTTTAAAGCTGACATGACGCTGCATGGGTTCCCTGGGGAAGTGGCATGCAAGGCCTTCCCGCTGACCCTCAAGGGACCCGCAAGAACATGATTTGGATCCTTGGCGCTTGGATCCATTGAGAACTTTAACAAGTTGACCCGCCTATTCCTCACTCACTTTTTGGCCAGTCGAAGGCGAGATGCCCTGCCGCTTACCTCTTCACCATCAAGCAAAAGGAAGATAAGAGCATGAAGACTTACCTGGCTAGGTTCAACAAGTAACGGATGATCGCGAAAGACCAAGATGAGAAAATCACGCTGGCGGAGTTGCTCAGAGGGATCTGGCCCCGATTGATGATCATGGCTGAGCTGGCAAAAAAGATCCATGCCACCCTTCGAGAGTTCATAGACCAGGCCAATAACTTCATCAATGCAGAGGATACCCTCCACGCCTTAATTGAGCCTTGGTGGAGGGAACGAGCAAAAAGGAAAAGGCCTTGACCAAAGGCCCCACCTAGGAGAAGATGGAATGTAAACAATAGGAGTCAAGAAAGGAGGAGCCCGTTGTGAGAGGCATGCAACACCGGTCAGACCATTCGATGTTTACTGTCACACAGGAAGAGAAGCAGCACTCTCCGGGGGAACGTTGCTACTGCACCCACCATCGAACCACTTCTCACCACACCAGAGAGTGCCGATCACCTCCAACAGGCTACCGTCCACCGCGGTATCCATCCTCCCAGCAGAGAGAGCAGCCATGAATGGGGCATTTCAGGGAGAGGAGTTCCACTCAGGAATACCAACAGAGGAGGTGGGAGAGTCTGAGAAGGGGAGACACACAATGCCAACCGTCCCCACCCTCTTAGTGGGTGTACCAGACGATTCCCCCTACAGGGGGGATTCGCACCATCACGGGAGGCTTTACCCATGGAGGGTCAACCTCCTTAGGGAGAAAGGCCCACGCCAAAGAGGCCCGATACTGAGAAGTTTACTCAGCCTCCTACCGACCTGCAAAGTTCCCCTGAACCGCGCCCGCTCCTGTAATCTCCTTTGGGGAAGCTGACGAGAAAGGGTATTATATCCTCACGACGACACATTGGTGCTCACCATGTAGATCATCAACTTCACCACCAGAAGAATCCTAATCGACAATGGCAGCACGACGGACATCTTGTTCTGGGATGCATTCACCCTCATGGGGATATATGCAGCTCGACTCCAACCAACCCCAATGCCGCTCAAAGGCTTTTCAGGAGAAATAATCCAACCAATGGGGAATGTTGCCCTATTAGTCTTGGTAGGCAACCTGCCTAGCGTCGCCTCGATTATGGTCGACTTTTTGGTAGTAAAAGCTCATTCCTCTTACAACTCCATCATCGACCGCCCGACACTCAACCAACTATGAGCCACCACTTCCACCTACCACCTAAAAATCAAGTTTCCTACAATTCAAGGAATCGGTGAGATCCAAGGAGAGCAGATCTTGGCGCGGGAATGCTATATGCAAAAGCTAAAATCCATTAGGGAGAAGGTGACACGAGGGTATGCACCAATCTTGAAATCGTGACAAGCTCCCATCAGGATGTAAGCTATCCCGACTAGGAGGGAGAATGAGGGGTGCATGCCAAGAAGAAAGGTCAACCTGGGCCCTCCTTGTTTTCTCACATTTTTGTTTTTATTTTTTTATCTACATAATTTGTAAATATGAACTTGTGGTAGATTAATGAAAATGTTGGATCTCTTTTAGGAAATTTACAAAAACTACAGACGACTACGATTCTTTTAGTCGATGAAACAAGGTTCCCTTAAGAAAATATTGAACCTCCCTCGAGACAACGCACCTCATGCGGGAAAGCTCCCCTAAAGGAATGCTCCCCTGAGGGAAGAAATGAACCTCCCCCGAGGAAATACTCCTCACGCAGGAAACCTTCCTGGCGCTAGAAAGCTTCTCCGAAGGAATGCTCCCCTAAAAGGATGATGATCCTCAGGTGCAGGGAAAACTCCTGGGGACGGGAAGGATTCCACTAGGGAATGCTCGCTTGACGGAATGTTGAACCTCCCCCAAGGAACCAACTCATGTGGGAAAGCTCCCCCGAGGGAATGAATGAAGGCTTCCTTGTGGTTCCACCTCGAGCGAGAAAGCTCCCCTGAGTGAATGAAGGCTCCCTCGAGGTTCCAACTTGCGCGAGAAAGCTTCCACAAGGGAATGCTCCCCTAAAAGAATGTCAAACCTCCCCCGAGGAACCACCTTGCGTGGAAAAGCTCCCTTGAGAGAATGAATGAAGGCTCCCTTGAGGTTATACCTCATCGAGAAAGCTATCCCGAGAGAATGAATGAAGGCTCCCATGAGGTTCCACCTCGTGCCGGAAAACTCCCTCGAGGGAATGAATGAAGGCTCCCCCAAGGTTTCACCTTGAGCAGGAAAGCTCTCTCGAGTGAATGCTCCCTTGAGGCAATATCGAACCTCCCCCATAAGCCACGCACCTAGCATGAGAAAGCTCCCATGAGGGAACAAACCAAGGCTCCCCTGAGGGTAGGAACGAACCTTCCCCAAAGAAATACTTCTCCCGTGGGAAAGCTCCCCGGGCACAAAAAAACTTCTGTCAAGGAAAGCTCATCTTAGAGGATGATGATTCTCTCCTAAGGAGGAATGCTCCCGAGTGCGAGAAAACTCCCGTAAGGGAATGAACGAAGGCTTCCCTAAGGGAACGATGAACCTCCATAGAGGAAATCACCTCACGCGGGAAAGCTCCAGTAAGGGGATGAAGGAAGGCTCCCCGGCACGAGAAAGCTCTCTAAGGGAATAAACATGCTCCTTCCTTGGAGGAATGTGGACGTCCCGGAGACCAGTTAAGCCCGCAGAGGCCCTGAGGCCCCACCGCGCTGAATTGGCAAGACGGGTCGGTGATTGTCAAGTTAAATTTACATATACACACATGCGCATTGACTTTTGTAGTAAACTTGGTTAGGTTTGGCCATTTATTGAAAATACGCCAAGTCTCCATAACAGCATATCGAGAAAATTTCCATCACAGCTTCAGCTATGCATTGTAATTCAAGCGAGATGGAGACCTTATGTACAAGATCGCAAGCTGATTATACTACAAAACCTCAAGGGTCAACAAGAGCAGAAGCTCAATAATACCTAGCGGGGTACCAGCAGGATAATCATCCACTCACTGCGACGTAAACAAGTGGATGGCATACCACTGCCGGTGAAAGGTGTGGGTAATAAAAGGCATCACAAGTAAAAGCATCGAAAGTAAAGACAACTAAATGGGAAGGTATAAAGAAGAGAATTTTATTCATCAACTGCCAAGACAATTACAACCAGGGGAATACAATACAATAGTGAGAAACCATACAAAGAGATATAAAAAAGTAAGAACAACTCGAAGGGCCTGAGTTGGTCCCGATGGGGTACGATACCATTGGCAAAAAAGGAAACGATGGCTTCTAGGATTCAAATAGCAACCCCAGAGAGGCACCATTCAACAAGTACCAAGGTGAGGAGGGAAAGCAGGAGACAAATCGCCTAGAGGGGGGAGGGGGTGCGATCAGCTCGAGCTCTATGGACGCACTGAAGAGCTCGAGTTGAAGGAGAGATCCTCTGCCATCCCTCTCGTTGCAGACCCTTCTCCTACTCCTACTCTTTCCTGGGCTGGAGAGAAAGCGTCGGGGCCTAAGCAGGCCCAAGATACCAGAAATCCCCTTCGTTGACCCGACCAAGGAAGGAAGCCCTGCTCATCCCAGATAAGGGGACAGCCCAGGATGTAAGGAAGAACCGCAAACTGCATGATGAGTTCTGAGGCAAGGAAGTCCATTGAACGATTTTCCCACAAAGCTGAGGACATGCCATCTTTTCAAAACATCTCCCAATAATAAAGATCAACATAACTTTTGGAAAGGCATCCGCAAGACCCTCAAGGAGGCCGCCATGCACATGTCTCTATAAGAACTCATCACAACATTCGGCGTCGCAAAGCTAACCTTGGGCTAGGGTACCTATTAAAGTTAAGAGCAACTAGTATTAAGGCAAGGGGGGAAGAGAGAAGGTAGAATTTCAGAACGCTTGAGGAAGTAGGAAGGAAGATTTGGTGGGAAGCAATGAAGGGAGAGGACCTATATATAGGCTGGGAATGACGGTTTACATCCCAAGGTTCAGAGTATATGCACATCGAATGACTCCATCAGATGTGAATCTCGCAGAAACCTTCAATGCAAATTTCATGGCACTCATGAGAAAACGGCATCCACACCATAAAGGCAAGACAACCAACAGATGGGCAATGAATGACTGACTATTTGAAATCCCTATGAGTTCGCAAGAAAAATGCCAGTCATTAACTCACTTCCTCAGGAAGGCTAAAAGGCAGGTACAACATTAATGATAGGAGAACAGAATTTAAAGCGTCATCTCAGAAAGAAAAATGCTACAGATAAACGGCAGCCAAACAGTGCGAGAGGATAAGTCAAAGTGTGGGAAGAAAGTCAGGAAAGAAATATACATCTTTATTGATTAATCCGTCTACAATTTACAAATGGATCACATGGAATTTACTATTAACGCAACCCCAAGAAAGTACACGACAAGGAAAAGAAGAACTACAGTCACAGAGGAGGATCAGGACCGGGCAGCCCTAGGCCCTTCGGCATATCAGAAGAGCCCATTTTGGCAGGGTTCCTCTTTCGTTCAGAGCTAACTAGTGGATCTGCATAGCCCCCTCCCTTTGTGCCAGTCGTGGAAGTACTCACAGGGAGAAAGTCACCAGGGTCGTCATTTTTCAGTAAAAATGAATCTAGGATCGCCTCCCGCCCCAGCTCGCCAATATGATTAAAGGCGGCGGCATCAAGCTCGAGGGTCCTGAAATCCAGAGTCTGCAAATGCGCCTCCAACGCCTTGGAACTACGTTGAGGGTTGAGAATGACATGGTCATGCATCCTGTCCAAGCCCTCTAAGTACCTGTGAGACCACGCCTTGTCACGAATCGAAAGAGCCTTTCCCAGCTGCTTAATTGATCCCGTGGCCAACCCTTGCACTTGCGATAGGTCGCTGCCAAGTCCCAGATAACCACCTCCTGACCAACAATCCTCTCATGGACGGTAGCCAGGTCGGCTAGTGTCTCTTCCTCACGGACCCTGGCTACAGTCAACAAAACCCCACTGTCCTCCACAATGGCCAATAGGTCAGAATGCTCCTCCTCCAGCATTTTTATTCGACACAACTGAAGCTCTTGCAGACCCCTTAGCTCCTCATTCTCCATTTAGAGAAGGTCCCATGATTCCTGGAGCCTACTTAGTGACTTCTGGATCTTTAGAGCCCACTCTTGAGCCATAGCTAGCTCTGCCTCCAAGCACTCCCGCTCTTCCCTCCCCTGCTCTGCTATAGACCGAAGACGCTGTACCTCACTTTCGGCAACACGCTGGGCTAGCGTTCTGATTCCCTGCATGGGCTCCGAGGTTAAACAGTAGACTCAAGACCAAAAGAGTAGAAAAGGAATGCAGAATGCCAGAAGTACCTTATAGAGAAGTTTTTGTAGCAGCTTCACTTCGAGGCCTATGGTAGGATCCTCCCTCAGGGACTTATTCAGAGGATTAGCAGGAACTGCCATGTTCGCAATTTTCAGAGAACACACTTCCCTTTGGGGGGACTCGACTGGATCACCTTTGCCAAGCCAGGTTAGGGCATCCTCGCTCACCGACAAAACAGGGATAACTGCCACAGAATGACCACTCTCGCCCTCGAGATGGCAACCTTTATCCCCAGAGGAACCAACTACCCCAGCTATCAATTCGCCAGGGTGCGAGCTAAAGGCACTTTCAACACTTTCCTTCCAAGGCTTGGCTGGGTGGAAGAGTCTCGCACCCCCGCGAACCTTCCCTCTCTAGACCCGACCTGGGTGATAGCAACTAGGCTCTCACCTTCGATGGGGACACGCCCAGAATCAGAGACGCTTTTGTCATCAGGATCAACTCAGAGGGGATCCGAGGCCTCATCAAGGTCGAAGGCTTCAATTAGGGATCGAGCAATGGACGACAGAGAATGAGACATCTCGGCATGCAACTCTAGAGGGGGTTCAATCATCCGGGTTTGTCGAGGTGCCCTATCCAGAAGAGCACTCTAGAAGTGCATGTTAACCACTTCTGCCCTTCGCAAAGTGCTAGTTGCATTCGTCGAGATGCACGGTGTTGAACCCAAGATTTTAAGTTTTGTATAATTATATATTTACACATGGATTTTGATGATAACAAATGAATTCAAAGAATAAAGAAGTCTCAAACTCAAGTTGTCTACAGAATGGAGTCAAGCACATCAAGGAAACAAGCATAAGTAAGAAGGGAACAAGTTCACATTAAAATTATAGAGTAATGTTGTAAATCTCTTCAAAATTCGAAATTAGGATTAATGCTCAAAATTAATATTTTATCATAAAGTATTAAAATACATTTTCCACATGTGCATGAATATTTTTGAAAATTAAATTTGAAAATTTTGAAAGATGATTGATTGTCATCTTTTGCATGTGCATGCTTTGATTAAAGGGTTGAACTTTGAAAATATTAAAGATGATTAATTGTCATCTTTCACATGTGGATGTTTTATTTGAATATTTTCAAAAGTGATTGATGCTTTTTTAGACTTATACAAAAGGTAGATGATTTTGTTTGAAAAATTTGAAAAGTAAAGTGTGCTCATTTTGTCATATACAAAAAGTAAAAAATTAGGTTTGAATTTTTTTTGGAAAGGAAAGTGTGTTCATTTTGTCATATGCCAAAAGTAAAAGATTAGTTTTGATTTTTTTGAAAAAGTGAATGATGTTGTTTTTGACAATTGAAAAAAAAGAACCTTTTATTTGAATTTTTTGAAAAAGTGAATGATGTTGTCTTTGACATGTGAATCTTTTTAAATTTAAATATGAAGTCTCATATGCCTATAAATAGATCATTTGAGAGCTTTACATTTACAACACTAAGAGCATACAACATTCATTCAAAACTTTCATTCTCTCTTCTCTAAGTATTGAGCCTTAATCCTTGTTCATTTTGAGAGATATAGTTTGCGCTGTATTGTTCTTATTTCACTCATTGAGGAGTGTTTTCTGATAACCTACCCACTATCAGCTTTTGTATCAGAAAAAAGGTGTGTATAACCCTTGTGCGTGTAGAAAGTATTCTACACGGGGAATAGTTGAATCACCACGTGTAAGGTGATTGCAAGTATAGAGGGTGTTCTACACGGATCCTTTGTAGCGGTGTTGTTCAAAGGTGTAATAGGTTTCTATCTCCACCTGAAGGAGGTTGAATAGTGAATTTGGAAATCCTCAAGGAGTAGCTTGAGGCGAGGACGTAAGCAGTGGGGCCGAACCTCGTTAACATACTGAGTTTGCTTCTCTCTTACCCTTACTCTTTATATTTATTGTTATTTCATATTTTGTTTATATTTTATATTATATATTTAATTTATAATTGTTATTTTTTTTAATACAACTCAATTTACCCCCCTCTTGTGTTAGTCATTTGGGCAACACACGGGTTCCTAAGGCCAGGATCCCTCGCAGAGACAGTTTGAGAAAGGGATTTAGAAGTTGTGCTCAGGCCCACCCCAGCCTGTTAATGTCGGCAAAGCATTGCAGAGGAGGAGGGAGGGCCAACCATCTCTTCAAAGACGGGACGAGCCGCACTAATTGTCCGAGGAGCCAAGGCCTTCAAAGACGTCTGGACCTCCCCCCTTTGGCTCCAGACAGATCCTTTTCCCTTTGTCTTCGGGAGAGGATTCAGTGGTTCATTTCCTCAAAGAGCGCAACAAAGGATCAAGCACCACACCTTAAGCAAAGGAAGTGACATGACCCAACGGGGGTAGGAAAGTAGACAGACTATCTTCTTCTAGGAGGACTTCGGGGTGAACTAGTAGCGGATGCTGGGCTACCCAATCCTACACGATCGTGAGTCGTTTGGCACAACTCCCTAGGCCCATGGAAATTTGTCCCACCTGGAATTCCCATCCTCGGCCATCCACGAAGAAGAATTTGCCAATTCGGTCCGAGACTTTGCGGTAACTCGACTCCAACACAACCAGTGTAGGGGCCATTCCCCTAAAGCTACAGATCTCTCCTTTCACTCTTTGTATATGATGAGTCAGGAGGAATTCACGATAAGTAAGATCAGTATTATCTGAGTCAGGCTTCAATAAAGCTCGCCACCATAGCACACAACAGCATATCAGAATCTGCCAAGCATTCTGATGTAGCTAAGCGGGAGCCAATCCTAAGCGGTACAAGACTTCATGGACAGGACTGGGAAAGGGCAGTCTTAACCCGCAGTAAAACATGCCTGGAAAAAGGGCAACCCTCGTCGTCGAGCCATCCACACTCACTGCCCCTTCGCGTGACCCAGGAACTTCCAGAATAACCGAATTCGAAATGTGGTAGGTCAGTCTTAGAGATTGAAGAAAGGCCGAGGTGGCCCCAGAGTGCCAGCGACGACCTAAGAACCCGGGCTCCGACGAGCCAGCCTTAGAGCAGTGCATAGAACTAGTCAGGTTGGTGGGTTTCTGGGAAGCCATCGGAGCTAGGAAGACTAAATAAAGCAAGAAAGAGTTAAGGTTGCAAGAAAAGGAGGGAAGCGAGCACAGCAGAAGCACAGAAGGTAGAAGAAAGGTAGTAACTCGAACAAAGAGGGAAACAAATTTAAAGGCACAGTCTTACAGTCTCAGATAGGAGGTAGTGTCTAACAGCCTAACTTGTAGGGTATGCAAAATGACGGGAGCTGTATCAGCACCCCGAGGGTAGCGTATGGGGAATAGACATCGGACACGTGAAGCGGCCACTGACCAGCCCATGCCGCCATTCGATGACAAAAAGATTGATTAGCTACAACAAGTAAGTAACTATGAAAATTCCCATCAAGCCAGCCCGATGAGAATTGGCAGGGTAACTGTTAGAGGGTATTTTTGCCAGGGCACATAGCCCATAATACTACCCCGGGCCCATTACGTTGTTAGGCCCTATGAGCAGTGGGAATGTTGGCCCAAGCCCAAAAAGGCCCCCTCTAGTGGCTCGGGGAGGGTCCCAAACCCATGCAAGTCCAACGGGCTCCAAACCCATGCAAGTTAGAAGTAATCATCAACATAGAGATGAGACATTGCAGAAGGACGCGGGAAACCATGATCGGGAAAAAGGGGAAGAGACGACACCAGGCAACTCTGCCAGAGACCCACGCCATATTAAATGACTGGTACCAAGAAAATTGTGCTGCATTAAATGCAACATAGCGATGGAGACTCTGGGGGGAGGCATCCCTCTGCCCTAAAACATAGGGCATGGCCCACCTGACCTAAAAGACCAAGTATAAAGGTTGCCCAGAACTGCAAGGTAGAGAGGTTGAACCTAAATCTGTTGTGAATTATACTCCACTGTTGTCTTCTTCTTTAAAGTATTTTGATCTCTATACTAACTTTGGCATCGGAGGTTCCATGGGCCACTCCTCTCTTGCCTCAGAATCCAAGCTCGAGTGAAGATTCGGTCCGGTTGAGCCATCTAGCCTAAGGGCGTACGAAACATGACGTTAACAAATAGCATTGAAGGAGAGAACATCACTAGTGAGACCTTTTGTTTTAGGCATCATGCAAGGGGTACTCATGGGATTACAATCTTGCATTTTGGTGCAGTCTAGGATGTCAGGATCATATTTAGCTTGTGACAAAATGAGACCATCAGGAGTGCAGGTGACTTGGATACCCAAAAAATTGTGGAGTGAACCAATGGTCTTTCATAGCAAATTATTGACCAATAACACTAATGAAAGTGTTAAGATGAGTAGGTTTCAGGCCAATTAAAAGAATATCATCAACCTAGAAAAATATAAGTAGGGTACCATGAGAGGAGTGATTAGAAATAAAAAGAAAGGGGTCACTTGTGTTGCATGAGAAACGATAAGAAATGAGAAAGTACTTACTAAACTTATCATGAAAACTGGCACAAGGTGCTTGTTTTAAACCATATAATGCTTAATAAGAAATAATCTATTATCTATATAATTTTTAAAACATCTTTGATTTTTATCGAGCCAAAGCTAGCACCACTCCTTTTAGTTTTATAACTTAACATTGTCTTAAAAGCTCGATTTTATCTTTCTTATAGCTTAAGTACTTAATTTATTACTTCTTGCTTTCATAGACAAACGAGTACCATTGGTTTCCTAATCTTTTTAATTTTTGAAACTCCCTTCCTTTCGGTCCTCTCCTCCCTCCCATGCATCTCAATGAAGAAAGAATTTAATGAAGTTGATTTTACTCTAAAGACTCGTTGCGAATGGTTTAATAACACATACATTTTACTTTAAATTAGCACTATTGCCTCTTTGGGTACGTACTGCCATTCTCCATATTGTGGATTTAATCCATGCACTCAGTTAATTAATAGAACATAAGCTTTTCCAAAGAACTCGGTTCAAGCTTTCCAAAAATATTTTACACTGAGTGAAACCAAAGAAAGGCGCCATGCATGTTTGTCAAACTGGCTTCTTCCCAAAACATCAGGTTTTTCTTTTTTAAATTTCTTGTTCTCTTTTCACAATGACTTCAGGCCTCAGGGCCCTGCTGGCCGGGGTAGTACTTTTCGATGCTCTACCAGCAACAGATTTTTATTTTGAGAACTGCTAGGTGCAGTCGGGATATACAATCGGCATGCAATTGAACGTACGGAAAGAATAAAATAAAAATAAAAAGAACAAAACAAAAACATATCTCTCTCTTTCTTCTTTTATCTTCTTTCTCGTCTCTTTGTTTTTTTTTTTCCCCTAATCCCTTTATCATCTCTATGTTCTAGACGACTAACAATTCTGAAATAAAAATTAAGATTCAAAAAATCGCGTCTTTTCAATTTCTTCCGGTCATAAAAAAAGCTTTTGAAGTTATCTACTCTGGCATTACCTTTTTATCATCTATTAAATAATATTAGTTGGCCATGATGCCCAGAAATTTAGAAGAGCGATCTGGTTCTGGAGCAAATGGGTCACCTTCGAGAAACGGTGGCAGCGATGGCTAAGTGTTGCCAAGATCTATGATCGGAAAACGATCTCCTCCGAAGAAGAAACTTGGTAGAAAGATGAATCCTTTTTCTGGGTTAGCAAAAGATGGGAATGAAAGGTCAAATGGATCCTGTGATCATTTTGAAAAAGCTAATGTCGATTTTGAAAAGATGGGAGAGGAGAAAAGGTGAACATTGAAGTGACTGAGTGGCCCAGGATTTACATTGCTCTGTCGAGAAGGGAGAAGGAGATGATTTCCTTGCAATGAAATGCACAAAAATCTCCAGAAACTCAAGAAAAAAGCCAAGAACATTGATGGGGCTGCAGTTTCAAAATGCACGTTTTAGGTAACATTTAAGTTGTCAGGTGTGTGGAGTCGGCCTCTGTATTAAAGGACTCATTTGTGCAACTCATCGTTGATCTTGAAAGTCACCTCCTTTGTTAAAGAATTATATTTTTTTCTGGCCGATGCGAAACACGGTCTGTTAAAGAGTTTATAGATAAATAAACACTTAGAATTGATTACAAAAAAAAAAAAAAAAAGAGACAACTGAAAAAGATAAAGAGAGGACGACACAGAGAGAGAAAAAAAAGAGTTTATAGATAAAGAAAAATGCTTAATGTAGTCGCCTGCTTCAAGCGCCATGCAAACGGCTGCTGACTTGGCAAAAAACTCAACGTTGCGTTTTGTCCCTCGTGCCCACACACGCTTTCACTTGAATCACTTCAGTCTATGACAATAAGTCTCAGAAGTAGTGTTAGTTTAGAAATTGAAAAGGCTAAATCTTGAATAAAACTCTTTCCAAATGGGAAGGCAGGGGGCATCATAGGCCGCACACGAAAAAATGAGGGGTGAAGGGAATGGTGGGGAGGTTATTGATTGTTGTGTTGGTGCTCCTGATCTGCACAGTTTCAGTGATGTTTTCTTCTTCCAGCAGTGAAACTAGTTGATCCGGCTATCGCTTGGAGATCAAGGTATAAAAACTTTGGACAAGTGTTGATGCTGGTGGTAGGAGGCCATCCTCTGCTTAAGCCTGTGCACAAAAACTGCAAATAGGTAGTCGAATTCTAAGTTTTGATCTCAAGCACCCAAGTGATAGGTACCCATTTCAAGTATCACAAAGGGCATGCCCATATCTCATTTCAAGAGGATGCCAAGCAGGATCCAATATTTTTTTATCAAACCCGCAACTCCAACAAGTGTTTTGGTCTGAGAAATGACATCCAGGCTGCCCTCTTAAAGGTACTGATACCTTCCCCTGTTTTTTCCCAAAAATCTTAAAAACCCTCCTCAATCTCTCAAAATTTGAGATTATTTTTGTGGCCCATAAAAATAATTTCACAAAACCATTTTTCTTTATGTAAAAAGAATAAAAAGCTTTTAATAGAACTAATCTTCCCTTTTTGTTGTTTGACAAATAATTCATGGCAGTGGGTGAGAAATTTTTTATTTTTGATTTGTTAAATTCCAGGATTTGAATTTGTTTTTAACTAGAATTAAAATATTTTGTTTTCTTTGCTAAAACGAAAGGTTTGGATAGAAGAAAGTAATTTTATTTTGCTTTCCTACGTTTCTCAACAACGAAAGGTCTGGAATGAAGAAATTGAAATGGTGGGAAGTCCCACTTCTTGAAAGAGGATTTCTGATACGCTACAGATTCGCTTGGGTGAAGGAACCTAACCTGACTCAAAGACATTGAAGTTTGATGTGCGGATTAAAGCTTTTTAAAAAGGTTAAAAGGAATTGATATACTACAATTGTTCTGGAGAAGATGAAATGGTTTAGCTGTTTGTCTTATGTTTTTGTGTTTTTTTTTTTTAATAGTAGCTCACCTGGCGTGCCGACTGCAAAGCGACTGTACAGCACGACTGTACATAGCAGAACTAATAGATAAATAAACACTTAGAATTGATTACAAATGAAAAATAGACCACTCTTTCTTATGGAGACCAAGTTATCGTATACAAAAGCTAGCAGGATATCGAAGAGGTTCAGGTTTCAAGGTAGTGTAGTAGTAGAGGCAGTGGGAAGAGGAGGGGGTCTTATGCTCATGTGGAAGGAGGAGAGTTTGGCAGAGCTCATCAATTACTCTCAACACCATATTAATGTGAGTATATGGGATGAATCTATTAGCAAGAGATGGCTGCTAACTTGTTTCTATGGCCATCCTGTTTCAAGCTTAAGAGATAAGACTTGGAGCTTATTAGCATCGTTTAAGCCTGCAGATGGGGGATGGGGTGTGATAGGTGATTTCAATGAGGTCTTGTTCAGTGATGAGAAGGAAGGAGGAAAGGCTAGGAGTGAGCTTCTGATGAGACAGTTCAGAGGGGTAATGGAGGAAGGAAGGTTATGCGACCTGGGGTGGGTTGGAAACAAGTTCACATGGAACAATTGCCATGAAGATGAATCCTTTACAAAAGAGAGGTTGGATAGAGCTATAGCAAATGTTGAGTGGAAATCTCTATATCCAGTGCACTCAGTTGAGACCCTCCCTGCCATCTGTTCTGATCACAGCCCAATATTGCTAAATTTCAGTATTGAGAGGTGCTCATTTCAAAGATGGCATCATTCCTTCAAGTATGAGGCAAACTGGAACTTTGAGGAGGGCTGTAGTGAGATAGTAGCAGAAGCATGGAACAAACAGATGGGTGAGAGAAGCAGGATGGAAGTACTGATGGGAAAGTTAGAATCAACCCAAAGGAAGTTAAGCCCGTGGAGCAGGAACTTGAATAGAGAGAGGATGGAAGCTATTAAAGTTAAAACTCACCAATTAGAGCTCCTACAGAGGAATGCAGGGCCAGAGAATGCGAGAGAACAGAAAAAGCTTCAAGTAGACCTTAATCTCCTTTTAAACCAAGAAGACATAAAGTGGAAACAAAGGGCTAAGAGACACTGGTTGGTAGAAGGAGACAGAAACACCAAATTCTATCATGCCTGCGTGAACCAGAGAAGAAAGAAAAACACCATCAGGAAAGTGAAGAACTTGAATAGGGTTGAATTAGTGGAGAAAGAAGCCATAGCAGAAGGTTTTAAGACCTTTTTCAACTCAGTTTACCAGTCTACTCAACCAGATTCAGCAAGCATCAACAGGTGTCTGCAGGGACTAGATATTAAGGTCTCTAATGAAATGAGATCTAAGCTGGAAAGAAGTTTCACTATAAAAGAGATAGAAGTGGCTCTTAAGCAGATGTCTCCCTTCAAGTCACCTGGACCTGATGGGTACAGTGCAGGTTTCTATCAAGAGCATTGGAAGATAGTTGGGAAGGATGTGTCCAGTGCAGTTATGGAGTTTCTAAGTTCAGGAAGAATGCCATGGAGAATGAACCATACTCACATTGTCCTTATTCCCAAGGTAAACCAACCTATCTCAGTCCAAGATTTCAGACCTATATCCCTTTGTAATGTTGCCTACAAGTTAGTTTCCAAAGTATTGGCAAATAGAATGAAAGGGGCCTTGGAGAAGGTTATATCGTGGAACCAAAGTGCTTTCCTCCACAATAGGCTTATCACAGACAATATTATGGTGGCCTTTGAGATGTTACATTCCATGAATTCAAAAAAGAAAGGAAGAGAGGGATCGATGGCAATTAAACTAGATATGTCAAAAGCCTATGATAGGGTGGAGTGGGACTTTTTAGAGGCAATTCTGATCAAGTTGGGTTTCGGCCTGAAGTGGACTAATCTTCTGATGAACTGTGTCAGATTAGTCACTTACTCTACTATTTTGAATGGCATACCAGGAGATGTAATAACACCCACCAGAGGCTTGAGACAAGGTGACCCATTGTCACCTTATCTATTTCTGTTATGCGCTGAAGCTCTCAGCTCACTTTTGAATGGTGCTGAACAAAGGGGTATCATAAAGGGGGTAGCAGTATCGAGGAATGGAACCAGGATTAATCACCTGCTCTTTGCAGATGACTGTGTTATTTTTTGCAGAGCTCAGCTGGTGGAATGGTACCAGATCAAGGGGCTCCTGGCTGTGTATGAGGAAGCATCGGGCCAAACACTGAACAAGGAGAAGACAAGTGTTTTCTTTAGCTCCAATACAAGGGTTGAAACAAGGTGTTTTATTTTACAGCAGATAAATGGCTCAAGGTGTAACAACTATAACAAGTATCTCGGACTTCCAATAGTGGTGGGCAAATCGAAATATAATACCTTCCAAAGCCTCAAAGAAAAGGTGTGGAGGAAGGTTAACAGCTGGAAGCATCGGTTCCTTTCCACTGCTGGAAAGGAAATCCTTATTAAAAGTGTGTTACAAGCCATCCCATCCTATGCCATGAGTGTTTTCAAGATGCCTGCCAAACTGTTGAAAGAAATAGAAGCAATTATAGCCAAATTTTGGTGGTGTCAATCAGAGGCGGGTAATGGAATCCACTGGAAATCTTGGGGCAGCATGGGAATAATCAAGAGCCAAGGTGGATTGGGGTTCAGGGATTTTATTAGCTTCAATAGGGCTCTACTAGCAAAACAATTGTGGAGAATGATTAAAGTGCCACAATCTTTAGTATCAAGAGTGTTCAAAGAGAAGTATTTCCTGAACTGTGATGTGATGGAAGCTGAGCTGAAGGGTTCTCCATCGTATATATGGAGAAGCATCTGGTCTAGTATGAATCTGGTGAAAGAAGGGCTAGTATGGAGAGTGGGCAATGGAAGAGATATATCAATTTGGAAGGATAAGTGGCTGCCTCGACCAGTAACATACCAAGTACAGACACCTCCTAACATTTTGGATCCAAACTGCAGGGTGAGTGATTTAATCAATGAAAGCTCGAAGTCATGGAAGGAGGACTTAGTCAAGACCATATTCTGTAAAGAGGAAACAGATTTGATCCTCTCAATCCCCATTAGCAGGAGAGGAGCCAGTGACAAAAAGATATGGGCAGGGTCTACAAGAGGAATTTTTACAGTCAAAAGTGCTTACCATATGGATACCTGTTTGTCAAAAAGAAGAAGGGGAGAACCCTCTTCGGGAGGTGAAGATGCAGGGATGTGGAAGGACCTGTGGAAGTTAGAAGCCCCGGGGAAGATCCGAATGTTTGTATGGAGGAGCCTTTCCAATGTTCTTCCAACAAAAGATGTGCTGTACAGGAAGAACATTCTGAAGGATAACCTCTGTCCTATCTGTACCAGAGAGGCTGAATCTGTTATTCATGCACTGTGGTCATGTCCAGCAGCACGAGATGTATGGGGAGCTGACAGTAGCAAGCTCAAGAAGTGGAATAGCTCCTTTTGTGACTTTCAGCAGTTATGGAAAGATATGTCTACAAGACTGGACAGTGAGGAGCTACAAATGACAGCAGTGAAGTTTCAGCTTCTATGGAAAAGGAGAAATGCTTTTGTCTTTAAGAACCAGTTCATGAGTCCTGAATCCATCTCAACACTGGCTCAGGCTGAAGTCTCAATGCTGAGGGAAGCTAATTCTATGGATAGTCGAGGGGTGGAAGGAGGGGATTCGGCTACAGTGGCTAGTAGGCATTGGAAAGCCCCTGAGTGGCCTGCTGTGAAGGTAAATTTTGATGCCGCTTTTGACAAGCTTCAGAAGAGGGGTGGAATTGGCATAGTAGTTAGAGATTGGGAAGGGAAACTAAAGGCATGCCTAACTTCCTCAAGGAAAAATGTGTTCACGGCAGCCCAAGCAGAAAAAACAGCTTTACAAAGGGCAGTGGACATGTGTATAGACATGAACCTGACCCAAGTTGAATTTGAAGGAGATGCTAAGGCAATCATAGAAGCTGTCAATTCAAGAGCTGAGGACCAGTCGTGGGGAGGCCAGGAAACAGACGATTTGCAGCAAGAAATGAGGCTTCATCCGGGTTGGAAGCTGTCTTTTGTTCACAGGTCAGCAAATGGAGCAGCACACAATGCTGCAAGGTTGGCTGTCGGGGATTCCAAAGAGAGGGTGTGGACTGAGAGTGGACCTTTAGTGGTCGTGAATTCTGTTTTGAATGATGTATCTAGTGCCTTTGCAAATTAATCAATGAAAGTGGGTTTTCTATCAAAAAAAAAAAAAAAAAATAGACCACTGAGAAAGATAAAGATAGGATAACAGAAAGAGCAAGAAAAAAAATTTAATAAATGGCACCGGTTGAGCGCCGTTTGTATCAGGCATTTGCAACTGGTATTTTCCTTTTATTTTTATTATCTTTTCTGACAAAGTCAGGCGCTCTCGATGCTCCAATCGGACTTTCCTATAGTACTGTATATTGACTGTCTCCACGTTGAATGTCATCTGCTCTGTGTCAGCCCTCAGGTTATCCCAGTACTGCTCATCTTTCAATTCAATCGATCCCCATTATAAACAACTGAGCATTCAGAAGTCAGAACCGTACCAATTAATTGCAACTTCTTTCTTAAAAACCCATATATCCCCCTCATTCTCCCTCGGTGAGAACTTAGCACTCACATAGTAATTTCGCCAACTTGTTCTAGCTATAGTTTATAATTCTTTTTCTTTTGCATCAATATTTTTATTTTGCTGCATTTGGAAGGCCTGATCAAATTCCTAGCAAGCAAGTCAAGCCACCTGGATTTGATATTCCTCCCTCTTCTTCCACTAGTATATGATATTAAATATTATATAAGCTAATCATTTGGATGTTAAGGTTATCTTGAATAATATGTGCATATCAAAATTTTGTAGATCTTATTGAGATGATTTTAAATATATATAAATTGAGATATATGCTTAAATATATAAAATAGGTTGAAATATATCTAACTTTCTTATAAGAAGTTGAATAAGTAGTATAAGGTTGTATAAATTATTGGTTTGAAATGATTAATTGAGTTGGTTGTAACAACTAAAAACACCCAAAGTCTAGGAAACAAATGCTTCTAAGAGTCCACCATGCATTAACGTTATCATAAGATATGGTTCGATTTAGATATAAAAGTATTTTATTTCATCTCATTATTATAATTTTTTTAAATTATTATATAAAATATAATAAAAATTTTAATTTTTTTAAATCTTTGAACAATAATAATATTCTAAAAATAATTTATTCAATTTTTAACATTAATTCATATCTCAACTTACTTCATCTCAACTCACTACCTTAAATCAACACTAAGACACCCAAAACAAAGGGATCGATCCAAAATATTGAATTATTTGCGATATAGCCAATTAAAAAAAACCAGTAATTTTGAAAATCTGACGTGGACAGCCACTAAGATGTATATGTCGAAATGAATTGACCCCGCAGATTGAGATCACGTGTTGGGATGACATAGAGAGAGAGTGTGTGTGTGTGTGTTTAAACGCCTCCGCAATGTCAGACCTTCACGCGTATTTCTCATGCATTCTCTCTAGCTCTAGCTGATGATCTTCAGCTGCCTCCTTACCTAATTGAATGTGAAATGGAAAGTGGAAACACGGGGTGATAAACTCATCCGACACTAAATAAACAACTTTAGTGCTCTTGATTTCAATTCTTGTACGCGCGCATGCTCGGACGCGTGAGTGATTGATTATATATGCAGAGCTAGACCTGGACACGTGTTACAGCCGATTGCAATATTCTGTGTTCTGTGATTAGCCTTTCCACATTCTGCGTTTCGATGACTGGATTAGCAGGTTTTCATGGCACGCACAGGTGTCACCATTCCAAAGGAAAAGCATTGGAATTTCCATGTACCTACAATTCTCAAACTTCCTCTCTGCTCTATGCATGGTCCCTCGACACGAGTCAATGCCATCTCATGTCAGTCTCTCTAGATTTTTCCTAGCATGCATACATAACTAGAAGATTGCTTGCCTAGTCTGCAGTCAGCCGCAAACATATATTATCATGATCATGATTCTCAGGATCCTCTGCAATTATAGGAAGTTTAGAACCTAAAGTTTTCTTAAGTTGCTAATGTTCAATCGTCATAACCATTATATGTTTTCAGTTTTGGACGGTATTTTTCCTACACATAAATAGCTTGCTTTTCTTTTTTCTCTTTGCATGAATTGTTCGATATTTAATTAAGCCGTGCGTTGAAGTCTTGAAGAGGTTCATGGGTATCTGCTAATATTGAAGATCAATTGTGGGATTGGGGTTGATTTTCAGTGATTGATTTCAATTATTATATAGCAATGTAGCATAGGATACAAGCCTAACAGATAGAGAGAATATGATTCTATGAACCTAGCTAGCTTGCATGGCCCCTTTACAAGAGTTACAACCTCCACAAATGATCAGCATAATTCAACAAAATGCATTTCATATATACTGAAACCAAGTTGTCTTCTTGATAAGCTAATTAATTAATTAGCATCTTCGAACGGCTGCACATTTTGAGGAGGAGCCTGAAAAGCCTTAGCCATGGGGAGATAACTCCCACTGGACATTGCCACCGGGAACCCTATCTGCCCAGTCGGCCGATTAGCCGCGGCTCGTTCCAGGGATTGCACCTGGGTTTTCAAGAATTTCACATAGTGAATTGCTTCATCCAACATGGAGGCAGTGTCCATTTTGGTCCCTCCTGGGACAAGTCTCTGCAGAATCCTTATCCTCTCACTTATCCTCTCTCTCCTATGGCGCGCGGCCACGCTCTGAGGATCCTTCGATATCTTCACGTTCCTTCTCTTGGGAGGCTTCACTGACTCCGGGTCTATGTGGATTGGCTGCATGGCGGCAATCCGGAAGATCATTTCCCTCATTGCAGCCATGGAATTCCGCTTCTGGGAAGGTGCAGCAAACGAACCTGCATCAGATAAAATACCTCCCCACTTCCCAATGGAGGTGCTGGATAAGAAAGATATTGGTGCTGATGACTCTTGATGAATTGGGTTAGTGTTAGTGAATGAAACAATACTGGATGTGAGGTTTACGAACGAGGGAGAAGCCATATGGGGTTCAATATCTATGTACTGCGGCATGGCACCAACTTTATTGCTGCTGCTCGCACCAGAAAACTGTTCCGGCGGTGGCAATTCAGCAACGCTGTTGTATGCCTGGCTGAATACTGGAAGATGTTTGCTCATCTCCATCATCATCATCAAATCCATCTGGTCCTCAGACCTTAACTGCTTTACATCCATGGCTAGCTTAATAAGCAGTAGTACTGTATATTAAAAAAAAAAACTAGTTGACAGAACTGAGGAGCAGATGAACAGAGGGATGGGAAAGATATAAAGAAAGAGTGATAGACCAATGAGAGTTTTATCAGAATGTTCAGGTGAAAGAAAGAAAGGGTAAGGGTAAGAAGGAGAAAAGGAAAGGAATAAAATAGTGATATCGGGAACAGACCATCAATCTGGTGACAAAGCTACATATAACAAGTGGTTGAATATTATATACTGAAATAATTAAATTATTCATAATCTCTTACCCTTAGCCCTTGCAAAGGATCCTTTCCTTTAATTATTTTTCCCTTTCTCTAATCAGACACACTCCCAGCTTTATCATTTCAGATATAAAGATTAAAACAAGCACATGATTATTGCTGCCTGGAAGAGTATCGAAACAGCCAACTGGTGATCATATTGATCTAGGCCAATATTAGCAGATCTGCTCAGAGACCTAGCAAACAGCTAGCAAGTATAGAAATATGATCATTTGGCATCATTTCGTTATACAGTTTAAATGAGATGTTTTGTTAAAATTTGAATAAAATATTGTTATAATATAATTTTTTAATATTATTTTTGTTTTAAAATTTGAAAAAGTTAAATTATTTATTATATTTTATGTAAAAATTTGTAAAATTTATAATAATTATATGAGATGAGGTAGTTTAGTTTTATATAACCAAACATGCAGCCCTTTACTCGAAAGTTCTGATTTGGGAATGGTAATTGAACTTTAACATAGCATTATACACACTCCATTAAAACCCGCAACCCTTTTTTTATTTTGGTAGGTATGAAATTTTTTGTCACATTCAGAGATTTTGCGGCCGGCCAGATGGAAAGGGTATATCAGATGTACCAACTGTGGCAGGACTAGCATAAATACTGGTTTTGATGGGTGCAATGTGAATCATTTTGCTGTGAAATTTGGGTAAATGGCATATAGAATACATTTGAGTGGAAAGCCAATGGGGAACTGTTGGAGTAGTCTATGTACTTTGCCTAAAAATGGTCACCATCTTTTAGGAACCAAAAGCCCCACACTCACATGACAGATGTCAGAAATCTCACCAGACTCCTTTAAATGAGAGATTGCTACTTTTCCCGGTTGGCGGTGGGGATCCGGTACCGTTGGATCCACCTGAAATGTACAGGTGGCGTACGTAGCAGCTTGTTCAACTTGTTCCCATTATATATCCTAATATGCAGTAGTAGCAGCAGCAGCATGCAGAAAAAGCCTTTATAGGGCTCGTCCTCCCGTTGAAATGGAACGCCTCTCGAGATGGATCAGGTTCTGATGCAACCTGCTTCATGTACTGCTGGAATAGCCACGAACTTACCCAGATGCTGGGAATCAGGGTAAACTAAAGTAGATCTGTGTAGAAGACCTCATCTATCGATCACATAAGGGTTAAAAACATTAATCACTGAAAGAATGCTCCAAAGAAATCAATGAACTAAGTTAATCACTTCATTTTCTCTTTAGAGATAGTTAATATGACAGCTATTAACGCGCATGGTGTGAGTTGATTTTATACTTGAGGTTTTAAGGCCAGGTAACAAGTTTGTTTTTCATCGCGACTTTTCGAGTAAGTTTAGATGGTAAGATGAGAATTTTTTATATTAAAATTAAAAAAATTATAATAATGAAAATAGATAAGAATTTCATGTTTTATTCCACTTGCCGAACTCATGTATCATTTCTAAGTATTTAAGTAAATTTCTAGAACTTCTAATATTCCTGAAGATTGAAAGCCAACAAAGATTATTTTTGTTCATATGGCCGCCTCAACCTCCAATATCGCCAAGGGGTGGGGTCTGAATATTAAACGTGGACCCTGATCAAAACATCAAGAGTACTGGACCACCCTATGATGATAGGATGTCGAAGCTATAAAGCTAGGGTGATCTATTTGGGGGGAACGCTGGTCAAGGGTCGACTTCAAGAAAACGAAAAGACCGAGTCTATTTTTAGAAGGGAGCTCTAGCTGAATAGATTGATCAATGCTAGCTAGTGAGATGCTATGCTCCATTTCAAAAGGAATGCTTACATTGATATTAATGTACCAATCGACAATGCTTTTTAGTTTGGATATAGAAATAGTTTTATCTCACTGTTATAACATTTTCAAATTCTCACACAAAATATAATATATAATTCAACTTTTTCAACTCTCAAACTAATAATAATATTCTAACAATATTTTATTCATCTTTTAATTTTTATTTAAAACCTCTGATCATCTCATCTCAACAATTCATATATCCTTTTTTCATTTTAAGACCAATGTAAATTTATATGATGCAGTTGAATTAAGCAGTATATGAAAAATACACAGACACACAGTATTCAATGGATTTAATTCAAGGTTACGTATATCAACTTAACAAATGCTATAAATATACCTACATGTATTCAACAAGATACGTAGTAGAACGACCAAATAATGCATAAACGATATTTAGAATTGAATCATTATGAAGACGGGTTTTTACTACTTCTAACTAAATAAGATGCATATTAATTGGCACTGAATGCCAATTTGACAAAATTTCCTCAAATTGTTTGGAGAATTGAGGAGTGAGAGTAAAGGGCCGTTTGTATTGAGAAACCATCTCATCATTACAACTTTTTTAAATTCTCACACAAGATATAATAAACAATTCAACTTTTTTAAATTTCAAAATAATAATAATATTAAAAAATAATATTCTAACAATATTTTATTCAACTTTTAATTTTTATCTAAAACTATCTCCTCTCATCGCAATATCCAAACAACCCTTACGAAAGAGGGAAAAAACGTGTTATTTGGTACTGTTTCCTCCACTCTCTCTCCCTCCTGTGTAAAACCGCTTCAAAACAAGAAAACCCCACTCCAGCACCCTGATTGCAAGGCACTGTACAGATCAATGAGGAAGAAAAGTACACACAATAAAATAGTTATTTTATTTGTCAACAAGTGATGAATACAGGAACATGTTCTCTGAGAATGAGGTTGGATTGGATAAAAAAGAAGCCAGGAGAGGGAGATCTTGCTGTTGGGGTGGGGGTGCCTCTCCTTTAATTTACTTTAGCATTATCGCACCACCTTATCTCCTCCCTTCCCCACATCACATTTAAAATACTTGTGTAGATAAAATATAATACTGCAAGCACAGTATAATAATTCATTCTTCTCCCACTTTCTCTGCAAGCACAGTATAATAACTCATCGGGAACTACAGCAGTCCTATAGAAGAGAGATGATATGGGAAAAAAAAAAACCCACCAAAGAATAGAAAAGAAAAAAGAGTCATTTGAATAATAGTTTTCCACAAACAGAAATGGTCCCATCTCTGATCTCCTTCTTTCTCTCTCAACATGATCTTCATCATCTCTCAGCCTGGGTCGTTTTCTTGGGTGCAGGTCGGACAATGAAAGGCATCTAGCCAGTTGTTTGGTGCATCCAATTTTAGATATAATATAAAAATGCAGGTCTTGAATGGAAAGGAAAGGAATATAGGAGGTGGAATTTGGTTGGGCAGAGACTCTAATGTGGTAATTTTTGCTACACTGGTGCTGTTTTCGTCATGGAAGGCTCGGTTATCTGCTGGACTGGCTTTTGTAATAAAAGAAGCAAGTGTTGGGCTTTGGACTACTTCCTTAAAGTCAGTCTGAATTATTGAGGATGCTGAAGCAGAATTCACGTGTACAAACTAGCAAAGTACCTTTCTCCTCTACGATACCGCATAACAAAGACAGACAATTAAGAGAGAGCGAGAGATTAAAAAAAAAAAAGATTCCATCTTGGTAATAAAATCTAAATACCAGAGATTCAGGAACAAAGCTCATAGCCTAGCTCGATGCGGCATTCTGGGTAGGAGAGAAGGTTACTGCATCATTCTAATAATAACAAAGTTAAATCTAAGAGTAATGCTAGCTACCATACTTTTATTATTCTCAGTCACACTTACTAGTGTGGCTCATTGAAGTGACTGTCTATAAGTGATCGGCATATAAAACCACTTATAAACATGTTTCATCCATTGGTGTGACTGACAATAACAAAATTTAAAATGAAAAACTAACATTTTTCCAAATCAAATTAGGAGGGAATCCATAGCTTGCTTAAAAAAAAGATCCTTAATAAATCTCAAACTTGGTCCCAAGTTAACGAAGCGGGTGAGTTGTTTCAACCCTGACCCAGACATGGGGTAAGTGTGAATTCAACCAACGCAAAAATGAGAAGTCTCTTTAATCATTTTGCTTTAACGGATGCAATAGGCCATTATCTATACCGAGGGCTATGGCCAATGTACCAACGATGGGAGGCTCCACAATCATACAAAAACCAGTTCCATGCTTTTGGTACAATCAATGTTGTCTTTCGAAGGACACAATATAAATGTTGCTGAATAGTAAGAATCATGCATTCTGTACCGAATAGTTTTCATATTTAAAGAGCAATAATTCCTTTCGAATACACCAGGGCCTACAGCAGCATGAGCATATGTGCAAATGTTAAAACTCTCATTCAAAACCTCTCACATAATTGCAAATTTAAAATAAAATTAGAATAAAGGTATAAAGTGATGGGACATTTGCAGCACCTTTTCTACACCCTTCAAAATGCAAATCAAAACGGTATAACATCTTTTAGAGAAAAGGAAACTTATCAATACTAGAAACATCATAGAATTTGCACGCATTGAAACCATTTGAAAGGGCGAGACTCCCTCATCACAGTAGTTCCTTCTATCAGACACACTTCAACTTTAATGTAATTACTCTAATAGTAAATAATTATTCATCAATCAAAACTTCATTTATGAAGGATTTTGTGATGACTTTAGTATGGCTTTAAAAACAAAATAAAGTTCATATTCAACAGAACAGAACAGAGAGAGAGAGAGTCAAATTGAAGAACAATCACCTATAATGATATAATTAAGAAAAACTTTCGGCAATGAGAAAAGAAGTAACAAAAAAATATATCCTTATTATCAGAAGTACCATATACTAATGGTATCTCTAAACTTGCACCTGTTAGGGAAAAGGGAACAGCCAAGTCTCAGGCAGAGTTAACGAATTTTTTTCAATAAGTAAAATGGTGAAATATACAAGTACAACCATACAAAAGAAATGATCCTTGTACAACCTACACAGAAACACAAATGAAAATGATGTGGATCAAAAACATACACTAGAAAACCCAAAGTTCTTTGATTTGATTATCGACCATGTGAGAACTTAAGTATGAAGCATCAACTGATTTCTGCAACTAGAGTGGAAACCAATGATACTCTTAAGGTCTATATCTTCATCCCTTGGACTTGAGTATTTTCCCAGTGCAGGCGGAAATAAGGTTACATCACATAAATTATCATGAAAAAAAAAAAAAAAAAACATATATTTGATGAATAGGAAAGAAAGCCCCATGATGAAAACCAGACTTACTAAAAAATATGTACCTTCTCGCAGCGTGAGATAACAAAAGAGTCGATTCGGTAGTGATTTTATGATATGCAACCCATAATGTCCTTAGAGGTGCTTTCAACATTAAGTGCAGCATTGTATATCTTGCCTTCCCTACTACCAGCACAAAATTATCATGAAAAATGCAACAAACATGCATTTGGAGAACTTAGCAAAGAAAGCACCATGATCAAAACCAGGGACAGCTCTTATTACAAAATATGCACCTTCTTGCAATCTGAGAAAATAAAAGAGACCAACCTGCCTATGATTCGTTAGTGATTTTATGATATGCAACCCATACTGTCCTTAGTGGTGCTTTCAGCATTAGCTGCAGCAATGCATATCGTGCCATCCCTACTTCCATCCAAACAATTCCATTGACACTCTATGTGATCCTATGTAATGCTTCTTTAATAAGGAGATGGCAGAAGAGCACTGCATAAAAAGTGATGAAACATAAAAATTGGTCGCACATAACAAGATGAGTCACAAGAATGAAATTAATCTACCACGACTAGAAAAATTATTGAGAACTGAACTTCACCGCCATATAGAAATTTGCCAAACTATCCATTCCTCACTGCACCAAACCCTTCCCAGTTTACTTTTTCTTGGCCATTGTAATATGGCTCAAAACTTCTAAAGAATTCTATTAAACATTATCACATAATCTGGCAATGAAAAGTACCAGTTCCACCACAACTATGAAAAACACTTTTTTTTTTTTTTTTTTGATAGGTACAACTACGAAAAACACTTATAGAAGCATGAGCTGTAATGCCCTAATCCTGGAGGTCCAGGGAGTTAGCTCTTGTTACCTAAAATCATATCTCATAACACACTTATATATACTCCAAAGACTCCATAAAATACAAATTTATTTGTTTACACAAATATATATGTTCCTAAAAAATACCTAAACACAACAAATTAAAATCTCCACAAAGACTCAAAAACATCCATGTCTCAAAATACCCAAAATAATAGAAAATAATATATCTAATAAATAGGACTCTCTAACAATTACTTGTACCCTTTGGCACTTATTCCTCTACGATCATCAAATCTTGCTAATACTTCCTACTTTTGATTTCCAGCTTAACCATCATACTTATTTGGAAAATATTGTAGAGATAAGGGGTGAGTTATCAACAACTCAACAAGCAAAGAACATATACTAATATGTAAATATGAGCATTTACAGAGTTCAAAATGCAGAACAAAACATTTTTAGTTTCAGAATGCAAAATCATAACATGTTCTCAAAAATATCAGAGCGAAAATTCAAAAATATTTTTATTCAAAAGTATCCTTTAGCAAACATTAACTAAACATCATCATCATCATCATATCAAAGCATCATATCATAACAGAGTCCACGTTTAACCCCCGTGGTAGGATTGTGCATCTGCGGATAGCCAAGCAAAACATAAATTACTCTGTCACCAAAATGGTGCCGAGTATACATCATTCATCACCTATAAAATAGTCACGCAACTTGCATAAATTTTCAATTGAACACATACTTCTTGATTAAAACTTGAGATAAAAAAAATCTATATTCCTTAATGTCTAAATATCCTCGGAACCTTAAAATATCGTCACTCCCCACTTAATTGATATCCACTTATCTTCTCCCACTAATCAATTAAACTCTAAAATATTCTCCACCCAAACTGTACCATCTAACTTGGGAAGGGGTATTTTTGTAAATCTTTCCCAAAACACATTACTGGTTGTTTCACGTATAAGTTTACATTATAAAAGGGAGGGTAGCAGCCTTACCGAGGGCAGTGGAGCTTTGGTCGTGTGCTTCCGGTGATGATGATCAGTGACTGGGGGTGTGGGTGTGATGGTGGCTCACGGTGGTTAAAGACTGCATGGGCACTAGGCGTTGGCTAGAGAGAATTAGGAGGGAGAGAGAATAACGTGAGGGAGAGATATTTGATGGCAAAAGGAGCAGAGAGGAGTTGCTGGTGCTGTCATGGTGCAAGGAAGCGACTGAACTGGGTGTGGCTTTCAGTTTGAAGAGGCTGAGCGTGGGAGGGATGGTCACTATGGCTAAGTGGGGCGTTGGTAAAACACGAAACCATGGAAGGAGGAGAGAATAAGGTGCCCTGTTTCGGGTGGTTAGAACAGATGAGGAGTGTTGGGATGTAGGTCGTGAGTGGAGGCTTGCGGGTTGGTGTTGGGTGGTGCTAGGGTGGCGTGAGTCTACAGCGGTGTAAGGCAGAGGCTTGAGTCAGTGGCCCTGGCAGCTTTCATCTTGCAGGAGCAGTGGTTGTTTGTGCTCAGTGTCTCACGTGGTGCTTTTGCTGCGGCTTTTTGTGAGAGGGGGATGGTGGCGCATGGTAGGGCTTTGGCAGTGAGGTTATCCCATGGTGATGCAACAGCAGGCAAGCTGGTGGTGCAACTGGATGGCTCATGGCCAAGCTGTGGCATCGGTTTTATGTGGAAGGAGGACTGACAGTGTGGAGGTTATACTGTGGAGGACGGACGGTGGCAGTGGGTTCCTCTCACGGTGCAGCGGCTTGCCCTCCTTGAGTGGTTGCTGCTCCATGCAACAGGGGCTGAGGAAAAGGGGGCTATAGGTGGTTAACGTGGCTACAGTTGTTTCCTGGATGTGGACTTTAGGGATTTTGGTGCCTGCAAGGGCTTCCGTGCATCGGCTGGGGCTATGTACAGTGGTTATCGTTTGGTGTTGGGTGAGGGTTGTTGGGCACAATTGGGGTGGTGAATGTGGGGTTGAGAAAGAAGGATGGGCTTCTGCGGCAACCCTAGCTTGGGAAAGATGATTTAGGCGTGAAGAGGGTCTGTGCGTAAAGTGCGTAATGTGTATATATATTGGTTGCTGAAAACCCTAGTGAAAGAGGAGACGTGCATGGCATGGAGCTGTGCATGGCATGGAGAGCGATCCTTGGTAATCATGGGCTTCGGCTTTTTGGGCCCATTTCAAAGTACTTGGGCCCACGTCTTGGATATTGTATAGAATTAATAAATTGGGCCGGTTAAAACAGTCCAAAAATCTCTTTGGATTGTCCGTAATTTTCTGAGTCAAGTATTTAATAAATATTAATGGGCCTCGACTCAATTCTAGAATAACCAACCTCGTCCCATAAATTTTTCAGGCCCATAACTAAATAAAAAGATTCCACCTGATTCAAAAAAATATCAAATGATTTTAACCTAATTATCAAGTCCAATAAGAATACATATTCTGTCAAAATAAATTTTGGGCCTGCAACCTACTCCAAACTTACTCGTTAAATACCATGAACTTTTCATACATATTAACCCAAAAAGAAAATTTTTATAAAACCTGCGATTAGCTTAGGCTTGATGTTGGGCATGGGTGTTATATGAGCTGGCATTGATTTTTTCACAACTACCATGCATGCCAGCACGGCCTCAATCTTGGCCACCTAGAAAACCATATTGTTCAGGGGATTCATAAATCAAAGACACACAAGATTAAATTAGCATAGAAACACAGCAGTCTTCATAGTTGCCTGAACTGAACCTGGACAGAGCATAAAAGGTCCCTTCTTCTTGTCCTGCAAAAATCTTTCTTTAAGTTGTTAAAATGCATAATTGATATGAAACATGTAGGTATTCCAAATATTTGACACAACAGTCCTTTCTAAGTAGTGTGCAACCATATAGTTGGGAAAAGAGTAATTATGCAGTAATGATTGTCGTGAGTTATATTCCAGGGCTTGTCCTTGGTTAGGTTAGGTTAGGTTCATGACATGTTTTGCCTAACCAATTAATAAATAAAAGAAAACTTTTATCAGAAACTAGGGAGGACCTACATTTTGTAGGACCTTTTCCATATGAGAAACCATCACGTAAGACACATTCAAATGCTTTTCAAAAAATGGTGATGCTATGCTATCACGAAAATTGTGCATAATTTTTCTTAGAAACTAATTTACTTCATATTTTCACAATACTTTGACTCTTTTGTAAGTACAATTTCACAGGGATACAATCCAATCGGATGCATTGGTACAGCCCCCAATGGATATGAGTAATCTGATGAATGCAACCCAGGTTTATGTCAATGCCACCTAAGAGGTGGAAAAGTGAATGATATTGACAATCAGTAGGTGAATGATGAATGTGCTCTGAATCCAATTTCTCAGGGTGAGAGCACGTTGAAGCCCCCTTCCCCGTCAAATAAAAAAGCAGGTGAGAGTCATTCAGGAATTTACTTGTGTAGCAACAAGAAATCTCAAAAATCACCAAAATAGCCCTACTTCTGTAAATAAATAGCTCGCAAAAACTATGACCCACTATTACTAAATGCTTGATTCGTAACATTGGTGAGGCTGAAACTCACATGAAATGTTCCTTTCTATTTTAATTTCCTAAGCTATAAACCGCATCACTCATAATTCAAAAGAAATGGAAATTATAAACTATAATTTATGATGAGAACGTCAAACCTTACAGGTTTGATCCTCATAAGCTGATACTATAATGGCATTGCTGTGCTCCGAAAAATTTTGCTCGTATAGATTATTAGCTTCTTGCTGTCTACTATCATTGAATATACTGAAGCATTAAACAAGCTTCTACGCAATAAAAAAACTCAACCAATATAATAGGAACTAGAAGAGAACAAGAAAAGAACGAGAAGTGAATGTGAAGAGATAAAACTCTAACCGATCCTTCTTCTAAACCATAAATTAGCAGCGAATCATCATCAGAAAATACCAAGCAAGTAACAGATCTGTAGCGAGCATGCCATTTTCTAAGCTGCCTACCACTTGCAATCTAAATCATAATATAAATTAGATAAACTGGAAAGAAAAATTTGAGCCTCAACCATCCTAATGCTAGTAATTTTTAAAATATCTGGGTCAAATGGCACAACTCGAATTAAAACAAAAAAAAAAAAAAGAATGGGAAATGAGAATCACCTCCCACATCTATATATCGCCACCAAGAATGTATGTGCCTTCACAGTTAGCAGAGAGAGCCTTACTCGTTTCCGCTGGAAAGCTGTAAAGTTGTAAACTTCAGCTTGAGGTTGTACAACCAGACACAAAATCACAAAATATATTAAGATAAATGAAAGAGGCATCTAATTCCATAATTCATAGTGGCCTATTGTCGAACATACTGGCAGCATACATAATTAGGACTAAAGAGGATGTAGTTGGGAGTATAGAATAAGGCTACCTTGTACCCGGACCGGTAGAGACCGTAGCCAAAGGAGGAGGTAAGGTTCGCTGAGCTGAGAAGAGGCTAGGAAGCGTTGGCCGACGAAGACGAGGCTGTGCGGACAGGCGCAGGATTTGTATCGGAGTTGCTCCATGCCGGTTCGTAGTTCCCAAGCCGATACGGCTGTCGACCGAAGGCCAAGCCACCACCACCGCCTGCTTTATGATCCAATGGATTGGCATTGGGAGCGAGGCTCGAGTAGAGAAGCGTACGGGGAGTTTTGTTTATCAAGAGCGTTACCGAAACGCTCAACCGACGTTACTAGGTAACCGTTACTCGAGGGAGTCCGTGCTGCTGAACTTGCGAAGGGGTTTTGCATCGTCGTAAGGGTTTTAACATGGGGCCGGTAACATGTAAATTGATACTTCTTTGGAATTTAGTTTAATTTTTTAATTATATCTGATTTTCTGATAAACTATTTTACCTATTTTTTTAGCCTCTAAATCTTTTTTATCATCTATATATTATTTAATATGATACATCAAATTGTAAAAAATTTATCAAAAATCCTCGTACAATAATCAATTTTACCACCTTATTCCCAATTTTACTCACTTAACTCTTTACATTCCCTCACCATCATCTTCTACTATATATATATATATATATATATATATATATGTATATATATATATATCCACATAAATGTTTTAGTCACAGATATATTTTATAAAAATAAACCGAACAATTAAATGGTTTGATATGATATGTTAGATTATAAAATTATTTTTATTATATATAAAGTAAATCTAACATATCATATAAAATTATGTCAGTTTGTAAATTTATTTTTATGAAATTTCTTTATGACTGTTACACTTTTCATATATCCCGTACCCTTAACCCATCTTTCCCTTGCGCGCATTTCCTTACATGCCATGCATGCATGGAGACTCTAATCGAGCTCCATTTCTTTCTCATTGCACGCCAATGAATCTCTAATATTCTCTATTTTCCCAAGCCATGACCGGACTTTGCTTTTCCTCTCCCACCAACAGTACCATATATGTATAATCTTCCATTTTCCACCGCTAGGCCATCTTTTCCTCACACGCGGTACGTACTCATGATCCCTCCAAAGTCCAAACAGTATATTGAACCATGCACGTACGTACACATTCTGGCGTCAAAGTCTCCCAATATTATCTTAAAGCCAAATTAAGGTTAGTTTGCAGTCAGTCTGCGTACAAGTTGGACCAATAATGCTAGTGATTCATCACTTCCTAGAGAGCTCCCCTTGTACTCGCGATCGAATCATGATCCCTTTATAATTCTATAGAAGTTTAAAATTCATGGGGGCCCCAAGCTTATTCGTACCTAGCTATTTGGAAATCTGGGTCGACGCTTGTCAAAGTTCTGGAGCACCGTACTTGCCCAATCCCCCTCCAATATTTATATATACATGTTACAAGAAAAATCACTTATTGCAATGATTTTTATATTGTTGTAAACAAAAATCGGTACAATAGGTCACCTTTTACAACAATTTTAAAATTGTCGTTGAGTTAATATTACCTAGAAAGTATCTTCTGAATTTGCAATTTGCAGCAAAAAAATATAGCATTTGTAGCAATTTTAATCGTTGGTACAAGTAAAAACATGTTGCAACGCCCAAATAATCGTTGATATTAGGTCTGGGGCACCAAAATTCTCAATGTTTTATTTTTTCCCCCCGATTTCTTTCCTTCTCCGCTTCTCTATGTTCTTTCTTTATCCAACACCACACAATTATCCAGTTCCGATTACCTGCTTACTCCACCTAATTCTGTCAATTTCATCTTTATTTTTTATCACCACCCCAAGTTTATTCCTCCACCCCATTTTCCTCCAGCGGAAGCTACGGTCGAACACCTCTCCTCCACATAATTTGCACACGGCTACCCTTCGACCCAACAACCCATCAGACTCCATCTTCAAATCCTTGCAACATCTACCTTTCCCAGTGACCTCTCATGGTGTCAACTCGTCTATCGTGAGCTTCTAGCCCCATTTTCCAAATCCCATTTCCCCACATTGGCCTTCTCCTTGCCATTCTTGGTTCACCCATTTCACATAACTTCAAAGCCCACAATTTTTAACCCCTATGTGAATATTGTCCGTCTTAGTTAAGCTAGCCCTACGTTTATTTCTTCCCTTACAAATTTCAATTTCCTTCCTCCATTTCGATGCAAAATTAAAAATTTAGGCAACCCTATTACAATCAATTTTTGCTCTAGGGAAAAAAAACATATAGGTATCTCTCTTGCCATTGCATTTATCTTTCCCCCTTCTAGAGTGTGTTGCATTACAAAAGTAGTGTTTTTTTTTTGTCTCTGTGAAACTGAGTTTGCATGTTCCTCTGTTTGCTGATTAATGTTGTGTATCTGTTGAGTGTGTTTGCAGTTTAATGTTGTGCATCAGTTGTGGGTACTAGATAATTTTTAAATCTAATTAACCAAATCACTATTTGTTTTTGCTGAATCAGAAGCCTTTTCCTTTATGGTTTATGGTCCTATTTTTCCAATTCTATACTATAAGTAACTCAGTGATATATACGACAAGCAAATAAATGTCCTTTTAATTGGGTGTGGAAAGCCCCAACTTTGTCCTAAAAATCACAAACTCATATACTCTAATGTAAATGGCAACACCTTGATTGTTTTCTGGGTTCTGTTATATTGCTCAAAATACTTTTTGATAAACAACGTGAGGAGTTTGGATGATTTTTATAACTAGAATAACATGCATCCTTCTGCTATAGGTCAAAAGGCATCTCTTTCCCCTGTATACATATTCAGTTGGTGTCACTATATGTTTAGAAATATACAGACTTGATTATGGCACTTACTAATGAAAACAAAATAACTGTTAGAACTAGTCTTAAAGTCAAAAACTCAACCTCATAAAGCCCAGAATGCTTGATTATCACACCTCACTAATGGCAAAACTTGTTTGCAGCGATATTCCAGCTATTTGCAACAGTAATGTGACGTTGTAAATAATTTTTTCCAACTATTTTAGATAGAACTGTGATGCACAATTATGACGATTTTCTTTAGTATTTGCAGTGAACAAAAGCGTTATAAATGATATTAGAGCATTACAAATAATCGTCATAATTGTAACAAAAGCATTACAATTATGACGATTTTTGGCTTTCACTTTTTTTATAAGAGAATAAACAAATGTGACTAACATCTAGCACAGTAGAAATCGCTGAAAAAAGAATAATTGCAACGATTTTAGGGATTATTTGCAGCGGTTAATGGCGTTGAAAAAGACCATCTACCCTTATATACACGGTCAAAGTTCTAAGTTTCGCATTTCTAGTACTTGGAATAGGTTCTAATACAATTTTTAATGCTTCAAAAATGTCCAAGCCACTATATGGGTCTATTTCTAATCTAAAAAAAATAGTTAATGATATAATTGAAATTCAATTAAAATTATTATAAAGAGCAAAAAATTTTCTTTACTAATCCATATGAAATATCATACACCACTTGCTCTTATCATTTTAGTATCGAAAATCACATCCATGATTAATATACTTCAAGGCTAAATACATTATTTGTCCACCATTATCATCTCCTAAGTTTGAGCCTTATTGATCAAGCTCATGTACTATGTACATAGTAGTTTATAGTTTTTACTATTATAAAGAGAAACTTAGACCGGTTAGGCTTATTTTACTTAGATAAGAACCCACCAATAATGTAGTGACACATAGACCTTCTACCACAATAATCTTATGGATGCACTGCATCAGATTTGAAGAACAATGCTAGCTTTTCTAGTCAAAGCAGTAAAAAAGGTAAGTTTTTTCTTTTTTCCTTTTCAAAAAAAAAAAAATATGTGTGATCTCTCGGTTTTGTTCTACTGTAATGAAATTACAGGAGTACAAACATTTTTTTAGTTTATAGAGAGATTTGTTTCTAATTATTATACTTTTTTCAATTGGTTTTAGGCAAGAAAAGTTTACAATCATGGATTTAATTTTAGTAAGTCATTGTGGACATGGGGCTTGAGTCCAAATTCAAACGGTTTTGGGAAGTTTGGAGGGGAAATGTAGTGAAGTGGTGTTGTGTGTGGGGGTATTGCCGGTACCAGCCATTGTTCAACTTTGGAAAGGCTATATGCTTGGGAGAAGAAATTGTACCAAGAAGTCAAAGTAATATTAATTCCAAACTTTCTCGGGAACATTCTCTTTGCAGCACCATGCTTTGCTTCCCTTGTGGGCTTGTGCTCGAACTTTATTTACCATACGTACCCAAGCCATTACAGGTGTTTTTTTTTTATGGGAAAGAAGCTACTTGCTTCAAGTTAAATACGAAAGAGACACAAGAGAGGGGCAATGAATAGGATGAAAATGGAAGAGATGAAAGGTTCATGCAAAATAGAAATACGTCTCTTGTAAAGATGGTATTTTGTGTGGTGTAGCCTATTGAGATTATAATCATGTATTTACCGGCACGGTGACATATAAAAGGAGGCCGCTGCTATTCTTCAATTTGAAGCGCTTCTCATTATAAAAATCTTAGCATTTTCCAGATATAAAAAATAAAAAAATTAAAACATTAAAAAAAAAAAAAAAGGAAAAAGCAAAAGGCCGGGTGGTACAAATTCTCATGCATGCAGAAAAGCATGCGTGCATCTAGTCTAAACCTTTTGTTTTTGCCGCGTAGACTTGTAATTAATTCCTACATGCTTGTGGTACCGTATTATATAAAATACTCATTAAAGTCATGCCGGCCTACGTTCCGAAAAGAAATGCGAGGAACAAGAACGTCAAAAAGTACATTTCAAAACGTAGTGAACACGCATCATGCATGTTTCGTTTTAAAAAGAAAACTTTGTTTTTCCTTTCTTATATACAATTTTATATAATAGGGTTGAAAATTGAAAGTATGGGTGTGATTTTGGTCTTTGATAAAGAGAAAATACATAAATCTCGATTAAAATTGGCTGATAAGAAAAGAGAGAATCAACTAAAATTTGACAGTCATTATCAATCGGTTCAGCAGTTTAAAAATCGATTTTCTAACACCAGATACCACAAATGAACAAGTTCATCGCTCGGTTTTCCATCACCACCAATTCACCACACATCAACAAATCTACAAAATTACAAAGTTACACAACCATTAACTCAACACAATAAATCACTTGAAGTTCCAGATTTTTTTTATGGGTGGCGAGATGAGAGAGCACAAAGAGATGAGTGACAAATGAGAGGGAAAGGGAGGGAAGAGAGGTTAACACCTAACATAGGAGAGCTACTTTGTGTGTGAGAGAGGGTGAGATGGATGCCATTGGTGACGATTGTGCTTGAGAGAGGAAAGGTTTGCAGCGGCAACGACTGTGCGTGAGAGGTGAGAGAGAGTCTAAGATCCCTACAGCCAAACGTGCATGAGGCAAAAGAAGGAGAAGGGAGGGAGCTAGCAGGGAGCGAGGGTATGAAACGCTAAAGCCAAACAAATAAGGACCAAACAAGTCGGCATCGGTTTAATTAAATTTTTGTCACCAGCTGACTGGTTTTTCATCAGTTTCAGTTGGTTCCTGTACAATCCTAATTATATAAAAAAATATTTTAATTAAGTAAATATATAAATTGACATAATTTCATATATTACATTAGATTATAATTTTTTTAATATAAAATAAATATAATATATTATATAAAATTATATTAATTTATAAATTTATTTCTATAAATTGTTCAAGTTATACATTTTGAAAAAAAAAACAAATATTGCGTGTGTCAATATAGCTAGCTCCTCAGGAAGTTACAGTACGCATATATATAAAAAGTTTTGTTACGTATAAGTAAATTTACGTACTAATTTACATATCAATAGTGATTCATTCATATTTAAAATTTAAATTCTTTTTAAAAAAAAAATTTTAATTAATATTATTTATAATAAAATTTATTTTTTAATTAATTATATTAAATAATTTACAATTATACTTGAAACGACATTTTTCTACCTAGAAATGGCTTTCCTAAAGCATATTTTACCGCAGGATTCGTATCCACTTTTGAAGCCCATTATACCCACTTTCCTACCACCACCTTTGATTGGATCAAACTGGGCGTATATCCTACTTCAAACATGTGCATTTTGTATTCACGTGCGACTCTTACAAACAGACAAAAGCTATGGAGGGCCATAGGCGTCTAGGACAACCCCTGGTGTCAAACTCAAACAGTCAAACTATATAGGGTTAGGTCTTTTTATAGCATATGGGACGAAAATCTTGCAGGAAAAAGATAATTCTCATTCTATTATATATTCCTTAAAACTTTACTCGTTGAAAACTGTTTTTCTTTGTTAGCTTGCTTTCAAACCGTGTCTGGTCACACAGTTTCGAAAACACCTTATGAATATATATATATATATATATATATATATATATATATATATATATATATATATATATATTTATGATCTTTTATGCAACAAGGGTCAAGAAAAGGGGAAAAAACCAGTGGAATTAATGCGTAGCCAAACTTTATATGAAACTTTACTCGAATGGGGATCATGTTGGACAATGGACAAGCACAAAGCAGTAAAGGAGATGGGGTTCTGGATCAGTAAAATTAATTTGTTTATCTACCATATTTCAAGACTTTCTCGCGCGCTCTCTTATAATATATGGCTTTTCTTTCTGGTTTTAGCTTGGACGCTGCAGGGAGAAAGAGCTCGGAATTGGTGAAAGAAGAGGAAAGGAAAGTGATGGATACTCAGGTTATATAGGATCCAAAGATAGTTTGAAGATGTTGATCAGGGTACTCAAAGTAGGAAAAGGCAAAGGTTTCTGGTCCTGATCAGAAGAAGAAGCATAGAAGCCTTGATAGTAACATTTTCAAACCACATGTTTAGTCAGTTCTCCTTACATTTCGCTTTCATCGAATAACCCACACTGATCTCTAGTTCTCATGATCTCTCTCTCTCTCTTGACTGACAGTTCATAGACACGAGAAATAGAGTTTATAACCTGCATTATACAACATGATGGCCTTCTTTTCAGTAAATCATAGTATAGCCTCTTTTTTTGACAATAATATAGCGATGATAAAAACAATAATGACTACTAATATAGAATTTTGAGGGACGCATTGACATCTGGTGTCAGCTGCTTTTTGGTTTTATAATATATTTTTTGTATTCGTCTTTGAATTTAGACGAAGTGTCTTTTCTCTTTCATGCGTGTACGTACCAACCATTTATGGATTAATCAGAGAAAGCCCTAGAGTAAATTAATGTCAATGAACCGGCCTGCAACTTTCCCAGCCTTTTTTTCTTCCCTTTTAATAAAACTGAGAGGAAAATCCCTACCCTCTCTCTCTCTCTCTCTCTCTCTCCTTCTCTCCTTCTCTCGTGCGTTAATGAACTGAACACTTTAAAAGATCAAAATCAGAAAAAGCAACAGAAGGAGAAGCAGCAGAAGAGATCCGATAATCGAGAGCAATAAATTACACCTCTGTAAATGCAGAATGCCCAAAAGAAAAAGATGGCATTGGTGATCTCCTTGATCTTTCACTCTAACCAAAACCCACCTGCATTCATGGTTGGGGGGGACAAAGATAATACCGGCACTAAATTTATATACACGAACTCACTCACAAACACCCACACGCACGCACGCACATATCATCAAATATTAATATCCCCAGACTTTCAGACTCGAAAGCAAAAAAATTAAAAATAAAATAAATCAAACAAGGGAAAAGAAAGTGAATAAAGAGCCTAGATTCGAAGTAGCTAGCTAACTTGCTGAAGGAGGCATGAGATTTAAGCCTAAATCATCCTTTTCTAAGACTAAACGAGCCTTACTAGTTTCCATGTTCGTTGGGTTAGCACCATACTCAGGGTGCAATCTTTTCTTCGATTGAAGAGGCACCCCAAACAGTTTAGTCTTGCAGCTATTGCTGTTGGGTTCTTCAAGAATCGTCACAGAACTCTTTGAGGTAGTACTGCTTGGAGAGTTGATAGCATGGGTACTGTAAGGGGCTTGCTTAGGGTTAGTCGGATAGTACCCAAGAATCTGGTTCAAAGGCTTTTGCACCATTGGACTATTTGTAGTAATAGGAGTGGCAGTTGCTGCGGGTGGGTTGCAAAGATGTAAAGAGGAAGGGTAAGAATTGCTAGGAGCCACAGGCTTTACATGGTTTTGCACAAAATATATGATATCGTTGTAAAGCTTCCTCATGTGCGCGAGCTCAGACATTAGCATAGAGTTACTTCGTCTGAGTCTTTCATTGTCCTCCGAGAGCGCCGTCACCGTGCTATTGTAGTTAGCACCAACGAATGAGACTCCGGCGGTGCTTCCTCCTCTTGGGGAAGAGAGTGGGGGCGAGTCGCACCAATTGGCTTGCTCGTCCGAATCGGAGGAGGAGATGCTAACTCGGCCTTGAAAGGGGAAGAAACTAGGGACATTGACGCCGAGTGGAGAATGCGGGTGGTGTTGATGATGATGATGCTGGTTGAGGGCTATTTGAGGCTGAGCAGTTTTCCTTCTATGGATCTCGCATAACAAGTGCTTCTCCCCTTTCTTGAAGAACTCGTTCGCAAACTCCCATCTGTCCGGTACGATCTTTCGAAAACCCTAGTTTTTTAGAAACCAGAAAAAGAAAACAAGGAAAACCCATTTAGCGAAAACACAAGATATACGTCAAAGATGGATTTCTGTACTAAAAGTGCGTGGGATACTGAAGCTATATATAGATATAAACGCACATAGGTATTGAGCTGTCGGACGAAGCTTGAAAAATTGTTGTGCTTGAAGTAGTTGGGGAGGAGGTCGCGAGCGAACTCAGGCGGCCGCCAAACCACAAAGGTTATGTCATCTTCGCCCCAAGAAACTATGTGGTCTGTGTTGGGATCGTCTACAAGTTGGTAGGTTTTCGTGAGGAATGGAGCTGGGACTGATTTGTGGGAGTCTAAAGAGAGTAAGATTCCCTCACAATTATCTAACATAAGAGCCATCTAAAGCTCAAGAACAACCTCTTTTTCCTCACAAGCAGAGAGAGAGAGAGAGAGAGATGGAGGAGAAGAAAACAGTTGGGTTGAGTACTGAATGAGTAAGACTGAGAGCAGTGTCGTTGGATAAAAATGTTGGGGAAGGAGAAGGAGAAGGGGGTGTGGTAGTACTGTATAATGCGGTTGTTTTTTTCCTGTTTTTTTGTTTTTAAACTGTTGTTGTTTAACTTATTTTATCTGATATATATAAATATAACTTTGTTTCCTTCCTCGGTTTCGTAGGAAAGAATATGTGTCTGTCTGTCTAGGACTGTGAAATAAGGGCCTTTCAAGACAAACCCGTGACCCCCTTTCTCTCTCTTTCTCTCACTGATCTCTCGGGTCCTGACATTGATCCCGCGCACACCCACTTAAAATCAACCACATGAGGAGGATGGTGCGGTGCAGTGCAGTGCAGGGCAGCACACTGTTTATGGAAATTGACATTGCAACCCCTATCCTTCCCTGATCTTTTCCTTTATGCTTTTTTATCTTATGATACTAAATAGTCAAACGTTTCAATACTGCTGTTCCCACATTCATCGTAGTCTTTTCTTTTCTTTTCAAAATTCTGCATCTTTGGAAGCTAGAACAACAGCTTCTTTTAGCAGAAATCGATCTGTTTGTCTCGAGATCTTAGCATTAATTGTAATATTAATGGATAACTGTCAAGATATTTTCACCAATATATATGGCTCAAGAACATGCTCTTGCTGCACATAAAGAAACCTAGAAAAGGGTATTTCTGTCAAGGAAATGGTGTGTCTTTAACAGGTGAATACTTTGATCAGAAATCAAGTGAGAGAGAGAGAGAGATAGAGAGATGGTTTCACTTCGCGTCAAACGAGTGTCCTCTTTTCTAATTTGTGGCTTTACCTTTGTTGTTTATTGTCACCAACCAACACAGTCTCCAAGTTCGAATCCCTATCATTTTCTACTATTCCTACAGAACTCCCCCCTCTCTCTCTCTAGCAGATATAAGGTAAAGGATACATCGAACTACGTGATGGGATTTAAAGCCTGTTTTCAGTGACGACATTTCTACCTTCTAATGCTTCTCTTCCATCTGCTTCTCTCTCTTTCAACTTTTCTTCTCCTTCTTTCTTCTTCCTCTTTCTCTCGCAATATTCCAAACTTCAATATCATACATGGGATAGGGTCATGCTCACTGGCCACCACTACCTTTACTCACAAACTTACAATGCCTCTCTCTCTCTAGCCCTTTTAAGCCTGCCTCTTACTGCACTAGATCTGGCTCTTCCTCGGCTCGGCTTCTTTTTTGCTGACGTGTCCAGGTGATTGAATTATTGGCCTCAAAAGTTTATTTTTTCCCAATGACGGTAAAAAAAATTTACGACTTTTTTTTTTCTTTGTAATGGCCCAAGAAATATTGGTTTTATATACGTACACTGTACATATATCGATCCTCATGACTCAACCCCATCTCTCTGATCTTCTTCCCCTATATATGCATGAGGCAATGCAGCATGGAGTACTTTTCATGCCTTCTAATGATCATAGAATGACAGATTATGAATGAGAAAGAGATCATGGAAACATTATATGGTCATGAGGTCTCCTACTTCTGCTGCAGAAATGCAACAGGTGGCACAATTTGAACAAGATTGCATGAAAACCATTGCAATAAGTACTCATTAATGAGGGATCCAATAAAAGCAGGAGATGGATTTCATTGAGTGATAAGTGAGTAACAGTAAGAGGCCATGGCCATCGGGTAGGGACAGATCAAGCAAGCCATAAGTGAAAAGAATAAGAAAATGATGACTAATTATTTCACACAGATACTCAACTGATTATTTTGATCATGCCTGTGATTCTCATTATTGGAAGAACAAAGCTAAACTGTCCGGCCGGTTCCCCACCATAGAATTTCGCACTTTTTTACATGTTCTCTGCACTTTTTCCATATTCAAAAATCAAACTTGGAATGATATTGGTATTAGTAATTATATCCCAAAAGTCTCCATTTTAAACACATTTGAAGAATATATAGTCATGATAAGCCCAGAATTTTCTTTACCTCAACAATGATATGTGGTTAAAGAAACAGTAACTTATAAGAGAGAAAATGATTGATATACAGTACTCATTTGTGTAATTATGTTTTAAAAGGAGAGATATTTTTGTAAAATAATTTATAAAAGGTGGATTATTGCCTATAATATCATTCCTATAAATGACTTCTGCAATAGAAAAAGCAAAATCCCAACAAAAATTAATGGGAAAATGCTTGCTTATCAGAGGAATGTGAAATTTTCACTACAAGAAAATTGGTTAGTTGTGACCATTTATTTCATGTACCAAAATTAGTCTATTTAATTTTGATTGTAAATAATAATTCTTGTCATATATAATCCATCACAAATAATCATTTTTCTTGTAGTGTTCCAATCATTTGCATAAATATCATTAAGGAAATTTCCAAAGCAATATATATATATTTGTTCAATTAATATTAAGGCAGAAATTACAAGTACCCACAAGCATAAATCATTGAGAAAATTAAAATTATAAAGTAATATATAATGAAAAGCATTAACAGGTAACATTTTTTTTTGTTGGGGGGAAAAAAGAGAGAAAGAAGATAGCACAAATATGTAAAGTTACACCACTCATGTCAGCTTCAACTTCAAGTTCCGATATTCACTTACTACTGGAAAATGGGGTATACATACGTAGCATGCAGTCTATAAATATATATATATATATATAATACTTTGATAATAGAGAAATTAAATAAAAATAAATTTATAAACGGATGATTTTAAGCTGTGCAGAAGATTATAAATTATTTTTATTATAAAATATATCTATTAGCTAGAGATGATATAAAATTAATTACATACTTATAGATATAGTTGTATATAATCTCTCCTAATTATATATGTGTATTGGTTTCTTTAGATTACTTTAATTTTCCTTCCCTATTAAGTATTAAGTATCAACTCCTCGACTCACACCCTTGGCCATCTGCATGCATGCAGTACTGAGTAATTGCAGCGGCTTTCGAGGAGGCAGTATGGTGTAGCAGTAGTAGTACGGGTACTAGTCCTAGTCCTTTAAATTTTTACGGATCTGCAACGATGCACTCCTCGTGATTCTTCGTTTGTTTTTCTCTTCCAAAGAGAACACTTATATTTATTTCCACCGGCCAGTGCCATCAGTATGCAACACCAGTCGTACTTAATATTAATCTATAATATTCTTTTTTTGCTACGAAGACGAATTAATAACCATTATGCAGGAAGCTGCATGGATCGATACTCCATTATATATTAATCATGAGAGGGAGAAAGAAAAGATCATATTCTATATATATATATATATATACACATCTCAATATTGATGGTGACCAAAAGAAAGCAAGCGTGGTGTGCATAAAATAAGCATGAATATACAGTTGATGATGATGATGAGCAGCTAGCAAGCATGAGAAGCTAGCGATCGAGTAGTAATTAATTTTATGAAGTGTTTTTTGCCTGAATAATGCAAGACATCTGTGTTGGAGTGTGATGGAGGGGTCCACAGAGTATGGAAATCTAGAAACAAAGGCTGATTTCCCTCACAGCTTGATCTTGTCAGTATATATGCAGCTCACACAGATCCTGAAGAGCCCCACACCTCCATGATGATCACCAGCAAAATCACCCAAAACAACACAAAAAACCACCCTTCCCTGTTTTCTCTTTCCATGCACAGGGTTGAGAGCCAAGAAGATTCTATTCTAATTTCTAAAACGCAGTGAAAGTGAAAACCCAACCCCACACATCTCCCCCTCCCCCCTCACATGACCACCGCCGATACCTTTCTTTCGAAAATACATCTCGCTCTCTCCCTCTCTACTAATAAATTATTAACTGTATGTAGGCACCCAGCTTTACTGGTATTTTTATAATATGAATGAGAATTTCAAGGAGAGACAACTTGAAACATAGAGCGAATACTGATTAAAAAACAATCGGTGACCTAAATGGATATTGGCAGATATATATATAAATATATATTATATTACACTTAAACTTTCTTTATGATCTCTCACTCTTCCTAAAGTGATCAAAGAATCGAGTATTCTACACGTACGACAAGTTACAAGGTTCTTTCTTCTGTCTCTTCTTGCAATTCCTTTTGTCCGTTTCATTGGACTCTTTTCTGCAATACGAGAAACACAAACATCGATTCTATTTTTTTTTTTTTTCTTCTTCTCGGATTCTCATGATCTCTTATATATATATAGTTAATTAAACTGAGGATCAAAAGCAATGCTAGCTATATATATCTATTCATCGTGGTTATGGAACTTATAATGGAGATAGGTAGGGGAAGAAAGTGGGGGCGAGTCAAAGAGATTTTCAAACTCTTTAGGAGGCTTTTTATAACTTTTTGAGTGTAAGAAAGTAAGAGAAACAACATTAAGGGTTCACGAGGGGATTTGGGTTTCGGATCCCACATACATGAGGAAATGGCATCTGGTAATAATGGACTTGACAAGATACCTGTTTGTCCTTCTTGTGTGCACTAATGTGTACCCGGCCAGCTCCAGGTTTTGTCCAATGTGCATGAGATTGGCATGATCTCTGCACTTCTAGATCAGCCAATCCTCTTCCAGTCCCATTGAGGAAAGGCAGCTACATTTTATACATGCAAAAATGTGAAATATTCACATGTTCATTATTTGTCAATTTATATATATATTTACTTTCTAAGCAAAGTTTCTGATTCAATCGGCAAAAGAGGTATTTATGTTCATACATGTCTGTAAATTAACCAATTCCTCCATGTGAGTTAGAGTTCAAGGACATGCATTTCTCAATAAAGTGATCATTCATGTACATGAGGAGGAGGTTGACCGAAAGATAAGGGTAAATAATTAAGCAAAAAGAAGAAAAAAGTTGATTTCCTTCACAACCGAAAGAAGAAGCCGAAACAAAACCACTAATCACTAATTAAGTTATTATAGACTAATTAATTAATATGTTGACACCAATCATAATGTCCACATGATGACTTGTCTACAAGTTTACTCAATTAGAAGCTCATAATGAGAGGTTGCATGCACACACGTACATGTACATAAATCTGCCTTCCCATAATAAATTGACACTTGTAATCATGTGAGTATGCAACGCCACCTAGTCACTTTAATAAAATGAATAAATATGAGATTTATATAAAAAAATTAATTTTTTAATTATGAACTTCACTCTTTTTTAAAGTTATTACACGGCACACTCCACGACTGAATATAGCATTACTCTTTTTTAAAACATATATCGACCATCTATGTACATGCAGCTTGTTCTTCCCACAAAATAATTTCCAAATCAGATAAAATTTGCAAGTTATTATAATTAACTATCACTTTTGACAAAGTCATTGTCTCAAATGAAGTAAAAGAAGGTTATTAATTAAATAATTCGAAGGCATCTTTTCAAAGAATAGATTATTTAACGGAGGATCTTGTTTCCATGCAAAAGTATATTTTTCCCCCTAAAAAAAGACGTTCAAAAGCAGCTTCCTCAGAGTATAATATCTAGCTAATTACCCCAAACCTTAGGTCCGAAAGGGTTTCCATAATATTAAAGAAAAATAATATTATTGTAGACTTGCATGGGATATGGTTTCATGTCAATAAATAAAGCACATTTTAACTCACTTTAGAGTTGCATTAAAAGGAGAGAACAACAAGAGATGTCTTTCCTCCATTATCTTTCTTCACTTTCTTTCTTCTTTTCCCTCGATCCCCTTTTCCTTTCCCCTCTCTCTTTGTTAAAGACAGTACTACCAATTCAAACTTCGACGTGAAAAAGGATATCCTTAATTCTATAAACATCAGAATCTTTGCAATCAATACAGTAGTATATTCTACAATAAGTGTATAACTCTTGCTACAAAATAAAGAAGTTTTATAAACATATTCCTCTTGATGTGATATTTGGGGCCTTTGAATTCCACTAATAACATGCTTTTTAATCGGTGTGGTCGATGATCAAACAGCATGGCCGACCTCGCATGTCTAAAGATGGGACCCAAAAATGAAGTTTTTAGTACAAAACATACACATCTATCTATATATGACCTAAACATGATTAACCAAAAAAAGTAGTATTTAGTCACCGAATGTCAAAAAGACAGAAGAAGGATTAATGGTGGTTTCGTGCCCTGTATTTTGGTTAGAAAGAAGAGGGGAACATAAAGGCTGTTGGATCACATGCACATCATATTCTTTTTCTCCTTCTCTTCTCTTCTTTTTATACTGTGGCTGATGAACGTTAAAGAAAGAAAGGAAAAAAAAAAGTGTTTTTAGAAAAAAAGGGTCCCAATGTTCAAGGCTAGCTGCTGCATAATCCAAGGGATTGCGTGTGATGATCAAGCCAATCTGGGTCCCTCCATCATCTTCACCATCATTTCATGCATATATAGAAGACCCACCTCTCACGTCCATTACTTGCAAAGCAAATGCGCTTAAAGTTGCAATTTTCCGGTTCTGATGACAGCCAATAATGCAAGGTATATAAAAATGGCAAACCATTATATCGATAGAACTCCTCGAAATTCGGTGCAAATTATCACAATTATGAGTACCGATCACCGGTTTATTACCATGCATGTATGCCTTTTTCGTAAAACTATATGCATTTGTTTGGGTTGATACCGACTCATGTGCCTAGTTTTCATTGATTTTAGTTTTACATATAATTTCCATAATCATACTAATATTATTGCCAACTAATTATCCACTAAGAAAACCCTTTTTGGCTACTCAATCATGTCAAGCATAAAGTTCTAAAGTTCTACAAGTCATGATCTGATGCTGATCATTCAACTAGAGCTTGCAGAAGATTGAAAGGTCCACAATGGATCCTTTCCCTTCGATCATGTTTTCTTCTCACGCGCCTCTTAACAGAGGTGCTATTAAGGATCAATCCCAAATATTATGATATTTTTTTAGGGGGAGAAGGTGTAATTTTAAGGATTCCCCAATTATAGGGGAACAACCATTATTATTTCTCTTGTTTTCCAATCATATTGTACGACGATTTTACATCAATGGGATTAACTACATATTACCATGCTTTTGTTTTTAACTCAAGACTAACCTTTTAGGTTTTAATCCCTCATCAAACAATCCCTCATCATGAAGAGATCATGTGAACCCCAAATAGAGTATATCCCCCCGCCTTGTCAAATATCGATCGAGATCGTGAAGGAAACAATGATTATCATTCTTCTATTTACAAGTCGGTGTGGTGTACATAATATATATATATATACACACACAACTGTTACCATGCTTCTAGCTAGCTAGCTTTATGAAGATTGAAGAGAGAATAAATTAGTCATTCAAGATCACTGTGATTAATACATGATATGAGTACTCTTCTAGGAAAGTGATCAGAATTGGAGGACTAAGGGGTCAAGGAGGTGAAAGTTAAGGTGGTGGGTATTCTAATTCTAGGGCCACCATTAGTACCACTGTTTGCCAAAAGTGGAACCAAGTACGCCTATGGGTATAGGACTGATGCTTCTCATGTGCTGTTGGCTTTATTTACACAAGGATCGATCATGAAGCTATATATTCTGATCATGTCCCATCCAGAAGATCGAATGGATACGTACGTACTATACTAATCAAAAGCAAAAAAGATCTATAGATCAACACACGATACATACAAGCAAATGAGACAAACCGTCTCAGTGAAATTGAAGTTTGATTGGGCCGGCATTCAAAGGCACTATATATATATATATATAGTATGAGTGGATGAATTATTATTAATTAGGTCGATCGTGAAGATTTATGCATGCAGAGATCTGCAGACAGATTTATGCATGCAAATATCTGCAGACACTTCTTGTTTTTTTAATGAGTTGGACCATTACTCGTTGTCTATTATATTATATATATGGAGATCAGATAGCTAGCTAGCTGCTGAAGTTGTGGAGATTCCAAAACTAACAGCAGAAGTTGCAAGATAAAGGCTACAAATTCTGATTTCTGTACTGACAGAGAAAATGGAAAAAGAGACTCATGTATTTTGAATTTCTTATTGAGGGACTACATATATATTTATATAATATATTTATTTGGATAATATATTACAAAACCAAGAGAAGAGAATGGCAGAAAAAATAGTACTGAAAAACTAACAGAAACTATATTATTGGAGGAGTACCAAATATATATATTCACTCATGATCATGATCATCATGTACATGCAATATCTAAGAAAAGCAGGCAAAAGAGATACAAAGTGGAAGGAAGCCTTTGAGATGCATGGCGGGCCAAAGACCCCACAAAGAGAAAGGAAAGGAGAAAACAGCTTTATAGGGAATATGGAGGGGAGTTTTGGATGATTGAACTGAAGTAAACTTACTCTTCCTTTTCCTGATCAATTTTTATTGATTGGGCAATAAAATTATTTTTATATATATTTGTTATGGAATAGGGTTTTTTAGATGGTTCCTTTTAAGAAAAAAAAAAAAGAGAGAGAGAGAGATCATGAGCAGAAAAAGGCAAAGGGCATGAGTATGACATGACTTAGATCCGGTGGATTTTGCAGTGGAAGGTGAAAGCTGTGGAGGGTGGTGGCATGGGAATACAAAATAAAAATAATTATAATTATAACCATAATATATATTATATATATAAGTGGATTGCAAGAGAGTTTGTAATCATGGGGGAAGCATATTCACTTTCCTCTTTGCCATCACTTTCTAAGGCATGATTAGAAAAAAGTTCATCAATCTTCTCCCTCCCCTAAAGAAAAGCATTTCCCATATCACACCCTCATGTCCTTCGCTTTCTTCAATACAACACCAAAACAAAAGCTTGTTTGTCAAGACTTCTACCGCACTAAATAAAATATTGATTAGAGGAGATAAACTTTATAGGTGATTTTTAAAAGAAATACTTTATCTACAAAGAAATTTTATAAAAGTAAATTAATTTACGAACTAACCTTACTTCATGATATTGCATGTGATCATAAAATTATAAAGTTAACTTATTATATAAATATAGATCTACCATCTTATAACATGAAATCACTTCAGTTTGCGAATTTATTTTTATGAAATTTATTTTATGTCTGTAATACTTCTCAAACTCTAATATTGTACTTAGCAATATTACTATTTATTTTCTAATTTTATCGTCTTTAGTTACACCGATTAATTAATGTAGTGTATATATATATTTTTTAAAGTTTAATGTGGTATATTTTAAGTGAATTCAATAACCACTTAAACCAATAATCACTTAAATTATGGCATATTGATTATGCTCAAAGTATAAGATGTTGGAAATATTTTCAAAATAAATTAATATATTTATCATTAATATTAGTTTTTAGGTTTATTTAGAAAATATGAAAAATTTTGGAAAGAGAGAAATTAAGGAAAAGTGATGAGCTATTGCTTATTATAATAAATTGGTCCCTTACAAACCATTTATTGGCTTAGTGGAATTGATGGCTTAGGACAGCAGCCCCATAGGCCATAGGGTGTGTGGCGAGCACATGCACAAGCCCAAGTGCCCCAGTAAAGTGATGTAAAAATTATTACTGAAGGGGCGCTTCTGCTAGGACTCGAATGAGTAGCGACTAGTTGGTGGAGGGGCGCGATGAGCGTTGGAGTACTGGTCCTACCTTTGTGTCACTTTATAAGACGTACAATAAATATACTTATTGTTAGGATCCGTTCATTTTGTAGAGAATATATTTTTAATCTCTTGATAAATTTAAAGATATTCGAGATTTAATTTTCGTGTGTGTATAACATAATTAGATGAAGAATTTTTTTTTAAATTTTATTGTATTTTAGAGGTAAATTCATTTAAAACTCGTGTGCGCATATCATTATTAGTAGGAGAAAATGTTGATTGTTGTCTTAGAAAAAGCGACATTATAATACGTCTTGAATCAAACTTTTATATCACTATTTTTTGTTTTGCAGCCCTTTGAAAACCAACATAAGAATTGCAATAATCCTGTAGTCGATCGATCGGTCAATGCTTGAGTATGGTCTATTAATTTACTGTAATGGCATTACGATTCTCTCATGGTTACTCTATTAAAATGGGTTTTTACGGTTTTTCCTATTCAACTTCCTTTGCCCTTTCCAGTTTCCACCCTAAAGTAAGGCATCTTTTATTTTTTTAACAAAGGAGAACGAGAATGTAAATTTCAACCGAGTACTGATAATTTAAGAGTCGTCTAGATTGAGAAACCATCTCTTCTCATTTCATCTCATCTTATCATTATTTTTCTAAATTCACACATAAAATATAATAAATAAATCAATTTTTTCAAATTCCAATTCAACTTTTCAAATCCTAAAACATTAATAATATTAAAAAGTAATATTATAATAATATTTTATTTAACTTTAAACTTTTATTTAAAACCATCTCGTCTGATAATTTCAATATCGAAAGAACCCCTTAAGCTGCCTCTCTTTTTCAAATATAGACAATCCATTATAGATAGAAAAATTATTTGTATAGACCTATGAACCGTACATCCTCGTCCGGATGTGGATGCTCTACGAACCTAACAATGAAGGCCACTCAAAAGGCAACCCAAATTCAAGTTGGATATGCCTCTGGGTCGGGCTTGAAAGTATAAAGATCCTGAAACGAATATTCCTGTTGGGCTGCGGCCTTTTGGGTGGCCTCCATCGTTAGGTTCTTAGTGAGAAAAATGGACTGACAAAGCATGACTCCAGTTCGAACCATTTTTTCTTCCAGCCTGGCCTGATAATTGCCAACCCTTGTTTGCTAATTTGTCCCATAATCTTAGGTCACAAGTCTCTGGTTTTTAGAGGTCTTTTTAAAGTAATGGTGTGAGTAAAGATTGACACGTTATATTTAGATATATATATATACTGTAGAGTCTACATTAGGATTCAATATATATATACTGTAGAGTCTACATTAGGATCATAATTGACAAATTATTGTAAGCATTCTATCAAATGGACTTGAACTATAGTTTCACCCAAAGTTTTGAATACAGTCTCGGTGACTATTTTGGTTAAGGCACTGTAACGAAATATTTTGGTACCAGTAACGTTTTGAGATAATTTATATGTAATAAATTAATTATATATGTATAAGTTATATTTCAAAATAACATCAATATAAGTTTTTAAAAGTTAAAACATATATTTATAAAACTCAATAATACTTAGAAGTTCTCAATCCAACTATTTTAAAAAATAATTACATATCTTCCTTACGAAAAAGAGTAGGGATTTGATTTTTAGTCCTCGAGAAAAGAAAATTAAAAAAAGTTAAGAAAATAATCTTTAGATGTGAGAATTAGAATGAAAATTATGAAAAAGTTGGAATTTTTATATTAATTACCCAAAAAAAACTAGCTAGTACACAAAAATCAGTTGATATTATCCAAAATACACAGGTACAGCCAGTATTTGACCTGGTATGAAAGACATATATTTCCTATACCGGTCACTACCCCGACATAGTAAATACTGGCCAATACGGTATAAAATTAAAAACACTGATTTCACCAAACTCTATAAAGAAAAAAGGATATTAAATAGATAATGAGTTTGAATCTCATCTTCTCATTATCGTATTCATAAATACTCGAATTCATAATCTTCCATCTATCAAATAATGCGATAGTAAATCTCTTACTACTAAACCAATAGCCTTGGTGTGTTTCTTTAGACTTTAGAATCAAATAAACTGCTTAATTTTCATTATTTTTGTTGTCGGGATGCTATTAATGTATACTAATATTTGAGAAATGATATTTCCAACCGTGAGTACGCAATGAAACAAATGTAATGTGTGAAAATATAAAATAATGATACCAACGATTCTTGTAATATTCTATCTTCAATCTTCATAAATATTAGAGGTACAAATTGGTTGGTAGACACACCATTATCCGTGAACCTAATTAATGTTCTTTAAAGCCTATCAAAATTATGAAAAGCTGGTTGCTATTGGACCCATGAATACAGCAATAAAGTCTTAGGTTTTTAGATAATATTTACTAATTAATTTTCTTACAAGTGATTATGTTGACAAATCATAGAATATTGCTACATATATAATAGATGATCAAGTGGCTTTAATTTATTCAGCGCCTAAATGAATAAGCAAACCATAAACAATATCTTTTTTTTTTTTATTCTTTTCTTCTTTTGACTTCTTTTTACAAATGACAATATGTATGATTTCTGTGAGATTTTGTCAAAACTCTAAGATCTGAAGTATGAGAGCTATATATACATAAAATAAACGAAAATGTTAGTACGTTTCTTAAGTTCGTTTCCTCATTTTAAACGCTCATATATTTAATTTTTTTTTTTACATAATAATTAAGAAATTGATTGGTGTATTTTTTTAAAAATAAATATTTAAATATGTTAAAAAATTATAAAAATGAAAAGAAAAATTTATATTAGTGGACACGCCCAACGATCAAAGCTGGTGGCACACTAACACTGCGGTAAAACAAATCATGTGTATATATAGTCTTTTTTTAATAATATTAAATGTTCAATAAATACTATAAACCTAATTTTATATGGATATCCATTATAAATCTTAAAGTCTTATTGAAAGCTCTAAAAATTAGAAAATCATTCACACTTTGAAGGCTCAAAGCTCAAAGTTCTAACCCCACCAAAAAATATGAATATTAATATTGACTAATGCTAAATACTAAATATAGTCTTAAATATGTAAATTTCGTGTAATCTTTTAAAAAAAAATAGATAAATATGACATTTATATTAAAAAATTTGAACTCCATTATTTTTCAAATAAATATGCAAAACTTTCATTATTTTTATAGAAAAATGTTAAATCTACCGAATGTTGGGTCCCGCTAACTTTTTTTAATTTTTAATTTTATGATTAATAAAGTATTTTTTAATAATATTATGATTTTTTTATTTTTTTAAAATTGTTTATGATGATTAAAAAGATGCATTAAAAAAAATGAAATGCCATCTCATGACACTTTCTCGGGACCCTGACTATAGAAGTTCTCTACTCCAATATTAATCTAATATTATTATCAAAGGCTAATTAATTTGATTTCACAAAATTAAACTATTTTATTTTTTTTTTAATTTTAAAATAAAATTAATATTAAAAAATTATATTATAATAATATTTTATTTAATTTTTAATAAAATATCTTATCTATTCTAAAGTTTCTATTCAAATGATGCATGGTATGTTGTCATGAGATTAAAGTCAAGCACGAAATTACACCATTAAGAAAAAAATAAATTATAATTAATTTTACAATAAATTGAGAATTACACAAAAAGCCAAAAAGGTCATTAACTCCAAAAGTTACACTGGAATCCAATTCCAAAGTGTTCTCAACAATTCGGGCAGATTGGGCAGTCAAAAAGTCCAAAACCGCGTTTCCTCCCTGCCCAATGTTCCCACAAACACACCCAAAAGCTGCCCCCGCTTAGCTGTTTCTCAAACTTATTTTTAATAATGGAAACCAAAAAACCAAGAAAAAATTTCAACAATTAATTAAAAATCTAAATAACTATTCCATTTTTTTTAATTTTTTGTTTCCAACGCTGTGCCCCTTTGATTCAATCGTACGTGCAAGAATTCTTGAGCGAGATTGCGACGTTGAGCTTTTTGGGATTGTAAGTAACGGAACACTCGATCTTCTTGTAAAACTTGGGCTTCACCAATTTCCCAAGAACGTAGGCTTTCGATCGGATCACGAAGTTCAACTTCAACGGCACCGGTAAAGAAGATGTGCCCGTGGAAGTGCTCAAATCGGCTCCACTTCCATACATTGGAATCTTGTCGCTCTTCACTGTCACAACGAATGATCTACTGCTCCTCCTCGACTGATAAAACTTCTTAATCTGCAATAACCCAGTTCATCGGATCAGAGAAAGTGCAAGAATTTGAAAACAAATATCTTAAGACCTTGGGAAGTGACTGAGAAAGAGAGGGTTTTTTTTTTTTTTTTTTTTTTTTTTTTTTTCTTACTGCTCCTGAGGCGATTGTGAGCTGGGAATAAGATAGATCGAAAGGAGTTGAAGTGACATGAACTCCGAAAAATGTGCCGGTGTTCCGATACGTGAGTTTCACCGTGGAGTTGACGGAGATCATATCGGTGGCAACCCCAGTAGAATCCGAACCAGCTTGAATCTTGAATTGCTCAAATGTCATACTCTGCGAGAAGAAGATTAATATAGATTCGGAAATCAAAACCCATTTCACAAGATTTGCATAGAAAAACGGAGAAACTACAATGTTTTGGTCAAATGCTATATACCTTCACGACGATCTCGGGTTTCATAGGCTTACTGGCACCCCATAGAATCAAGGAAAATATAGAGAAGAGAGCGACGAAACCAAGAACAAAAGCCAGAACATAGCAGCGACGAGGGATTCCCCTTCGACGCTCTTCATCGTCAAGAAGGCCCTCTTCCTCAATCACATCGCACTCCTTCCAGGGCTTCTGACCCTTCCTGTGGCCGTCACGGGACCCGTCCTTGGGCAAGATCTTGCGAGATCCAGGTTTCAGAGATCCGGAGAACCTACTGGTGGAGGACTCCCGCGAGTGCCGGCCGACGGACGAGTGGGAATGAGGCGGAGATCCGACGGGGCTAAGTACCGGAGTGGAGTGAAAAGAAGTTGTTGTCTTCTCCCCGTCGTGGGAGTCCCGCGACGGGCTCTGCACATAGTAGACTGGCCGGCGAGGAGATCTGGCAGGGGACGAAGCTGAGAGGCTCGTCACCTCTGAATCCGTCTTCGCATGCATTCTCTGGTATTCTCAGATCACTCCCACTTATGGGTTTCCTTCAGATTCGAGAAAGAACCGATCGGAATTGCTCCTGCCTCCAAGGGTTGGAAAGTGTTTGAGCTGCTTGACTTTTTCGGAGGGTTGCTTTTTTGCTTGTAGAGTGTAAGGAGGAAAGTATTGTAATTGTAATTTGGTTAATCTGCGACGTGTGGAATACCACAATTATATGTTTCTGTCTCTGTCGGTTTTTCATGTCTGAATTCAGAAATGCACGCTCATGTACAGACTGGCAGCCAAAGGTTTCGAACGTAGGTGTAGTGTCGTGTCGCTTGCCCCTTTGCAAAGAGCTCAATACTATAGTCCATTCCTCGACATCAAATCCATAGAAAATTAGAAAATCACCGTCCCTTTCTGATGGCAACCAACCCACGTTTATATTCTTAACTTCTCTCCAATGGTAATAGTTTCTTTATCTTCGCATATAAAATTACATATTTTAAAAATTAATTTTAAATATAAAAAAAATTCTTATATTAAATTATATATTTTTTGATCAAATAATAATAAAATAATAAAGAAAGAAGAGAAAAAAGAAAAGAGAGAAAAGAGAAAGTTGGAAAGAGAGAGAAAAATAATAAAATAATATTTGAAAAAAGAAAATGACATCTTTAAATATGAATAACAACTGTTCATAGTTATTTAAAATTATAAAGATAAATAAATCAATATAAATGAAATTATGATAAGTTTATTCAAATTTAACTTCAAAAATAAAGATGAATAAACCATTACTAATACTCTTACTAAAGGTCAATAAGACATTTAGTAAAGGTGAATAAAAAGTTTGTTTTTAAGAAGATGTTTGGATATTAAAATATTTTAATATATTTATAAATAGTAATAAAATTATTTGAGTTAAGAAAAATGTTAGTTAGTCTCTTCAAATATACCGCTCAAAGTTATCATTAGTATATTATTTTTAGATGTCGAAAAAAATTACTAATAATGAATTTGTGTGCGTTTTGTTTTTTTTTTTTATATGTTTAAAACACTTAAAAATGTCTTTTAAGAAACAAAAAGGAACCAGCTATTATGCCTAGCGATAAAAGTTGGATGGTTGACTGGCAGAATTCTTGAATTAAAATGTTTTATTAGATTTTGAGAAAAGAAAGAGAAAAGATTTAATAAAAATATTATAAAGTTTAATATTATTTTCAATTTTAAAATTTAGAAAAATAGTATTGATTTTTTTAGAATTTTAAAAAAATTGTAATGATTAGATAATTATTAGATAAAAAGTTTGATTATTTGAAATTAAAAAATGTTATGTGTTTTAGTGATGTTTGGGATAGAAATATTTTAGAATAATTGAGACTTGTGTTATCAAATGGACCCTTATTTCACGAGGAAAACAAGTTTAACGAAGGTTTGAAAAAAATGGAACTTAGGTTGATTCAACCCATTCAAATTGAAATGATAAGAAATCCAATCAGTTTTAGTGAATGTTTTTAATCATTCACTTAATTGCTTTAATCAACCGATTTAGGCTGATTTTAGACCAATGTTTTTATTTTTAACTTATTTTGAGAGTTTTTTTTTTTTTTAAATTCTTGCACAAAAATATGATAGAACTAAACCTTTTCATCATTGTATTAAAAAAGAATCGCAGAAAATTCAAAAGATAAAGCATGTAATTCTTTATTTTCTTTAGTTCAATAAAAAGATAAGGAGAAGAATTAGTATTTTGTATTAAATTTGTGGTTGTTTATAAAATATTACATTTGTCATTTGCTTACAACTTAATGATCCTTATCTTCTTCATATATGAGGCAAAAAAATGTAAGCAACTGAGGTTAAATACATAAATTACATGTTTATTGAGACTATTTAATTCATATCATATTTTTATTGAAATTAGTCAATAAATTTATATTTTATACTTTTTTATACCTGAGATTAAATATTTAAATTGTATTATATATGAGTTTTAATACCTTTTTATTTATCACCATTGAAATAAGGATACAAAATTTAATGTTGTCTATCTATTCTTGAATTTAATTGACCTAAGGGTTGATAGTTTATGCCACATCAACAAAGTGAGATAAGAATATCATATGATCATCTTATATGACATAACTATTATAGAAAACTGTTATAATATGCTACGCTATCATCATATTTTTTTCCTATTATATTCATGTGGAATAATTGATCATAGACTTTTGAATTTGTTGTTTTAAAAATAAGATATATGACCTAATACTTACAGGGTAATACCATATTAAAATAGTGTGACAGAACCGCGATGCAGTAGTTTATGTATTAATGTATTCTCATCTCACTTTTATCTTTTATTCTAATTTTATTAACTTCGTATCAGTCGAAGTTAAACCAGCAATACTTAATTTGTTTGTCTTTTCTGTCATGCCTCAATTATCACATACATCAAACAATATATGCAAAACCAAACTGATATAGAGGTATTCAGGTCTCAATTCTATATTGAATGTGCCGAACTACTTTGAGAATGTGAATCTACATAAATATGGTAAGAAAGGCTTAATTTTCCTTGGATTTGGAAAATATCAATTTTTTTTTTCTCCAAACCATTTATTTAGGTTCATTTTTGCATACTTAGAAAATATTTCATTTCATCATTTCAAGTTTTGGAAATAGTTCTAATTTCAATTTTAGCCAAAGTTTTTGTAGGATTCTTGTTTATTATATATTTAATATTCATGCAATAATTTAGATTTTTCATTTTTGTCAAAGTTCTAATAATTTTAAATTTTAAAGCTATTAAGCCCGGCTTATAGGCTTCATAAAATAATTTCCTTTATGATCATTAATAAATAGTTTTAAGTGTTTTCTCTCTATTTTGCATATTTTCTCAAACTCAATCTCTACTTTTCGTTGTTTAACTAGCCTTTAGAATAACTCATATTCTACCCGACATTAATTGGCGCCAGAGGTTTAGCATTCTCTTGAGTTGATTTATCAACAGTTTTCATGGTTGGTTCTTGAGGTCGTTGTCAATATAGGTAGGGTTCAAATGAGGAAGCTCCTCACTGCAATCATAACGAATAGGGCGTAGATTTGCATAGGCAAATAACGGAATTAATCTAGAGTCTAGAGTCATGCAGAATTTGGATGATCATATGAATCTAACCATAATTTTGACTCCAATTTTGAGACTCCATATTACAAGCATGCTCTATCCCAAGATTATTGTGTTCGGAAGGAAAAACATGAAGACATAGGCTTCAAAGTTGATTTACCATAATTTCTTAGTACTCTGTAGGCCGAGGGTTCCGTTGATTTGATGCATGAGGTTGAGTAGATTTACCAGTTTATGATGCCTATCCAGAGAAAGATAACTTAGAGGAGGTAACTATTTTTAAAATTTTAAAAAGGAAAACGATGGTAAAATTTTGAAATTCAAAAATGAAATAACTTTTGAGACAATTAATTATGTTAATTTTCTTGGAGTTGGAAATTTTTCTTTCATAAATACTTATCTCTAACCAGATCATTCTCCACCTTATATTTTTGTAATTTCTGCTGAAAAATGCACCAAGAATTCCTATAATCCTTGTTTTGCAGTTCAAATAATTCCCAATATTATTTTTCATAGCTATGTTAGATCTTACAAAACAATATGTACTTTTTCAAGTTCTATAAAAAAAACACCCGATAAAGAGTAAGAGAGGGACGAAAATCACGCAGTCGGCTTAAGGGAAGAGAGAGAGAGAGAGAGGGAAGGGGACAAAGAGAGAGTGAAGGTGGAGGTGTATAGGAGACCTTTACCTGCAATCGGTTCTATTTTTTCCTTTGTAGAAAACATAAGTGTCACAATATATATATCATTGGATGGTGTAAATCTCTAATCAACACTGCTTCCTGCCCTTAGCATTTCTCTTAATCATTACCAATTGAATGCTTCTTGGTGAGAGCCACTCCTCTAGGAAATTGGATAGGCTCATTCTTATTATAGCAAGATGGTAATTCTTAAACTAGAATTGAAGATCGGTGCAACCCAACTCCGCCATCACAAATCGAATGGCTCGGATACCAACTATTGAAATGCAAGTGTAAGTAAAAATTGTAAAAGAGTCCTGCTAGTTGGCTGCCTTTCTCTTACCGCTAGGCGTGACCACTGATTCATTCTTCTTCTTTTATAAAAAAATATTTTTAAATATTTAAAAAAAAAAAAAACACACACACACACACACAAATTCATTAGTAATATATATAACTTTTAATAAACACTTTAAAAATAAAATAAAATACACTAGTACTAACTTTGAATGGTATACTTGAGAGGGCTAATTGGAATTTTTCATTGTAAAATTAGGTACAATTTTAGAAGATTTATCGACCTTTTTTTGATGTAATCCTAAAAAACAGAAAACTCCTCGCCATGTTTTACTCATTGAAGTTTGACAATTATCAAAACCCTCAAGTTGCACTAAAACTAGTGTGCCTATGAATGAAGCATGGTAGGCCCCTCAAAGTATTTTCAAGTTAAACTGAGATGCTGCTCTGGACAACATTCATTGCAAGGTGGGGATAATTGCTGTTATTTGTGACTGGGAGGGCATTATCAGGGCCACATTTAGAATGAAAAGGGACTTGTTCCCTAAACCTCTTCTAGCAGAGGCAATAGCTGCTCTCCAGGCAGTATTATTTTTTCATGACTGGGGTTTTAGAAATATTATCTTGGAAGGAGATTCTTCGCAAGTAGTTCAGGGGCTCAAAAGTTCAGAAGAAAATGGAACTAGTATTGGTATGATATTGGTAGATGCCAGATCTCTATTGGCTAATTTTGATGCTTGGGCAGGGCAACATGGAAGAAACAACAATAAAACTGCTCATGCTCTTGGAAAAGATGCTTGGGTATAAATAATTCTCTCATTATACTGGAGGACATTCCTCCTTGTATTCTTCTCATTTTATAGAGATTTTGGAATAATACAATGCTGTTTATGAAAAAATAAATATCCATAGGATACAAGCCTATCCTTTATAGCTGATTACCCATAATCCTACATAATTAGACAAAGCATCTCTCTTATTGAAACTAAATTAGGGAACATGCAAGTAGTTTCGTCTTCTGTTTGATGGGCAATGTTACCTAATCATAATTGAATGAAAATACAATTTGAGTGTGATATGTAGAATTCTCCGTAAAAATATTTTTTAGTTGGCAATGGAAATGATCATGCTTCACTCTGGCAATTAGTTTGCCATGCTAGAAAGTAAGCCTTGAGACCACTATGGGGCTCCTAACAATGCGTTTACCGGCAGTGTGAACCCAACTGAGATAGCCGAAAACTACATCTTCTTTTAGCAATCGTGGACCTTCTAATCTCAGCTTGAAACTTTGATTCTCATTCTTCTTCGTGAACACCAATGTGTTTGGCGTAACGCTGGCCCGAATCCCTCTAATGGGTGTCAATCTTGCAATGTAGGTTGAATGCTCTTCCCCAACATTGGTCACTGTTCTCTGAAATTCTTGTGTTGTTATCGCATCAGGATTTGAGTCATTTGCGTTGAAGAATGCAATAAAAGAAGGGTAGTTGAGGTCTAAAGACGGGGAGGAACAGTTGTTCGAACTCGACTTGGTGATAGTTTGAATTTGTTGTGTGGTGTAATTTAGTGCACAGAGAAGATTCACATAATCTTGTGGTTTTGCATCGTAAATAAGTCCAGGGTCCATCGCCTTGTTGGGGTTTATCTGCCCAGCACCCATGGCCAAAGGAGTAGCCTCCATGTTAGCTCGGCCAATGTCTTTGATGGGGCGGTGCAAGTCGTCGATGTTGTTAGATGTGGTCATCATGGCTGACTTGATGGCGGCGGGGCTCCATTCAGGGTGCACCTTTTTCAAAAGAGCTGCCACTCCTGTTGCATGTGGGCAAGACATGGATGTTCCAGACATGACAGTAAAGTTAGTATATAGTTTCTGCTTCCCCACCCTGGTCACTGGGCTTGTAGGGGACCATGCAGCTAAGATGAAGTCACCTGGAGCCATTAGGTCTGGCTTCAAGACATATGGGCAGCTTGGAGATGGTCCTCTAGAACTAAACGTAGAAGCCACTGGTGCTTGTTTCGAACCAAGATATGTATTTTGAAACTTCAGGTTTGCTTTCGGATTGGAGTTGATTCTGATGTATGTTTTTATAATTTCTCCATTCGTTGAGTTCAGAAACATTGTCGGTGATGGGCTTTGGAGGTACATTCCCAAGGCAGTAGTGTTCGTTATAAAGACACCGGCGGCCACGTTGGCTTTCTCAACATTATCAGTTTGCACATGCAAGGCTACAATCTTAGTTTCTTCGCATACAACAATCTTGTTCCCAATTTTCTGCAATTCATTCAAGCGGTCACAAGCACCCATGAAAACCATTGGGGTTTGGTTGAACGATGAATTCAATGGATAGAGAGTCCTACCATTCACCGAAACTCCATTTCCAAGAGTAACAACTCCGCCAAAGTCACGGTCCATGTTACTAGCACCTACAGTTAGGACCCATGGCACACCATTATGTAGAGTCCAATAGAATGGCCCTGCATTTCCTGCTGACGTAGAGACGAAAATACCTTTCTGTATGGCTGCAAATGTGGCTATGGCAACTGGGTCCTCATACAAACGAACACCATCCAGGCCTAATGATAATGATAAGACATCCACACCATCAATAATTGCTTGATCAATAGCTGCAATAATATCTGATGTGTAAGCACCCTCCTCCCAAATTGCCTTGTACGAGGCAACCCGTGCTCGCGGAGCAACACCTTTAGCAGTTCCTCGGGCATAGCCGAAGTACGACGCGTCATCAACATAATTTCCAGCAGCTGTGCTTGACGTGTGGGTGCCGTGTCCTAGTCTATCTCTCGTGGAATTAGACATAGTTGCGCGCGCATTAGGATCATTAGCAACTAGACCTTTACTAAAGAACCGAGCTCCAACGAGCTTCTTGTTACACAAAGAAGAGTTGAACTGGTGGCCACCTGCACATTTTCCTTTCCACCTTAATGGGATTTCGGACATGCCCTTATCATTGAAGCTTTGGCTTTCTGGCCAGATTCCTGAATCCACCACCCCAATTATGACATCCTCGCCATAGTATGACAATGGCCATACACCCGAGTTGGAGTTAAGACCAAGAAAATTGGTCGAGTAAGTCGTGTCAGGTTTGACGGGCAAGTCCCGAATTGCAGAAACATAACCTGAAGAGTTTTTCAGGGCCTCAAGCTCAGATGGAGAAAGACTTGCAGAGAAACCATTTAGAGCATGAGTATAGCTATAGATAATATAGGAGGATGGGTTAATTGCCATCCCTGTCGTTGTGGCAGTGGTGGTAATTTTAGAAGTTGCCAATGCAAGAGTGGACATATACCAATTCTGGTGAGCAGAGAAGGCTTTAGGCATGGCTGATACGTCCATTTGAATGATATAGTTTTCAGATGCTCCCAAGGTGCAGCTAAGGTGGGAGACGAAGAAAAAGAAAAGGCACACATGCAAGGGGATAGCATGAGAAGCCATGGAATTATGGCAGTGCCTAGGCATGGTTCGGAACACAAACTGCAAGACAAGATGGGAATCTTATTTGTATACATACTCACCCTATTATTATTGACCAAACTCGTCTATTTTTAGCAGAGAAGTTGAAACTTTTCCCTACTATTCTGAGCATTCCGAGCCCATTTTTGATTGCGAGCTTGTTATAACAAATTCTCATTCCCTTACCATACATCTATCTATGCGCTGTGCGGTTCGATAAGGTGAAATTACTGTTGACATTCAGCAACGTACGTCCCAGTTAATGGGCATTCCAGCTTGGAGTTGCAGACTTTCATCATCTAGAAGAGCAAAGACAAAACTGCTCTAACATGCTGGTGGTCTTGTATCTCATCAATTCGTGCCCGCCACAAAAATTGTGCAGTGCTGTGCTCTTATCTCTGCCTGCCTCAAGCTTTTGATATATTTAGATGCCAATGATTTAGGGATGTGGGGGGCAACTTTTGAGAAAAGCTAAAAAGTGCCCTCTTAACTTTCAGAGGCTAATCTTAATTATATTACCTCGCCTTATCTTTCACATCAAAAAGCTTTTGAGTATTTATCGCTGAAAAGCTAATAAACGTTAGACAGTCTCCTAATTTCAGAACCACCAAAACTTCGATTTGAGAATGCTGAATGTGGGTGTATTAACAGGGAACCAAAGGTCAAAAGCAAAAAGCAGAAAGAGATAAGATCTCCTTACTACAACAATTCTATTTGAATCGAAACAGCAAAGCAGAAAAGAGGAGTTGTACCAAAGATTTTGCTGTCAATGTTTCCCCCCCACCCCTTTAAGAACTACTGTAGAATGCAGTAGTGATGCCTGAGAATTTTAAAACCCATGATTTCCTAACTTTGCGAAAAAAAATATTTTTTATTAGCCACCCTTAATCAAGGGAATTGATCCTGATGCATATGATAATCATGTTGCTTTATGGATCATGAAGTAACCAGTTATAATTTACCTGACCTTTCCGTCTTTGGCCATTGACTGGATACCAATGTTGTAGTTCTTTTGACTGTGATGAAGTCATATTGGCAAGATACTTAAAACATGTACATGCTTACATCCGTAATATATATACATATATATGAAAAATAAAAGATGATTGGGGTTTCACTTCCTTCCTACTTGCTCATTGAAAAAATCTTTTAATGATAATATGAGTTATAATGGCATAGCTTCTGCAAAAGATACCTAATTTCATAATATTCATGAGGGTGTTTGTGACTAAACAAACAGAATTCCTTCAGGTTTTCAAGGCATATGAGATGAGTTGATTCTGTTTTTCCATAGAATGGAAACCTGATTAAAAATATTTCCACTTCACTTTTGACAAAGTCCTAGTCTCTTAGCAAGATGTCAGTAGATCAGCAAAATTGATTGACAAAGGAAAATCCTATCAAATAAAAAGAATTTCCCCTACAAATTTCGGACACTAATTAATTCAATAGGTATAAAGTGCATGGCACAATATGATATGGAATCTACAAACTAAATTCATATTACACTAATGACATGCTGGCAAAGTAAATGATACTGCACAATCCAGTTCTGGAAGGAAATAAAGAGGCAAAGAAAAAGAAAAGGTGTGTCATTTCACCTTATACATTATTAGGGATAAGTGATTGCTCGTCAGGTCCTTGCTTTCTCCACAAAGATCTATTGATTTGAGCACCACTTTCATATCCACTACTGTCACCAGATTCATTTACTTGCTTCTCCATCAATGTGTCCCTCATAATACCATCATGCTGAACCCGTCCAGCTCTACGGTCCTAAAAATAATTGCAACCAGAAGTTAATTCCAGACAGGAAACGTTGCATAACACATTGTAAAACACAAACTGACGCACTTTTCACATGACGAAAAAATGGGATTAAAAATTTATATTATTTTTTTCTTACTTTCTTTAACCTGATATGAACATGTGCACTTGATCTCTCTGTGCAAAAACCAAATTTAAAAGGTCGCAATAACTAATAATACCATCTTTGATTGTGTTGCATCATTAGCAAAATCATGATTGAGTCCCTATCTTTAAATATGCGTAGTTGTGGGCAATTACCAGTTCATATAGAAAACACGAGAAATGTACTTTTTTTTTTAAGAAGAGATGAGGGTCACCTGTCCATGAGTGACCCACTCCCAATATTACACGAGAAATGTACTTAATTTGCAGTAAAGTCTAACTTTGTAACCATCAAAAGAATGGAGATAAAGATTCAATCAGCAAGATAAATTAGGGACAAGCAAATGCAAACTCACGTCGCGGAAGGGAAACTCGTCAGCTTCGAGCATATGTATCACATGCCCCATCTTTGGCCTCTTTTGAGCATTTGGATCCACACAGCGCAAAGCTACTAACAGAGCTCGCTTCAGTGCCCTTGACGAAGGTTTCTCTGGTAATCTAGGATCCAAAACTCCCTCAGTATTTCGATTCGTAACCATAGTTTTAATCCACTCAACTAGGTTGACCTGAAAGTTTGGTTTACTAGTTGATATCAGAAGAAAAAAGGCTTATCTTGAGCTGCTCATTCAACAATGTGAAGTAACTTTGATCAATGAATACATACCTCTCCAGCAGGGCGGCTGTAATCTACTGGGTTTCTTCCTGAGATTATCTCCATAACAAGAATACCAAAACTATATACATCACTTCTTTCATTCAACATGCCAGTACTGGCATATTCTGGGGCCACATATCTACACGACAGAACCCGCAAACATATCAATCTAATTTGCTCAGCTAATACCCTGAAGGTCAGAACAATATGTGACTGACATTTTTAAACAAACAGAGATTCAACTGACCCAAATGTTCCCATCACACGAGTTGTCACATAACTCATTTCTGAGCCCAAGAGCTTTGCTAGGCCAAAGTCAGACACCTTTGGATTCCACTGCTTATCAAGCAAAATATTGCTTGACTTTATATCACGGTGAACAACCTTTGGTTCCAGGCCCTCGTGCAGGTATGTCAACCTATTTTTGTAATTAAGTTAGGTTATGATAGATGAGAGACAATCTAACAAACAGAAGCTTAATTCAATAAAACAATTCAACTCAACACATACCCTTTTGCAGTTCCAAGTATTATATTCATTCGAACCTCCCAAGTAAGAGGGCTGCAAGGCCCAACATCCCCATGAATCCATTGTTCTAGGTTTCCATTGTCAACGTACTCATAGACAAGCATCCTACAACAATTCAAGTACATCACACCCATGTAAGACAACAATATTTTCTGTTCCCTTTCTCTACGGATAAATTGAAAAAAAAAAAAAAGAAGTTGTATTTTAAGTTAAAACGATGAGAAGGAAATAAATCCAATATTATAAACATCAACATCTCCTGTGGATCGAAGGGATTGCAGTGAACGGAATGGAAAGGGAATGGCAAGTCCCATCATTCCCATGCTTTTTAAAGGAACAAAGGGAATGGAAGCCCATATCACCTTAGTTAAATCATTTTCTCCATTCCTTTACTTTATAAAGTCCGAAAACATTTACCTTGTAGGGTTATGCATAAATATTAAAGATTAGAAGGACACACTGTAACCAATGAAGATTAAAATACCTATGAGCTCCTTCAGCACAATAACCGAGCAACCTCACTAAATTCTTATGCCGAACACGTCCAATTGCTTCAACTTCAACCTTGAACTCCTTCTCAGCTTGTCCCCTAAAGCAAAAGAACTGCCCCAATTAAGCTTTCTCTGTCATAAGTCCCCAATACAAAGTCCATGCAACACTCGGTCAAGATAGGCTCCACCCTTTCACACAATTGTAACAACATACTAATATAGTAAAAAACAAATTTACCCAAGGCATCAAATTCCCAACTGGGTCCATAACTAATAACATAACAAGTAAAAAAATTAAGATTTTGAGGATATTATAGAGACATGCAACGATAACTGTTTATTACCTGTTATTGAGCAAATTCTTGACAGCAACCATGTTATTATCCTCCAACACCCCACGGTACACAATCCCATACCCACCCTCACCAATCACATTCTCGTCAGCAAACCCATTGGTTGAGACCTCAAGCTCTCTGAGCGTGTACCAGTGCCCCCAGCCCAAATGCGAGACCTCCGGGGCCACAATCATTGCCAGGTCGCCGGACCGGGCCTCTCCGCTGCAATTAGAAGACCCTCCACCCCGCTCCGGGTACGAAATCCGGTGATCTTTCCCTATTTCTATGTGAATTCTATTTCGGCCACCCACCAGACTCTCTTCCTCTTGCTGAATTAGCAGGGGTTGAGCTCTGCATAACGGCTCCGATTCCGGCAATGGGTCGGGGTTAGAAGCGTGGTGGTAGGCATTAGTGTTGGGGTCCGGGTGGGGGTGAGCTGGTTTCCCGGAAGGGTCGACTCGAATTTCTTGGATTTCTTTAGAGATGTTTGGGATGGTGGGATTCTGAGAGGCCTTCTTAACTGACTTGGAAGCAGGAGAAGGAGAAGAACTCTTGCGTCTGGACGTGAACCAGAGAGATATAAGGAAAAGTATGAGAACAATGGCGGCTCCTACGCATATACCAAGCACAACCCACAAACGGAGACCGAAAATCGACGTACGCTTTGATAGTTGATCGTTAAAGAACAGATAGCCAGTCATAATTCCTCTGGTTCTCCTTCCTTCTCTTAACTTACTGTCAAATCGGCCGTTACTTTATGAAAGACAACCATAGAAATGAAGCGAAAGGACGGGGACAAAGTGAGTGTGTGGCAGGAGGTTGATGATTATAAATGAGTCAAATGGAAATTAGACTGCACACTGCAGACACTCAAGCGGGGGTTTGGACCCTCCACAGAGAAGCTGGCATGATGGGACTTCTAGAATACAGAAACTCCAACGAATATATACAATAATTATACTTTTGAGACTTGGACATTGACGTTAAATTCGAATCTATGGGTAGTTTTAGAAAAATTCCAAATTATACTTTTATACGGTGAGTAAAGCATATTTAATAAAGAATAATTATAGCCTTAAAACTTCACTATATTTTATTTAAATTTATCAATAAAATAATGTATTTTTAGAATTCTAAAAAATATTATTTTATTAAATTATTTATTTAAATAATGTGAATATTTTTCTACTTAAGTGATGTAAATAATATACTCTAAATTCTAACTTAAAAATAAAATAATCTTTAATTTTAATTATATTACTAAAGTCGATCAAAATTTCTTTACACTTCTCAAAAATTAATTGAGAGAGGGACATATCAAGGTAAATTAATGAGTATATTTTGTAAATTTGATATTTTTTATTATTTTTTATTACCTTTTAGTTTTATTAGAAAATGAAAAAATTGGGAAGTAATATTATGTAGATTTCTCCTAAAAAAAATAATGCAATAGTAATAAATATTATAAAATGAAATAAATCTAGTTGTAAACACAACTATATACTAATATATATACTAATTTAATATGATTGGTTAAAAAGTAGATTTTATTAAAAATAATACTAATTTAAGTTTTGAATACGAAGAATCAATATGAATACGTAAATTAGAGCGTGATTTTATTTGTACATAGCAAAACCCTTATAAAATTATTATATAATTTTATTTTTTTAGTATTAAAAAAAGAAATATTTATTATTATTATTATTATTATTATTATTATTATATGTTTAAATCTATGGTGCCGTCTAGATTTGGTTTTGAAGATTGCGTGGGTGTTTGTCCATCCTTCCCACCATTAATGGGAATGGTTTTGTTTTTAAATGAATTTTGCTGGTGATGAAGGAAGCATTATGCGATAAACAATGTTATACATTTGGCTTATTGGAGCTTCGGTTTCATTTTTATTAATGTATGTTGGAAGAGAGTGTTTGACCATCTTCTGCTATTGTCTTTTTCTATGCTTTGTTCTCTACATGAAATGTTTGGTAACTAGATAAACACGCGTGACTAACTGACAAAAATACACATGATCATGAAATGCATAGAATCAAGAATAATAATGACACCCACCATAGTCCCATTCATCATTATTTTCCCATTATTTTATTTAAAATATTAAACGATGAAAAATTATTTATTATAAAAAATTTTATATTTTATATAGTTATTTTTATATATTTTTTATATATTTCACTGATGTGATTAATTACGTAATTTTTTTTATATAAAATAATTATTTTGGCCATCAGTAAAGTGTATAAAAAATATGTAAAAATGACTATATGCAACATAACTCATTTATTATATCTAAATTCTGATCAATCATTTGTTATCACATCATGAAATGCTGAGATAACAAAAAATAAATAAATGATAATTAAGACACTAGAGAAAAGAAACTTACTAAATTTTGAGGTGAAAATGGAACCCTTTTCTTTGGTGCATGAGAGGATCAACTTGAGAGGAAAACATCCATGATTCCGACCTTCTTTAATGAAAATGGAATATGACATGGAAATTTCCCAACTGGGGATAGATCATAGGATCAACTTTCACCATCTAATCTCAAAATTTCAAATTTCAAGTCACATTTTGATCACAGGCATACGCGGGACACGCGCAATCTTCACAGCGAACCACTACTGCCTTTTTCGTATTTTTTTAGCTTCATGCTCCTCTTATCGATGACCTAAGTTAAATGGTAGTGCTTCGTTATGAATTTTTTCAATCACTTTGACTGTTAATGTATTTTCATTTTTTTTATTATTTTTTATTTAATAATCAAGAAAGTAAATATTAGTGTATTAATGTATTTTTGTATTTTCTAAAAAATATTTAAATATGTTTTAAAAATGTGAAAAAAAAATTAAAAAGTAACATTTAGTGGGACATGATCGTCATCATTGGGTAGCAGACTAGCATTACTCGTAATCATTATGTTAAAATCATTCGAGAGTGATGAACTTTTTGGCTCCATACCAAGAAATATGAGACCTACTTTTATTGGTTATTTTCCATTTTTTATTTTTTATTTATTATATGTATTAACTTATTTAGGGTATTTTGTGGAGTTCCCATTCTCTATTATTCTAATATCAACCTTTATGCCTCGTTTAGATGTTGAGAAGAGCTGAGACGAGAAATTTATGATAATAATAAAATAATTTATAAATAGTAATGAAATGATTTAAGTTAAAGTGTTTTATGAAATTTTTGAAAAGAGCAGTGCTACTCTACTACCTGGGTAGCACCGCTCTATTTGACTGCTAGTACATTTTGACTTTTTTATTTTTTGATTATTTTTCTTTTCACATTTTTAAATATGTTTAAATAGTTTTAAAAAATAAAAAAAATACACCAATATACTAAAAACCACTTCCTTAATTATTAAGTAAAAAAAAAAAAATCTTTTGGTGAGCGGTCAAATGGAGCGATTATATTAGGGTGGCACGGTAGCTTTATTCTTTAAAAAATAAGAAAGAAAATATTGAATAAAAATATTATAAAGAATATAATTTTTTAATATAATATTTATTTTGGGATTAAAAAAAGTAATTAATTAATTTTTTTTTGTATTTTGTTGGAAGTTTAAAAAAATAGTAATTATTAGATAAAAAAATTAAAAATTTGAAATTAAAATTTATTTATATTTTAATAGTATTTAAATATTAAGACGAGATTAGACTATCTTAACATCCCGTTTTGGTAGAGCTAGAGCCTAGAGTTCAAGATTCTGCACCAGGTCTAGTTAAAATTTGCGAAAAGACAAGTTTTACCCAAATTTCAATTGGAATCTAATTATATTCTGTTGTGCAAAGAAAATGGAACATGACATGGAAAGATTTTCCAAGCTGCGGACAAGTTTTCCTACCGGCAAAAGCGAAGGTGTATTCTATGTTGTCTGTCTTAGAAACGAATGATTTGTGGGAAAGGGAGATGAGGATTAAACAAATATCAATTTAGAAACTCAGCAACCTAATTAACACTTGAATCAGCAACTAAAATGTCAACCAAATCACTAGATGAGGTATCAAATTTGAGAAAATCAGCTAGGAGATGGCATTTTTCTTCTTATTAATTGGAAAAATTCACTTGTTATTCTGCGACGGGTGGATTTTTTCTAACAATCTATTTGATGCAACTACAAATATATATATATATATATATATATAAATATATATTTGTGATGGATTATTTGCATCGAAAATGATTATTTATGATTAAAACAGACTCATTTTAATAAAATAATAATAATTTTAAAAAAAATAACTGATCACAAATAAATAATTTTCTTATAATGATGTTCGGCCTTTCGCCCGCCCTTAATGTTGATTTGTAACTTCAATCCATATTTCTAGTAATAAAGTTTTAACCACCCAAACAGAAGTATCAAATTCAAGTAAAAGGAATTCATGAAAGAGATCATTGACACAAACCAAAGAATCATAGTGCTGTTCACGAGCCATATGGGAAATACCATGATTTGTCTCAATCAGCCGAGGAGACGACAAAAGAAAGAAAAGGAAAGTTTTGATTATTCATAGACTGTCACATATTTTTCAAGCTTGTCAATATATTTGTCAACGTTTGAGGAACCTCATTGATTGAGGTTAGGTTTGGTAGCAAATCGAAAGCACCGAATGAGTTGATGAAATCATAAATACGACAATTAATTAAACTTGATAATAGATGCTAGCGGGGGCCACATCATGGTCCATCGTTTCAGCAATTTTTCATTGATTCACAAGAGATTATTATTTTTGGACCAGTACTACTACTCAAGTCTCGTCATTTTATCCCTCGAGATTCAAAATTACGGTAACTAATTTAAATTAGTTCTTTGTGTGTTTTTTATTTTTAAATGTTAAAGAAAAAAATAAAAAATATACAAATATACAGGTGGTAATATTTTTAAATATTTAAAAAAATCAAATACACTAGTAATAACTCTAAGCAGACAAGTGAGTGTAAATCGTGAGAAGTCCTTGATCATTTGATAGATAGGGAAGGAAGAGCCGACGGCGTGTGCTCGCAGAATAAACGGGACAGTGAGCCACGCTGCATTAATTGCACCACTCCAGAGGTCACACCGCATTAAAAGAATCTAACTAAAGAAACTACTGAGGGGACACATTCACCTGACATGAGGTGTGGGTAGCTGACCCTAAAAATCGGGTATAAAAGATAATCCCTAAGTATTAAGAACTCTCTCTGAACTCTCTATTCACTTATATAAAACTATAAAATGATACTGACTTTAGTATTGGAGACTCCCTGACCACAATCACGACCACTGTCTCACGGTATTTTCTTTGTATTCGTAGGCCCAATACCAAAAATCCAAGTTACTAAAAGTCTGATCTAAAGGTGTGCAAAATACAACGTTTTTTTTTTTTTTTCCCCTAAGCAAGCGATATTATATATATGAAACTATGTGGTTACAAGATACAAGATTTCAAAGGGGTGAGAGTTCCCAACAGTCATCCCAAAACAAACAAAAACAACATCAAAGAAAATAAAAAAGCGGGATTCAGAGCCAAAAACTTAACTCTCATCCAATCCCACTAAGGGGATGCTGCTTAAAGTAGTTCTAAAATAGTCTGATGAACAGACTATTAAATTATGATTTAAAGTCGCAGTTGAGAAATATGTGCGGCTTTTTGTTGATCCGATCTAGCTAAAAGGGATTCTCATAACCATTTTATCTTGATCCTTGGTTAGGGAAAATGAAAACATAGGGATGTAGCAGTCGGAAGATGTGTCGATACACCGACGAAAGACTGCCACCTGTAGTAGTGGTGCTTGAGGTATATGCGCTACCCTATGCAGAGAAAATGTAGCCAGTTCAGAGAAAATTGAGGTTGCTGTCCCAAACAGAGCCGCGCGTGGTAGTAGGGGACTCACCCAGTCACAGCCACGCCTGAGTTTCATGTGCACAGACAACTGCACGTAAGCAGTATGCACTACTCTAATTGGCAGTTTTCTCCTGCCTTTTGTGAGCAACAGATCAGAACACCATAGTGGTACGAGCAAATGCTTGAAAAAAAAAAGATTGTATAAACACAAAAAAAAAAAAAAAAAAACACTGGAATGGCGGAGGGAGGGAGGAGCCAAAACTCCACCCCCTTGGGCAGAGCAGCTATGGCTGGCTGACTGGGCACTTGGCGAAGAACTACACTAGAGAGAAAAGAGAGAACTATTGAAGTTACAACATAATGAGAGCGCAAAATACGAACGTTAACGTGACTAATTAGCAATATTCTTAAAATTTATATATTCTGTAATTGCGTTGTAAAAATAAACCACAATAAAGTATCAAATAATCAAAATAAAGAAATGCTAAATGGCCCATCATTTTGCCTCCTCATTTTTAGGGTTGTTCAACCGGGCCGGATTTTATCCGGCCCGGCCCGGAGTCCGGTTATACCGGATTCCAGTTCCGGTTTTTGGCCCCGGATTTGATCCGGGCCGAAACCCGCATTTTTAAAACCGGCCCAATCCGGGCCGGTTATGGGTATTACATCCGGGTACCGGATTTAAACCCCGGTACCCGGTTTTTATATAAAAACAAATCGTCTCTCATTTCTCCTCTCTACTCCTCTCTCTCTCTCTCTCTCTCTCTCTCTCTCTCTCTCTCTCTCTCTCTCTCTCTCTCTCTCTCTCTCTCTCTCTCTCTCTCTCTCTCTCTCTCTCTCTCTCTCTCTCTCTCTCTCTCGTCCGAGCCCAACGTAACCCTAGCCTTCGCTGCCGTCTATCTCTCTCGCGGCCGCCGCCGCCGGACTTTAGATCGGTAGTCTCTCCTCTCTCCCTCTCTCTCTCTCTCTTTCTCTCGATCGATCGATCGACCGACCCAAAAAATTATGTAGATCTGCTATTTTTTGTTAAACATGGGGGGTTTTTTTTTTCTTGTTTTTTAGATCTGCTATTATGTTAGATCTGCATGTATCCTTTCTTTTTTCATGGGTTTTATAGGGTCAAATCTGTGCTAGCCATTTCTGTTCAAGTTTGATCTGCAGTAGTTTTTTTAGGGTTTTTTTTCCTTTGAGTACTTTGTTGATTTGGGTCTGTTTTGTTTTGATCATTGGAGTCTGCTATGCCTTTCATTTCTGTTTTTGTTTATCTGTTTGGTTGCTGGGAAAACGAGGGGAAAGAAAATTTGGATAAGGGTTTCTCACGAGCTATTCATGTTGTGTGATGTGCAGATTTTTTGTTTTGGTTTAACTTATCAAAAAAAAAAGATTTTTTGTTTTGGTTTGCATGTTGTCTTGATCTTGGGTTTTTTTTTTCTTCCCTTTAAATGATCCCATTTTTTTGTTTGGTTTTAGATGATCGAACATCTGATATTTTTTTTGTTTGGTTTTTGCAAAATGTTTGGCGGCTGTTTGGTTTTAAGGTTTGTATTTCTCAAGTTTCTGAATCTGTAGTTGCTTATATAATTTTATATTTCCATTTTGTAATGATTTTTGCTTATTCATCCGATCCGTAGTTGCTTATATAAAGTTTGAATGCTTTTTTTTTTTGGGATTGAAACATATCATCTCTTTGAATTGCTAGTTCAAAGAGAAAGTTGGTATTGATTGAATTCTATGTTCATTAGCATACACCATGTATTTGCTCTTTGTAGAGGACCACTTTTCGTATATGCATGTCTATAAGGCTCTGTATCTTAGTTGTAGACTCATTTGAGGTGACGATCCCTTTGTATGAATTTGATCTTTGTTGGTTGGAACGATTGAAGTCATGATTTGATGCAAAAGTGGGAGTGGTTTATTAAACAAAAGTTGTGAGTTTTCATGCTTTCTTGGATACAAGCAAAATATTCTATATGAATTAATGTCTGATCTAATATTTTGTACTAAAGTACTACAGTTTCAAAGTTGGTCCGTTTCATCATTTTATATTTTCTGCATGTTCAAGTCTATTTAAAAGAGTTTTGCCTGGTGTTGGTCCCACATAAGTTGGAGTCCTGGGAAGGGACGACTGATATACAATCCTACCCTGCAGTATTTTATGCACAAGTGGCCTCTTTCAAGTTTGAACCACGCACAGACATTTGGCACAATCCTTCCATAATTTTCTAAGTCAAAGAAAGGGTTCTCTTTATCCACTTCTTATTGAAAGTTTAACGATTTGTTCAATAGAATGGTATATATGTATGTACGTTGGGTGCAGGCTTTGGTACTACCATATTCTCCAATATCATGTATGTGCCTCACCCCTACCATTTATGGTAAGATATTAATTTCTACCTTTTTCTTTTGTTTCCTTGTTATTTCTTTAATGAAGGTATTGTCATGTAGTCCCAGATTCAACTAATGCCACAGAGTGGCAGCTTTCACCTTTATTTTTTGGTTAATTAATGTAGCTTTAAGTCATAAGATTATGTTTGATATCTTTACTTAAAATATCAGCAGGCCAATTAATAACTTTTAATAATTTATATGATATTTGATTTTGTTTCAACATGTACATACATGCAGATAATCACAAACCTTTCTGTTGAATACATTTTGCAGATAACCAACAATGGCTGTTCTGAGACAGGAAATTCATCAGAAACTAAATTCAATTGTGAAGGAATGCATTGATTGCATGAAGCAAACATATTATGTATTGGTGGCTCTATGTAATCCACTTTTGATATGTAATTTCATATTTTGTAATTTGTGTTTTGTAATGTATAAATACCAAATAATGAAATATGTATTGATTGTATTATGTTTTTTTAGATGCATTTAGTTAAAAAGTCAATTAGTTTTATATATGAAAGAATATGTTTTACAACATTTTTTCTTGAAAGAAACTAAATAATATATAGGCTCTTAGATTTAAAAGAAAAATGCTTCTTGAAAGAAACTATAATAATATGGGATTTTTTAATTTTAAAAAAAAAAAAAACATACGGGTATAGTCCGGAACCCGGATTCCGGGTTTCAAAAAATCCGGATTCACCCGGGTTCCGGCCCAAGTTGCAACCCGCCTATACTGGGCCAGAAACCGGCCCAGATTTGAAATCTGGGTTCCGGGCCGGGTATACCCGGATACCCGGCCCGAAACCCGGAAGAACAGCCATTTTAATAACAAAAAAATGAGTCATTTTTTTTATTTTAACAAAAAAATAAATTTGCTTTGATCATTATAACAAAAAATCTTTTTTTTTTGATAAGTTAAACCAAAACATTTTCACCTCTCTTTCATTTTATTTTATTTTTAATGATTAAGAGAGTGACTACTAGTAAATTTGCATGTGTTTTTTAAATTTATAATATATTTCTTATTGACGAAGATAATGAGCAAATACTTTTAAGAATTAGATTATAACGAGATTATTGAAATAAACTAGGTAAAACTCGTGTTTATAGTTGCGGAAAGTGCTAGGCTTAATCTTCAATAAATCAATGCCAAATAAAAATAATTTTATAATTTAACGTATCATATCAAATTATATCAATTTATAGATTTAATTTTATGAGATTTTTTTATATTTAAAATATTTTTAATTATATTTTTTATGAGAAATATTTCTAATTATTAAAGCTTAGACAAAACATATTTAAATATTGTAATTAACTTAGAATTGAATCATTTTATAAGAAACGTCCGATACAAAATTAAGAGAATTAATGCTATATATCATTTCACATCACATACTTTATATATTAAAATATTATTTTTTAATTTTATTTTTATTTTATTTTATTCTTATTAAACTAATTAAATTATTCTATTTATCATCTACATATTATATATTTATTATAAAAAAATAAAAAAATAAAAATAAATATAATGTGTAAAATATAAAGATGATAAGAAGATTTTTTTTTTAAAATAAATAGTCCGACAGATTGTCCTTCCTGATTATTTTGTGGCATGTTGTGTTGTGCTGTGCCCATACCAGTAGTAGCACACAGGACACTGACAAACACCAACAGCAATAAATTGAAGCACGTGATCATTGTCATAATGCTCCAAACTTATTGATTGCCCTCGTTTCACAAAATTGAATACCATATTCTTACAAGTTCGGCTTCCTATTTTTCAGCTATTAAGGATATATAAGGACACCTACTGGGGGTCCGCTGCTTCGCCCCACCTCCTCATGGGTGGACCCCGTCTGCATTTTGTTCACAGGATTATACATTATATTGACCTCCTAAAGCCAATCTCAATATAGAAGTTTAAGGCTATTGCAATCTCATGAACAAATGTCACATTCTTGTAAATAAATTTAATAAATTTAAATTTAAAAATTATTAATATAATTTTTTATATTATCAATTTTTAAATTATTATTTTATATATATATATTAATTTGTGATTTAAATTATATAATAATTTGAGTTTAAAAATTATTTTTGAACTCATAAATAGTTTTTAAATCCAATAAGACATCAGTACTCATGAAGTGGATAAGGAGTAGGGTAGAAACAATGTTTGCCCCCACCCTTGCCTCCTAGGTGCGGCGGGGGGTACCCCCGCATATGTGGATTATACGGAAAGGGTGCTCCTTCCTTCGTATGATGGTAGTACCCTTAATACCTACAATTTATCATGCCAAAGTTTTTTAATTTTTAATTTTTAATTTTTTTACTTTTTTTAAAGAATTAAGTAGAGCATATAAATCCTACATTGTCCATGAATAAATAATATGAAATTTAAATATAGTCTCTCTTTCATAATTATAAAAAATATTTAAGATAAATAATTATGAGAATTTTAGTTAGTTTAAGTGTATATGCAGTACATATATATGATGTAATGTATATTATATAAACCCCTTAGTTTTAGGCCTTGTTTGGATTTAAAAATACTCTTAACTCATATCATCTTATTTCATCTCATCTAATCATTATAACTATTCTAAATTTTCAAAAAAAATATAATAAATAATTTAACTTTTTCAAATCTTAAAACAAAAATAATATTCTAATTGTTATGGGGTATTTTCGTCAGGGCCCAAAACCCATGATACTACCCTAGACCCATTACTTCGCCAGGTCCCCTGAGTTCCAAGAATATCAGCCCAAGCCCGGAAGGGTCCCCTTTGGTAACTCGGGGCGGGTCCTAGACCCAAGTGGGTTGGATGGGCTCCAAACTCATGCAAGCCAAAGATAATCATCAACATTGAGATGTGACGTTACAAAAGGACGCGAGAAATCATGATCGAGGAAAAGGAGGATAGACAACACCAAACAACTCTGCTAGAAACCTAGGCCATATTAAATGACTGACACCAAGAAAACTATGCTGCATTAAATGCAGCATAGTGGTGGAGACTTCAGGGGGAGGCGCCCCTCTGTCCTAGAACACAGGGCATGACCCACTTGACCTAAAAGACCAAATATAAAGGTTGCTTAAAACTGCAAGATAAGGAGGTTGAACCCAAGTCTGTTGTAAATTATACTTAATTGTCGTCTTTTTCTTTAAACCATTGGAGATTCCCCGAGCCACCGCAGGGCCACCTCTCTCGTCTCAAGATCAGACTCAAGTGAAGACTCGGTTCGACTAAGCAACCCTACTTAAAAGCGTACGAAATACGACGTTAATACTAACAATATTTTATTTAAATTTAATCTCATTTTATCTCAACTCACTATTCAAACCTCATCATTGACTTTTTTTTTTTGCTGCTAACTACAATGACCTCTATAATTAATTTTGTTTTTTCAGTTTGAAAATGGACGGGATACTTGGCTTTACAATATACTTCATAAAAAAAAATGGGCATTTTATGTTTTAAAAGTTTGTTTGTATTTTTTTTTTAAATAATACCCAATAAACAAATTGAACCTTACCCAACTTGAGTTTTATTTGAGTTTCAAGTTGAACTCGAATTTGGCTTCAATAAAATCATGCTGACCTTGAACAAGTACTACTTGCTCAACCTCAAGTTGATTACAATCGTAAATAAATAGATTTAATTATTTATATTATATTTTTAATATTCTCCCTTACATGTAAATCATACTCTCTTTTAATGAGTAAATTCAACAAGTGAAATATTTAATTAAATCAGAACCTTTATTCTGATATCATGTAAATCACCACTTGTCTCAAAAAATTTAACTGATATAAAGAAATAAATTTAATTATTTATATTATATTCGTAGCGATATCAATTTTGATAGTTTGAGATGTAAAGTATAGAACACCTTATGATTGGGAAAACCATATGTTGTCTTAAAAAGGATCTAGTAAGCACCATTCGAAATCCACTCGAAATACTAGCATAGAGAAATTTGAGATGAGAAAAGAAAGAGGAAAAGGAACAAAGATAACATAAATTAAGTAGTTCAGAATATATATCTGTAATGTACAAACCTCAAGCCAATATGTCTCTTTTATTCACCTCTATTCTATTACACGTATCCATTGTAAGCGTATACAGGAATTACATTGAGACAAATATGACAAAACCAAAGTAAATATAATATAGTGCAGACACCTAAGTATATTCCCATAATTAATTCAATTGGAGTTGTCTGAGATGGATGCAGCAATTTCTTACATCCTACCTCTTTGAGTACAGTTCATGGTTAAGACATGTTTGATGCAGAGATCTTTTCAATCTCAGTGTTATCTAATTCTAGCTGTAGTGTTCCATCATCATCAATTTCCTTCAAATTGCAAAATGATTAACATTAATACAAAAAACCAAAGGAATTAATCTGAAATCTCTGATAATGTAGGTAGCTCTTCATGCTAGAGTTACCTTGGAATATGTAAGATTTAGAGGTTCACAGCGTGCCTGGGATGATTCTTCAAAACGAAATGAGGCTTCTAAAATGGTGGCGTTTGTCCCTGAAGATGTAACATATGGTTGACTGGGGAGGGTGCATTGGTTGCCAAGATTGTAAACAGATTGCCTCGAGCTTTCTTCATTCCCAGGAAATGTTCCCATTCCACTGCTTGAATTCAGATATCCATTTCCTTCACCGAAGCTGCTCATTCCCGTTCGAGGCAACTGTGCAGGCTGCTGTACTCCCGGTAAGCACATCGGGTGCAGACTCAATCTGTTTCTCATCGATAGCATCTGTAAAACGAACCACAAGAGAGAGGTATATTGAATTGTTGTGAAAAACATAACAATCTCTATAGTACCCAAATATAACCCAACTTATGCGTTGGTCCCAGAGGGCAAAAACACAAGGTAATATACGCATAGTAGTCTCACAGAAATCACAGAGATTGTAAAAGTGAGCCATACAAATCTGAAAACATTGACCAAATAATCATCATTTTTCTTTCTCGTGTTTTCTTTTTCTTTTTCCTTTCTTTCCTTCATCAATCATGATCAGACAATAGAACTATAATAAGAAGTTTGTGCATCACTACTAAGAAGTACTTTGATTCAAGGTTGAGTATAAACAGGAGAAAGGAAGGTCAACAAGAGAACAAGATCCAGACAGACACTAAGAAAAAAAACAGAGAAAAAGGTGCCCACGGTTTAATGCAGGATATAGTTTTCATTAAGAGCTGAACAGTGAACAAAATTTTGAGTAATCAACTGCAAACAGGCCTTGCGGTTATTATTAATTTATGATAAAATTTTGAGATCACTAGCAATAATATATTTGAATTTTGCAAGGTAACTTTGTCAACCCACTGGATATAGTGCTTAGCTAGCTGGAACACATTGAAAAAACTTGAAAGAATCCTTTTTTTTTTTTACGGGTAAAGAACTTTCAAGAAAATTCTATGCAATTAGCACAGTAAAAGCACTATATATTGGATAAAAGAAGGAACAGGAAAATTGCACCATTTAACTACACAAAGAATTAGTATATGATGGTCCCAGTTGAAAAATGGTCCAGTTCCCCATCATTCACAGGAGGCACAATAATCAATTCATTTGGTAAATTCAAAGCTATGCTTCAACTGTTCTAAGAAAACCTGGCTCGTGCACAAACTTCAATAAATTGAAAATTTTGAAATATCCCAAAGCTAATCGATCACATAGTATGTAAAAGTAAAATGGAATACGATTTTGCGAAACACCAGACTAAGTATCACTTTTCAGTCATTTGCAGAAATAATAAAAGCTCAAAAAATCATCTCTTCCCTCTCTCCCATAGAAAAAATAAAATCTCCCTCCGCAAGTAGGGCCCTTCAGTTTGTGCCCTAGGAGGAAAGGAAGTTTCTTTTCCTCTCTTCTGTTCTTTTTGTTTCTCCTTCCCTTGTTTTTCTCTATGATTTGCAGGAACTTGGAAATCATATCTATCACCGTTCGGCAGCCACTGCCTTCCACATGCCACACCATTAGACTCTCCACCTCTCAATCTTCCATACACCACCCTCCATGCTTTGATTCCACCTACACACGGGTCCCATGAGCTGTGCCCTTCATGGTGGCCTCTATTTTCTTTAGATGAAGATCAGATTTCACACCTACTATCCATAAAAGTGGAATTGGCCTTCACCTTTCTTGGGAGCTGGCTTTTGCTCAACCCCTCTTATACATTTGAGAGACCTTCAGTGGTCATCATCAGACTCATGATGCTACACAAAGCACCGCAGCACAACATTTTACTTCTGCTGCCACCCCCTCCAACCGCTGCAACTCAACATTACATTGCTTTCTGCAGCTCCTCCAGACAACTTATTGCTGGGATTGCAATTGTAACTAACAATCAAGGAGGCCTTTCTCCTGGGCTTTGGCCCCAGGGATTATTGCACAAGACCGTTTTGGTTCATTTCCAGCTTTTCCCCCTTTCTGTAGAAGTCTGGAAACTGGTATGGGAATGTTGTTAGGGATTGTCACCCCTATACCTCAACGTTTTTGTTTCTAATAATATTACTATTATGATTATGGGGAAAAAAAACACACTTCATAAAATCTACATTGCTATAATGGTGACTCTTTGCTTTAATCAGTCATTATGCAAAATTATCATCTCATGCATAAATCACATCCACAGATCATATTTCTAGCCTGTTGAATAATTGGAAGGGGAAAGCAAGGGGTGCCTGAAAAATGTGCAAACATGATACAGATTGATTCCTAAATTGATCAATTTGTTTAGTACCTATAAATTTAATTTAAGAGTAACACAAACTAGAGTCTCTTGCATGAAACGTTGGTGAGACAACAATGGGGCTCCTCATGGTGTGTTTTGCATTTTCTTCAGCCCAAACAAGTTCACCAAATGAAACTTGTCCATCATTATGCCCTCTGTACGTCTTAATGACAGTGTACGATTGCCTCTCATAACTTTATAATTCTCTGGTGTCCTCACCATGACTTGTAAATTGAAGCGGCTTGTCCAACATTGGTTAGAATCTGTCGAAATTCCTTAACCACAACTGTTGTAGTGTCCCAATAGAAAACAATAAATGATGGGTGATTAAGATCAAGAGAAGGCCTTGTACAATGGTAATCTGATCCGAGGATGGTCCAATTTTGCCAAATCTCGAGCTTTGTAGAGCATAAAAAAATCCAGTCCTACGAGATGTCACGAAAATGATGGTAACTAGTTTGCATGTTCCACAGTTCCTAGCTGGAACTCTCATGCTTTTATCCTTGAGCAAAAAAATCTTCTACTTGCATCCCGAATGGTTGTACATGCAAACCAGTTGCTCTTCATAAATTAACCGACACAAACCAAAGCTACCAGTTGACATAAACCCAAAAGATCATTGACTGAAACAGAAAACTCACCTGTACCTGAAGCTGAAGTTGCTTCAAATAATCGATCGCTTCATCCAGCATTGAAGCCTTATCAGTCTATCAAAAAAATAGAAAAACAAAAGTACTGAAGCAACTATATGAAATGTCCAGCTCAAACTGTAAAAGAAGAAGAATTAGTATACCTTGTTAGAATTTGGAATTAGGTTCTGTAAGGCTTTCATTTTCTCATTAATCTTACCCCTCCTCCTCTGCCGACCAGTCAACGAAATTAACACAAACACAGAAATCATAGTTCCGTATGTAAGATTGTAAATTAACGCATTTCTACGCACAAAAGGATTGTAAGATTGAGAGCCAACCTTTTCTGATAAATTATGGACTTCAGCAACTCTGCTCCTCTTCGATGAAGAACGAAGTGGGACTGGCTTGGCATTTACTTCTGATCCGCCTGCAACCTTCTAAGTTGGACATCAAGAATCCACTCACTCTTAATTTCCCATAATTAGATAGAAAAATTAAAACTTTCAATACTTAAATGCACTCAGCTGGCTGAAGATTTAAATTTGAGCTCTTCGAAGCCAGAGCAAATAATCGATTTACCATTCAAGAATTCAATTTCTTTTCCTTTTTCAGATTTTCCCAAGAACCAAACAGAAGTCGGAAAATTAAAATACCTCGCTATCACAACTCAACTCGCCGAGATAATTCTCAAACGAAACTCTCCTTTCCTTCGCATTAGAATCCACAACGCCAGCAGAAGAAAACGTCTTTTCATCGCTCTCTTTCGCGTCGGCCGTGAAATAACCGCCGGGATCGGAGACATTGACGCCGTACGAAGATTCAACAGCGGCACCCGAGTTTCGGTCTCGGACTCGGCTCTCCGACTCCGACTCGTACCGTTTAGCCGATTGGATGAACCCCCGACAATTCTCCCCAGAGAAAAATCCTCCGGGTGGTTGTGGGAGTTGCGGTAAATGGTGTAAATGCCCGTACTTGGTCTTCGAAGTAGAGGACAAGCTGTGGTGCAAGAACTGGTCGAGAAAGGGAGACACAGACATTTCTTCGGACACGGGGGCGCCACCCGTGACCGAAGATGGGGCTGCTTCGTACATATCAGCCATGGAAAAGGAAGAAGAATAATCGGGGGCTACGTTGCTTGTCCGCATCTCCCTTGGGTGACAGAAAAACCGTCTCTGATCATACATACCCTTTTGGCTTTATTCTGAACTTTTTCTTCTTTCTTTCTTAGCTCCATTTAAGACTGTTTAAACTTCTCTAATGGAGGTTTTTGAATCTTGATTACTCTCCCGCCCTAATCACCATAACAAGAAAGATTGCATGTGGGTTTTTTTATTGGATTTTCTGTCAATCTTTTTCATTGAATGAACACGTGTAGTTCGTCAGCGCAAGGTGTAGAAGTCAAAGAGGTCGTACTCTTCACCGCCTCATCCAACCTAACCTCCACCATAGCCTGCGTGCAGAATTTATGGAGCTACAGAAAGTGCAAATCCCGAGGCTACTTTCGCTGTCGTGTTGCCAATATGCACTAGTGAGAGCATTAGAGCATTCAGACTTTATTAAAATTATCTTTAAAATTTAATAAAAAGTATAAATTTTTCATAAATCTAAAACCTTCCTATTTATAATCTTATATTGAATTAACTATTAAATTTATTAAAATAATAATATAATATTATTTTTTTAATAATAATACTTTTTTTTTTCATTTTTAACAATTAAATAACTATAGGTACATTAATAATTTAATTTTATACTTGAGGCTGACCATAAATTCAAAACTGAAATGAAACTAAGGTTGCTGGAAAAAAAATAAGAGAGGAAAAATAAAGTACAATAATTAGGAATTAAAATATAGTAAAATAATTGATTGATGAGTGTATAGTAACCCTTCAAATTTGAAGGAATCTATAGATTTACTGTAGCTCAAAACTCCCAATTTCTCATTTGATGAATCTAATGCAGTTTTGATTTATACATATTCATCATTTTATACATTTGGCTTGGCTTTTGATGAAGTCAATGCCAATGCTCTTAGCATTGGACTCATCAAATTTATTTTCAAAATTTGATAAAAAGTACATATTTTTCATAAATTCAAAGCCTTCATATCTATAATTCTATATTGGATTAACCATTAAATTAATCAAAATAATAATATAATATTATTTTCTTAATAATAATATTTTTAATTTTTTTTTTCATATTTTGTAATTATACTAACCATATAGACATTAATAATTTAATTTAGTACTTAAATAACAGATTCTTAACTAATTTAGAATAAAATAAAATAAAACTATTGCCTATTAAAATTTGAATAAAATATTAGTTTGAATGTGAAATAATAGACCTTTAAATTTAAAGAAAGAGTAATAATTATTATAGTTTAAAGTTTCTTAAATACCTCTTTGATAAATTTAATGTAAATTTATTTTAAATAAATTTATCAAAATTTAAAGATATATTAATTTTGATGAAACAAACGCTATTGCTCTAAGCTCGATCCACAAGACCCGTCGGCCATGTACGCGGTTGAAATTTTCGAATTTCGAGCAATTTTCCTCTTTCTAAAAATGAATTTTACGAAATTGAGAACATAGAATTGCTTAACTCTGTTTACAAATTTTCTTCTGTAACGATATATACATCTGCACGTGTGAATTCCATTAATGTTGTATAATTGTTTTTTAGGAGAGTTGGATTATCGTTAAAAAAAATTATTATATTTTACATAAATTTTATATTTATTCAATTTATTTAAAAAATATTATTTTACACTTATATACACCATAATTATAAATATCATTTATCTTTTTCTTCTTTTAACATTTTCATTAGCTTCACCAAAATTTAACGATGGTTAAAATTTAGTTAATATGTACTAAGAAAATCTAAATTGGATTGGACGATACTAAAAATATTTAGATGTTAGCTACTTTAAAATCATGTTTGAGATTGCGATGAAAAATATAATTTATAATTTTTAAGCTTATAGCTTGTAATTTAAATAACAAAATCTACTATTAAAAAGTCATTTACTGTTTGGTAATCATGTTTTTAAAGTATTTTTAAAGTTAGTTATATTAATTTTTTTAAAATATATATTTATTTGCAAGAGTTTTTCAATAAAAGCTTCAATTTAGTGCTTTTTAAAAAATTAGATTTTCAACTTTTTTAGATGATGAAAGCACTTTTTATAAATTTATCAAACATATTTTTTTTTCTTTAAAAGAGATTTTAAACAATTAAAAGTACTTTTTAAGTTTTCAAACTCAATCCCAAATAGGTTCTAATTCACCAAATATAAAATACTACAGTAATTTCAACAAATATTAAAATAATATTTTCTCACTTTAACAAATATAATTATTATCAACATTTAATTAGTAAAACTACAAAATGTGATAAAAATAAATTAAAAAAATTATTAAATTAATAATATTTTATCATTATATAAAAAATAAATGGATAATACAATATGGGAATTACATTTAAATGAAATAGGTAAATGCACACTTACGTGATATTGGCTAAAATTTGAACTCGAGAAAAAGTACCGATAGTTTGGACTCATAAGTGCTAATTGCACTTCTTCTTTTTTAATTTCAACCAATTTTTCTTATATATCTTAAATGCTTTTTAAAAATAAAACACAAATTCACTAATAATCAATTTCTTAATTATTAAATAAAAAAATTAAAAAAAATCGATCCATTTTGTTGGTAGGGATACTTGGTTCAACTATCATTTTCCTATCTGATATTAGCATATTACAAATAATAATAATAATAATAATAATAATAATAATAATAATAATTTGAATGCATTCAATGATATTGTTATGTTTCTATAAAATAAAAATAAAAAATTGAATGCACCAAACATTAAGAACATCCCAAATAAGTTTTGACAAAAGAACTGCTGTAAGCATAAAGGAATGTCTGTAAAGTAAATTCACAAATTCACAAATTAACGTGTTTAAATGAGGTACGTCAAATTGTAAAAAAATTCTTTTATTATAAAGTAAATATAAAATATCACATTATGTTACATCAGTTTTTGAATCTATTTTTGTGATATCTTTTTATGGTTGTAGCAGTACTCAATTAACAATGCTGGAAAGACATGCAAAATTTAATACATAAACGAAGTTTTGTTACAAGTCCTTGTATCCATGCATCACTTGTTTTGAGATTTATTATAATTATACACTGACGTACGTGGAAGTTTCTACATTAATGATATGTTGTGTAGGTCAATAAATAATCTTACAAATAGAATTTTCTTACATGAGCTGGAGTAGTAATTAGACAGATCAGTAAAAGGGTACGTAAATACATTAATCTCATATATATATATATATATATATGTTATATCCACAGAAGAGTTTTAGATGGATGCACTTGAGTGCTTAGGGAACCAAGTTTTGGGCTTTGACTGGTATAACATTAATGGTAATTCAAAGCAAGAATAGATCAATTTGATAAGGTTTGCCTCCTCCCGTGACTATTGTTGAACCCAAGATTTCAAGTTTTGTGTAATTATATATTTACACATGGATTTTGATGATAACAAATGAATTCAAAGAATAAAGAAGTCTCAAGCTCAAGTTGTCTACACAATGGAGTCAAGCACATCAAGGAAACAAGCATGAGCAAGAAGGGAACAAGTTCACATTAAAATTATAGAGTAATGTTGTAAATCTCTTCAAAATTCGAAATTAGGATTAATGGTCAAAATTAATATTTTATCATAAAGCATTAAAATACATTTTCCACATGTGCATGAATATTTTTGAAAATTAAATTTGAAAATTTTGAAAGATGATTGATTGTCATCTTTTGCATGTGCATGCCTTGATTAAAGGGTTGAACTTTGAAAATATTAAAGATGATTGATTGTCATCTTTTGCATGTGCATGCCTTGATTAAAGAGTTGAACTTTGAAAATATTAAAGATGATTGATTGTCATCTTTTGCATGTGCATGTTTTATTTGAATATTTTCAAAAGTGATTGATGCTTTTTTAGACTTATACAAAAAGTAAAAGATTAGGTTTGAATTTTTTGAAAATGAAAATATGCTCATTTTGTCATATGTCAAAAGTAAAAGATTAGGTTTGATTTTTTGAAAAAGTGAATGATGTTGTCTTTGACAATTGAAAAAGAAGAACATTTTATTTGAATTCTTTGAAAAAGTGAATGATGTTGTCTTTGACAATTGAAAAAGAAGAACCTTTTATTTGAATTTTTTGAAAAAGTGAATGATGTTGTCTTTGACATGTGAATCTTTTTAAATTTGAATATGAAGTCTCATATGCCTATAAATAGATCATTTGAGAGCTTCACATTCACAACACCAAGAGTATACAACATTCATTCAAAGCTTTCATTCTCTCTTCTCTAAACATTGAGCCTTAATCCTTGTTCATTTTGAGAGATATAGTTTGCGCTGTATTGTTCTTATTTCACTCGTTGAGGAGTGTTTTCTGATAACCTACCCACTATCAGCTTTTGTATCAGAAAAAGGGTGTGTATAACCCTTGTGTGTGTAGAAAGTATTCTACACGGGGAATAGTTGAATCACCACGTGTAAGGTAATTGCAAGTGTAGAGGGTGTTCTACACGGATCCTTTGTAGCGGTGTTGTTCAAAGGTGTAATAGGTTTCTATCTCCACCTGAAGGAGGTTGAATAGTGAATTTGGGAATCCTCAAGGGGTAGCTTGAGGCGAGGACGTAGGCAGTGGGGCCGAACCTCGTTAACATACTGAGTTTGCTTCTTTCTTACCCTTACTCTTTATATTTATTGTTATTTCATATTTTGTTTATATTTTATATTATATATTTGATTTATAATTGTTATTTTTTTTAATACAACTCAATTCACCCCCCCTCTTGTGTTAGTCATCTGGGCAACAATTGGTATCAGAGCTAAGAGCTCTATTATAAGATTAACTATCTTTTGAGTTAAGATCTTATGGCTAACATTGCAGCTTCATTTGGTGAAGGTCAATCTAGTAGTCGGCCTCCACTCTTTTGTGGAGATAATTACTCATTCTGGAAAGTTAGAATGAGAATATTTCTTCAAGCTCAAGGTAGAAAAATATGGAAATGTATTGTAAATGGACCTTATATTCCAACAAAAGTGGTTGGTGGAATAAAGGTCAAAAAGGAAGAAGAAGAGTTTGATCGTGAAGACGATAGACTTTATACTTTAAATTTAACTGCTATGAATTTATTATATAATGCTCTTAATGGAAATGAGTTTAATAGAATAATGAATTGCGCTACGGCAAAGGAAATTTGGGATAACTTGGAAGTAACTTATGAAGGAACTTCGCAAGTCAAAGAATCAAAAATTTATATTCTTACTCATGAATATGAAATGTTTAAGATGAATGATGATGAATCTATTTCTAGTATGCACACTCGTTTTACTAATATCATAAACAGCTTGACAGCTCTTGGCAAAGTTTATTCCAAGGTGGAGATAGTAAGAAAAATTCTCAACTCTTTACCAAAACGTTGGGAATCAAAAGTTACAGCTATTCTTGAAGCTAGAGACCTCAAGAAGCTTGAAGTCAATGAACTCATCGGGTCACTTATCACCCATGAGTACACATTGAAAAGAGGAGAAGAAGAAGGAAAGCCAAAGAAGAGCTTAGCACTTAAAGCTGTTCCTCATGAAAGTGAAAGTGATGAAGATGAGGAAAATGACGATAAAGATGAAGAAGTTGCGATGATAACAAGAAGAATTCAGAGGTTCTTGAAGAAAAATAGAACTCCTCCGAGGAAATCTTTCAAAAAGTTTTCCAAGAAAGATTCAGGTAAAAAAGACACTTTAATTTGTTATAAATGCAATAAACCTGGTCATATCAAGCCAGATTGTCCTCTGCTAAAGAAAGATCGAAACAAGGGCAAGAAAGCAATGAAAGCTACATGGGATGATGATTCAAGTAGCTCAGATAGTGAAGCAAGCAATGAAGAATCAGCAAATCTTTGTCTTATGGCTAAAGATGACATTGAGGTAACAAATCTTGATAATATTGAAAATCCTTCATATGAAGAATTGCAAAATGTTTTAGAAGAGATTTATGAGGAATTTGAAAAATTGGGTATCAAGTATACTGCTTTGAAAAAGAAAAATTCTTCTTTAACAAACGAAATTGAAATTTTAAGAAAAGAAAGTATCATTTTGAAAGATGAAAATCTTGAATTGAATAAGAAGAAAACCGATTTAGAAAATATTGTTGAAAACTTTACAAATGGAAAAAGAAATTTTGAAAAACTTCTTGGTAGTCAAAGATGTGTTTTTGACAAGGCAGGTTTGGGATATATGCCAAAACAAAAATACAAACCTTATAAAAATTTCTTTGATAATCATTCTACCTCAAAGACTAATATTCAAAATTCTTTTCATAAAAATAATTTTGTCAAAAAAGGATATTATTATAATCATTCAAGTTTTTCATATATGTCACATGCTATTTGTAATTTTTGTAATAGAAATGGTCATAATTATCATACTTGTCCTATTAGAAGAAATCATACAATGACTATTAGGGCCATATGGGTACCTAAAAATCTTGTTTCTTCTAATACTAATAAATAAAGGACCCAAAGAACTTGGGTACCAAGAAAAATCATTTTAAATGTTTTTATAGGTATGCATGAAGTCATCCACAAGCAAAAATAAGTGGTTTTTAGATAGTGGATGTTCAAGACACATGACGGGAGACAAGACTAAGTTCTTTGATCTTAAATCTAAAGAAGAAGGACACGTGACATTTGGAGACAACTCAAAAGGGAAGATCGTGGGAATAGGTAAAATTGGTAATGAATCTTCTCTCATAATTGAAGATGTTCTACTTGTTGAAGGTTTAAAACATAATCTTTTGAGCATAAGTCAATTATGTGATAAAGGATTTACAGTTACTTTTAAAATGGATAAATGCATTATTTTGAATGATCATGATTGTAATATTTGTTTTATTGCTTTTAGAAACAATAATGTTTATACAATTGATTTTGAAGAAATTACCTCACAAGATGCTATTTGCTTGTCAGCTCAAAATGAAACTAGTTGGTTATGGCATAGAAGATTAGGTCATGCCAATATGGAACTTATTTCCAAACTTTCAAAAAATGATCTTGTGAGAGGTTTACCAAAAACATATTTTCTTAAAGACAAAATTTGTGATGCATGTCAATTTGGTAAACAAACAAAAACTTCTTTTAAAACTAAGAAACATATTTCCACTACTAGACCATTGCAACTGATACACATGGATCTTTTTGGACCAAATAGAGTTGCAAGTCTAGGAGGAAAATATTATGCATTTGTTATTGTTGATGATTTCTCTAGATATACTTGGGTCATCTTTCTTGCTCATAAAGATGAGGCACATAATGCCTTTACCAAGTTATGCAAGAGAATTTAAAATGAAAAAGGCTATACTATTTCAAGTATCCGAAGTGATAGAGGAAAAGAGTTTGTTAATAAAAATATTGAAACATTTTGTGATGAAAACGGTTTTATTCATAATTTTTCTGCTCCTCGAACTCCTCAACAAAATGGGGTAGTAGAGAGGAAAAATAGATCTCTTCAAGAGATGGCAAGAACAATGCTCAATGAGAACAACTTGCCTAGTTATTTTTGGGCCGAAGCGGTAAGTACTGCATGTTATGTTATAAATAGAGTTATGTTAAGGTCTAAATTAGATAAAACCCCCTATGAGCTTTGGAATGAGAAAAAGCCCAACATTGGTTACTTTCATGTATTTGGATGCAAATGTTTTATTTTGAATGACAGAGATAATTTAGGCAAGTTTGATGCAAAATCTGATGAAGGTATTTTTCTCGGGTATTCTACTAATAGTAAAGCTTATAGAGTATTCAACAAAAAGACTTTAACTGTACAAGAATCTATGCATGTAGTATTTGATGAATCTAATTCTCCACTCTCCAAGAAATCTATTGATGAAGAAACAGAAGGTATAAATAACACAGAAAGTCTCAATCTCAACAAAGAGAAAGCAATAGAGGAAGTTCAACATGGAGCCATCAGGAAAGATCATCAAAATTTAATACAAGATGCAACCAAACAGTGGAAATTTGTGAAAGATCATCCAGTGGAACAAATTTTGGGAGAACCTTCACAAGGTGTAAGTACTCGATCATCTCTTAGAAATATTTGTAATCATACTGCTTTTCTATCTCAAATTGAACCCAAAAATATTGATGACGCACTTCTTGATGAATCTTGGATTCTAGCTATGCAAGAAGAGTTGAATCAATTTGAAAGAAATGATGTTTGGACACTTGTTCCTAGACCCAAAAATTATACTATTATTGGAACAAAATGGGTTTTTAGAAACAAGAAAGATGAGTCTGGAGTCATTACTAGAAATAAGGCTCGACTTGTAGCCCAAGGTTTTAATCAAGAAGAAGGAATCGATTATGATGAGACATATGCACCTGTCGCAAGATTAGAAGCTATTCGAATGCTACTTGCATATGCTTGTTATAAAGATTTCAAACTTTTTCAAATGGATGTTAAAAGTGTTTTCTTAAATGGTTTTATAAATGAAGAGGTATATGTTGAGCAACCTCCAGGTTTTGAAAATCATATTTCCCCAAATCATGTTTTCAAACTCACAAAAGCACTATATGGACTTAAACAAGCTCCTAGAGCTTGGTACGAGAGACTCAGTGGTTTCTTGATTGAAAAAGGTTTTTCAAGAGGAAAAATCGACACAACTCTTTTCATTAAATATGAAAATGATGATATTCTTTTGATTCAGATTTATGTTGATGATATAATATTCGGTGCTACTAATGAAAATATGTGTCAAGTTTTTGCTAAGACTATGCAGGAAGAATTTGAGATGAGCATGATGGGTGAACTTACATTCTTTCTCGGATTGCAAATTAAGCAAGCAAAAAGTGGGACATTCATCAATCAATCAAAATATATTAAGGAATTACTGAAGAAGTTTGGGATGGAAAATGCTAAGGAAATTGGAACACCAATGAGCCCATCAACTAAACTTGATAAAGATGAATCCGGTAAGCCAGTTGACTCGAAGATATATCGAGATATGATTGGTAGCTTATTATATTTAACAGCCAGTAGACCAGATATTATGTTTAGTGTGTGCTTATGTGCACGTTTTCAATCATCTCCAAAAGAATCACATTTAATTGCAGTTAAGCGCATTCTTAGATATCTTAGTGCTACAATTAACCTAGGGTTATGGTACCCTAAGCACACATCTTTCGATCTAATCAGCTACACAGATGCAGATTATGCTGGCTGTAAGATAGATCGAAAAAGCACTAGTGGAGCATGCCATTTCTTAGGTCATGCATTAGTTTCCTGGTTTAGTAAAAAACAAAATTCTGTTGCACTATCTACTGCTGAGGCAGAATATGTTGCTGCGGGTAGTTGTTGTGCTCAAGTTCTCTACATGAAGCAACAACTTGAAGATTTTAAACTCATGTATAATCACATTCCAATCAAATGTGATAATACAAGTGCTATAAATCTTTCAAAGAACCCAATACAACATTCTAGAACTAAGCATATTGAAATAAGGCATCATTTTCTTCGAGATCATGTGCAAAAAGGTGATATAATGTTAGAGTTCACAAACACACACGATCAGTTAGCAGATATTTTCACAAAACCTTTACCAGAAGATAGATTATGTATGATCAGAAGAGAAATAGGTATGATGCATGCTATGAATATCTCTTAAAAGATAGACCAGAGTCAATAAAAATAGAGATAGATTTTTTTTAATACTTTTACATAAATTTGAGATTCTTAGCCTCATGTTTGAGACGCTCATTCTCTTCATACAATATCATGTCATTCTTATTCATGGGAACCGGCAAGCGGAATGAAGAATCTAATAAAGATTTCAACTGTTTATTCTTCTGCCGAATGATTCCTTCCCTTGTGTGAGACTCTTGAACAATTTGTTGAAGTACAACAATTTGTTCTTTGAGCTTTTCAACTTCGTGATTTTTGGCTTGTAGCCGCTGAGAAAAAGCCACAATAGAGGAAGAGTAGCGAGTCCCAAGACTCACCAAGTCATAAATAGCATCAGAATCTGACTTATTAGTCAGATTATTATTTTCTTGCTGCAACATGGCACCAATGGTAGCTGCAGAAAGAACAGGAGGTTGAGATGCAGAATGCCTCATGGATGGATCTAGAGAAATGTTAGAAGAATGAGCCATTGAGAAAAGAATAGAAGGCTTAAAACGAGAATGCTGAAGGAATGCAGATGAGTTATAGAGATGAGATGAAAACTTGATGCGGATTAGATGAACTTCAGGATTGATTTTATAGAGATAGCATAAAGAATAAGACAAATTATTTTCTCTTCAAATCTTATTTAGTCAAAAGAAATACAAGATATGCTGGACACACATTGTCAAAAGTTTTCTTACTAAGCCAGCGAGATTAACAGTAGATTGTCCCTATTTTTCTAGTAAACGATGAACCTCTGCTGTTATCTGCCGATGTTGACCTTGTATCTGAACCCTTTCTCGTTCCAGCTCTTCTATTCGTGGTTGCAGATCATGAGCATACCAATCTGCAAATTTTTTCAACTCTTGGTTTTCTTGCTTTAGCCTTTTATTCTCACTATCCTTATTAGCAAGCTTCTGTCGTAACTCAGATATTTGCATGTTAAGATGATCAATCTCACTCACCCTCGCCATTAACCTTCGAGACATGATCGTAACAGAGGCAGCATATTGATTACTGAGCATTCTTGATTCTGCAATAATCTCAGAATCAGCCTTATTAGAAAAACGGTTCACTGCTCCTATCATGGTATTGACGGCCTTAGGAGAGAAGATTGATGATTGATGCGTCAAGGGTTCCTGATTCAAGTCTGGAACATTAGTGGAAGAGAATTGCTCAGCCATTCTATCGTTGTGGAAAAACAGAACTCAGGTCAAGAAGTGATTATTTTTTTGGCATCCGATAGATGAAAATGATCATTTTTTTATAGAAACTCGGAGCCTTCAATCCCGCTTGTCAACAACATCAGGCGATTGTTTAAATCTTCAGCCGTATTAAATTCATAGAGTTAGGCCTCGAGGCTTTGCAGCACTTGTCGGGTCACGGACGGCTCCATTTTTCAACTATCTACAGTGACTATTAAACGCATCGTTTTCTTCAGTCCATTTACTTGTTGCGGATCCTTTTTAATGATGCCAAAAGGGGGAGAAGTGTTAGACTAGAACATTAACACTGTTTAAATTGCTAAACTTGTTATATATGCTTGGAATTATATTTATACTTTTGCTTGAAAAACTAACGCACATTCTCAGGGGGAGCTTAAGTATTAATACAGGTTTCAGGTTCTATCAAGTATTTGTCATCATCAAAAAGGGGGAGATTGTTGAACCCAAGATTTCAAGTTTTGTGTAATTATATATTTACACATGGATTTTGATGATAACAAATGAATTCAAAGAATAAAGAAGTCTCAAGCTCAAGTTGTCTACACAATGGAGTCAAGCACATCAAGGAAACAAGCATGAGCAAGAAGGGAACAAGTTCACATTAAAATTATAGAGTAATGTTGTAAATCTCTTCAAAATTCGAAATTAGGATTAATGGTCAAAATTAATATTTTATCATAAAGCATTAAAATACATTTTCCACATGTGCATGAATATTTTTGAAAATTAAATTTGAAAATTTTGAAAGATGATTGATTGTCATCTTTTGCATGTGCATGCCTTGATTAAAGGGTTGAACTTTGAAAATATTAAAGATGATTGATTGTCATCTTTTGCATGTGCATGCCTTGATTAAAGAGTTGAACTTTGAAAATATTAAAGATGATTGATTGTCATCTTTTGCATGTGCATGTTTTATTTGAATATTTTCAAAAGTGATTGATGCTTTTTTAGACTTATACAAAAAGTAAAAGATTAGGTTTGAATTTTTTGAAAATGAAAATATGCTCATTTTGTCATATGTCAAAAGTAAAAGATTAGGTTTGATTTTTTGAAAAAGTGAATGATGTTGTCTTTGACAATTGAAAAAGAAGAACATTTTATTTGAATTCTTTGAAAAAGTGAATGATGTTGTCTTTGACAATTGAAAAAGAAGAACCTTTTATTTGAATTTTTTGAAAAAGTGAATGATGTTGTCTTTGACATGTGAATCTTTTTAAATTTGAATATGAAGTCTCATATGCCTATAAATAGATCATTTGAGAGCTTCACATTCACAACACCAAGAGTATACAACATTCATTCAAAGCTTTCATTCTCTCTTCTCTAAACATTGAGCCTTAATCCTTGTTCATTTTGAGAGATATAGTTTGCGCTGTATTGTTCTTATTTCACTCGTTGAGGAGTGTTTTCTGATAACCTACCCACTATCAGCTTTTGTATCAGAAAAAGGGTGTGTATAACCCTTGTGTGTGTAGAAAGTATTCTACACGGGGAATAGTTGAATCACCACGTGTAAGGTAATTGCAAGTGTAGAGGGTGTTCTACACGGATCCTTTGTAGCGGTGTTGTTCAAAGGTGTAATAGGTTTCTATCTCCACCTGAAGGAGGTTGAATAGTGAATTTGGGAATCCTCAAGGGGTAGCTTGAGGCGAGGACGTAGGCAGTGGGGCCGAACCTCGTTAACATACTGAGTTTGCTTCTCTCTTACCTTTACTCTTTATATTTATTGTTATTTCATATTTTGTTTATATTTTATATTATATATTTGATTTATAATTGTTATTTTTTTTTTAATACAACTCAATTCACCCCCCCTCTTGTGTTAGTCATCTGGGCAACAACTATGATAATAAGCATTTTATATTTGATATGGGTGCATGCATGCAACCGGAGACAGAGCTTATAGGGCCGGCAATACTAAGTCTTTTGTCTCATCAGTACTGTTCGATTTATATATATATATATATATATATATATATATATATATTTGTTAGGTATTTTGGAGCAATATATAGTATTGTGAGGAGGAATGATCTGGTCTTGACAAGGGAAAAGGTGGTAGGAATGAATGGTAGTATTGTAAGTGGGTGAGGAAGTCTTGTAATCACATTTCCAGTTTGTCCAACATTGATTAGAAGCCTCCAAAACTCCTTACTCACAACTGTTGTAGTGCCATGCACATGAATAGAAATTCATGTGCAATTATAATCTGGATAAATGATGTTTTGAAGTTGTGATTCATTAAGCTTTGTAGAACTTAAGAAATTCATGACATAATCATTTGGGGTTATATCATATATATAGATCAAACCTGGCACAAATGCTTGCACCGGAAAAGCCTGACCTGATGATCCTTGCATGGCCAATGGAGAAGGAACTTGACGTTTATAATTTCCACTCTCTTGAATTGGGCTTAAACTGTTATCAAAATGATCTAGCTGCAGCGGTCATGATGCATGGCACTCTTTATAGCTGCTGGACGACTCCAATCTGGGTCATGTACACCTTTCGAAAGAGCAGCAACACCAGCAACACGAGGACATGCAATTGATGCCCTATGCATTAACCTATAATCAGGACTAGACAGATAATCGTCGGTGATTTTGGTGACCAAGCACCTAAAACGAGTGACCCAGGTGCCATTACATCTGGCTTCAAGATACTTGGAAAGCCTCGAGAATTAAGGACCCGGGGCCTTGAAGCATATAAACTAGCCACATGCAACTGGTGCAGGCTTTGTCCGGATCCCCAGAATAGTATATATGTTGGAATATCATGCTAGCAAGCATTGACCCCAGGATTAGAGTTTACATATTCAAGCAGAAAGGGTGCATCATTTTTGCTAATTACAAGACAAGCACAAGAAATACCTCCCGCCTCGAATAAATGTTGGTCATTTCATTTCACATAGAAGTCCCAAATGCACAAGTCTCATTCAATCTCTTTATAAAAAAGTATACTGCACCATGAAAAACTGTGAAGAACTCACTTTTTCTTTATAAGGCCCACATTTTTACAAAACACTTGTACATTTTAGGCTTGTGCCTAACATTACTCCCTTTGTGTAAAGTCTCAAGCCTGAGGCCTCATTTCGTGCTGAAGTTGTAACCAACATGTACACCCTTCTTCATAGCATGAAATGAAGTTGTTGCAAGTAAATTTTGTTCTATTAATAAATCATCCATCATGCCAAAGAATGTGCTAATTGATATTAACACCATGGACAGGGTAGGGCTTTCTCCAAAAGACCTTGTAAATGGCAAGCCTTGTATGTGCGTGGTGCTACAGAGGAAACATATATAAGTCCCAAGCCCCACGGTATCCCTAACAGAGTTCATTCTAATTTGTGTGTTGGGATGTGCTTTTAAGAGACCCTTATTGATCAAATATCTTGCTCCTATAAGCTTTGAATTGCACAAGGAGGAATTGAAATCTTCTCTAGCCTCGCTCACAAGTTCCCTTCCACCTAGTTGGAACGCTCGTACTGATTCCATTATTTTTTGAACTGATCACTCACTGGCCATACACCACTGTCAAAGACTCCAATAATGACATCTTTCCCAAATTTTCAAACAAACCATAGGCTAACAGGAGGATTTGGAGAGAGGAATTCACAAGAATGATTGGTATCAAGCTTGACATGAGTCTTGTCTCTATAAATCTGAAATGAAGGCTGGAGATTTCTTTAGAGACTCTAGTTCATCTAGAGAGAGGAGCACTAAAACCATGAAGAACAGGATCATACGTATATAATTAGAATAGGAAAGATGTAGTCCTAAAAAGAAGTACAGGATAAATGGGCACCTAGTGTGTAATAATATACTTATAACTTTTTTATAACTCATTTTAAATTAACCAATATAATTGTAACACTTCAATAAAAAAATAAATAATGATACACATACAACTTTTTCACAATTATTTTATAGTTCATTTTAAATCAACTAATCATGTAATTGTGCCATTTCATTAAAAAGTTATTTCAAATATACATAACTAACAAGCTTCATTTTAAGTAGAGATGTAAAATAGTTATAGACTAGTTATAAATTTATCATTTTTCTTACCGTGATGCTATTACACGCACCGAGAATCTTCTTCGAACAGCTAAAACGGATTTTTTTTCAAACATTTTTTTAAACACTTTAAACATTTTTAAAAAATATTAAAAAAAACACAAATTCATTAAAAACACTTCTTTAATTATTAAGTTAAAAAAAAAAAAGAATCGGTACAAAAAATTGGTGACACTACTCCGTGGGCCGGAGTAGTGTTTTCCTTTTTCTTATGGGAACTAGTAAAAGCTTCGGGCATATAAGACTTATCATGTGGACAATGTATATCTTCCTATATATTATTGATCCTGATTTAGCATGGAGAAAGAAAGAAAACAACACAAGAACTAGCAAGCATGAAAGTGGAAACCTATTGAAAGACCGAAATTGTTATCCTTTGCCATAATGAAGAATGATGAAGATTTTTATTTTTTATTTATTTTCTTTTTAAAAATAAAAGCATCTGTTGATCATATACGTTGTTGAAGGTAAGAAAATGCTTGTTCATTATATGGGTTACCTATATAAAGATTGAAAAATCAAAATGATCTTCCTTACAAAAGAATCTTCTTTACTTATTCCTTTTGGCTTTTGCAAGGGCTGCATATTAATTACCACTTGAATGCTTATTTCCAAAGATGATTCTAGGACAAATCTGTAGTTAGGTGTGTAAAAAAAAACCGATAAACCGATAAACTGGATTTGACCAGACCAATGTTTTGGTCCGGTCTGGTACGGGGTTTATTTTTCTTAATATCGGTTAAATTCGATCTGATTCTAATTTTTCTTTTTCTAAAACAGGACCGGACTGATTTATATATTTTTTAATTTTTTATATTGTATATAATATTTATATATAATATATAACTATATATAAAATAGTTTTGTATTATATGATAAATTACTAATTAATATAATTTTAAATTTTAAAATCATATATTATTTAATTTGTTTATTGTATTAATAGTTATACTAATATTATATAGTGCATGTTAATAGTTATACTAATACTATATAACTATATATTATAATATACTACAATATATTATCACTATAGTATTATATACTATATTATATAATATATAATATAGTACATTAAAACCGATAAAGCTGGAGTACCGGTTTAGGAAGGTAACCGATATGTAATCGGTTTTAAAAAATGTAAAATCAGTATATACTAGTTCGGTCATAAATTTTGTCCAAAACTAGACTGGTTACACCTTTATCTGTAATATTATGGTTCCCGTTTTAATTTAGCTTTCTCTGTATTTACTATTAGAAAAATTCTCTGTGTAATCACTTTTACATATTTTTTACATCTTGAGATTTTAAACTCTAACAAATCTAAATTCTCAAGAATTGTGGGCTTTTTTATTTCTATATTTTTATGTTTAGTAATACCTCTGATTTGACACAATACTGTAATTTAGGCAATATTATCTTTGAAAATATCGATTTGAATTAGGTATATCATCCAAAAAAAGGGGGTTAATTTAGATTGATTCAATTCAAATGGATTAAAAAATAAAAATTCATTTGAGTTTTTGAATCGGGTTAAATCGGTAAATAAATCGATTTCGTGAGGAATTTAAAAACTTTGTTAATTTCCTTTTTTATTGTGTTTGATGAATGAGTTTTGTTCTTATATATATGGAAACATGATAGAACTAAAACAAATTACAACTTCTTCATTCTTGTGTTTGGCGAGAAATGTATAAAAATTGAAAGATAAATTAAAAGGTTTTTTTATTTTCACTTTAATTAGTTAAAGATTTCAAAAGAAAAAACTATGAGAAGAGTGTTTTGTATTGAATTTGTCACTATGAGTAAAATATTACTATTTTAATGACTTTATAACTTAATAGGAAACTTGAGATTCTTACTTGAATTGTATTATTATTAGAACTATGTTACTAATTAAATGCATGTTGTATTTTTATTGAAACTAATTAATAAAATCATTCGTTAAAAACTTTTATATATGATTTTAAATGCTTGGATTGTGTTATGTATATTTTTGTCAAGTAATCTCTTAGTTGGATTGTGTCCATTGATCCAGTCCCAATCTCATGGAAGTAAAAGTACTCGATCTTACCATTAACTATAATGTTATATACAGTCATGTGGTGCGTAAGCGCCGCACAATCGTTTTGAAAAGTTATGGTGTGCACTATTAAAAAATTAATTTTGTTCATGTGGGTCTCGTATTAACTCACTTTTTTCAAAAGAATTACGCGGCACTTTCACACTCTATGACTGCAACTATTATTTATCCATTTCTTTTATTATCACTAAAATTTATATATTTTTATTAGAAACTTTATTATTGTTATGATTATATGATTTGGTTTAATTAGAAAACCTAATTTTTGTGTATGAACTTGTAAATTCAAATTTAATTAACCAATAATTCATAATAAATCACATAAATTTGTATCACCTAATCATGTTAGATCTTCCATCTGATCTTATCTACAAATTTAGACAACTCAATATTGAGTCTCTATCCACCTCCTTTATGGTACATACATATTTGCACCCACCTCATAACATAATCTGAGTTGAAAATAAAAACTCCTTTTTCATTTACGAAAACAAACGAGACCCAATGTCGAACCTTAATAACTTCGCAAGAAGAGAGTATATTTTTTTAAGAATTAATTAATTAATTAATTAATTAAAAAAAAAAAACCCAGCATCTTGATCAACCTTCAACTACTGCAATAAATGCTTAAACACACCCAATTGCTACAACTACCATATTTAAGACTTAAAACAAGTTTTGAAGATGAAATAAATGCAAAGAAACAATTCCCAAACGACATTGATTGAAAAGTACATCTCATATACGAAAATAAAGCCGTTCCATCAATTACTTTTGACTACCCCATGTTGATGATTGATCATCAGCTTGCCACTTCTTGCGAAGCCACATCATACTACATGCCACATCATCATTCATGCCACATCATTCTGCTCCTTTCTAATCATGAAATTCTTCCAGTTGTGCCTCAATCCCTTGTGGGCGACTCATTCGGTTCTGCATCACTTGTTCCATGAAAATTTGATTGGGGAGCTCTCCCTGTCGAAATCAAGATCAATTGCTTCATCCAAGCAAGGCATGTGCATGCTTGGAAAGCTTGCTATGTCCCCTTTGCCTCTTGAACTGCCACTCTAGTTGACCACTCGATACCCAGACCTTTATCTTAGATAGTTCTTAACCTCACTCCAAGTCTTAATACTGAACATGATGGTACGCACTCCTTTTGTTTGCCGTTGCTGCGGCAAGAGACATGACCAGGCTCTTGCACAACCAAATTGATCATGGACAATGCCCCTAGAAGGCTAGACATAATATTGGCCTGGCTAAATCGACCAAGAAATCTGGAGAGCATTTCTAGGCCGAAATATGCTGTATGTAGTCAGGGTGATCCCCGCATAGTGTTTAGTTTGAGAGAGAGAGAGAGAGAGAAGAGAGAGGAGGAGAAGGAGGGGGGTGTGGCGGCTAGCTTCGAAGAAATTGTTAACTTGTCCATCAGTCAGGCTCTGCAACATGGTGCCATAAATATTTAAGAAAATAGAAAAAAAAAATCTCTGCAAAATGGAAATGGTGAGTCTTCCAAATCAGACTACTCTGAGATGGCCACCACCTGTCCTAAATGAACAAGACATTAAAATGTGATGTGATCATCTACATTCTGTAACGCCAATTGGCTGAATCTTTAATAAACATGGTAAAGTAAATACTTTGTTGATAAATGGAAAGGTTTGAAACTAGTTGTACTTCTCACATCCCATATCCGCGGCCGCCTCCACAAGGAGATAATTACGATAGCTGGCTTGAATGGAACTAAAGAAAATTTCACACTGGCTCTTGGGAGAGTTGTGCCAAGGACCAGCTTCAGATGGAAAGAACAAGGAATGCTGAAGCAGCCAATAAGCATCTGAGTATTTGATTCACTACCCCAAATAGGCAACATACATAATGTCATGGATACCTCTGATATTCGCAATACGATAACAAATTGCCAGAAGCTGATCGGTCGCCTCTCATTTAGTCAGGGCTGTTGTTTTACAAATGGGGCACAAATTCTTGTGCATTAGCCATTGTTTTATGCAGTCAACATGAAAATCATGGCCACATTCTGGAGTTCCAAGATCATCTCCCTCATTGTATTCCTCCTGCATATCATGGAACAATAATTCAGGCTAAGAAAAGAAACCAAGAGGGCTCGAACGAGTCAGATGGATGGATTATTACCTGACAGATACAGCATGGTTCTGCCTCAAGCTGAGACTTGACCACAATAGAATATTTCCGCCGTTTCAGACGATTTGATATTGTTTCTTCACTCAATCCTGTGCTCACATTTCCAATGCGCTCTTCCAGAGCCAATAACTCCTGTAAATCCAATAAATGTTATATTACAACAACAATCAGTATAAGCGGGTAAACAGGGTATATATCAATTTTTTGTATATTTACCTCATATGACATGTTATCAACATCTAGACGCATATCCCTATGCCGATCATGAATATCAGCCACTCCGAAAAACATTGACTGATCAAGGATCATGACATCCTGTCAAAAAGGTAGAAGCATATGTCAGCCACCATCAGTGGATCGCAAATCACAAATGACATAACAGAATATTTATGTACAGTTATTTCTGGTGAATAACGAAAAGAAAAATAATATTTGTAGTCGTGGAATCCATAAACGCTGCTTAATCCCTTTGAAAAAAATGAATCAATAAGGGATCCACATAAAAATAAATAAATCTTTTAATAGTAGTCCCTACTCTTTTTCAAAAAAAATTACGGGACGCTTACGCATTCTACAATTGTATGTAACATTACTCTAACAGAAAATGTAAGGAACACGGGGTCATGTACATGGACCCCTAACCTCTTTAGAATTCTCTTTATAAGATAGTGGTGTGCTCGGTGAATACACTGAAGGTAGAAACCTAACCTCAAATCGCAAGTTCTCGCCCCTACGCATGAGACCCAAGACATTGCGAATCTGCTCAAAAAAAAAAAAAAAAACAAAGAAAGTAAGCTTCAAATGAACACTAGTTTGCCCTGATGACTTGAAAGTTTAGAACCAAATAGTTTTAAACAAAAAACCACCATTAAATTATTTTATTTCTTTTTTTCAGCTTGAACCAAACTATTCAACGAACAACCTTGACTCAAGTAACTGGACGTGAGAACATTCAGAAAGCAAAGATGTTACTATTCACCAGAAATGTGGGCCCCATACAATTCAGTCATAACAGATTTCTTTTCAATAGAAAAGTTTCATGCATTTCTTGGGTGAAAACCATCAAGGATCAGCTTGCTTGGCAGCAACAAGAATTAGGAGTGACATTGCAGTTATAGGAATCAACAAAATCTAGTTTTAGGAAACAGCAACTCTTGCTACAGATGCTTTTACCCCCAAAAACAAAATCTGATAGAGAGATGAAGGCATCATTGGTTGCATTCATATAAAACCCGAAGCATAGATTCAAAATAAGTTTAAACAATTATCACACTTGTTAAAGCATGCATGACCCATTTTGGAGTACTGATGAAACACAAATCCATTTTGATCTGATGACTGTTGCCATAGGCACAAGGGGATAGGATGTCATTAAATTTGACAAGGCGTATAGCTTTTTGAAAATTGAATAAAATGATGTAAGTTATAGATGAAACTGAAAAATAGATTGAGAAGGATGATGTTCACTACTACAATTTACACCAAACTTGCAGGAGTTGAATAAAATACATGACCATCCTGACTATAATGATGATCGTTGTGTTAAAATCAGCTCAGATAATCCTTATGAGAGCACTTGTGATGATTTGCAGTGAATCATTTATGATCCTTTTTTTCTGATTGAATTTCCCATCTATACATATAAAGATAGAATGGTAAAGAGGTTAATATGATCAATAATAGTTAATAGAAGTGGTAACACACGTGTCCCAATCCCAAACATTTGTTGTTTCAAAAAAACGGCTGAGGTTGGTACCAGACTTCATATGATACAGTCAAAATATTTAAATCTCAATCAAACATCATATAAGAAAAAGCATGAGTTCTAGGACAGACCTCAGATACAAGTCTGCTACTTCCTTCACCAGCCACAGCATTTGCTCGCAATAAATAGGGGATTCCAGGTCCACCATCACTTTGTCTCTCCACCCACAATGCTGACCTTGGGTGCAACTGGTGATGACCCTGGTTACCAGGTCCAGATGAAAACCCCATTTCTTGTGAGGAAACAGGACCTGAACGCAGTGGGGAATAGTTACTGCTTTGTCCTCCAGGCTCAGAACCAGTAGAAGAAAACAGTGACCGGCGAACATATTCAGATAACCTTCGTGGATATTGTGGAGGATTCAGTTGAGAAGCCAAAGTAGGTGCAGACGATGGATGGACACCTGAACTGAGGCCAGTTCGAGAGGTAGATGCAACATTTCCAGGAATTCGCAAGTTTCCACCAGTTGAACTTCTATGTGCAGGATTTCGTACCAAATTTCCTGGTTCAGGAGACGGCACAAACATTGGATGTTCTGAAAGGTTTCTTTCCATGCTTCTTGAGCCTGTTTCATTACGCAGTACAGCGTCTCTATCTCCAGAAACATTAGAGCTTGTGGAACTAGCAGTTCCTGAGCTATGTCGTCCATTCCACCTAAAACCTTGCACATTTCGTGGAAATTCAGGAAGATGGATCAATAGTGGTTGACTGTGAGGAATCATATTATCTGCAGCAGGTGTTGACCGCAAGTCCAAAGAATAATCAACTGGAAGAAGTCTTGGTGGCAGCTGGGAAGTTGATATACTAGAATGCCTAACAGGCCTCTCTGTAGGGATTAAAGTAGGGGGAATAGAATCTGGTTGAGTTGGAGGATTTATCCTCACACGGGATGTTCTATGGGAACTTCCCGCTGAACTTGGATCAGGAATGCAACCAGAAGTAACTTCGGTTGCACCGAGCCCGACTCTTGGGTTCACCTGTTCTGATGGAGCAGATACACTTAAACTCCTGCTCAAACTAAAATGAGATGGAACAGGAGACCATGCACTATTTTCTGTACACTGAAAGTAGCTAGAACTTCCAGATACAGAAGACTGTCCAACATTTGCTTCAAGAGATTTTCTTTTACAGGACACACGATGACCCTCCAATGAACAACCTGATCTGCCATCATTCTCTGCCACTAAAACTCCACCAGTTCGTGAAGGAAGTAAATGATGATCAGAACCACTAGCAGGTGGAATGCACTGATTTTCTAATCTGCTAGACTTGGGAAAATTAGGAAATCCTGTGACTCGGCGACTGTCACCACCATGACTCACAGAACCTGTGTTTAAGTTGAGATTCTGAGTAAGCACATCGGAATTGGAACTTTGCACATACTGATGGTTTGAATTGGCATTTTCAGCCGAAAATGCATTAGACAGTTCATAGCTCCGTTCTTCCAACCTTAAACCAGCCCCAGGACATGCACTTCCTGAAGATGACCATCCAAGCTCTGCTTTCCGCTCATCACATCTAACCTCACTCTGGGTGTTGCTAGAACTAGGCTCACCCAAGCTCCATCCATTCAACACCGGTCGCTCACGGTTCAAGGAATTCAAATATGCAACATTAAGATCACCAGGTGATAGTACATAGTCCTGTATTTGGTTTCCAGCAGGATTCCGCATATTATTCCAGCATATCTGCTGATCTATGGCAGCATTACTCGATGCAGATCCATGGTCAAATTCCAACGTTTCAGGCAATGCATCTAGTCTCCCTCTTTGCCCTTGCATTTGGGCCGATAACAGTTTTGTAATAAGTAAATATCTTGAAGAAATTTCCAAGGTAAGCCGTAAGCCAGGTACACTTTTGTTACACCTGAAACAATAAAGGAACAAATATCATTGGATTTGGAAGTCAGAAAGCTCTAAGCAAATTTACCAATTAGCACTATGCTGTATGCACTTGTGTATACTTCGTTATTGGTGATTGTGGAGGGGCCTGAGAATTTTTAATATAAATAAATAAAATTCCCTTCAAAATGTGTTGCCAGCTTGACCTAAAGGCAAGGTGCAAGATTGAGTCATGATCTTGTCATGAAAATGTCGTATCTTTAGTTAAATCTGGCAGGTTGAAGTGTGATTTAGGTAGAGTGATTCTATGGTCATGGAAATGCCCTGATTTGGTCCTCATAGAAGTCTTATCTACTGTAGTCTTAAGCAAGGAGTAGCAGATTGGTTGGCATTGCCATTCACAGAAACCTTGAAACCAGTTCCTGTAATTTCTCTTGCACTAGTTACTTTATGCTCTGCTGCCCAGTGTATATTATAACATTATTTCCATTTCAAGTCTTCAGACTTCTGCGTTAAACGGAAGAACAATATTCTAAATTTGTGGTCATTTTAACAACATAAAGTGCTTCAAAGCTAGGTATTAATGATTTCCAATCTTTTGCCAATGCTAAAATTTTGGCTGCATGGGTGAAGTTTCTTGAAACTTGAGAATCAGGAAGACCCTTGTCTCTCTTAATATTAGAAGGAATAGAAGGACTCATCCTCACCTTCCTCTACAATCCTAGACATAATGGTCTCATCAAGTTTCTCAGATATTAAGAAACACCGTCAATGAAACTAGATTTAAGCCACAACAAAAACAGCCACGCTATCCCCAACACAAAGCAACTCTGAAAATCTGAAATTCATATTATTGGACTCAAAGGGTATAGAATCATTTAAACATCAGTTGCAATTCCACAGGTCAACATATTGTTCGCAAATACTGCAAGCCCATAAGATCATAAGTCCCCAAAACATAGAAGACTATTAAGTAACACTAGAACAATACCAAACATAATCAAAGTAACATTAATTGAATAGGGATAAGAAAGAAATCAACAGTTTGCCTTGAATATCGGACACTCACAATCACAGCCACCCAAAACCTCTACTTGTAAAGTAAATAATCATGAAGCACCCAAACGAGACCACATTTCACCAAAGGAACTGATCAAAATCACGTATAAGCAGACACCCACCAGGGTAAAGACTAATTCAACGAAAAAAAGAAACAGAAATCGCGTGAAAGTTGCACGATTGCAAACAAGGCACGCACGAAAGCATTCTAAACAAACTTCAGTTACTATTTTTCTTTTTCCTTTTTTCAAATTTTGCTGTAACGCACAACCATACACACTGAATCAACATCCTACAAATAAACGTAAAGACATAATGGGAAGAATGAATAAGAAAAAGAAAACAGCTCTTATACAAATGATTAGAAAAAGCAAAAAGCAGATTAAGACCAGAATTAAAAGGAAAAAAAAAAACAGATTTCACACCCAGAACCATCTGGGGATGGAGCTAAAATAGCATTAAAACCATAAAAATACAAAACTTGAAATTTTGCTTTACAAAAAAACCCAAAAACATGACGGAGATTTCAAACATAACAATCAGAACCCGATCTTGTGACGGACCGATCAATCAAAAACGGTGCAGAAATAAAGGGAAAATCCAAGGAAAAAAAGAAAAAAGAAAAAAAGAACTTACCCAGCAGATGGATCTATTCATAAATCCTGGGCCAAAAAACACAGAACTAACCCAGACAAGATAATCAAAGAAAGCTATATCCCTGTTCGGCTGCCTCTTAGATTTCTCACACTTTCTCGAGGAAAAAAAACACAAGGAAAGAAAGAGATGAGGCGAGAAAACCAAACCCGGGAAGGTAGAAACGGAAGAAGAAAGAGAAAGAGAGAGGTCTTAAAGGCGAAGGATTTGAGACACAAACAAAATGTGAAGAGAGAGAGAGGTAGAGATTAAAGATGACAGTAATCTGTAATTTACGAAACAACCCAAAGGGGGGAGAGAGAGAGAGAGAGGGGAGACATTAACAGAGCAGTTTCCTAACGTAGAATTGAATAGAGGATAATAAATAGAAAAAACCGGCAGAGAAAAAAAAAAAAAAAAACCATAAAAGCAAGCCAACAACTGGTAGAGGCAAAAGTTATAGCACCAGTGATTCGGGTGTACGCAATATATTACCAAATGGTTCTTTTTTTCTTAGTTTTTTTTAGTATTTTTAGTTCCCCTTCATCTTCATTCCTCGTGACATTGCCCCTCTCTCTCTCTCTCTCTCTCTCTAGCCTCTCGCTTTCTTTCATCTTTTATTATAAAACAAACAAAACCAAAGAAAATTAATCAACTGACCCGGCTCCCAATGCGCGCCATAGGCAAGGCAGGCAGCCAGCCAGCCAGGCTGCCCCAGTCCTCTCTCTCTCTCTCTCTCTTGGGTGTTGTTGCTGCTAAACTTTTGTTATGTTATGCTGTTTCCATCTCGTTCACGCCAAGCACCTGTCCTCTCCCACCCTCCCCAGTCTCCATCACATGCCCCGCTCTTTCCTCTCCCTTCCTCCCACCCTCCTTTTTTGAAGACTTCCCCCTCCCCCTGTGACTTTGAGCTGTCTTTGAGTTGTGAGTCGTGACCATAATTAAATCCATTGTATTCATGCCCTATAATTATAAACACCCGGCATGATTAATATCATACCATAGACACGGTGAGGCTCAACATCTCAATCTCCAAACGAAACTCATCAAACATACGATCACAATATCTTTTTACTATTTACATATTTTAATCACAATTATTGAAATAGAATGTGATTAAAATGTAATTATTTTTAGATATTTTAAAACTATTTCACTATTATTTACAAATTATTTTACTATTATTTATAGATGATTTGAGATACTCTTAACATTGAAATAGAGGCCTAAGTTTATTGTCATTTTCTTTATCTTCCTTCCGAACGTTAATATCATTGGAATAAGACTTTTATACGAGTTCTTCACAATCTCTTCTTGTATGCATCTTGGATTAAAAAAATTGGGTTATCGTACACAATTAACTAAAAATCTGGCTGGTTTTGGTCGAATTAAAACCATGTGGGTAATGAATTTATAGGTCAATGACCTAAAAAAATGAATGATCATGGGGCCGGGGAGGAATGACTTGACCATTCTATGTGTATTGAAGAGAGTGGCTTATCAAGAAGTGGGTATGTATTGTATGGTTGGCGACTTTGGTGCTCATATTTTATTTTTATTTTTTTTATACTCTCGTGCTTTGCAGTCTCTACGTGTTGGTACAAAAGCAGCTGACATTGTTTAACTTTGCTTAAAAGAGGTGTGAATTCATGGACCTAATATGTCTCATGATCAGTATCTATCCCTTCAGCTTCTACCTCGTTATCTCTCCCTCTTTTCCATCCCCTACCCTTCATATATCAATCGTGGGCCTCTTATTCTTTATATTTATCATCATTTTTGTCCGTTCTTTTCTTCTTCTTTCTTTTCTCACCTTTCCAAGATGGTTGCTACTTTTTATATCTTTTGTATTTTAGTCCATTAAAAAAAAAAAAAAAAAAACCCTCCCCATCCTCCCTCCATTTGATCTTTGGATAATTGCTTATCTAACCCATTGCGTAACAGCTTATTTTTGAACTAATAAAAGGACCATAAGATAAGGGTAGTGATTCCTCCACCAAAGAGAATATTTAGAAGTTTTCCATTCTTTTGACAAATGAAGAAAATCAGACACCCTAAAGGGTTTTAGCCACGGAAGATACCACAGCTCAACCTATAAAATAATACCTTTTAGGTGCTCCAATCATGTCCCAAGTGGAAAACAAATTGCAATTAATTTGACTCTTGCATCACAAAAAATACCTAGCCACGAGTAAACATGGCAAGGTAGTGGGCTGTCTTGACAAAAAATAAAATCACTCAAACAAATGGGTGAGGTGGTTTCCAGTTAGAGAAATACAGATCTCTTAAAATTATCGTATCTAGTCGTATTAATATTAAACTTATTTAGATGAACAATCACTTAAAATATATCGCACCAACATGTATAACAATCACTTAAATTCTTTTCCTAAACGTTGGGTGAAATGATTGAATGAATGAATTTATTCTAAGAGAGCACAGCTCATGACCCCTCACCTTACATGCAATGCATGGATTGAGATCACCCACTTGTATCAATAGGTGGGTGAGCATCTAGGGACGGTGGAGGTTGTATCTATAAAAATGATCATTCACACATAAAAAGGGGTCATCACTAATTTAAAGCCACACACATACATGAAAAGGTGATGGAGAAAGGTTTAGTGCTAAAAGGGTTTACAATGTAACATTGTAATTACAGGCAGAATGATAAAAAGTTTTGGAGGGATCAAGATTGCCTTTTACCCACCACCACCACCACCACAGGTTGGTATCACAATGTTTCTAGACTCAAGTTTAATTTCCTTGCACATACTTCAAATAGCAAGACGATGAATGTTAAAAAAGGTTAGTCTTGATCCCATGGAATGAACATAGTAACCTAGAAAAAAATAAAATGAAAATGATTTGTATAGTTTTAAAGTGTGTAAGTCACGGGTTCTTATGTGCTACATTTAAAAAAGGTAGATAAATTTAAAAATTATATGAAAAGATTTATTTTTTAATAGTAGATTCTTTTTTAAAAATTAAAATGAAATGTGTAGAACTTGCGTATTCTAAAATTGTATTTAGTATTAACCAAATAAAATCCGAAAACTATACCTTTGCCATATCCCATAATGAGAAAAAGAATTAGAAAATAAACAGAACTTTAGAAAATAAAATAAAAATTAGCTAAGATTAAAAACATAAAATAAAATTGAAAAACAGTTAAAATATTCATATATAAACAGAAAAACAAGTTATAACCTAATATCAACTAAAAGTAGAATAACATACTTAAAAATAAAAACTAAGAAAGTAAATAAAACAAACAAGAAAATTATAACAACTATAATTTACAAAAAGAATTTGACAATTAAGAAACTACTTAGTAATTATACAAAACAAGGCATAGAATAGAATAAACTTTGAAAAGAAAATAAATTTAGAAAAATCTCAAAACAGGAAAGACCTGGAACTTGGTGTGAAAAACAACCAACAAGTGAGGACTTCTCCTCCTGCATGGCTGTGGGCTGGTTAATGTTTCGTTTTGATAATGAGAAGATTTATAAATAATAGTAAAATTATTTATTAATTATAGTAAAATAGTTTGAATTAAGATATCTATGTGATTTTAAAAAAAGAGAGAGAAAAAGTTGAATAAAAAATTATAAAGTTAAAATTTTGTTAAAATATAATTTTTATTTTGATATTTGAAAAAATTGAATTGTTTTTTTATGTTTTGTTTGAAACTTTGAGAAAGTTGTAACGATTAAATAATAATTAAATGAAAAAGTTAAAAATTTAAAATTAAAAAATATTTATATTTATAACGTTTAGATATATATTGAGATGAGATGAAATGAAAGTATCTTACTATTTAAATCAAGCCTAAAAGAGTTACCTTAATAGGTAATTATTAAAAATCTCTTTGCCACCGTACTTATAATGGAAGTTTTCTATTTACCCATACGGAGCCAACTTGCATGAGAGGATTTCCTTCTCATTAGGTCAAGTAGGAGGTCCATTTTTCTTCCATAGAATGGTCGTGAATCACCACACTAGCTATAGGTGGAGCGAACCTCCTTTCTTACCATGAGTTTATCGTAAATAAACTCAAGACAAAAATATACCCTGTGGGATCCTATCATCGAATGAAGGATACCTTCTCATCTTGCCCCCGCCCTGGCCCTGTCCATGAGGTGGTCGGCACGGCGGGAGTTGCCCTTTCCTCAATGGTGGTGAAGTCTCCCTCCATGGATGATTATCATTCATTATGGGTTGTTTTATATTTTTTGAGTTCTCATTTTTATTAAACTATTTTTGGTTGAATTATTTTTATTATAGCCATATAACCAACATTCAATGCAAAATGTCCAGAATTTGGATAAGAAAAGAATATATAACTTCCCAAAAAATTTTCATTTATTTGTTGAAAAAGACCATGGCCTTAAGAATTGACATTAAGCACGAGAAAAACAGGAAGGTAGACGAGTGGAGTGGAGTGCAGGCATGCAGAAAGGGTCCAGTTGTTGCAATATTCAATAAGAGGACAGGAAGTAGCATTTTCCATACAGGAAAGTAATTAAGAAATGCAGGTTTCTGTAATTGTGGCTTAAATTTCAAAGCTATGCACAGGAAACAGTGCAAGCTATCAAAAGTCCATTCAATGTTGGGAACATCACATTCATTGCTTTCTTAATTGCAATTACTGCTCTCACCAAACCCATCCTCTTGCGATTTTGTTTGGATGTCATTAGCATTTTTCATTGCCTGGAGTGGTCATGGTGTCATCATTGCAGAAAGGTAAAAGCCTCAACATCATCAGATTAAAGTTAGAGTAATTTCAATGATAGGTAAATAATAAAAAATAAAAAATAAAAAATTATTTATTAACCGTAGTAAACTGTTTATGAATAGCTCACTACTATTACATGCTTAAATTACCAAACACAGCCTAAATTTACATGCTTCTAACTTGCCAAAATGCAAATTTACTTTAGTCTTTAAGTGTACTATCCTCTTACCACTTGTATATTATTTTAGTGTATTTGAAATTTTTCTTATTTTTTTAAGATTTTTTTAACATTCAAGTTTCATTTAGTTACACAGTTAAAATAAAATAAAATATAATATTTTATTAAAAGTTAAATAAAATTTTATTATAATAAAATTTTTTAATATTAACTTTATTTTAGATTTTGAAAAAATTGAATTGTTTATTATTATTATTATTATTATTATTTTGATATCCATGAGTGTCTAGGCCAATTTATACGCATCTCAATTAATCTCACGGAACTCTAAAGTTAAAGACCAGGTAAACTTCTAGTGACCCTAAAAAGACTTGAACCGGTAACTATTGTGGAGCAAACCCAATGTCTAACCACCTGAGCTACCTCTTAGGATTTTGTTTACTATATTTTATGTGAAAATTTATGAAAATTGTAATAATTATATGAGATGAGATAGTTGGAGTTTGGATATCCAAACTTAAGAAATTTTTTGAAAAATATACAATTTCACTAATAATCGCTTTTTTAACTATTAAGTAAATGTAAATAATAATAATAATAATAATAATAATAATAATAATAATAATAATAATAAAAAGAGTAGGATAAAGTAATAAGCTTATCATTTTTCTTACTTTATTAGGTAATGCTTTGGGTTTTTTTTTTTTTTTTTTACAAGAACTGAATATATCTTTTAGCAATTTATCAACTATTTATATTTATTAAAACAATTACCATTTATTTAGGTAATCAAATTCTCTTTTGTCAATAAAAAATACTAAAGTAGATCAGTCATATAAGAAGATGGGCGAGATATATGAATTAGAACCTATAATATTTAATTACTGCTCATATAAATATTTTGTACAATATTAAATGGATAATAAATAATGTAAGACTCACTTGATATGTCTATCTCTTTCTGACTTAAAATTCTCAAATCCGAACAAAAATTTGAGAAGATTTTAGTCCAAAACATTTGAAATAAAAAGCTCTTAGCATTCTCATTGGAATAGTTAAACTCAAACCCAAGTTTTAACTAATATGACATGAATTTATCTTTACTTATTCCATTAACATCTAATTTTCAAATTGGATTATTTATATATTCTTTATATAATAATAAAATAATATTAATTTATTTTTTTAAAATTTAAAATTATTTAGTTTTATTATATTTTACCATTCTACTGATTATACGTTAATTAATAATAATATTATAGTCCTAAAAAAATTACTACAACCAAATCATAGTAGGAAGTAAAGAAGAAAATATTTTTTAATTCTTTTTGACGATATTATAGTAATTATCAAATTTGACTCGCAACACTAATTTACTTTAATAGAAAGCCATCTCCTTTTATATTTACATGATCCAATGCAACACATTTTAAGATTCTATTAACTAAATACTGTATTGAATTTACATTTGCATAATCCAACTAGAATCCTCTAAGTACACGAAATAAAACTTAAAATTAGGGTCAATAAACTCATAGTCTAACGATTGTTGTTTAGCAAAGCTATGGGACAATATTTGATGTGTCGTACAAGTGGACAAATGAGCTCACGTGTATTAATGTGTGTCACAAGCGTCGTTAGTGAAGGTTGTTTCTAGAAATTCCGACGCCTATAAGTCAATTGGTACGATCTATGTACTATTTATAGATGTATGGTGGCACTTTGCCCACTTGAATGGTTGAATTAGGTATAGATCTAACCATTTTTTTAACTTAAGTAAGAAAAATAGCAAACAAAATATAAAAAGGTTTACATGAAAAAGACATATGTTAACTTATTTATATTTAAACACATTTCAATAAAATTTATAAAATATTAATATTTATATATAAATTTAAATAATAAGAAATTATCTCAATATCCAAACAACAGCTTTAATATTAAAATTTCGTTTGGTTGCAAGATTCAGATAAGATTAATTCAATTCAATTTAATTTTAAGTTGAATCTAATATCTAAACATCAAACTGTCAAATTAATAAATTTATCTCAACTCAAAACTTCATTACAAGCGGAATTCATAACCTTTTTCAATTTTCTATAAATAATATTAAACTCATTTTAACATTCAAATACATTTTAACTCATTTTAGATGAAATTTATATAACTCATTCTATCTATTAAACTTATTATTATTTATAAATAACTTAATTCAGCCTAATATCTAAATGGAGACAAGGAAGAGCTTGACAAAGAAGCAATCAAAAGCAAAAATCACAAATGGACAAACAATCAACTCCAGAAAATCTAACCTGCAACGTAAAAAAAGGGGGAAGCCTGAAGAAAAATGTGTAGGGTTTGAAAAGCAGGTGCATCCATCTTGATCAGATCGGCAAGATTCGCGCAAATATTGGTGGGGGGTTTTGGGTTTCAAAGACGATCAAATCAGAAAACTACTACACCTTGTGAGAAATACAATTCCATCTGCACCCCCAACCAAACTAAGCGTTACAGATTTTAAAAGTAAGAGTAAAAAGAAAATTTGCATGACATCAATAACACAAAAAGATGCCTTTTTATGGCCAAATTTGAATGAATACATGGGTCCAACAATCCAAGCTAGCCGACGAAAGTAGAGGTCAATTCTACCATCAGGCATCTACATATTTAAATAAATACACTAATTTATTATTAATAGTCACATTCTTAATTATTAAAAATAAAATAAAATATATGAAGGGATAAAATCACGAAACATAGTAATATTTTCCAAAATTAAAAAAAAACTCTCCTTCCTCCAAAGTCCAAACCCCCGATGTATCCCAAATGCTGCTTTCATGGGTGAAACGTGAAACTTAATTAAAACAAGGTAGTAGATACATCGGTACCATCCTACACTAGAGATATAAAATGGGGTTACGTAGGTGACTAAACTTTCGGATCCTACCCTACCCCGCCTGCCCCTGTACCAATCACCCCCCAACTTTGACCTGATTAAACACATCTTCGACCTACATTTATTCCTAGGAGAAATGGTATTCATATTCAGCAATGATATTTAGAGTCATATATTTAAAAAACTATATATAATATTATTCTATGCCAAGACACTTTCAGGACACAATAGTAATTTGCTAATTGAAGAAAAGAAGGGCAACTTTAGCCAAAGCCTAAAATCCATTTAAAAGTTTGACAAGTTCAGTCGTCTTGCCACCCATAGTCAGACCGCTTTACCACAAAGAACAAAATGCACAAGGAAAAGTCCAAATCCATGAAAGATCTGGAAAATTCTTGTTCATAATTTTACAACCCAAACAGATATTTCTTACCACCCTGTAATAGAGCAGAGGAAACAGTCCCCTCGGCCTCTAAACTTGCATTGCTTTACATATGAAGTAGCATAATGACATAATCAACATCTTGAATCCGAAGCAATCGCTAGAAATCGGCTTTGAAAATAGACTCTTTTCTTCTTCTTTTTCAGATCTTCTTAGCCGTGGACTAAATTTGGGATGCCTAACAACAAGGTAGTTCAGGAAAAACTTGGATCGAATGCCCTCCATGTCCCAGCCTCCCAGGCAGGCCAACAGAGCACATAAACACCGAAGTTTGCTTCAGTACCCTCACCCTCTACAGCGAATAGGCTTCCACATCAAGCTTAACTTTTATGTTACACTATCTGCAAGGACTCAGCCACACTGGTCGTAGCATCTCGTCGATGTCGAGGCCATTTGGAAATAATTTTCTCATCTCTTTTAATTTAATCTCATTTTCTTCTCGAACATCACTTAAATACAAACACTTTCAAACTAATTATTAGGTGTAGTTTAGATAATGAGATAAAATGAAATAATTTTAAATAAAAATTAAATAAAATATTATTAAATTATTATTTTTTAATATTATTATTATTTTAAAATTTGAAAAAATTAAATTATTTATTATATATTGTGAATAAATTTGAAAAAGTTATAATAATAAGATGAGTTAAAACGAAACATTTTTACCATCCAAACAGAACCTTATAATTTTTGTTTACACAGATAAAATAAAATAAAAGTTAAATAAAATATTATTATAATATAATTTTTTAATATAATTTTTGTTTTGAGATTTGAAAAAGTTTAAATTGTTTATTATATTTTATGTAAAAATTTTAAAACAATTATAATGATTGAATGGAATGAGATGATTTGTATAACTAAACGAAGTCTAGGCACGCAACTCCTCCCAGTTGACCCTACCACGGAAGAATACAAACAAAACATTCCTACCCGATTCAATAACCAACAATCTTCCCCAATGGGCATCCTGCGCTTAATTATGTAGGACCTAAACCCTATCTCCCATCCCCCACCCCGCAAGGGAGACAGACGAAGAAAAAAACTAGTACTACTCTTGGTGGATGGTAGGATCCTATTTTGTAATACAACTCAATTCACCATCCACCCAAAAAATGATAAAACAATCTCACGATAAATTAGAACCAGAGCATTTGATCTATTATGACAGCAAACACAACAGCAGACGTAAGACCTCTGCCCCAATCTGCATAATGTAAGAGAAGGAAAATACATACAATACAAAGCCTTGCCCAAAACTAGACGATTTTATGGTTTACCTAGGTTCTAAGAAAGAATTTGAATGGGAAATGTTGATATGTAACAACATTCCGAGTGATCAAATAAGGGAAGTCTTGAGAGTTTCAAAATGACTGGTGGTTAGTAGCTACACCAAGAAATGACTCCATCAAATTTCCCTACCAATTCAACCAGCTTATAAGCCAAATATTTACACTTTGCTTCCCTGTAAAAAGAGGCATCTAAACACCATCCAAGGAAAATTCAAATATGATCTCACAAAGAAAATACCATTCACAGCGGAATGGTTCGGAAATTTCCTTCCTTGTAAAAGACAATATAATTAAAATCGAACTTGAACAAAACAGCAAGAACTGTATTATCAATTGCAAAATGAAAAAAATCAACAAATAGGGTCAAGCATTAAGCTTGCAACTACTATCATTTGAAAGTTTGTTAAATTTCAGTCGACAACAGCACTAAGAGAACATACAGATCAAGGAATAAAACTGCACAAAATTCAAAACAAGATTTAACTTTTACAAACTTTCACATTCTCCTAAAGATAATGCTCCTCAACCATCACATAAATTGAAAACTTTTTCCATTTAACTCTTGTTGGTTCAGTAACAACAAATCAAATCATGCGTACTCGGGTATTTCTAAGCTTAACATGTTCAATTATGTGATAAAGAAAGAGATAATATAATACCAATTTATAATTACACATTTTCCATAGCACATAAAATTTCATAAGGACCTCCACAGAAAGCCATGCAAGAAACTGGAGTTCGTACACTACAAAGCACAATTCAAGCGATTAACACCCCCATCAATATGTCAAAATATTTTTAAAAAATCCAGAATTTTATAGCGCTAACTCTGACAATTAAAGTTACAAAACATAAAAAGAGGGAAAAGGAAAAGATGCCTTGCTGAGAAAGGCTTTGGAGAGGTTACTCATTAATATGAAAAACAAAGATAAGGCTCGGATAGGTGGTGGAAAATTAAAGTTTGCCACCATTGCAAATGATAAAAAGCAACCTCCATTATCAAGGGAACAACAGCAGCATTATCAAGTCAGGTGACGCGGTTGACACTCATATAACTTACTTCAAACTTACCCTTCTTAAGCATAATGTCTTTCAGTACTCCACTGGAGAAAACGTTTTTTGATAAGGACTCCACTGGAGAAAACTGCCTTCTATCAGGAACAAGAACAAATCTGCAAGACTAAAGAAAAGTTGATGAATGTTTATTTAAATGAAATTGGAAAGATAATTGCAAATAATAACATGGTAGCTACCTTCAAAGGCCACATCTTCCCGCAGTGAAATTTGCCTCAACTTCAAATTTGACGTACAATAACGTACTAACTTAACTTACTAACTACCTTAAAAGGCCAAGTGATCCTGCCATGAAATGTATGCCTCAACTTCAAAGTTGATGTCAATAACATACTAACTGCCTTAAAGGCCAAGTCATCCTGCTGTGAAATATATGCCTCAACTTCAAAGTTGACTCCAATAACATACTAAATATCTTAGAAATGGCCAAGTCATCCTGCCGTGAAATATGCCTGAACTTCAAAGTTGACGTACAAAACATACTAACTACCTTTAAAGGCCACATCATCCTGCCGTGTCATATCTCCCAACTTCAATGTTGAAGTACAATTTTCTAATTTATAGTTACTCAAATGGTTTTCTAATATTTAAACCTTCTCATCTTGTAAGGAGTATATAAACCCATTCCTGAAACAATTGTTTCCAGCAATAGCCTGAGCATTCCATTAACTCTTCGCATATCTTTCTAATCAGCTGCTTCAATGCCAAATGAATCAATTACAGACTTACGGCACAAGATCGGCTAACTCAATGAAATCTTCCTCTAAAATGGAACATACTTGCTGGTCAGTCAGACCTTCAAAACACTCTGAACTACTTCCAGGAGGCATGGATGAGCTCATCTGCAAGAAGGCCACAACAAATCTTATACATATCTTATAACTAACTTGAAAGGAAATACACTTATTATTTCTGGATGTCGACTATACATGCCAAAAAAATACATAATAAATCTTATACATATCTTATATATACCTACACTATAATTCTTCCACTACAAAGTAGAAGTCTCAGATAACCTTAGAAGTATATGTTTTGCTCACTCTTGCAGTAAGATCCACTAAAATATTTAAAGGTAAAAAGTGCCAAAAAAAATAAATAAATAAGAGGTGGATTGAGTAAAATGTCTTAAAGGTTTTCAAAATCACTGTTCTAAAATGCTTAAAAAAAAAAACAGAAAGACAGACCCATGATGTTGCATCTATCTGTGGAAAGATACAGTTGACTAAACTTTGCTTTTGTCCCGCAAGCATCCCACACATATCAGCAGCATGTGTGGTGGTACGAGAAGCTATGCCTATCATCATGCTAAAATAGCTAATAAAATATTACAGGTATTTAGGCAAAATTTTAAGCTATTTAAAACTGTATGTTACTTTTATTTATGAATGAACTTGCAGATTATTGCTTTGTGGTAGACGTACTTCGTCAAAGGAAAAAACAGTGAGAAATGTTTTGTATAAGAATCTTATATCATCTTGCAATAAACATGGCTGACCCTAAATAATATAATGTTAGAGCAAAAATGTGCTGCAGATGAACATAGAATCCAGCATAGATACCAAACGGGCATGCAAAGCATATAGCGAAATAAAATGACTCATACTGAAGATGTATTCTTTTCCATGCATGAGCACAAGAGAGATGTTTACTGTTTAGATATGTTACCTGCTCTCTGGGCTGCGCCCTCGAAGGAAGTGGAAAGCTGTCAACAGAAACCGGCCCAGGCATGACCTGATCATCTAGCTCACTAACTGATCGCATTGGATATTTTGGTATCTCTTGGTTCCTGTTAACATGGTTGTCATCATGCATTTTAGGTTCAAGAGTATAAGGTGTAAGATATCCGTCGTGCTGAATTCCAATGTGACGCACTGCCGAAACACTCTCCTCAGCACAAGAGCTTAAGCCATTTTCTGATATCCTATTTCCAGCACGAGATTGGGCAAATACTCGACAAAGGACAAAAGGGGCCTGCAGATGGATAAATAGTTAAGGTGTTATGAAGGAAACATAAGAGCACCTAATAACACTGACCAACGCTGCCTACCTTGATCTCCAAAACCCAATCTAGAATGAAAAAGAACCATTAACTCACTGAGTACTTGAATATCATCATAGAAAACTTGAAGGAAACAATGCCTCATTGATTGGCGAAAAGTGCCATAAGTGTGTTGATCAGCATAAGATACAATGCCTCATGTCATCTAGGGGTAGAAATGCTGTCACTTGAATACTAGAACATGATATCTATCTGGGGTGATGTATGGAATATATGACAACGGTGGAGTGTTGAGTATTTCTGTTGATTGGCCACGTTATTTAGGCTTGAGTTGGCCATCCAATTGCACTGACTTGAATTATCAGGAGGATGCATGATATATATTATATAAAAAAGACAGGCAATCAAACCTATTTCTTTATTCAATAGAAGCTCAAAGAGATGAATATGGACCCAAGTAGGTTTGATTACGCTTACATCTATTCTCAAGCCTAACAGAAATGTAATGACGTTAAGGATCCATATGTTTACTTGGTATTTACTTTCTTTTTTGATAAGTCAGTCTATTTTGTTAAGAACGCAAAGGGCCGCTACCCAAGTACGTAGAGTGTATACAGGAGGTGCACCTAAGTACAAAGCATGGTAAACAGAAAAAAAAATCTAAATAAGATATACATTTCATTTCAACACTCATGGATCTTTCCAGAATCAACTAGAAAGAAATAACATTTGATCAAAACTTGAATTGCACTCATTAATCATACTAAACCTAAATTCCTTGTTTACCGACCAAAAGAAAAAATCATACTAAACCAAAATTATAGATGGAAACGTAAAAGCAACCATCCTTTATTTCTTCGAAGTTAAAGTACCCACAATTAATAAACAATAAATACTACCAATTTCCAAAAGAAGCCTAAAAATTCAATAACCAATTCATACCTAGACATGAAAACAAAGAAGCAAACATCATTCGTTCATTCGCATCAAAAATTTTCCACCCAAAATACGAAAAAAAAAAAAAAGCGATAGAATTAAAGAAAATTGAAATTACACATCTTAGTAAGCAATGAGAACATTCCTAAAGTACCTTAAGATGATCAATTAGCGCATACTCGTGCATGACCCAATCGGTCCTCGTCGCGGTCTTCGGAAAATTCCCCAGATAAAATATGAACCTCGATCTGGTCCCGACAACCACTTTCCCTCCAGGGCCCACCACGTTCCTCACCATTCCCCTTTTCCAGAACCCACTCTTCGTCTTCCGCCTCCCCCCTCTGCTCTCCTTGACATTCCTCGCCGCGAAACAATACCAGTGCCTTTGCCTCGCCCCCAAACCGTAAAAAAAGCACGCCTCGTCAGGTAGATCGAACGGGTCGTACTTGTAGAGTTCCAGCTCTCTGATCAAATCGTAACCCTTGCAACCGCCATCATCGTCGCCGTTGTTCTTGTCGGTTAGGTAGTAGCAGAGCAGCTGTTGCTGCGAGGGGTTGAAACCGCAACCAGGGTGTTGCAAGAAAGACATCGCTCCGGGGTTTTGAGGATCACCCATTGGATTGCGTAGCAGGAATCGAAACGAGAGGGTTGAAGAGGTTTTTGTACATGGCAATGCCACATAGAACGCGTGCGGCCCAAGCTACTCGGACGAGTGTGTGTAGTCCCCGCGCGCGCAATAGCGTGGAATTGAGTTGAGTGTTAAGATCACTTGAGAAATCATTAGTCATTTATTATCGGATAATGTTATTTTTTTCTTATATAAATAATATTTTTTCATAAATAAATATAAAATATTTATGTAAAATAAATACAAAACCCATTTGTGCTATTTTGGAAAATGTTATCTGTTGGCTCTTGCTGAAAGTTATCGACAAAATATTTTATTTTTTTATTATTTTTTAACTGATTAAATTAATTTTTTTAATAATATTGTAATTTTTTTTATTTTTTTAAAAATATTAAAAAATATTAAAAATATATAAAAACAAATAGCGAGACTATTTACCTTTATCCTTATAGCCACACTATTTTCCTTTTGAAAATATAGAAAATACTCGTATGATCATAGTTTCTAAAGCATGATAAAAGTCACAATATTACGAGAATTCATAATATTGTACTTTGTAAAAGAGAAAAAATAGTCATGATAAAAATTAAGATCTTTTGTAAAATAATGCTTTATAAAACATGAGAAAGAGTAAATAGTTCAAAAAAATACTCAAAAAACAACTTAGTGTGCTTTTTTATTTTTAATTTTAAAAAATCTTTTAATCTATGTTGTTTTTGTTATCATGAGCATGGAGAGATTCATTTCAATTATATATATATTGAAAATACTTAAAAATATGGAAACATGGGAGGATACTTCAAATTAATATAAATGAGGATATTTCAAATTATTGAAAGAATAAAAAAATATTTAAATTAAGTGGAAATAGAATTAATAGACAAATTGACATAAAATACATTTCAAAATTTCAAAATTAATTAGTATAAATTTTTTTTTCTCTGGTTAGCTATTTCAAATAGGAATTTACATATGTCATTGGAAATGTAAGGTGTCTACTTGTTTTTATTATATTTTTTTTAAAGTGCTACTAATAAAAAAAAATTACCACTAGTGAATTTATCCAACGGATACGTTAGATCTACTTTACAATTAATAATATTATAATCTGAAGTATCACATCAAGTTATGTTAGTTTGTGAGTATACTTTTATATGTACCATCTTTGTAGCTAAAGCCAACATTTCTCCTTAAAAGAAAAATAAATAAATAAAGAATTTTTTAGAACACTTTGAACTGCAAGCTCTCCACAACAACCATGCTTAGGACCATTCTTCTGATCTCGTGACTCTGATATGCCTATTCACTACAAGAAATTTAATTTTTAGGGACAAAATTTGTTAAGGATGAAATAAATTTTGTCCCTAAAAATACTTTTCAGAGATGAAATTTAAATTTCGTCTCAAAACATGGAGAATCTTATAAATCCATTTGAACTAATACATATTAGTTTGAACCGAAAATTCTGGGACGAATTAGATCGTCTCCAAAAATCTAAACCGTTTGAACTAATAAAATTTAATTCGAACAGATAATTAATCTATTCAAATGCAAAATAATTGGTTCGAATGAATATTACCTTGTTCAAACGGTATTATTTAATTGAAAAGATATATTGTTAAAATTGTAATAATACATATTTTTTATATTAATTTTTTATCATTTTCAAAGTAAATAAAAATGTCTATATATTATATATTATGATTAACAATGAATTAAAATATTTACGAATTCATAAATTAATTTTATGTAATTAATTAAAAAATATTTTAGTTAAATAAATATTACTTTAAAGATAATGTCATTTTTTCAATTATCGTGAACATTAAGTATAATGAGAAGAAAATATAGTTAACAATAAAGAGGCTAGCAAATACAAAAAATAAAAACTATACATTAATTACATCCCAAAAAGAGTTAAAAGTTCTATACAACATAAAAAAAGTAAAATAATAACTAATAATATCTATTTATTAAGTAAATCAAAATCCTCCTGTAAGGTATGTAAGCGTCCTTCCAGGTACTTAAACTTTTCATGATGCGCTGAATGAAATCCCTCAATATAAATAACAATAAGGGCTGCGAAATATCATATTTAGTTCGAATGATTAAAATTCAATTCGAATGGCCGAAAATTTCATTTGAATGACGTTAAAGTCCATTCGAATGGAATTTAAAGTCATTCGAATGAACTTTTATTTCATTTGAATGCCAATAAATTCCATTCGAATGGCCTTGAATTTCATTCGAATGGAATTTAGGCTCATTCGAACGAAACTGAGCCAAATAGACATGGCTGAGTCAACTTAGTCTCGAATCTACAAACTAATTTTTCACCATAATTCAAGATTTTAATCGGTAGAAATGATTTAGGAGTAAAGCTCCATCATTTCTACCGATTACTTTTGTGTCATTTGGCCCCAAAACAACAAAATTGGGCTGGAGAAGAAACTGTATCGCAGCATATATAACATAATTTCGTTCGAACGAAAATGGTATAAGTTTGAATGGAAAGGGTATAAGTTCGAGTAAATTATATAATAATTCATAAAAAAATATATATAAGTACAAGAGGTAAAATAATACATTTTATATTACTAATACTAGTATACAATACTAATATTAGTACTAATAAAATATTTCTGGACTAGTATATATATAATATATATTAGATATCTATATTATATAATATAGAGTATTTAATTAGTTACTTATATATATTGTAAGTAACTGATATATATATAATAGTATATATATTATGCATTAGATGAGTATAAAATAGTATTGTATAAAGCATTGCATTATAAAGTAATATACTAAGTATATAGTAAAACATTGTATTAAATATAAGTATAAAATGCATATATCTAATATATTTAGTTTGTATATTAGTAATAAACCAAGTACTTAGAATATATTATAAAGTATTATAGTACTAATAGTTTTCATATATTTATGCTATCTATACTATAATATCACTTAGTATTATACTATTAGTGATACTTAGTATTATACTTATAGTGATACTAATTATAAGTATAACACTATTAGTGATACTAAATAAAATATTATACTATTAGTAATATTTAATATTATAGATTGGTAAAAAACTTAGTATTATGTTATTAGTGACACTTAGTATTATATAGTGTATATAATTTTTACATATACTAATAATAATATTGAAAATATTATACACTACTTATATATTTCTATTATCTGTTAAACGAATATAAAAGAGTTCGAATAGAGATAAAGTATGTTCAAACGATTTTTTTTTTGTTTGGAGGGAAAATTCGCGCCAAATTATCGGTATATGCTGGAGAACATTCCATTTTTTTGTTCGAACGTTTATATTATTAGTTCGAACGGGAAAATATCGTAGGAAAAATTGGCGGTTTTTTGAATTTTCACGTTCGAACTACTAAAAAATTCGTTCAAATGTAAATTCACATATTGTTAACCTGATCATTTTATTTCATTTTCACTCGGATTGAAATTTGAGAGAGTGAGAGAGAGCGTGATAGAGGCTTTAAGAGAATGTTGTGGAGATAGAGAGCTTGAAAGAAGTGAGAGAGAAGAGATTCTTGAGAGAGAAGAGACAAAGACAATAGATAATATGTTTTTTTTGTTGTTGTTATTTTTCATTTCGATTTTTGTTTACAAATATCTTGATATTTGTTGCATTTATTTGTTGGGATAGAACAACTGTTTAATGTGTTTTATGCATATGTATTGTGGATTGATATTTTTATTAAATTGCAAAAATTAGAGGTAAGTTTTTATAGTTTTCTAAGTTATTTAATAATCATATCTAGGGATAATCATATAGTTTTCAACGTATTATATTGAAATATGCTGTAGTGTATGTGAAAATTGTGTTTTGTGGTTCAGTTTTTTGCTCTGTTTCGTGAATGGTTTCTGGCTTGGTCTTATTCGAGCACTCTGAATACCGTTTGAATTGAATTTTATCTGTTCGAACGTAATCTAACTCGACCAGAATTCCATTCGAACAGTTTGAATGCTTGTTCGAACGGTACCAATTACTTATATATTTATAATGTAATTATAAAATGTAATTATAATGTATAATTGTAAATATTTAAGTACTGTAATTAAATAAATTAATACTCTAAATATTCTTATAAAATATTTAATTAAGTAATTATAATGAATTATTGAAAATATTTAAGTACTCTAATTAAATATATTAATTAGTTAAAATATAATTATAAAATAATTAATTAAAAAATTATAATTAAATATTTGAAAATATTTAAGTACTCTAATTAAATATATTAATTAGTTAAAATATAATTATAAAATAATTAATTAAAAAATTATAATTAAATATTTAAAAATATTTAAGTACTCTAATTAAGATGATTAACATGATGGAATATACTTATACAATATTTAATTAAATAATTATAATGTATAATTAAAAATATTTAAGTATTCTAATTAAATAGATTAATACTCCATTTTATACATTTATTATAATTTCAAACATATATGCCTCCTAAACGCAAAAGAACACGTGAGCCATCCCCACCACTTATTAACTCCCCGTGTGATTCACCTGTCAACAATGGTGGGCCAACATCATCAGAACCGGAATAAGGTATTTTATCAATATATATCTTTTAAATAAAATAATTTAATTAAAATATATGTTTTAATTTTTGTATATATAGCTATTGTAAACCAGCGCCGAGTTAGAGGCATTATGAGATGTGTCTGCATAGAGAAAGTAAGGAAAGTGGGTAAATATATTTTTGTAAGTTTAACTTTATTAATTCTATTGTCTAAATATATTTTTGTTACCTATACTAATTTTAATGTTTTTCTTTTTGTAAGACATGATGATATCTCTTAAAGATACTGCTGCGAATCCATCTTATGAATCATATGTCAACGATGTTCAAATCTTTTCTCAAGTTCTTGGATCACGTTCTGGATATTTGAGGGGATTAAGAAGTTGCGTGAAGCCATCCTCAACATCGTCATCATCTTCTAAAGTAAGATCGAATGATGACAAGACTAAGAGGTTAGAGGAAGCTGCACTTGAGATAGAACGATTGAGGTTGAAGGAAAAAGAGTTGCTGACCCGATTGGATCAAGCAGCAGATTTAGAGGCAAGATTAGAATATATGCTACAATTAAATAATCAAAAAATGTTTGAACAATTCCCGTCAATGATGTCCCAAAACCCTATGCCACCACTACCACCACAATCATAATTCATTTAATTTTTTTAATTGTCTTTATTTATGATGTTTGTAAACATTTGAATAATTAATGTATATAGATTACAATTTGTATTATTATGTTCTTTTTAATTAAATTTCATTTTATTTGATCAATACCGTTCGAACTTCAAATAACCCATTCGAATGGTAAATTATCATTTATGTATACATTCGAGCAAAAACATATCCATTCGAACAAAAAAAAACCCATTTGAACGTATCGAAAAATACAATCCATGCATTCGTTCGAACAATTAAATACTTATTCGAATAATGTTATTTTTCAAAACTCTGTTCAAACAAAAGATTTTCGTAATAGATTGTCTATTTGAATAGTTAATATTTTAGTTCGAACAAAAGTCACTTAAAATGTGTTGGTTCGAACGGCCTTAGTCAGATATGGTTATTGGTTCGAGTTAACATTTTATGTTGTTCGAACAGAAATTTTTTCATTCGAACTTTATTCTGAGACGACATTTTTTTGTCTAAAAAAATTTTCTATTCAAATGGTTTCTACTGGTTCCGCCCAATTTTGTCCCTAAAAGTACTTTTTGTCTCCGAAAAGTTTCTGAGATGGACTTTCTGAGACAAAATAGAGATAAAAAATTTTTATCTCCAAAAACTTCTAGGGACAAAATTCGGATTTTTTGAGACAAAATTTTTTTGTCTAAAAAAACCAATTCTCTTGTAGTGATTATCGGTTGCAAAGGTTTTCATGATCGAAGTCCCTTATCACTTACATCTATTAGCAACCCAAAGACTTATCTATCATAGTCTTTTCTCATGTTCAAATCAATGATTTGCTAAATATTACTTCACCAACTTTCTCGATATGGCCTTGTTTGATTGTTAAACTCAACCAAAATTAACTCAATTTATTTTAATTTTAAACTGAATCTGACATCCAAACACCCAACTCTTAAATTATTAAATTTATCTCAACTCAAATCCTCTTTATACATGGGACCCACAACCTTTTTCAATTCAACATCTCTTTATACGGAGAATCCACAATCCTTTTTAATTTTTTATAAATATCTCTAAACTCATATTAATATCCAAATATATCTAAACTTATCTTAGATGTGCTCTACATAACTCACTCTACTAACGCAACTTACTACTATTCATAAAAAATTTAACACAACTCAATTCAACATCCAAACGTAACAAATGTACATCTTAATATCATGTACAACATTACTGACCCATTTCACGCATTTTAATATTCATATCCACCGCTGGTGGTCTCATATATTTGTCTCAAGCTCAATGAGTTCAAAATACATTAGAGAGCGTTGGCACGCAAGAAATGAGTAACGTTCATCATCCAAACTTGCATGTGATCAAGTACTAGAGGAAAACATACAAGTTAAGAGAGTTATGAACCTAAATTAAGTACCAGATAAAAGACAGAAATAATGTTTACACGGGCTAAACACGGGGAAATGCAAAAAATAAAATTGCACTGTTAATTGAATAAGAAAAGTGTTATATATAATACAAAGAGATTCCACAAAAATAAGTCTATAAATTGATATGATTTTATACCATTTATTAGATTTTTTTTATAATAAAAATAGATTTTCAAATTTATTTTTACAAGATGTCTTCATGGTTAAAACATTTTTCATTGAATATCACAATAAACAGTGCCATTTTCTTGCCTTTCATGTGGTTATATGTAGCTAATAAAAAAAATATATCTAATGAGATATTATTGGTAGTGATATTTGAATAAGTAACGCTGGGCATAAATTCGAAAAGTACAAGTCATGTACAAGCCTCTTGTAAAAAGAGTGGATTCTGATTTTGTAAAATAGGCTTAAATTAACTGGCAAGGTTTTCAATTTCCTTTGAGATGAAACTGTAGCAATATATATATATATATATATTCAAGCAAGAAGATACAATACTTTGTTTTTCATGATTTGCTTTCTTTCCCACTGGATGAATATTGAAGGATCCTCAAAAGGGTTAGAGCTTCGCAAACGAATGCAGCTAATCATGAGACACAGAGACGGCATCCATGAACTCAAAATTCGATTCGAGAGCACTCATTGTCTCTGGCGCAAGGCACACCTCGAAATCTATGCTTCCCCCACCTTCATGATTTGCTGGGTATGATGACACTTTCCCATCAAACTTGTTTCCATTCCCACCTCTTATTGCCACTGCTTTCCCCATTCCAAACTCGGTCCCATACATGTTGAATCTGGATGAACTCCCAATCAGTAAACTGTATCGATCAAAATACTGAGAAAGTTGTGAAACAGTAGGAGACTGCAGCCAGTTTTGAAGCCACCCTCGAAGCACCTTGTCGGTGTGGTTATTCACGGCCTGGTGTAGCTGCCACGCCGCCCACCCATGATTGCCTTGAAGCAATTCGCCTGCCGTGGCTACGCCGGCCACTATATGAATCGAGTTCCCGAAGTAGTCCTGAGACCAGGGCGGATCCATTCTTGATCTGTTGTTAATCATCAGCTTGCAGCTTGTTATCTGATCTTGTGGAAGACGGCGTGCACGAGTTATGCACCTCCAGACAAGAGCCGACAAGGACTGGAAGGAAGAGATGTTTTCGGATTTGCACTCAGCGTTGACTTTTGCTTTGAGTTTGGCTATTGATTCTGTTGAGAAATGGAAAATTCTCTCTCTGAGTTCTGGGGCTTGATATCTGCTGATGAACTCATCTTGGTGGGTGAAAGGGAGGTTGATGATTGGACCATAACCATCAGGAAACCATCGTTTATGGATTGGGGGCCGTGAAATCGAAATATCATCATCAGCCTGAAATATCTCAGACCAGGTGTTCAAAAAGTGCCAGAAAGAGTTTCCATCAGCAATGGAATGGTTCATGGAACACCCTATAAAGATGCCATCTTTTAGCTCTGTCACTTGAATAGAAAGCAAAGGCAAGGTATGGCCATCAAAGTTGACAGCTGTATCATGGTCAAAAAAAGATTGAACAGTGGATGGCACATCAATGGGTGAAAGAATGTCAGATACTTTCAAATCTACTGCTGCATGGATGAATTTAGCTCCAGGGCTGTTGTTGCAGTCGACGAAAATCAAGCACGAAGGCTGGCTTTCATTCATTTCTGTTACAAGGCGGCCGGAAAGTGGGTAGAAATGGACAAGGGCGAGGGAGAGGGAGCGCTTAAGCCTGTTCAAGACAGTTTTGAGGAAATCTTCTCTGCCATCTGCTGCCGGAGGCTTTCTGAAGAGAAGTCCCCTTTGGATGTAGTGTGCAGAAAGCATGGTGAGATCCCATGGCGCCAGGTACAAGGGCTGCTTCGACTCATCTGAATCATACTTTGGTTTGATAAAGAACTCCGAGATCCGTTGAACTTTGGGTTCAACCTCCTGAGTAGTATGTCCTTTTGTATAACTCCTCTGGTTTATGCAGTTGAAGAAATGCAGATTTCTGGGTAAAAAGCGGTGACCATGACTTGAATATTGCTTCAGAAGCTGGATGGGTAAGAATCGATGCTTCATGGCAAACACGTAAAAGCAGTACTAAGCCTTTGCTCGATCGTCTTCTCAAATATTATTGCTTAAACTCTCATCGGAGCTGCCATTTATATCCTTTTAATTAGTTTCTCATAAATAAATGCAACAGCGTTAATGCATGTCACTAATCTTCCGGTACACCATCAAAGAATATTATATATTATTTCATCCAAATATTAAAGTAGTAGAAAAAAACCCATAGTTATGATTTTAACACATTATTATATTGACTAATGTTATCACGTCTCTTAATTTATATACCATTCATTTTGTCCCCTTACATTACGGTGTTGTGGTACCATGCTGTTTATTAAAAAATTTTAAAAAATATAGCATCAAGTTAAAAGATTTTGTCACACCATGTGACGATGAAAAAATGATGTATAAAATAAAGATGGATAGTATTCTCGATGAATTGAATTGATATGATATAAAAGACGTTCATTATTATAGCCAAGATCTACCGCTCTCTTTCAAAAAGTCTTTGTAACCGGTTGATATAAAATAATGATAAAATGATGTGAACATTATGAAAGAATAAGATAAGCACCCCTCTATATTTGTTACAATCTGCGGCCAGCTGGAGGGTGGAAATGGACAAGGGTGACAGTACCGAGGGAACACTGCAGCCTATCCAGGAGAGTCTTGACGTACGAAGTCATCTTTGTCATGTGCTGATGGAGGGGCTATTATGTTAGTTTATGTAACGCCTTGTTTAAGGAGTTAAGGAGAATTAACTTTTATTACTTAATATCAAATTCAATAACATATAACATAACTATAAAATTCAGAATACTCTATAAAATATTCATTTATTCACACAACTCAAATATCCATGTTCCTTCATAGGGGATACAAATAATTTTTCAATAATATAAATTAAAAACTCACCAAAAACCCAAAAATATCCTTAACTCATCAAATCAACATATCCAAAAATAAATCAATTTGCTAATTATGACTCTCAAATAAGCACTTGTTCCCTCGTACACTTATTCCACTACGATCATCACACCTTGCTAAAACTTTCTACTCATGTTTTCCAGCTGAACCATCAAAATTATATGAAAAAAATATTTGGAGATAAAAGGTGAGTTATTAACAACTCAATAAGCAAATAGCATATAACTAGTGTGCAAACATGAGCATTTACAGAGTTCAAAATGTAAAAATATATATATATATATATATATTTACTTTCAAAATGCTAAATTAGAACATATTATCAAAAATATCAGAGCGAAAGTTTGAAAAAAAATTCTTATTCAAAGTTCACTTGGCACAACATAACTGAAAAATCATATCAGAACATAATTCCATGTTTAACTCCCATGGTAGGGTTGTGCAAACCCCATCAGTCAACTGAGTAGAAACAGAATGTGAATATTCCCCTTATTATTCTCGGAGTTCCGATTATGCATACAGGAAAGACCATGCAGAAAACCACTTTACTTTCAAAGTAGGTGCATCCGAAACAAAAAAGTTGGTACCAACCCGAATAGAGGCCACAGTTTTACACGCGTGGTAAGGTCAGAATAGAACAGAAACAGAATGTCATGCCAGAGGTTTTCAAAAATCACATCATATCATATCAGAGTACAAAACATTTTCAAAACATAACATAATTAGATCAAAAAAATATAATTTATGCACAAAATTTCATATTCGCTCTCTTTTACACAATTCTGAAATAAAATGCCAAAATAGCTCATGTATACAACAGTCATGCCAGAAAATACTTTATTCTTATACAAAATTTCATGAGTAATACAAATAAATAATTAAGGTTGTTTCAAAATTATTTTTCATAACAAGACATGCATATTTTCCAAAAGTAACCCCAGTTCATTTCTTTTATACAAAAACTAGCATAGGAACCCCATTTACCTAAACTTTTTAATCTTTCAAAAATTTCCTCAACAATGCCAAACAAATGTTAATCTCCACCTATAAAATAATCATGTAATTTCTGTAAATTTCCAATTGAACACTTACTTCAATATTTAAGCCTAAGATGTTAAAACAACCTATTTTAATTCCTCAAGAACCTAAATTCTCAAAATTCCTAAAATACCATCCTTTTCCAAAACCATCAAGTATACACTTAATATTTACTTAACTTAATTCCCACTTATGCACAAGTTTATTTAAAAAAAAAAACAATAAGCCCAACCCATTTAACAATGAAAAGTCTTTGAAATAAAAAATAAACTATTACCCGATCCAAAATAGTTTAGAACCCGACTCAACCCAAAAAATATTTTATTTCAAAATCACTTATCGTAACACACTAAATATATATATATATATATATATATATATATAACAGAACCAAGTAAAAATAAGCCAACTGAAAATAAATCCTTAAAACACCATGTTTTAAATCAACTGAGGGCAAAATTGTAATTTGATAAAACTAAGCCTCCCTACCTCCTACGTATGCAAAGGGCTTACGAAAACACATAAACCCAGTACTTGCCAGACCCAAGGTCGTCGCATGACGGAGACTCACTTGAGTGTAGTTGCGAGGTGGCAGAGACACTGGTGGAGCTGGGGGCTGAGCACCGAGAGAGAGAGAGTGATGAGAGAGAGAGAGAGAGACAGAGAGAGAGAAAGAGCGCACGTGATACTCACCGAGAAGGCAACAAATCGACGGTGACAAGGTGGTTGGGCAGCGATAGATCACGGAGAGGCTGGGTGTTGGCATCGTTGAGCTTCCCTTGCTGTGGCTGAAGTCACCACACAAGAAGACTTGCTCTCTTTTGAGAAGCCAAAAACAGGGGCCTTTCGGTGATGCCTAGCAGTGGTTCCACATGGTTTACGGCAGTTTAGAGCTAGCGAACATGGGTTGGCTTCCCGAAATGGAGTGGTGGCTATTTCAAGGCTCTCGGTCTGCAAGTAGCTTTTTAGGTGGCAAAAGGCGTGGAGTGGTTTCCTTACGGGCTGCTGTTGCGAGCTGGGGGGTTTTGGGTGGCCACAATTGATGAAAGGGGCAAGGTGATTGTCAGATTTCACATGGGATACGGCAACTACGTGGAGGAGATGATTCACTAAAGCATTACGGCCAAGAGTGGTGCTTGAAGAGGGGAGCAGTGAGCATGGAAGGGAAGGCTGCAAAGGAGGTTTGCGGCTTGGAGTTTTCTTTCCATACAGGAGGGATAAACATAAATATATATAGAGTATTGAAAACAAAACTCTAGAGATGAGAGAAGGAGGCGTGCTTGCGGTGGGAATGGAAGTGATGGAGCCATGTATGCAGAAAGTAAACGAACGTGAACAAGCTGAATATGGAGTCTGAAAATATTACCACGGGCTAGGGCTATAAAACCTGAAAATGTTTGGCCCACGTCTCAGATATTGTAAGGGTTTAATGCATGGGCTTTTCATACTTATGAATCCAAAAAAAATAAGAAAAAAAGAAAGAAAGCTGGTCTGGTGTTGGACCCGAGTGTTACAGTTTAAGTTTTTGTAACAAGTGGTGGTTTCACATAGTGTCAGAGTAGAGGACTTAAATTTGAATCCTAACTCTACACTCTATCATATTTAATTAAATATTATACGTATTGGGTCATCCATTGAATGAGAGTCTGATCCACACGTGAGAGGGAGTGTTAAGGTATAAAATAAAAAATAAAATCTACCTATTTCTATCAGGTTAAATTTTTAGAACAAGTGATGATTTTACAAAGGCTTTGTCAAGAGAAGACCTTTCTGAATGTAGTGTGCAGGTAGCAATGCTGAATCCCATGGCATAGAGAAAAGTTTCAAGTTGAAACTGGTGTAAAACTCAAAATTAAACAAGCCAATAAATAATAGACACGTAGGAGTCTCATTTAAAATATCATGGATCTGCATTTGAGAGTATTTGTTTTCATTCTACAAAAGGACTTCATTTCATAAGTTCCTATTGTCTCTCTCCCTCTCTTACGCTCTCTCTCTTTTGTCTCTCACAGCTAGTATTTCTCCCGCACTCTGTCTCTTGTCTAAATATCTCCCCCTCTCTTGCACTCTTTCTCTACCCAAACAGATCCCGTTTGGAAGCAGTAGTAGTTGACTTCTTTCGCAAAGTATCTGATAAGACTTCTCTCGCACTCTCTCTCTTTATCCAACGGAAGTAGTAAGTCAATTTGTCTAGTTTGGGTAGTTTGGGTTGAGATTTTGTCGATTTGGAATGTTATGTCGATTTCTTCGATCGGGTAGTTTGGGTTGCGATTTCGTCGATTGGGTAGTTTGGATACAGACCAAAGAAGGAATTTCTACAGACCAAATAATTGTTAGTTATATTTTCATTTGATTTTGCATCTGTTTTCTATATTGGTCTAGAAGAAAATTCCATCTTAGGCTGGATCTAGATTGAATGACTCCATCTTCATGAGGTAAAGGTGAAATTGGCAGCAGGTTACCACAATTCATTCGTTTCATACAAAACTCATCTTATACAATATCATAGGAATTCCCAGTCCACACTTCCTGAGCAAGAGAGCACCAACAACAGAACAGCCATAGTGTGTAGTCTCTCCATGTTTCCAAGTTGCGATATGAACATACATGTTTCTAAATCATTTAGTACACCAAAACATTTCCCTCTTGCGCTTTTTCAATTTTTATGCAACCCCAGACAAAACCCAACCAATTATACTGATTTTTTCTTGTTTCTAAAGCTCTCATTCAGTAATGTAAATTTTTTCTTGCACTAATTCACACTCTTCCCAAGCACCGTTGCTGCAATGCTGATTGGCTGATTGGCTTTCTTGCACTAATGTTGATTGACTTCCTTTGGGAAGGTTTTTAAAGCTTGAACCAGTGCCCTTTCTTATACACCAGATCACACATCTTGCTTTGAACTCGATGAAACCACATTTGCCACAGAGATGGAATGGGATCGACGGGATGGAGAGAGAGAGAGAGAGAGAGAGAGAGAGAGAGAGAGAGAGAGAGAGAGAGAGAGAGAGAGAGAGAACATGTTATTCTTTTATTAGAGGGTGTAAAAGTGAGTTTAGCACTCATCCTGTTTGAAGATTTTCTTTTATTCTTATGGTTAATGTTTTAAGCTTTAGTTACAATTTGGTTGGTAGGTCTGTTTGGAAGATACAATATTTTTTTCATTTATTTCTCTCCTTTGTTAGATCTTTCAATTTCATTTGATTGTTTTGAATTTGGTTCCTAAATGGCTGTTCCATAAATGCTTTTACATTAATCACTTAAAGGTGTTAGTGTTAGGAGAATGTCAGGTCTTTCAATCTCTTTATATTTATAACTTGTTTATTAGATTTACTCATTTCTGATTTGTTGTTGTGATGTCTTTTGAGAATTTGATCTGTTTGTAGCTATATGAAAAATAGTGGTCTAGACACCATATCTAGTTCATGGTCTATGCAGGTAGAAGATAAAGTGGTCTCGGGATGAAGACCACTATGTTATTGTGGCATTCCCTCCAAACTTAAGACATCTGGCAACCCAAAACGTTTTGGTTGACGGTTTTTCAACTGTCCATATTATAAGATTAAAAAATAGTGTACATTTTTTGAATAAGTGGATCTTGAAATATAACAACCAAATTGTTGTAAGCGAACCTTAGAATTAGCACAATGAAGAAATGAAAGGATAAATTTTGAACGGGCAAGGATTGAACATGCAAAGTTCCAATCAATGAAAGTGAAGTACAAAAGTGCCTTGATTGCGTCTTGGATTGTATTTATTGCGACACTAGTTAGTTTAAAATTTTATGAAGTCAATGATAATGTAACTCATTTAATGCTACAATAAGATGTATGTGGCTTGTATTTGTCTTAGAATGAATTTGAAGTTAAGATCTTTGGTTATTGAGTAGGCTTATATCTTTTATTAATTGTTGTTATTAAATTATTTGATAAATGACATTTATAACAAGGGTAAATACAGACACAAGCTTGTGAATACTTTAACTTTTAAAAGTAACAATTACTTTTACTTTAAAAAGGCCTGTTAATACTTTGTTTGAAATTAAAGTAGTAGAACCTGTTAATAAAATAAATAACCAAACGGACTTTGTCGTCTACTAAAAAATAAAGTCACTGTAGCATTAATATTAACAAATGCAATGGCTTCTCAAAAGTTGTCATTAACAACAATCCAAAATATGTCAAACATTTCAAAATATATAAAAATAGCTTCTCAAAATTGTTATAATCCATAAAGCAACTCCAGTAAAAGCATTTCATTCAAAGCTGGGACATGAATTAAAGATTTTGTGATGTATGAAAATTCCACGAAGCACCAAAGTCTTGATCCTGTGACATGGTCGGATCTTGAGACATGTCAGTTGCATAACTTTCCGGCATATTTCTACAAAGAAAAAAAAATGTTCATATTAAAAGAGGAATAAATAAAAAATGAGAAATACAAAATATCAAGTGGCATAGTATTCAAACATGTCAAATGCAGTTGAGATAGAGTTTGGATTTGAATATATGTCAAATATAGTTGAGCTTGGTTCCCTTATATGCCTACAAAAAAAAATTAGATTCGTTAATAAAGTAAAAAATTGGATTTAAGAAATGTAATTAATTAGAAACATAATTGTCACATTCTAAATACCTATTTGATGTACAATTGGTTCTAATATGGCCCTCTTGTTTACAGATGCTACATCGTCGCTTCTTGGTTGGACCATTTTCTTTTGGATTCTTTTGGCGTAAAGATTTGGGACTTCTTTTATGCACAATATGTGGTGGATTTTGTAACAAAAAATTTGAGAGTACTTGCCTATTGACCAGTTGTTCCTTCTCAACGTTCTCATCATCAACATTCATTAAAAGAAGATCTTGCTGGACATTCTCTATGCCACTCGAGACATGCTCATATCTCTGGATAGATTACAACCCCATTTCAACAACTTCATAAAATTGCCTTATCAAACGATATTTCATGACAAATGCAGTTGGGATTGTGTCCACTGGCCTGCAATATGTCATACGACTCTTTGCATTGATTGACCACCTCTCTAAGACATATGATTGCAGCATGATGTTCATGATAGACTTTTTTCTCAAAATATGTAGGTTGTGGCGGCATAAAAATCCAATAAATTCAAATTGACAACATGTACAAGAAACAATGAGCTTTTTTCTCCCAATTGTTACTTCATATGCCAGACTTTATTTCCCATCAAGTGTCACCAAATATATTTTTCTCCCATATTCCTCACATGTTTTAGAGGTCTTGTGTAACAGCCCGCTAGAAATTCAATTAAGGAATTTCTATTGACTTTAGGAACCTCGTGAAAACTCTGTAAGTCTACACGAATCGACTAATCGCATAAATTTTAGCCTGTCAACATAGTTAGTGTTATCACTCACTATGGTGCCAGAAATGCGATTTTAATTATTTGAGATAGTTAAAAGTGTCAGAATACATTATAGTCTACACCACTAGGCTTAATTGAATATTTAGAATTTTTCAGTACTAAGTTTATTACGTTTATTTTTGGAGTGAATAGTAACCTCGGTAAATGTACTGAGCGCAGTGTTTTCAAAATCATAGTGTGAAATGTCCAAATTAGGATAGCGATATTTTATTTGGACACTTGGCAAGATTTTAACCACACATAATGAATAGTATTAGATACTTGGCACAAAGAGAAACCATTAGATGGAATTGTGAAGGAAATCAAGGTGTGAGATCATGACACCTAAGCAAAATACACATTTGGAAAATATCTTAAGAATAGAGATTTAAAATACACATAGAAAGATTTTAGTCACCTTACTCTTCCAAGTCTACTCCATATTTGGAAAATATATTGAGCTGATTTTTATAGATATTATTGGATAGAATATTTTGAGATAATATTTTATAGATATTTTGGGTAGGAGAAAACCACACTCAACTCTCAACTCCAGCCTTATCATCTCCCTTATCTCTTCCATAAGCATCTCCAGCCATCACCCACGAACTTATCTTCATTTACACGTTTCTTTAAAAGAAAATCAAACATTCTCTCTCGGACAGCTTTTAGGAGTTCTTTTGCATGCCCATTTCGAAGCTGTTGTAAGTGTTTTATCATAAAGTCTCCTTCATATAAGTTGTTCCTTTTTGAGTCTAGTTTACATGGATATCTTATTTGCCCCATTTGAAGATCATTTGGTCAGTAAAATATTGTGTAAACTATAGAAAGGTCATTCTAGGAGAGAAACTGGAGAATATGTTATAGTTTGGAGTTTTTGACCAAGCTAATGGTTAGATATTGATCCAAAATTTTTATGGAGTATTGTTAACATGTATATGTGACTATTGGTTGAGGATTTTTGCATGATTAAAGGTTTTGATGAAAGATGTTCTTAGAGTTAGAAACTTAGAAACTGGAAGAGGAAAAACAGTTTCTGTTTTGAGAAAGTTTAACTCTTTGGTGGTCTAAACCTATTCTAACGACTTTGATAATTTTATTGGAGGATCCTAAACATCTTATATACATGTTATATTATTATTTTGAAGATATTTGATGTTAGTTTCAAAGATATAAAATTTTATGCAAAGAGATATTCAGATAAGCCAAAGTGTGGATATTCTTGGCTAAATTTATGTTTTGGTTAATTTCTAGCCATGTGATCTTGAATTAGAAGCTTGTATATGTTTTAGGACATCTTTTTAAACCATGTAATGGTTTGGTTTGAAGATCATATATTTATAAGTCATAGATCAAGAGATTTATCAAAACTAGTTGAGGAAAAAGTTCCTGTTTTTGGACTAAGTGTAAAACCAAAAACTCCAAATGTTATTTTGTGATTTTGGTGACTTTAGTTTGATGATTTAAAGCATGGTTGATGTTAGGATGATATTATGAATATGTTAGAAGTAAGATTTGATTTTTGAAATTCTTGGAGATGTTTTGATTTAAGGTCAAAACTTGTGATTCAAGTGCTTAGATCTTTTTACAAAAAAAAGTTTGGTGTTGATTATTAGATTTTTCTAAATGGATGTTTTAAGTATGGTTTTGAACTTAGGATTGGAAGATGTTTGTTGCAAAATTTTGGTTTAAGCATGAGTTTTGAAGTTGGAAGGAATTGCAACAAAAATAAAGGGAAATGGCCTATAGATGTTTCGACCATAGTGTGTTCTTCATGGTTGTGTTTTGTTTTAAATTTTTATGAGTTGATATTTAAGTTTAGGACAAAATTTACATGAGGAATGTAAATTTTGGAAACTTTTGAAATTAGTATGCAAAATCCTTAAGTTATGGGTAAAACGGTCAATTTCCCACATGTAGAGAGTAAAATGAAAATTTTACTCTTTAAGTTAGTATTTTCCATATTTCAAATTATTAGTGATTTAGTTCTAATTTTTAGAATCACTAATTACAGTTCCTCGTGATCGCACTTGAAGTTTTATAAGAAATGCGGAGATCGAGGTAAGTTAGCTTTTAACTTACTAGCAGTCTACTGTGTATGTGTGCTAAGTAAAATAATTACAGTGTATGTATGTATGTTATCATATATGTCATGCCATGCCAAGTTATCATGTAATTGTCTATTATACAGAATTTATTCTGTCATCAATTTTTATCTGTTACACAATATATTCTGTCATGTATTACTATACATTACAAATATGTCATGCTAAATATGTTGTTTGTTATATGTTATGCCATGTTACGAAATGTTACTATCTCAAGTTGGTTATGTATTTCAAATTATGTTCAAGTCACGTTATGTTACGTCAAGGCTTCAGTCCTTTCATATTCCAGTCACGTTTCATCTTGAGTATATTCAGTTTATGTAGAATACATGGGGCCACAACAACTGTGGAGTATGTATTTAACTGCATAGTGATGTATAGAATACATGGGGCCACAACAACTGTGGAGTATGTATTTACACATAGAATACATGGGGCCACAACAACTGTGGAGTATGTATTTTTAATGTTAAGTCAAGTTTGTGTAGAATACATGGGGCCACAACAACTGTGGAGTATGTATTTTTCATGTTAAATTCAAGTTTCAGAGCAAGTTCATGCTAAGTCAAGTTTCAGATCAAGTTCATGTCAAGTCAAGTTCAGTTCATGATTCAATTTAAGCTATGTCAATTATGCTATGTTGTACACTAAGTTATGCTTTAATTACTTATAAATTTGATTATGCATTTATGCTTTTACTGTCATACATGCATCATGAGTCTGTATGGAAGTTTTTTGTTAACTTGCTGAGATTTGTAATCAAATCTCACTGTGGTAGTCCCAACTACCATTCCCCCCGAATGGTAGATCTTGTTACAGGACCTGAAGGAGGATCAGGAGCTGACCAACTAGACACAGTCGACTGAACGACGGTACGTCGTTAATGTTAATATAGTAGTTAAATTACTACTTGTACGATGAAGTTGCATCTCCAGTACTTTTGGATCATAACTATTTTGGAATAGTGCTGTGATCTTAGTTATTCAATGGATCTTTATGTATGAAGTATGTTTTAAGTATTGGGATATTTTCAGTTTGGTGCATAGTATTGCTAAAGAAAAAAATTATCCGCTGCGAATATTGCATAATGTTAGATGCATGTTAGGATTATTGCATCTTATAGGGTAGTATTGCATTATTGTTATTTTGGAGTAGGTCAAGTCATTGGAGTTGGTAAATTGTACATTGTTTGATTCAAACGAGTCATTGTTTCTATTAATTGTGGTGCTTGAGAATTGAGCTTGGAAGTTAAATTGTTACCCTAGTGGTAAGAGTAACAATTTTCATTAGAAGTATTATTGTTCATACCAATGTAGATATAGAATACATTTTAGTAATATGAGAAAGGATATGTAGGATTGATGAATGGTATTCCACATATTTGAAGAATTGTTTTGATTCTAAAAATACGATAGAAATTGTGTTTGGAAGAGTAATTTGATTAGGAGAAGCTTTAGCCTTAGTAGGATTCATTTATGATAATAGTATTACCACGCCGCCAGTAAATGATTTCTGGCAAAGCAATATCTTTATGGATACATAGATCGATCTTCTTTTGAAGACTATTATATGGAGAGTAAAATATTGGTCTTGAGGATTTATGTGAACATTAGGAACAAATCATTTAAAGTTAGAATAATTGATAACTTATGATGGATAGAAGAGTTATGACAATCATAAGAGAGAAAGTTTCAAGTTTAAGTTATTAACGGGTCAGTTATCAAAGTACCACCTAGGAAGATGACTGATTGTTGCGATTATAAAGAAGTTAGTCCTAGACCAGTAGAACTCCTTGAGGTTTTTATTAACTTGAAGATTACTGAGAGTTTGGATATGCATGATTAAATGCATATTTATATGAGTCATTGGATCATGTCATATATATGAAAATCCCTGAAAGAAATAAAATGGAGTACATAAAACATATACCAGAAGATAAAAACACAAATATTCAATATGAATATTTGTGAAGTATTATTTTATTATCATAAAGCAAAATTACAGAAATTTGAGGCTCTTTGCCTCAATCTTTAAACGTTCTTGCTCTTCAAAAATCTGCATGCCTCTCCTATCTAAAGGAGTAGCCACTCGAAAAGAAGAGTTAAGCAAAGATTTTAAATCTCTGTTCTCTCGCTTTACTGCTTCTATCTTCATGTTGGATTCCATAAGAAGCCTCTGAAGCAGAGAAATACTCTCGTGGAGTTTGTCAACCCCACCAGTCCTGGATTGCAGTCTCTGAGAATATGCGACAATGGCTGATGAGTATCGAGTACCGAGACTCACAAGCTCGTAGATAAGTTCATTTTCTGACTTATTAGTCAGATCATTATTTGATTGCATAATAGCACCTATGGAAGAAGCAGAAACAACTGGGGAACGAGGTGCAGAATACCTCATGTTTTGGCAATGAGAAGATTGCTGAGCCATTGCAAAGTGAGTAAGCAGAAAGAGATTGCAGAGTAAGAATGCAGATTAATTTCAGAAAAGTGAAGAAGATGAGATGAGAAAGAAGATGAACTGAATAATTCTTTTATAGAGAAAATTATGACGAATCACCTCTCGTGAATCATTTCTCTACAAGAGACAAGAGCAATGTAGTATCATAGCTGCGGTGCCTGACAATTACAGAAGAACAAAGTAGTGTCGTAGCTATGCGGCGCCTGACAACTACAGAAGACCTATAAAAATCACGCGGATCAGAGTTGTCTGGTCTAAAACAGAGTGCCACCGATTTTGTTAAAAAGAGAGAGGTTAACGGTTTAATTTTGATGAATTCTTTACTAACTATGGTATTTACAAGAACATTTAAAGTATATCACCTATGCTTTTCTAAAGAAGAGTTTCGGAAGATTATTTACTTAAAGTTTTAGGTTTGGAGAGTATGTCGTTACAACTTGGCCAACCTTGTGCAAAGAAGTATAATCTAATTGTTGATTAAAGTAAGAGAGTTAAGGAATGACATAATCTCAAAGGCAAATATATACGAGATAGACAGTAGGTTGGTAAGCAACACCTCCTTATTAAATTTCTATTTCTTATTTAATTCGATTTCGAGGACGAAATCTTTTTTTTAGGAGGGGAGATTGTAACAGCCCGCTAGAAATTCAATTAAGGAATTTCTATTGACTTTAGGAACCTCGTGAAAACTCTGTAAGTCTACACGAATCGACTAATCGCATAAATTTTAGCCTATCAACATAGTTAGTGTTATCACTCACTATGGTGCCAGAAATGCGATTTTAATTATTTGAGATAGTTAAAAGTGTCAGAATACATTATAGTCTACACCACTAGGCTTAATTGAATATTTAGAATTTTTCAGTACTAAGTTTATTACGTTTATTTTTGGAGTGAATAGTAACCTCGGTAAATGTACTGAGCGCAGTGTTTTCAAAATCATAGTGTGAAATGTCCAAATTAGGATAGCGATATTTTATTTGGACACTTGGCAAGATCTTAACCACATATAATGAATAGTATTAGATACTTGGCACAAAGAGAAACCATTAGATGGAATTGTGAAGGAAATCAAGGTGTGAGATCATGACACCTAAGCAAAATACACATTTGGAAAATATCTTAAGAATAGAGATTTAAAATACACATAGAAAGATTTTAGCCACCTTACTCTTCCAAGTCTACTCCACATTTGGAAAATATATTGAGCTGATTTTTATAGATATTATTGGATAGAATATTTTGAGATAATATTTTATAGATATTTTGGGTAGGAGAAAACCACACTCAACTCTCAACTCCAGCCTTATCATCTCCCTTATCTCTTCCATAAGCATCTCCAGCCATCACCCACGAACTTATCTTCATTTACACGTTTCTTTAAAAGAATATCAAACATTCTCTCTCGGACAGCTTTTAGGAGTTCTTTTGCATGCCCATTTCGAAGCTGTTGTAAGTGTTTTATCATAAAGTCTCCTTCATATAAGTTGTTCCTTTTTGAGTCTAGTTTACATGAATATCTTATTTGCCCCATTTGAAGATCATTTGGTCAGTAAAATATTGTATAAACTATAGAAAGGTCATTCTGGGAGATAAACTGGAGAATATGTTATAGTTTGGAGTTTTTGACCAAGCTAATGGTTAGATATTGATCCAAAATTTTTATGGAGTATTGTTAACATGTATATGTGACTATTGGTTGAGGATTTTTGCATGATTAAAGGTTTTGATGAAAGATGTTCTTAGATTTAGAAACTTAGAAACTGGAAGAGGAAAAACAGTTTCTGTTTTGAGAAAGTTTAACTCTTTGGTGGTCTAAACCTATTCTAATGACTTTGATAATTTTATTGGAGGATCCTAAACATCTTATATACATGTTATATTATTATTTTGAAGATATTTGATGTTAGTTTCAAAGATATAAAATTTTATGCAAAGAGATATTCAGATAAGCCAAAGTGTGAATATTCTTGGCTAAATTTATGTTTTGGTTAATTTCTAACCATGTGATCTTAAATTAGAAGCTTGTATATGTTTTAGGACATCTTTTTAAACCATGTAATGGTTTGGTTTGAAGATCATATATTTATAAGTCATAGATCAAGAGATTTATCAAAACTAGTTGAGGAAAAAGTTCCTGTTTTTGGACTAAGTGTAAAACCAAAAACTCCAAATGTTATTTTGTGATTTTGGTGACTTTAGTTTGATGATTTAAAGCATGGTTGATGTTAGGATGATATTATGAATATGTTAGAAGTAAGATTTGATTTTTGAAATTCTTGGAGATGTTTTGATTTAAGGTCAAAACTTGTGATTCAAGTGCTTAGATCTTTTTACAAAAAAAAGTTTGGTGTTGATTATTAGATTTTTCTAAATGGATGTTTTAAGTATGGTTTTGAACTTAGGATTGGAAGATGTTTGTTGCAAAATTTTGGTTTAAGCATGAGTTTTGAAGTTGGAATGAATTGCAACAAAAATAAAGGGAAATGGCCTATGGATGTTTCGACCATAGTGTGTTCTTCATGGTTGTGTTTTGTTTTAAATTTTTATGAGTTGATATTTAAGTTTAGGACAAAATTTACATGAGGAATGTAAATTTTGGAAACTTTTGAAGTTAGTATGCAAAATCCTTAAGTTATGGGTAAAACGGTCAATTTCCCACATGTAGAGAGTAAAATGAAAATTTTACTCTTTAAGTTAGTATTTTCCATATTTCAAATTATTAGTGATTTAGTTCTAATTTTTAGAATCACTAATTACAGTTCCTCGTGATCGCACTTGAAGTTTTATAAGAAATGCGGAGATCGAGGTAAGTTAGCTTTTAACTTACTAGCAGTCTACTGTGTATGTGTGCTAAGTAAAATAATTACAGTGTATGTATGTATGTTATCATATATGTCATGCCATGCCAAGTTATCATGTAATTGTCTATTATACAGAATTTATTCTGTCATCAATTTTTATCTGTTACACAATATATTCTGTCATGTATTACTATACATTACAAATATGTCATGCTAAATATGTTGTTTGTTATATGTTATGCCATGTTACGAAATGTTACTATCTCAAGTTGGTTATGTATTTCAAATTATGTTCAAGTCACGTTATGTTACGTCAAGGCTTCAGTCCTTTCATATTCCAGTCACGTTTCATCTTGAGTATATTCAGTTTATGTAGAATACATGGGGCCACAACAACTGTGGAGTATGTATTTAACTGCATAGTGATGTATAGAATACATGAGGCCACAACAACTGTGGAGTATGTATTTACACATAGAATACATGGGGCCACAACAACTGTGGAGTATGTATTTTTAATGTTAAGTCAAGTTTGTGTAGAATACATGGGGCCACAACAACTGTGGAGTATGTATTTACACGTAAAATACATGGGGCCACAACAACTGTGGAGTATGTATTTTTCATGTTAAATTCAAGTTTCAGAGCAAGTTCATGCTAAGTCAAGTTTCAGATCAAGTTCATGTCAAGTCAAGTTCAGTTCATGATTCAATTTAAGCTATGTCAATTATGCTATGTTGTACGCTAAGTTATGCTTTAATTACTTATAAATTTGATTATACATTTATGCTTTTACTGTCATACATGCATCATTAGTCTGTATGGAAGTTTTTTGTTAACTTGCTGAGATTTGTAATCAAATCTCACTGTGGTAGTCCCAACTACCATTCCCCCCGAATGGTAGATCTTGTTACAGGACCTGAAGGAGGATCAGGAGCTGACCAACTAGACACAGTCGACTGAACGACGGTGCGTCGTTAATGTTAATATAGTAGTTAAATTACTACTTGTACGATGGAGTTGCATCTCCAGTACTTTTGGATCATAACTATTTTGGAATAGTGCTGTGATCTTAGTTATTCAATGGATCTTTATGTATGAAGTATGTTTTAAGTATTGAGATATTTTCAGTTTGGTGCATAGTATTGCTAAAGAAAAAAATTATCCGCTGCGAATATTGCATAATGTTAGATGCATGTTAGGATTATTGCATCTTATATGTCATGAACGAGGGCAGGTAACCTTGTGTTGCATGTCTCGACGCTTCAAATGTCCGTCCGATCCCAAACGGAATTTGGGGGCGTCACATCTTGTATCATTGGCTTTGAAATAGCTCTTCTTGGAAGTGAATAAATGACTTTATTGTATAAATCTTGGCTGCTTCCTTTTCCACTTTGAAACAAGTTCTCATAGTTGGCTTTCTAGTTTTTGTCTTCACATCTTTCTCTTTCTCACTGAGATAATGAGCATTTAATACTTTATCATATTGATAGAAAAAATCACGAACCATTGTACTTGAACGAAAAACGTCTTTAAAAACTTGTTCATACTCTCAGTTCACTGAGTTGTGGACATTCCAGTACAAAATATGCTTTTCAAATAAGCTGACACCCACTTAGCTCTCGTGGCATAAATACCCTACAACCAACTATTATCTTCAAATTTATATTTTAATAATATTTTAGTCCACTCAAACTCAAATTCTTCAATTGTGAGTATTTCATGAATATAATGGTGAAAATCTCGCTGAAATTGTATGTACTTATTATAGACACGAGTTAGATATTCAGGAAATTTTTGTAATATATGCCATAAACACAATTTGTGAGTTGTATTGGACAATACCTCCACGATGGCCTTAGTCATTACCTTGTCATCATCAGTGGTTATTGTTGTTGGAGCACAACCAAGCATAACCTCTAGCCATGTTTTCAACAGCCATGTATAAGACTCGACTGTTAAATGAGTAAGGCAAATCCAAACATCACAGATTGATGGTGATGATTAACTCCAATGAACGGAACAAAAGGCATCTTGTAGCGATTGGTGAGGTACGTGGCATCAAAAGTCACAACGTCTCCAAAATACTGATATGCAGCCCGTGATCTAGCATCTGCCCAAAAGCAGTTTCCCATCGATCCATTTTCATCGACTTGGATTGAATACATAAAACCTGAATTATTACGTTTGCTTTCCAAAAAGTAAGTGTACAGACTTTGTGAATCTCCCTCTCCTAGAAACTGTCTCCTTCGATTGCCCAAATAATTTTGAACGTCTTTATTAATGCAATCAATATTATAGTCACTACTAGACTCCTTACTCAAGACAGACATTATTTTCCGTGTTAGTATCCCCAACTCGTTTAATGTGTCTATTAAAATTTTTTTACGTTGGTGTTATCTATCTATGCTTACGAAGAAAACTTGTACTCTTAGGGGCTAGTAGCTCATGATTATGCTATAGTACAAACTTAGACACAACCCATTTTTCTACATCCTTTCTTATTGTCGTCATTGCTTTACACCCAATCTTTGTTTTTGTAGCCTCAAGTCTTACTCTATCTTTCGATTTCAAATTCTGGCGACGGAATCTTTCCCTCGAACAAACATATTATACCCCAATTAGTGATTTGTCTTCCTTTGACTATCGGGTATGATTTGTTCGAATATTAAAACCAATTCATCAAGAGAAGGCTTTATAGTAGTAAGTATGTGGATCTTCTACATCGTCAAATTGTAGCCCCACATACGGCTCCACATATGAAAATGACGCGGTTTGGTTCCTTGGGTAAGTTCTTATTTTCTTTATTGAACCCAAGGTTTCAAGGTTCGTGTAATTATATATTTACACATGGATTTTGATGATAACAAATAAATTCAAAAAATAAAGAAGTCTCAAACTTAAGTCGTCTACACAATAGAATCAAGCACATCAAGAAACCAAGCATGAGTAAGAAGGGAACGAGTTCACATTAAAACTCATAGAGTAATGTTGTAAATCTCTTAACAATTCAAAATTAGGATTAAGGCTCAAAATTAATATTTTTTCATAAGCATTAAATTACATTTTTCACATGTGCATGAATATTTTAAAAATTAAATTTGAAAATTTTGAAAGATGATTGATTTTCATCTTTCACATATACATGACATGATTAAAGGTTTGAATTTTGAGAATATTAAAGATGATTGATTGTCATCTTTCACACGTGCATGTTTTATTTGAATATTTTCAAAAATGATTGATACTCTTTTTGACTTATGTGAAATGTAGATGATTTTGTTTGAACAGTTTAAAAAGTAAATAGTACTCCTTTTATCATATGCGAAAAGTAAAAAGATTAAATTTGAAATTTTTGAAAAGTGAATGATATTGATTTTGACAAAAGAAAAAGAAGAAATTTTTTTTGAATTTTTTGAAATGTGAATAATGTTTTCTTTGACAATTGAAAAAGAAAAAAATTTTCCTTTTGAAAATATAAAAAATACTCAAATGATCATAGTTTCTAAAGCATGATAAAAGCCACAATACTATCAGAATATTATACTTTGAAAAAGAGAAAAAATAGTCATGATAAATATTAGGATCTTTTGTAAAATAATGCTTTATAAAACATGAGAAAGAGTAATAGTTCAAAAAAATACTCAAAAAACAACTTAGTGTGCTTTTTTATTTTTTATTAGAAAAATCTTTTTATCTATGTTGTTTTTGTTATTATGAGCATGGAGAGATTCATTTCAATTATATATATATATATTGAAGATACTTAAAAATATGGAAACATGGGAGGATACTTCAAATTAATATAAATGAGGATATGTCAAATTATTGAAAGAATAAAAAAAATATTTAAATTAAGTGAAAATAGAATTAATAGATAAGCTGACATAGAATACGTTTCAAAATTTCAAAATTAATTAGTATAATTTTTTTTTTCTGGTTAGCTATTTCATATAGGAATTTACATATGCCATTGGAAATGTAAGGTGTCTAGTTGTTTTTATTTTTTATTTTTTAAAGTGCTTGAAGAGGGGAGCAGCGAGCATGGAAGGGAAGGCTGCAAAGGAGGTTTGCGGCTCGGAGTTTTCTTTCCATACAAGAGGGATAAATGTAACTAGATATAGAAGATTGAAAACAAAACTCTAGAGATGAGAGAAGGAGGCGTGCTTGCGGTGGGAACGAAAGTGATGGAGTCGTGTATGCAGTGAGTAAACGGACGTGAACAAGTAGAACATGGAGTTTGAAAATATTACCATGGGCTAGGGCTCTAAAGCCTGAAAATGTTTGGCCCACGTCTCGGATCTCATAAGGGGTTAATGCATGGGCTTTTCATACTTATAAATCCAAAAAAAAAAAAAAATAGAAAGCTGGTCTGGTGCTGGATTCGAGTGTTACAGTTTAAGTTTTTGTATCAAGTGGTGGTTTCACATAGTGTCAGAGTAGAGGTCCTAAGTTTGAATCCTAACTCTACACTCTATCCTATTTAATTAAATATTATACTTATTGGATCATCCATTGAATGAGAATCTGATCCACATGTGAGGGGGAGTGTTAAGGTATAAAATAAATAATAAAATCTATCTCTTTCTATTATGTTAAACTTTTAGAACAAGTGGTGATTTTACAAAGGTTTTGTAAAGAAAAGACCTTTCTGAATGTAGTGTGCAGGTAGTAATGCTGAATCCCATAGCGTAGAGAAAAGCTTCAAGTTGGAACTGGTGTAAAACTCAAAATTAAACCAGCCAATAAATAATATACACTTAGGAGTCTCATTTAAAATATCATGGATCCGCATTTGAGAGTATTTGTTCTCATTCTACAAAAGGACTTCATTTCATACGTCCCTGCCGTCTCTCTCCCTCTCTCTCACTCTCTCTCTTCTGTCTCTCACAACTAGTATTTTTCTTGCACTCTATCTCTTGTCTAGATTTCTCTCCCTCTCTTGCACTCTCTTTCTCTATCCAAACAAATCCCGTTCGAAAGCAACAGCAGTTGACTTCTCTCGCGAAGTATCTGATAAGACTTCTCTCACACTCTCTCTGTCTATCCAACGTTAGTAGTAGGTCAATCTGTCTAGGTTGCATAGTTTGGGTTGAGATTTTGTCGATTTGGAATGTTATGTCGATTTCTTCAATTGGGTAGCTTGGATCGCAATTTCGTCGATTGGGTAGTTTGGATACAGACCAAAGAAAGAATTTTTACAGACCAAAGAATGTTGGTTATATTTTATTTAATTTTGCATATGTTTTCTATATTGGTCTAGAAGAAAATTCCATCTTGGGCTGGATATAGATTGAATGACTCCATCTTCACGAGGCAAAGGTGAAATTGGCAGTAGGTTACCACCATTTATTTGTTTCATACAAAACTTATCTTCTACAATATCATAGGAATTCCCAGTCCACACTTCCTAAGCAAGAGAGCACCAACAACAAAACAGCCATAGTGTGCAGTCTCTCCATGTTTCCAAGTCACGATTAAACATACATGTTTTCAAATTATGTAGTACCCCAAAACATTTTCCTCTTGCACTTTTTCAATTTTTATGCACCCTCAGACAAAACCCAACCAATTGTACTAAATTTTTCTTGTTTCTAAAGCTCTCCTTCAACAATGTAAATTTTTTCTTGCACTAATTCACACTCTTCTCAAGCACCGTTGCTGTAATGCTGATTGGCTTTCTTGCACTAATGCTGATTGACTTCCTTTGAGAAGGTTTTTAAAGCTTGAACTAGTGCCCTTTCTTATACACCAGACCACACATCTTGCTCTAAACTCGATGAAACCACATTTGCCACAGAGATAGAATGGGATCGACAGGATAAAGGGAGAGAGAGAGAGAGAGAGAGAGAGAGAGAGAGAGAGAGAGAGAGAGAGAGAGAGAGAGAGAGAGTTAACGTGTAGTTCTTTTATTAGAGGGTGTAAAAGTGAGTTTAGTACTCATCTTGTTTGAAGATTTTCTCTTATTCTTATGGTTAATGTTTTAACCTTTAGTTACAATTTGGTTGGCAGGTCTGTTTGGAAGATACAATATTTTTTTCATTTATTTCTCTCCTTTGTTAGATCTTTCGATTTTATTTGGTTGTTTTTAATTTGGTTCCTGAATGGCTGTTCCATATATGCTTTTACATTAATCACTTAAAGGTGTTAGTGTTAGGAGAATGCCAAGTCTTTCAATCTCTTTGTATTTATAACTTGTTTATTAGATTTACTCATTTTTTATTTGCTGTTGTGATGTCTGTGAAGAATTTGATTTTGTTTGCAACTATATGGAAAATAGTGGTCTAGACATTATATTTAGTTTACGGTCTATGCAAGTAGAAGATGAAGTGGTCTCGAGATGAAGACCACTATGTTATTGTGGCATTCCCTCCAAACTTAGGACGTCTAGCAACCCAAAAAATTTTGGTCGGCGGTTTTTCAACTGTCCATATTATAAAATTAAAAAATAGTATGTGTTTTTTGAGTGGTTGAATCTTGAAATAAAACAACCAGATTGTTGTAAGCGAACCTTGAACTTAGCACAACGAAGAAATGAAAGGATAAATTTTAAAAGGGCAAGGATTGAACATGCAAAGTTCCAATCAATGAAAGTGAAGTACAAAAGTGCCTTGATTGCTTCTTGGATTGTATTTATTGCGATATTAATTAGTTTGAAATTTTATGAAGTCAATGATAATGTAACTCGTTTAATGCTACAATAAGATGTATTTGGCTTATATTTGTCTTACAATGAATTTGAAGTCAAGATCTTTGATTATTGAGTAGGCTTATATCTTTTATTAATCGTTGTTATTAAATTATTTAAAAAATGACATTTATAACAAGTGTAAATATAGACACGAGCTTGTGAATACTTTCACTTTTAAAAGTAACAATTACTTTCACTTTAAAAATGCCTGTGAATACTTTGGTTGAAATTAAAGTAGTAGAACATGTTAATAAAATAAATAACCAAATAGACTCTATTGTCTACTAAGAAATAAAGTCACTGTAGTATTAACATTAATAAATGCAATGGCTTCTCAAAAGTTGTCATCAACAACAATCCAAAATATGCCAAACATTTCAAAATATATCAAAATGGCTTCTCAAAATGTGTTATAATCCATGAAGTAACTTCAACAAAAGCATTTCATCCAAAGATGGGTCATGAATTAAAGATTTTGTGATGCATAAAATTTCACGAAGCACCAAAGTCTTGATCCTGTAACATGGTCGGATCTTGAGACATGACAAAAGTAATTGCATAACTTTCTAGCATATTCTTACAAATAAAAAAAATGTTCATATTAAAAAATGAGAAATACAAAATACCAAGTGGCATAGTATTCAAACATGTCAAATGCAGTCGAGATAGAGTTCGAATTTAAATATATGTCAAATATAGTTGAGCTGGGTTCCCCCATATGCCTACCAAAACAAAAATCCTTAATAAAGTCAAAAACTAGATTTAAGAAATGTAATTAATTAGAAACATAATTATCACATTCTAAGTACCTATTTGATGTACAATTGGTTCTAACATGGCCCTTTTGTTTACAGGTGCTACATCGTCGCTTCTTGGTTGGACCATTTTCTTTTGGGTTCTTTTGGTGTAACGATTTGGGTCTTCCTTTAGGCACAATATGTGGAGGATTTTATAACGAAAAATTTGAGAGTAGTTGCCTATTGACCGGTTGTGCCTCCTCGATGTTCCCGTCATCAACATTCATTAAAAGAAAATCTTGCTGAATATTCTCTATGCCCCTCAAAACATGCTCATATCTCTGGATAAATTGCGACCCCATTTCAACAACTTCATAAAATTGCCTTATCAAACTATATTTCATGACAAATGCAGTTGGGATTGTGTCCATTGGCCCCCTATCACCACATATGCAATGTATCATATGACTCTTTGTATTGATTGTCCAAATCTCTAAGACATATGATTGCAGCATGATGTTTATAATAAACTTTTTTTTCCCAAAATATGTAGGCTGTGGCGGCATAAAAATCCAATAAATTCAAATTGACAAGATGTATAAGAAACAATGAGCTTTTTCCTCTCAATTGTTACTTCATATGCCGGACTTTCTTTTCCATTAAGTGTTACCAAATATATTTTTCTCCCATCTTCCTCAAGTGTTTTAGAGGTCTTGTGTCGTTGAATTTGATATAGCTCTTCTTGGAAGTGAATAAATGACTTTCTTATATAGATTTTGGCTACTTCCTCTTTCACTTTGAAACAAATTCTTATAATTGGCTTCCTAGTTTTTGTCTTCACATCTTTCTCTTTCTCACTGAGATAACGGGCGTTTAATACTTTATCATGTTGATGGACAAAATCATGAACCATTGTACTTGAACGACAAAGTCTTTAAAAAACTTGTTCATACTCTCACTTTGCTGAATTATGGACATTCCAGCACAAAATATGCATCTCCAATAAGCTTTCACCCACTTTGCCCTCCTGGCATAAATACCTTACAACCAACTATTGTCTTCTAAATTATACTTTAATAATATTTCAGTCCACTCAAACTCAAATTCTTCAATTGTGAGTGTTTCATAAATATAATGGTGAAAATCGTGCTGAAATTATGGGTACTTGTTATAGACACGACTCAGATGTTCAAGAACTTTTTGTAATATATGTCATAAACACAATTTGTGTGTTGTATTGGGCAATACCTCTGCGATGGCCTTAGTCATTGCCTTGTCATCATCAGTAATTATTATTGTTGGAGCACAACCAAGCATCACCTCTTGCCATGTTTTCAATAGCCATGTATAAGACTCGGCTGTCTCGTTTATGAGTAAGGCAAATCCAAACATCACAGATTGATGGTGATGGATAGATTGATGGTGATGGTTAACTCCAATGAACGGAACAAAAGACATCTTATAGCAATTGGTGAGGTACGTGGTATCAAAAGTTACAACGTCTCCAAAATACTGATATACAACCTGTGATCTAGCATTTGCCTAAAAGCAATTTCCCATCGATCCATTTTCATCGACTTGGATCGAATACACAAAACCTGGATTATTACGTTAGCTTTCCAAAAAGTAAGTGTGCAGGCTTTGTGAATCTCTATCTCCCAGAAACTGTCTCCTTCGATTGCCTAAATAATTTTGAACGTCTTTATTAATGCAACCAATATTATAATCACTACTAAACTCCTTACTCAAGATAGACATTATTTTCCGTGTTGGTATCTCCAACTCGTTTAGTGTGTCTATTAAATTATTTTTTCTACTATAAATAATATTTTTTATTCTATAAATAATATTTTTTAATAAATAAATATAAAATATTTATGTAAAATAAATACAAAACCCATTTGTGCTACTTTGAAAAATGTTATTTGTTGGCAACGAATTTTTTTATTTTTTATTATTTGTTTTTTTACTGATTAAATAAATCTTTTTCAATAATATTGTAAATTTTTTTATTTTTAAAAAATATTTTAAAATATTAAAAAAATATAAAAATAAGTAGTGAGAACTCCCAGCAATAGATGTAAAGCCACCCAAATTTTATTCATCTAAGTATAACATTTCTTTTCCTTTATATTTCTCACGAGCACTTTTATTTCACTTTTATTTCTATATATTCCTTATAGCCACACTATTTTCCTTTTAAAAATATAAAAAATACTCATATGACCATAGTTTCTAAAGCATGATAAAAGCTACAATATTATGAGAATATTGTACTTTGAAAAAGAGAAAAAATAATCATGATAAATATTAGGATCTTTTGTAAAATAATGCTTTATAAAACATGACAAAGAGTAAACAGTTAAAAAAAATAGTCAAAAAACTTAGGGTTTTTTTTTTTAATTTTAAAAAATCTTTTTATCTATGTTTTTTTTGTTACTATGAGCATGGAGAGATTCATTTCAATTATATATATATATATACACACTGAAGATACTTAAAAATATGGAAACATGGGAGGATACTTCAAATTAATATAAATGAGGATATCTCAAATTATTGAAAGAATAAAAAAATATTTAAATTAAGTGGAAATAGAATTAATAGACAAGCTGACATAGAATACATTTCAAAATTTCAAAATTAATTAGAATAATTTTTTTTTTTTCGTGGTTAGCTATTTCATATTGGAATTTGCATATGCCATTGGAAATATAAGGTGTCTACTTGTTTTTATTTTATTTTTTTTTTAAAGTGCTACAGCCATAAATAGATTACCAAAAAATAAACTTATCACTACTAGTAATTTTTTATAACTAATTAAAAAATATACCACTAGTAAATTTGTCCAGCGGATACGTTAGATCCATTTTACAATAAAAATAATATTATAATCTAACATATCACACCAAGTTATGTTAGTCTGTGAGTATACTTTTATATATACCATCTTTGTAGCTAAAGCCAGCATTTCTCCTTAAAAAAACATAAATAAATAAAGATTTTTTTAGAACACTTTGGACTGCAAGCTCTCCACGACTACGATGCTAAGGACCATTTTTCTGATCTCGTGACTCTGATATGCCTATTATCGGTTGCAAAGGTTTTCATGATCGAAGTCCCTTATCACTTACATCTGTTAGCAACCCAAAGACTTATCTATCATAGTCTTTTCTCATGTTCAAATCAATGATTTGCTAAATATTACTTCACCAACTTTCTCGATATGGCCTTGTTTGGTTGTTAAACTTAATTGAAATTAACTCAATTCATTTTAATTTTAAACTAAGTCTAACATACAAATACTCAACTCTTAAATTACTAAATTTATCTCAACTCAAAACCTCTTTATACATGGAACTCACAACCTTTTTCAACTCAACACCTCTTTATACATGGGATCCATAATTTTTTTTAACTTTCTATAAATATCTTTAAACTCATATTAATATCTAAACTTATCTTAGATGTGCTCCTCATAACTCACTCCACCAACTCAACTTACTACCATTCATAAAAAATTTAGTACAACTTAGTTCAACATCCAAACGTAACTAATGTGCATCTTGATATCATGTACAGCATTACTGACCCATCTCACGCATTTTAATATTCATATCCACCTCTGATGGTCTCATATATTTGTCTCAAGCTCAATAAGTTCAAAATACATTAGAGAGCGTTGGCATGCAAGAAATGAGTAACTTTCATCATCCAAGCTTGCATGTGATCAAGTACTAGAGGAAAACGTACAAGTTAAGAGAGTTATGAACCTAAATTAAGTACCAGATAAAAGACAGAAATAATGTTTACACGGGCTAAACACGGGGAAATGCAAAAAATAAAATTGCACTGTTAATTGAATAAGAAAAGTGTTAGATATAGTAAAAAGAGATTCCACAAAAATAAGTTTATAAATTGACATGATTTCATACCATTTATTAGATCTTCTTTATAATAAAAGTAAATTTTCGATCTAACATACTACATTAGACTAAGTTAATTTGTAAATTTATTTTTACGAGATGTCTTCATGGTTAAAACATTTCTCATTGAATATCACAATAAACGGTGCCATTTTCTTGCCTTTCATGTGGCTATAAGTAGCTAATAAAAAAAATATATCTAATGAGATATTATTGGTAGTGATATTTGAATAAGCAATGCTGGGCATAAATTTGAAAAGTACAAGTCATGTACAAGCCTCTTGTAAAAGAGTGGATTCTGATTTTGTAAAATAGGCTTAAATTAACTGGCAAGATTTTCAATTTCCTTTGAGATGAAACTGTAGCAATATATATATATATTCAAGTAAGAAGATACAATACTTTGTTTTCATGATTTGCTTTGTTTCCCACTGGATGAATATTGAAGGATCCTCAAAAGGGTTAGTGCTTCGCAAACTAATGCAGCTAATCATGAGACACAGAGACGGCATCCATGAACTCAGAATTCGACTCGAGAGCACTCATTGTCTCTGGAGCAAGGCACACCTCGAAATCTATGCTTCCCCCACCTTCATTATTTCCTGGGTATGATGACACTTTCCCATCAAACTTGTTTCCATTCCCACCTCTTATTGCCACTGCTTTCCCCATTCCAAACTCGGTCCCATACATGTTGAATCTGGATGAACTCCCAATCAGTAAACTGTATCGATCAAAATACTGAGAAAGTTGTGGAACAGTAGGAGACTGCAGCCAGTTTTGAAGCCACACGCGAAGCAGCTTGTCGGTGTGGTTATTCACGGCCTGGTGTAGCTGCCACGCCGCCCACCCAAGATTGCCTTGAAGCAATTCGCCTGCCGTGGCTACGCCGGCCACTATATGAATCGAGTTCCCGAAGTAGTCCTGAGACCAGGGCGGATCCATTCTTGATCTATTGTTAATCATCAGCTTGCAACTTGTTATCTGATCTTGTGGAAGACGGCGTGCACGAGTTATGCACCTCCAGACAAGAGCCGACAAGGACTGGAAGGAAGAGATGTTTTCGGATTTGCACTCAGCGTTGACTTTTGCTTTGAGTTTGGCTATTGATTCTGATGAGAAATGGAAAATTCTCTCTCTGAGTTCTGGGGCTTGATATCTGCTGATGAACTCATCTTGGTGGGTGAAAGGGAGGTTGATGATTGGACCATAACCATCAGGAAACCATCGTTTATGGATTGGAGGCCGTGAAATCGAAATATCATCATCAGCCTGAAATATCTCAGACCAGGTGTTCAAAAAGTGCCAGAAAGAGTTTCCATCAGCAATGGAATGGTTCATGGAACACCCTATAAAGACGCCATCTTTTAGCTCTGTCACTTGAATAGAAAGCAAAGGCAAGGTATGGCCATCAAAGTTGACAGCTGTATCATGGTCAAAAAAAGATTGAACAGTGGATGGCACATCAATGGGTGAAAGAATGTCAGATAGTTTCATATCTACTGCTGCATGGATGAATTTAGCTCCAGGGCTGTTGTTGCAGTCGACGAAAATCAAGCATGAAGGCTGGCTTTCATTCATTTCTGTTACAAGGCGGCCGGAAAGTGGGTAGAAATGGACAAGGGCGAGGGAGAGGGAGCGCTTAAGCCTGTCCAGGACAGTTTTGAGGAAATCTTCTCGGCCATCTGCTGCCGGAGGCTTTCTGAAGAGAAGTCCTCTCTGGATGTAGTGTGCAGAAAGCATGGTGAGATCCCATGGCGCCAGGTACAAGGGCTGCTTCGACTCATCTGAATCATACTTTGGTTTGATAAAGAACTCTGAGATCCGTTGAACTTTGGGTTCCATCTCCTGAGTAGTATGTGCTTTTGAATAACTCCTCTGGTTTATGCAGTTGAAGAAATGCAGATTTCTGGGTAAAAAGCGGTGAACATGACTTGAATACTGCTTCAGAAGCTGGATTGGTAAGAACGATGCTTCATGGCAAACACGTAAAAGCAGTAAGACTTTGCTCGATCGTCTTCTCAAGTCTTATTGCTTAAACTCTCATCGGAGCTGCCATTTATATCCTTTTGGAAGCATTCCATTATCATGTAAACATCACCGCATGTTAATCCTGAAACAAGAGTTTTGTTATGTACGAGTAAAGTTGTATATTAATCTATATATTAATATTAATTTTTTTATATTTAAAATTTAAATTAATATTATTTTTAATAAAATTTATTTTTTAATCAATTAGATTAGATTAATACATATATAAGTACGCATTAATATTTACAACTAATAAAGGTCGAAGTGCCAAATTCCAATAAATCAATATTGAGATCAGGTCAAAAATATTGTGCGCCATCTATGTTTGATTTGAAAAGAAAATCAATATTCTAAACATCTGTACCCGCAAGCTCCGTAACAAAATAAAGCACAAAAACTTTTTTTTAATTAGTGTCTCATAAATAAACGCAACCGCGTTAATGCATGTCACTAATCTTCCGGTATACCATCAAAGAATATTATATATTATTTCATCCAAATATTAAAGTAGTAGAAAAAAACCCATAGTTATGATATAAACACTGTGATGACCCGCTTTTACGTATATTTTCACTGAAGGGTTATTTTTAATTTAATTAATATATTGGTTTATTTATTTTAAATTATTGTATTTTAAATTGATTTTTAATTTATTTGATGTTGTGTTTTATTTCTTTTAATTGTTTTGTGGTTTTTAATCTCTTTTCGGCGTGTTTTCCGGAGTGAGGATTGGACCTCATTTCTTTTCACATCTTTTTCTTTTTTCTCTATTTCCTTTTCCTTTTTTCTCTTTTCTTTTTTTTCTTCTTCTTTCTTTTTTCCTTTTCTTTTTCTTTCTTTTCTCTTTCTTCTTCCTTTCCTTCCGTCCCTAGCGTCTTCTCTCTTTTTCTCATTCCCGTTGCCACCACTTTGACCGGCCAGTTCTCCGCCGTCCGGCCACCGTTTGATGCACCGTCACCACCATTCTCTTCCCCTTCCACCATAGATCATCCCCACCAATTTTCAGAGCCATCGGACTAGCCGTTAGCTTTCGAGAGCCGCCGGAAGTCGCTGCACCTGCTCTGTTTTTGCCCCTGTCGCCGGAATCTTCTTCAGCCCAGACCGCCGCCGTTCGGCCACCGTTTGGCTCGCCGCCGGTCTCGTTCGAACCCCCTCCCTCCGGCGCACCTTCCCACCAAATATCTCCCCCATCCGGCCAGCCATTAGCCACCTAGAGCCATTTCTTTCCACACGGTTTTTGGCTCGATCCGCCGCCGTCGCTCCACCTCCGGCCACCACCTCTTTACCACTTCATCACCGACTCCTTGCTGTCCTAACCCACCCATTTCCGGCCTCCAACGACCACCGGAACAGCTCCTACGAGCTTAATTTCCGATTTGCATTTTCCGGCCATTTCGCCGCCACCCACGGCCAACCACCACTTCCAATAGCTTCACAATCATCCCTAGGCCATTCCCTACCAATCCTAAGCCCTGGTTTGTCCCCGTTCAAAAATGGGTAATTTATTACCCACGGACACAGTGTAAATTACACTGTTACGTTGCTTTTCCTCCGCCGTTTGCAACGCTGCGAGTTTTCTAAAAATACCGTATAGCGCTGTAAGTATTTTCCAAACCCTATTTTCAGATTTTAATATATATTGCTCATTCAATTATTTACTGTTGTTGGTTGTTGATTCCGGACTGAGTCCGAGGAGTTTCTGGGGTCGGATGGATGGAGGACGGAGTTGCCTGTTTATTTGATTTATGATTGTTGGATTATTTTATTATGCATTGTTATGGCATTACATGGTGCATGCACGTGTGTTTGTGGATTTATGTGAAAAGCCTGTGTATTGGCGTAAGTGTATTGCGGGTGCGTGTGTATCACGAGCCCAAGCCGGGATGGGTTATTATCTCGGTGGAGCTCCTCTGGTCACTCGGGAGCGGAATAAACTGAGTGATGTCCCCTGAGTTGTCGAGAGCGATGACGGGAGCGGGGCTAGGGGATGCTTGGCTACGAACGCGCCGGGCGCGGAACCGGGCATCGCCCTACTCACCGACTCCGTGGCCCTTCGCTGGCGAGGGCTAGAGGATGCTTGGCTACGAACGCGCGGGGCGCGGAACTGGGCATCGCTCGTTAGGTGTCACATGCGTGGTGGTACTCTACGGTGTGACACTGGAGCCAGGGTGTGCGGATGACCCCTAGGGGAGGTCATGGTGTATACGGTTAAAATTGGATAATGGTTTGTGAGGCCAAATGGGACTTTTGGCGTGGGCCAGATGGACTTCTGGCGAGATATTGGGCCGGATGGACTTCTGGCGAGATATTGGGCCAAATGGACTTTTGGCGGCCAAATGTGACTTTTGGCGTATTTTTTCGGAAAGGATATGTTTTTGGGCCAAATGGGATTTTTGGCGTGTGTGGAAAAAAAATTATGTTTTATGGGCTTTGTGCATTGGGCATGTTTCATGCATATTGTTTGAGTCCTATGTGTTTTTATCTGGTAGCGTTTGGGTTTACTTACCTGCGGAACCATTTGTGGTTCCGTAGCTTTTGGTGCAGGTGATGAGGATGAGGAGGAGGAGGCTGAGCCCGAGGATGCGGCTCCGCCGGGTTGCTGATGATATGTTTTATATTTGTTTAAAACTGTATTTGAGTTTTTGTAATATTTTATTTACGTATGTTTTAAACAGCTTGTATTACATTAAGAAAAAAATTCTGGTACTTAGTTATATGACTTTCGTTATCCGCTGCGTTTCCTTTTGCACATTTATTGCCTTTGCACACACTTGGCACCCGTCGATGGGATGGTGACCCGGGTTGTCACCATCCGGACGTCTCGATTTCCCCGTGTTCGGGCGTGGGGATTTGGGGGCGTCACAAACACATTATTATATTGAATAATGTTATCATGTCTCTTAGTTTATATCATTCATTTTGTTCCGTTGACATTATGGTATTGTGGTACCATGTGGCTTATTAAAAAATTTTAAAAAATATAGCATTAAGTTAAAAGATTATATCACATCATGTGACGATAAAAAAATAATGTAGAAAATAAAGATAGGTAGTATTCTCATGAATTGAATTGATATTATATAAAGGGTTTTGCTACACAACCTCCCAACACCCCAATATCTCACATTTTTTTTAATTTTTAATATTTTTTTTGAATTTATTCTTTTTAAATTAATTTAATTATTTTATTCATTATTTATATATTAAATATTTAATAAAAGATAAAATAATAAAAATTAAAAAAAAAAAAGTGGGGTGTTGGGGTACTGTTGGGAGGTTGTGTAGATTTTTTCTTATATAAAAGTAGTTCATTATTCATGTAGTCAAGATCTACAGCTCTCTTTTAAAAAGTTTTTGTAACCGGTTGACATAAAATAATGATCAAATGATGCGAATATTATGAAAGAATAAGATAAGCACCCCTCTATATGGTTACAATCTTGGGGGACACAAGGCGGTCAGCTAGATGGTAGAAATGGACAAGGGTGATAATATCGAGAGAACGCTTCAGCCTGTCCAGGAGAGTCTTGATGTACGAAGTCATCTTTGTCATGTGCTGATGGAGGGGCTATTAGGAAATAAATTAAATAATAAAATTTATTTCTTTTTATTAATTTATGTAACATCTCATTTTTAGAGATCCGGAAAGTTAATATCAATTTTAAAAATATATAACATAATTATAAAATTCAGAATATTGCATAAAATATTCATTTATTCACACAATCCAAATATTCACGTTCTTTCATAGAGATTACAAATAATTTATCAATAATATAAATTAAAAACTCCCCAAAAATCCAAAAATATCATTCACTCATCAAATTAACATATCCAAAAATAAATCAATTTACTAACTACGACTCTCTAATAAGCACTTGTACCCTAGGGTACTTATTCAACAACGATCATCACATCTTTCTAAAACTTCTTACTCTTGTTCTCTAGCAGAACTATCAAAATTATCTGAAAAAAAAATTGGAGATAAGGGATGAGTTATTAAAAACTCAATAAACAGAAAACATATACTAGTATGCAAACATGAGCAATTACAGAGTTCAAAATGCAAAAAAAAAAAATATTTTTACTTTCAGAATGCAAAATTAGAACATGTTACCAAAAATATCAGAACAAAAGTTTAAAAAAAATATTCTTATTCAAAGTTCACCTGGCACAGCATAATTGAAAAATCTTATTAGAATATAATTCCATGTTTAACCCCCGTAGTAGGGTTGTGCAAACCCTAACGGCCAATCGAGCAGAAATAGAATGTGAATCTTCTCTATATTAAAAAATTTTAAAAAATATAGCATCAAGTTAAAAGATTATGTCACATCATGTGACGATAAGAAAATTATATATAAAATAAAGATGGGTAATATTCTAGATGAATTGAATTGATATGATATAAGAGACGTTCATTATTGTAGTCAAGATCTACAGCTCTTTTTCAAAAAGTCTTTTTAACCGGTTGATATAAAATAATGATCAAATGATGCGAACATTATAAAAGAATAAGATAAGCACCCCTCTATATTTGTTACAATCTCGGAGGACACAAGGCGGTCAGCTAGAGGGTAGAAATGGACAAGGGTGACAATACTGAGGGAACGCTTTAGCCTGTCCAAGAGAGTCTTGACGTACGAAGTCATCTTTGTCATGTGCTGATGGAGGGGCTATTAAGAAATAAATTAAATAATAAAATTTATTTCTTTTTATCAATTTATGTAACGTCTCGTTTTTAGAGATCCGGAAAGTTTGTATCAATTTTAATAACATATAACATAATTACAAAATTCAGAATACTCCATAAAATATTTATTTATTCACACAACTCAAATATTCACGTTCCTTCATAGAGATTACAAAAAATTTCTCAATAATATAAATTAAAAACTCCCCAAAAGTCCAAAAATATCCTTAACCCATCAAATTAACATATCCAAAAATAAATCAATTTCCTAACTACGACTCTCAAATAAGCACTTGTACCATAGGGTACTTATTCTACTACGATTATCACATCTTTCTAAAACTTCCTACTCTTGTTCTCTAGCAGAGCCATCAAAATTATTTGAAAAAAATATTTGGAGATAAGGGATGAGTTATCAACAACGCAATAAGCAGAGAACATATACTAGCGTGCAAACATGAGCATTTACAGAGTTCAAAATGCCAAAAAAAAAATATTTTTACTTTCAGAATGCAAAATTAGAATGTTACCAAAAATTTCAGAACGAAAGTTTGAAAAAAATATTCTTATTCAAAGTTCACCTAGCACAGCATAACTGAAAAATCATATCGAAACAAAATTTCATGTCTAGCCCCCGTGGTAGGGTTGTGCAAACTCTAACGGCCAACCGAGTAGAAATAGAATGTGAATCTTCTCTTTATTAAAAAATTTTAAAACATATAGCATCAAGTTAAAAGATTATGTCACATCATGTGACAATAAGAAAATTATATATAAAATAAAGATGGATAGTATTCTCGATGAATTGAATTGATATGATATAAGAGACGTTCATTATTGTAGTCAAGATCTATAGCTCTCTTTCAAAAAGTCTTTGTAACCGGTTGAAATAAAATAATGATCCAATGATGCGAACATTATGAAAGAATAAGATAAGCACCCCTCTATATTTGTTACAATCTTGGGGGACACAAGGTGGCCAGCTAGAGGGTAGAAATGGACAAGGGTGACAGTACCGAGGGAACGCTTCAACCTGTCCAGGAGAGTCTCGACGTACGAAGTCATCTTTGTCATGTGCTGATGGAGGAGCTATTAAGAAATAAATTAAGTAATAAAATTTATTTCTTTTTATCAATTTATGTAACGTCTCATTTTTAGAGATCCAGAAAGTTAATATCAATTTTAATAATATATAACATAATTATAAAATTTAGAATATTCCATAAAATATTTATTTATTCACACAACCCAAATATTCACGTTCCTTCACAAAGATTACAAATAATTTCTCAATAATATAAATTAAAAACTCCCCAAAAATCCAAAAACATCCTTAACTCATCAAATTAACATATCCAAAAATAAATCAATTTACCAACTATGACTCTCAAATAAACACTTGTACCCTCGAGTACTTATTCCACTACGAGCATCACATCTTTCTAAAACTTCTGACTCTTGTTCTTCAGTAGAACCATTAAAATTATCTGAAAAAAATATTTGTAGATAAGGGATGAATTATCAATAACTCAATAAGTAGAGAACATATACTAGTGTGCAAACATGAGCATTTACAGAGTTCAAAATGCCAAAAAAAAAAATATTTTTACTTTCAGAATGCAAAATTAGAACATGTTACCAAAAATATCAGAACGAAAGCTTGAAAAAAATATTCTTATTCAAAGTTCACCTAGCACAGCATAACTGAAAAATCATATTAGAACATAATTCCATGTTTAAGCCCCGTGGTAGGGTTATGCAAACCCTAGTGGCCAACCGAGTAGAAACAGAATGTGAATCTTCTCCTCATTAAAAAATTTTAAAAAATATAGCATCAAATTAGAAGATTATGTCACATCATGTGACGATAAGAAAATGATATATAAAATAAAGATGGATAGTATTCTCGATGAATTGAATTGATATGATATAAGAGACGTTCATTATTGTAGTCAAGATCTATAGCGCTCTTTCAAAAAGTTTTTGTAACCGGTTGACATAAAATAATGATCAAATGATGCGAACATTATGAAAGAATAAGATAAGCACCCCTCTATATTTGTTACAATCTTGGGAAACACAAGGTAGCCAGCTAGAGGGTAAAAATGGACAAGGGTGATAATACCAAGGGAACGCTTTAACCTGTCCAGGAGAGTCTTGATGTACGAAGTCATCTTTGTCATGTGCTGATGGAGGGGCTATTAAGAAATAAATTAAATAATAAAATTTATTTCTTTTTATCAATTTATGTAACGTCTCATTTTAAGAGATTCGGAAAGTTAATATCAATTTTAATAATATATAACATAATTATAAAATTCAGAATATTGCATAAAATATTCATTTATTCACACAACCCAAATATTCACGTTCCTTCATAGAGATTACAAATAATTTCTCAATAATATAAATTAAAACTCTCCAAAAATCCAAAAATATCCTTAACTCATCAAATTAACATATTCAAAAATAAATCAATTTACTAACTACGACTATCAAATAGGCACTTGTACCCTCGGGTACTTATTTCACTACGATCATCACATCTTTTTAAAACTTCCTACTCTTGTTCTCCAGTAGAACCTTCAAAATTATCTGAAAAAAATATTTGGAGATAAGGGATGGGTTCTCAACAACTCAATAAGCAGAGAACATATACTAGTATGCAAACATGAGCCTTTACAGAATTCAAAATGCCAAAACAAAATTGTTTTACTTTCAGAATGTAAAATTAGAACATGTTACCAACAATATTAGAATGAAAGTTTGAAAAAAATATTCTTATTCAAAGTTCACCTGGCACAGCATAACTAAAAAATCATATCAGAGCAGAATTCCATATTTAACCTCCATGGTAGGGTTGTGCAAACCCTAGCGGCCAACCGAGCAAAAACAGAATGTGAATCTTCTCCTTATTAAAAAATTTTAAAAAATATAGTATCAAGTTAAAAGATTATGTCACATCATGTGACGATAAGAAATTGATATATAAAATAAAGATGGGTAGTATTCTCGATGAATTGAATTGATATGATATAAGAGACGTTCATTATTGTAGTCAAGATCTACAGCTCTCTTTCAAAAAGTCTTTGTAACCAGTTGACATAAAATAATGACCAAATGATGCGAACATTATGAAAGAATAAGATAAGCACCTCTTTATATTTGTCACAATCTTGGGGGACACGAGGCGGCCAGCTAGAGGGTAGAAATGGACATGGGTGACAATACCGAGGGAACGCTTCAGCCTGTCCAGGAGAGTCTTGACATACGAAGTCATCTTTGTCATGTGCTGATGGAGGGACTATTAAGAAATAAATTAAATAATAAAATTTATTTCTTTTTATCAATTTATGTAACGTCTCATTTTCAGAGATTCGAAAAGTTTGTATCAATTTTAATAATATATAACATAATTATAAAATCCAGAATATTCCATAAAATATTATTTTTTCATACAACCCAAATATTCATGTTCCTTCATAGAGATTAAAAATAATTTCTCAATAATATAAATTAAAAACTCCCCAAAAATCCAAAAATATCCTTAACTCATGAAATGAACATATCCAAAAATAAATCAATTTACTAACTACGACTCTCAAATAAGTACTTGTACCCTCGGGTATTTATTCCATTACGATCATCACATCTTTCTAAAATTTCCTACTCTTGTTCTCCAGCATAACCATCAATATTATCTGAAAAAAATATTTGTAGATAAGGAATGAGTTATCAACAACTCAATAAGCAGAGAACATATACTAGTGTGCAAACATAAACATTTACAGAGTTCAAATGTAAAAAAAAAAATGTTTTTGCTTTCAGAATGCAAAATTAGAACATGTTACCAAAAATATCAGAACGAAAGTTTGAAAAAAAAATTCTTATTCAAAGTTCACTTGGCACAGCATAACTGAAAAATCATATCAAAACAGAATTCCATGTTTAACCCCCGTGGTAGGGTTATGCAAACCCTAGAGGCCAACCGAGCAGAAACAGAATGTGAATCTTCTCCTTATTAAAAAATTTTAAAAAATATAGCATCAAGTTAAAAGATTATGTCACATCATGTGACAATACGAAAATGATATATAAAGTAAAGATGGGTAGTATTCTAGATGAATTGAATTGATATGATATAAGAGACGTTCATTATTGTAGGAAGATCTATAGCTCTCTTTCAAAAAGTCTTTGTAACCGGTTGACATAAAATAATGATCAAATGATGCGAACATTATGAAAGAATAAGATAAGTACCCCTCTATATTTGTTACAATCTTGGGGGATACAAGGTGGCCAACTAGAGGGTAGAAATGGACAAGAGTGACAGTACCGAGGGAACGCTTCAGCCTGTCCAGGAGAGTCTTGATGTACGAAATCATCTTTGTCATGTGCTGATGGAGGAGGCTAGTAAGGCATAAAATAAATAATAATATTTTTTTTTATAAGTTTAAGTTTTTGTGGTAAGTAGTGGTTTCAGATGATATGAAAATAGAAGTCTTAAGTTTGAATCATAACTCTACACTCTATCTTATTTAATTAAATATTATACATATTGAGTCATCCATTGAATGAGAATCTGACCCACACGTGAGGAAGAGTGTTATGATATAAAATAAATAATAAAATCTATCTCTTCTTATCAGGTTAAACTTTTAGAACAAGTGATGATTTTACAAAAGCTTTGTAAAGAGAAGACCTTTCTGAATGTAGTGTGCAGATAGCAAGGCTGAATCCCATGGCATCAAGAATCTTCAACTCTTCCAAAGCATGCTTTGGCTTGATGAAGAACTCCGGAGTTTAGCAGCGGAGCCAGAAATTTCCTTTAGGAGGGACCGACATTTTTACCATATGGCACATTTAGGTAAAATAAAAATAGATTAAAAATAATAAAAACATAACTATATATAAACTTATCTCAAATATATATTTTAGATTTTTGACAATGATTTTTATGGAATAATATTAATTCATTATTATTTTTATAATGAAATATGTAGTATTTATTTTTGTAAATATTATCAAATAATCTGTTAGAATGTTATCTTTCATTCTAGTATATAAGCTAATTTATCAAGTGTTAGATAAAATTTAGATATTTTCATATCACATTAAGCTTATAATGTTATAATTGAGACCTTAATAAATTTTTTCTTACTCAATGAAGTCTAGAGGATAAAACTTCTCATCTATTTTTTTTATATAAATCATTGATTTTAAATTATTTTTATTGTATTTTCATATTAAAAAGTCTAATATTGTTTAACAAAAAATTTTGGTATCTATATTAATAAGTTTATTATTTCTTCTAAATTTAGTTTTAATTTCATTTTGGTGAGGACACATTCCTAAAAATAGATAGTGTATAGAAATTATACAAAATTTTGAGATTACAGGAAGAAAATTGGAAAGGAGCATTCCTAAGTATATTTAAATGTTGAAGATTATAAATTTTTTTTTAAAGTATTTTTTATATTTATAAAAGTATAAATAAAAACTTGGAGATATTTTAAATTTTGAAAAAACTTTTTTTGGGGGGGGATGGCCCCTCCCAAGGTATACCTGGCCCGCCACTGCCGGAGTTTGGATGCTATGTATAGGTTTCTAAATATAGTTGCATGGAGCTAAAGTAATTATTATCTACGATGCCTGCCATCGAAAAGATAGCCTTAAATGCCCCTCTATTCCTTACAAGGGTTACTCCTTACGAGGTTTACTGTCATCACACAGGTTGAGTTGAATGGTAAATAATAATATTTTATAAATTTTATTGAAATAAGTTTAATTTTTTTAATTTGAGATAAATTTAATTTTTTAGATTAAAATATATAAAATAGATTGAAATGAATTTAATTTTTTTTTTATAGGAAGCTGAAAATGTAATGGATCCTATTATTGAATGGTTTGAGATGAGTTAAATTAGTTCAATAACCAAATACAAATGTTCAGCAAGACACAAATGTTCAGCAAGATTTATGTAAGTGTTCGTTTAATTCGTCACCAGGTCACTTCTGCAATAATCTACGATCTTTGTTTTATCTGCCTCGCTTATTGAGAACCAGGCCATGAGTCCTAGGCTTTGGGGTCTCCCAACCTTGTCCCCGGAAGGTGGAGGGGGTTGGGGGAAGATTCCTCCGTGAAAAGGCCCCCTTACAGTGGGTGCTTTTGGATGCAACTCCTTTTTAGAGAGCATTTCGCGATGAGGTTCCTCCTCGGCGAGCACTTTTGGATGAAGTCTATCCTTAAGAGAGCACTTCTTACCGAGATCCGTCCCACGCGAGTACCTTAAGGCAAGGTTCCTTTTAACAAGCACTTTACGTGGATCTTTCGCTGGGCTGCCCATTAATCCCCGACGCCCTCCTAACTTTGGGCTCAAGAGGCCGGCTTGGTCCTATTTGGTCTATTTTCCCTCCAACAGATAGAAACATGCGTTAACTTTTTGAATTTGCAGAGCCCTAACCAGGGAGGAAATCATCAATGAGACGGTAACAATAGCTTAAAGTCAAAATCATTCAAATTTTGTTTCCAAAACACAACTGATGTAGGAAGATAAGAATCCTACACAATATAGAAATGCGAAGCATAGCCAAACTCCCAAACTTTAAAATCTAAATAGAAGTAATAATGCCAGGAACAGAATCCAGGTGCCCCCTATTAAAAAAAAAATGAAGTCAATTCAAATGTGGCTGAAAACACATCAAATGTGCCGCCCCCTTCCAATCGACCAGCTCAAGAGACAAGATTGTCATTCAGAGACAATCCAGCTAGCTGATCAGCAGGACTGTTGGCCTGCTGCTGTGCAACATTTGCAACATTCCTCAGGACGTCCATGGCCTCCGCTACTTTTGCCTTCAAAGCCTCTGGCGACTCCAGCAGATGCAGGACCTCAGTCTGGTCCATTTCCAGGAGCATACCGGTAACCTTGGCTGATGACTCATGCTCCAGCTGATCCACTAGAGGGTATAATGCTTCACCCAGCATCTGCCCACCCATGAGAGAGAGAGAGCAGTTAAATTCAAAACCTCAAGAGTAAAGAATCATACCGCTGCCAACAGATGTACTGCAAACTAAAAATAAAAAAGAACTAAGGTCAGGACCCACCGTCCTCTGTTGTTCAGGCGTAGCATTTGCAAGAGCCGTAGCTAAAGCCTGAATGGGCATAGGCTGTCCTAGCACTGCATCTCGCATTGGTCCACCACCAATGTCATAAGGAACTGAGAGCATGCCTCCAGCTACACCAGACATTGGAACATCTGGCATGTTTCGACCAGGTGGATAACGATAGACACGTCCCCTAGGAAGCATCTGGGCAACAAAACAGAACCACTTTCATCGAGGCATGTGCAGGAACCAGAACATAAATGAAAACCACCATAAGGAAATTCGAATTTCAACCAACCTGCTGCTGCATCAGTGGCACAGGCTGCTGCGTATGCTGCACAGGACCAGCTCCACGCCGGCCTCCTGGGCGCTGGCCCTGCTGACCCTGTTGGACCAGTGGAACATAGAAATTTGGCATTGGAGCCCCTCCAGGCCTCATTCCAGGAAGTAGTTGCTGCTGGTAACCAAATCCAGCCTGTGAAATATTTTTGCCAATCTTAATGAAGTTTTTGTTACAAGAAAAATGAAATTTTATTGCCAAAAGAATCATTATCACCACTCAGAATAGCTGATGAAACACAATCAATAAACAGATACCGATATAAATATTACTGCAACTAATAGAACAGTCGTAATATATTTACATTTGACTTCCAGAAAGAAAAATTATGCTCCAGAGATAAATCCCTTAAATAATGTCAAGTGGACTAAATTAACAACAAACACTGAGAGAGAGGAATATCAAACAATACTAAAATTTTAACTTTTATATCAACCAAATAGTTCTAACAAGTGACAAATGATCAATCAATTATGAAGAAATGGTTACCGTCATTTTGGATAAGTAAACAACATATACAACAATCAAAACGAAACCTAGTTGAACTAATAAATAAAATATGCAACAGATAATGAAGTGTACTTACTTGTGGAGGAATTATAGCCGGGGGTGCTTGCCCGTACAAAAACTGTTGACCAAGACCTGGAGCGCCAGGAGGGAAAATTGGCATACGTGGAGCAACAGATGGTGCCATTGCAACAGGCCTCATCTGTGAAAATTGTGCCTGCATGAATGAAATTAAACAAATTCATTTAACACAACAAGGGAAGGGGGAGAGATGCATAGAAGTTCATTGGGAACCACAAGTCTTTTAGTAAAAAGACTAGAGCACAGAAGGTACATGAAACATTTATTAGCATTAATGTCTATGGTCTTTCTTTTCTTACATATTTTTAATTGTGATCATAATCAGCTTACCAACTCGTTGGGTCCAATCATACCTTAACTACTACCAATCTTTAGGTTCAAACCTCAATTGACATGGAATCCTTATATCCTCATGTTTCATAAATGATACATTCTAATAAATTCCATCAAATCTTGAGTTTTGGCTCATATCTCTATCCAAAATTACTTAATATTATAATAAACACGAATTCTCTTTTTCATAATAATTTCCAAAGACATTCTATGATCAACAAAGAAATCTCTCCACAAAATCCTTTCCTATGATCAAAATATATATTTAATCTCTTTTTCAACCATGTAAATCCAAAGCTTATCTTGTTCAACCCTAGCTTGTATCCTTTCTTCCTGAGACCTCAAAATCTTATATTTGTATCGAGAAATTGTCATAATCAAAGCCTACTTGCAATCATAATCTATTTGCAACCTTTAATGCATATAGACTTGGCCTCTTATAACAAAAAAATTGTCGTTGATCTCTCTGGTTTTTTTTTTTTTGGATAAATAAATCTTCAGTAAGGTAAAACCTAACGTATGATTGATCAAGCCTAGTTACTTTCTTTACTCCATGACTTTAATTTTGTGTTGTCATTACCTAACCAGGCATACTAGCACCAAAGACTATAACTCACATTAAAGTTCTATTTTATGGCCTATGGTACATTTCCTCAAAGAGTATATTCAATACTTATTTATCAAAATATACTTCTTGCAATACAACCCAATAGACTTATTCATAAATTTTGTCAACTTGATACAATTTGGAACAACCTCCTAAGGAAAGCTCGAGTTACATCTGAGTTCAATAGTCCAAAAGGACTATTCAATGTGACAATTCGAAATCCTTAGAATCATCACATAAGAATTTCTGCTATCTAGACAATGTGGGCTCCGTTCACCATCTTCCTCCCGCAGTATTACAAAGGCCCTCGCCTCTTGCTCTTATTTCCTTTTTGTATAAATAAATTTTAACGTAACTTACCAGGGGGAAGAGAGAGAATTTTATTAAAACAAGCGCAACTTATAAGCCTAAAAGATGAGACTATAGCCCTTATAAGCACCCTCTACTAGCACTTGTAACACACATCCCACATTATGAATATGAATAACCAGCATAGTAAAGGTATTTATGCATGCTAAGTACCATATCAGTCACTCACTAGGTGAAATTGAGCTATGGTGATTTTAAGGAAGATTCACAGATGATATTAATCCTTCACAAAAAGAAATATTCATGAAATGCCAGATTTAAAGAAAAATACTGTTTAAAATTAATACAGCTCATATCCACAGAAAATCTTGCTGCATACACAATAAATTTTCCAAAGGCAAGATGCAAATAATTAGAGGTTGTCATCAAACTTCGTTTTGGTATGAGAAAATGCTTTTTTTTTTTTTTCTTTTTTTAAGTGGTATAAGAAAATGCTTACCAACTACACAATTACAATTAGCATTGATTAAAAAAATGCATCCCATTAGCAACATGCATATATGTATGACACTTTGGATAAAATTAAAACATATTAGTGGGGGAAGTTTTGGAGATATTGGGGGGGGGGGGGGGGGGGGGGGGGGACAAATTCTTTGGAACAATGATTTTAGTGGGGCGGCACATGATTGGGAAATAATTAGTTTCGCAGACTTCTACGGCCTCTTATACTCTATAAGACCAAACCGGCAGCAAAAGGATAATATGTGGTGGACTCTAACAGGCAAAGGTACTTTTTATAAGGCCAAGAGTCCAATACCCAGTTTCCTTGGAGAAAGATATGGAGAGACAAGGCACCTCCCAAAGCTTCTTTGTATGGACTGCCTCCTTGGGTAAGATACTCCCCACTAATAACTTGAGGAAAGGAGGATTATTATTGCCGACTGGTGTTGCATGTGTGAGGATGGGGAGAATCAGCCGAGCATATCCTCTTGCATTGTGATACAGCAAGGATTCTTTGGAATGAGGTATTCACTCGATTGGATATGGCCTGGGTTATGCCGAAGACTGTGGAGGCAGCTTTGGCTATTTGGTCAAACCTAAGAGGTAGGCAACCAATTAAAGCAATTTGGAAGATGATAATTCTATGCATTAAGTGGTGCTTGTGGCAGGAGCATAATGAGCGGACATTCGAAGACCAGGAACAATCGTTGGAGGAGCTTAAAGTTTTATTTTTTAGAACTCTTTGTAGTTGGGCTGTTGCTGTGGATTTTAATGGCATGGCCCTTCATGATTTTCTTGCCTCTAATGTGCCTACCTAGTTAGGGCATCAAAGTTGTGTACTGGCTTTACCATTCTTTAATCAATATAATTTATTTATTTATCAAAAAATAAAAAATAAAACATATCAGTTCTGTATTCTGAAAACAAGAGTTTTGTATCAGTTCAATATACATATATATATATATATATTATATTATAGTGTTAAAACCAAACTAGTCCAAAATTTTCAATATAAAATCTAATCCTACTACAATCACTGATTATTATGATCCCAATTTGACTTTTAAAACATCACAGCAGAGACAGCAGCTTCTATTCTAAACCATTATAATCTTTTACACGAGGAAAAATTAATTCTCCCTACATTACATACATATTTGTTGAGAATTTGACTCCTAAATTAATGTAAATAACAATGCAGCAGAAAAAACTATTCATCGCAGAAAATCACAGGAAACATCCAAGTATGCTCCTCAACATACCTGTAACCTTGCCCTTCTCTCTTCTTTCCGCTGTGCAACCGCAACATAGAGAGGTTTGCTGACAACCATTTTACCATTCATTGCATCAAGCTGAAAGTAAACAATAACATGTCAGTTTCAGGCTGCCTATTCACGACCAACATCAAGAAGTAGACTTACAGCTCGAGAAGCTTCTTCAGAAGTTGAGAAAGCAACAAATCCAGAACCTCTACTAACCCCACTGGGATCACGCATAACCTGCAAAGGGCAAGCAACTTTTTAATGCCATGATAATAGAAGTCCAGGAATCAGAGTTTCGGGTTTTCAACACACAAGGAGGCTACTTACGAACCTTGCATGAAGTGATTGTACCAAACTCAGCGAACAATTCCTTCAGATTTTCATCACTAATACTATCATCTAAATTCTTAACATACAAATTCAACCCTTGATATTTGTCAACTGCTTCCTTCATACTCTGCTCAAATCTTCCTTTCAGTTCAAGTTCTCTTTCAGATTTTTTCTGGGCTTTCCCAACATACCATTCCTTGTCATCCACCACCTTTCCATTCAGTGCCTCAACTGCTGTGGCAGCATCATCTACATTTTCATAATTGACAAAACCAAAACCCTTTGATTTTCCATCTGCATCCCTCATCACCACAGCACTGGTAATTTTTCCATATTCACCAAAAATTTTCTTAAAGTCTTCATCAGTTGTTGCTTCTGATAGATTTTTCACATACACATTATTAAATTTTGTCTTACTCAATGAACTCTCTCTTTCCTGCCTACGAAGAAAGTGTGCGACGAACACTTGTTTGTCATTTAATAGCATTCCATTTAACTTGTCTATTGCATCCTGTGCAGACTCTTCATTTTCAAATTGAACAAAACCATAGCCTTTAGACTGGCCATTGGCATCAGTAGCTATCTTGCTTGATAGAATATTCCCAAAAACAGAAAATGTATCCTGCAATGCTTTGTGGTCAATTGCCTTGTCTAGATTCTGCACTCCAAGAAAGAAAGATACAGTTAACGATAAAATACAGTCAATGAATGATTTGCAAAGCAGAAAAGAGGGAAATGCAGCAGAAGTAACAAAACCACTATCATCAATCCACATGACTACACTGTCTGTTTGAGAGAGAGAAGCTATAACAATCCAACCCCGAGATGAAGTATTATGCCAAACCAATTAGAGTGCAGGATACTTAAGACCAAACAACCTACAAACTCCTTAACAGACTTGCACACAAAATATCCACCTTCCTTGGAACAAATCCCAACAGCAAAACAGTAAACAATACATTCTACAAATATGCCTACACTTACAGAAATATAGCAGAAACAGGGTGGATGGGGAGGGCACATAAAGATCAGCTCAATACTAATACCTTGATGAATATATTCGCAGTTCCACTCTTGCGAATGCTAGGGTCTCGATGAGAATACATGATTCTGATGGGCTTATTGTTCAATGGAGTGAAGTTCAGTAAATTGATTGCCCTTGCCGCTGCAGGTGAATAAGCAATTATTGAGAAATACAATGTCAAGTGTGGATGTACCAGATGAAATCGATACATTATAATTTCACACCAAAGAAAAGCTCAAGAATAACATTCTTTTATAATTAGAATAGCTCGAGAATAACTGCTAGAAAAAATGACGACATAACCACGAAGTACACCTTTGTACACACAGCCAAACCAAATTATCGCATGAACCATGATATAAAAAATATTTTTTTAATTCAAACCGGTTGTCCATAAAGGCATAAATAGCATCTCGACTAATCCCAGGAAAACATTTAAAAATTTAAATAAAACCATATGAAATTGTCGCGATGATTGCAACTTGTAAGGCTACAAGTAATTACACGCTAATGACTACCGTATGCTTGCACCATTATGTTCTGCATATAATGCTATTTGCTATGACCTCTTCTAGGGAGTCAGAAGAGGCAAGAAAGGGGGTTGCAGTCGGGAAAGGGATGACAGGATTTCAAAATGGCTCTGTTGAACTTAAGGGGATGAAGTGAAGTGGGAAGTGGAACTCAAATGTAGTGTAGAGAAGGGAAGAAATGCACCATTTGGCATGAGAACAAATGGAAGGAAGGCAACACACTGTTTTGGGCCAGAAGGAAGCTCACCGTTTTACTAGAAGCTGCTCGTGAAGTGCACTGTTTTGCACCTGAAGAACTTTCCCAATTTATTACTTGTATTTTTATCTTCCAGTTGTTAGCTACTTTACTATCCACGTGTTAGTCGGTTATTGGTTTAGTTTGTTACTCTGCTAGGGAATCTGGGGGACGTGAGCAGAGGGAATGGTCATTCTGGAAAATTGTAAGCGTTTGAATATTGTTCTTTTGGCAGGTCTGGGTTCCTCGAATACCCAGTTTATCTGTAGCAATCTTTGAATGAATGACGTTATTTCCATTTTCATTTCATAGATCTGCTCTTACCATTTTCATTACTGTATTACAAGCTCTATTTACAAAAGGGAATCATAACACTATTCCAAGAAAGAAAAAGAAAAAAACAATAATATTTTGAGGGTTTGATAAAACATTAACCGATCTGATAGTATATCAAAATCACATGGCCCTCGAACTAAATCTTCATCTAGACTATGAAACGAAAAAGAACTGCATGTAAAACGCAACCTTTGCCAGAAATTTAAAATCTCAACGAAGCATTTCCTTCAATAACAAGCACACATTTTGCAATCATATAGGATAACTACATGCTAACAAAATAGCTCCAACTCGTGAAATAATAGCACATAACAGTCAACCAGCAACTACGTCAATTAAAGCAAAAAATCACTAGATATGGTAATAGCAAGAGTTTAAGAGCCGAATCAAAGACTGACCATCCTGAGGATTGCTATAGTTGACGTAACCGTAACCGAGAGATCGCCGGGTGCTCATGTCCCTGCAGACCCTCACCGAAACGACTTGACCGACCTGGCCGAAAAGATCGTAGAGCTGCGAGTCCGTGACGTTGTAGTCAAGATCTCCAACGTACAGCGACGTCGGCACAAACTGGTTTGTACCGGCGCCAGAGAGGACACCGTTCGGACCCGAAACCGGAGTCTGATGCTGAACCTGAATCTGCGCCGCCATTTCACCAACACTTTGTACCCTTCTTCCTTTCTACTTTCTTTTTTTGTCTAACTTTTTTTTTCCCTCTCCTCTTGCTCTTCCAACCTAACCCTAGAGAGAAAAACAGCCACAACTCAGGGACCAGACTGAAGTTTTAAGAAACCTAAGGAACAGAGATCCAACTGGAGATAGACGAGAACTTGAGGAATTCTTTTAGGGGTTTTTCTATGGATGATAGAGAAGGATAGAAAATGGTAAAACCGGGATAAATCGACCAGAGATCCAAAAGTAGACTCGCCGGAGACGACGAAGAGAGGAAGCCGAAAATCTTTAGTGGATAATTTTTTCTGAGGTTTTTTTCTTTTTTTTTTTTTCGTTTTTTTTTTTTCGTGGGGGAGGGCAGAACGAACTGCACTGCACATCACCAGGTCGATGCTGTGCCGTTTATACAATGAGGTAGGCGGAAACCCTAAGTTTGTTAAGCAGATGGAACGTGGACCGTCAGATGGTATGGTTTTTGTCGTTAGCCCCACCTGGCAGTTTTGTTCTTGACGGGTGAAGGATAAATCCGGGTGACGAAGGAATGAGCGAGTGAGAGGGACCACGTGTGTACGCGTGGCGGCTTATCCACTAGCCACGATTTCGAAGGTTTTTCTTTTTTCTTCAACCAAGCTTAATTGTTGCTTAGAGGGAAAAAAATCTAGGATTAAATATGTAATCTAACTTCTAGATTTTGCCTAAATCTTAAAAGTTTAAATCAGAAAATATATATTGAAGATTGATATAATAATATTTATTAATTTATTTATATGTAAGTTGTAACACTCGTTTTTCTAAGGTCAGGATGTCACGTTCTTAAATGCTTATAGTTAAGCAAAAGATTTTATAATTTTTTAAATCAAACTGAATAAATAATCGAAGCCTGGAATTAAATCAAATGCTTCATCTAAACCTGACCTGTAGGACTGTTCATCCGGGTTCCGGGTCCGCAACCCGGATTCTAAATTCGGGCCGGAACCCAACCCGGATGAATCCGGGTCATACTTGGGCCGAAACCCGGATGAATCCGGGTTTTTAAAAACCCGGATTCCGGGTTCCGGGTTTGAACCCGCTTTTTTTTTTTTTTTTAAACGAGTCTGTATGTTATTATTTATTTTCCAGGAAAATATGTTTATAAAAAATCCCATATTTTATTACAACTTTTTCAAGAAATAATGTTGAAAAGCCAAAAAAAATTATTATATAAAACTCTATATATATATCATTGTCCATAATGATAAAATATCCAAATGAAAAATTAGATTTATGTTAAGAATAGCTAAGGCTATAAACAACTACTGAACTTTATAACTAAATGCATGCTAAAAAAAAAAAAAAAAAAATCCACTACATATTACATTGTCTGAAACTAATTTGCTTAGAACAATACAAAATACATACATTGTTTTAATTAAACACCAATACACAACAACAAATATGAACTAATTTACTACATCATCACGGAAGGACTTTGATTTTCTATCATCGTGAAAATAGTCCCATTTTGTTGCTATCCACCTGCAGTTCATCAAAAGAAAAACAGAAACAAACCACCACTTTTGATATGATTAGTAGAAAGGTTTAAAAAGTTATAACCACAGAATGTAAAAATGCAAAGAGAGGTCATTTACCACCACAAAGGTATATGCTGGTAGGAAAGAGTAAGATCCAGAGACAGAGCAACTACAACATATATTGGATAATATCTGTTTTCCAAACACATCATGTAGCAGAAAATTACACAAGAATTTAATGATGTAATTTTTTTTTATAGCTTAAAGATGATACCAATAATAATAATCCATGTAATTGTTTTATTGTGTGCAGGTTCGTGATGTTACAGATCCAGCTGTGAAAACTTAGGAGTTGATGCACTTCTTGCTATAGTTGGTTGGCTATCAAATGGGGAGAAGCATATTCAGAAAACAGGGATTTTTATGAAAGATCTGAAATCTGCAGTTCATGATCTTAGTAATTTATTTGATAGTTTTGAGAAAAAGAACAAGAAGACAAGAGCCAAGAAAGCACAAACTGCGACAGTGGAGAAACATATACCTCTTACAGACTTTTAAAATAGAGTCTCTAATAAAATACAGTAGAGAAGCATCTAAAAAGTTTGGTCCAAAATCCAACCCAATAAAAAAGAGTTATAATTTGACATATGTTTTCTCTGGTAATATTATCAAATAGCAGGGAATATTATCAAATAGATGCCATAAGGAAAAGGTGATCATTATCTTTTATAGTATATGATCTTTTACTACTTCAATCTTCAAGTACTCCTCATACAAATCTCATAGATATGCTCTGTCTCCCCCTCTCACTTCACAATCAACTCTTACCTAAAAGCATAATATTCAAGCACATGATTAATATTCTTCTTATTGATCCAACAATTATATATATAGTGTGCAGAAACACTTACCTCTTTTGTACATTACATATAACGATACCAACATCACCAATATTAATGCAATTCTAAACAACTCTCAAAATTTAAGAACTTAAAACTTCATACCTCTGATGAATCTCGACTAGCACTTCATGGGGACCCACTAAGGAATTCCCCATCTCCATTTTCCCTCGTCCTTTGAACTCCATACCCATGTCACTCGCCGATGTCCGATCCTGATTATCAACCTCACGGATCCCACCATCGCCGTCGCTAAAGATGATATATATTATACCCATGTTTAACAAAAAACAAAAAAAAATCCAAATCAATCAAAATAACAGCACATACTTTATATATATTCAACAAAACAACAAAAGAAACCCAGATCTACCAAAGCTTCTTCCCCTTTTCATTTTCTACACAAATGTACGAAGAAATATTTCGTTTTTTTTTTTTTCTCTTTTTTTTTTTTTTTTTTTTTTTTTTTTTTTCTGGTTCAAAGAGTTTGATTCTAACCTTTTTCTTATCGTAATAAAACAGACCCAAATCTAAAATATACCCAAAACACAGATAACAAACCTTGAGGTCGAGGATGACAGCGAGTCGGCGACGACGATGATGGGTCACGGGATGACGGGGTTTCTTCGATCGACACAGAGGGAGGGAGGCTAGGGTTTCTTCGATTGGCACTGAGGGAGGAAAGGAGGGCTATCTTTCTTCGATCGGCCGACTGCAGTGAGGGAGGGAGGCTAGGGTTTCTTCGGATTGAGAGAGAGAGACAGAGAGAGAGGGGGGGTACGCGGAATGGGCTACAGGTACGGGAGACGGGTGATAGATGGGTAGGGTTTCATTTTCCATTTTATACAAACCCGGTACCCGGTGTTTTAAAATGAAACCCGCTTTTCATACCGGATCCGGGCCGCATATACCCGGTTTTCAAGATATGGGTTTCAGTCCGGACTTAATCCGGACCGAAACCCGTAACCGGAAATCCGGTTTTCCGGGTTCCGGACTGGGCCGGGTAAAACCCGGCCCATATGAACACCCCTACTGACCTGTCTGTTTTTACTTATCATTATCCTCACTTACGTGGTTAAAAACATGAAATAAAATTAAAATTAGTCAAAGACTCAGTAGAAATCTATCGCAATGTAAACATAATAAATATAAGGATTTTCATGAAATTTTTTATGCAGAGAGCTTAAAATCATGACTAATTATATTGATGTTTATGTTATGCATGATGTGGCTTGATTTATCTGAATTAACTTACTGTTATGACTTATCTGACTGATAAGATTGACCAACACACTTAACTCTGTGTACGAGTTTGTGCACCAAACCCACATCCCTCGACTGAAAGAGGAGCCACTGAGTAGTATTCTGGCATATTGCAGTAAATCACGCTTGAGTTCATAACTTACACATTTACTCTGAAACTGTATTGGTACTATGTATCTGAATGATCATCAGATTAAATTGATCTGATCTTATCTTGCACTTGAATTTAAGAAAGTTTACATGTCTTATACAATATGAGATGAATGACATAACTGTAAAATGTTGAATCTGAACATGATACGTAAAATTAACATGATCATATGCTATAATGAATGACATGCTTGTATATATTATGACATGTGAGATAAATAAATACTGGCTTTCAATAATTGGCTTTAGTAATAATCTATCTAACTAACTAGAGTGCTTCTCCTAATTTGTAATCAAGCTACTTATCTCGCTGCACTGCTTTTTAAATCTGACTTTATAACTCATTACTTATACAAAGTATTAAACGTCATTAAATCTGTTTAAGCAAACATGCTCTGATATCCCACTTAATTAAATTTATATAGTAGAAAATAATCAAATAAATATTCTATTTAATACGAAAATCAATGAATGTCGATATCTTAAATTATTTAAATACTAATAGCATATTTCCCATTTCAAATTATAATTTAGTGGACTATTTGGGCTATATTCAATTCTATTAAAATAAATCGTGAAACCCTTAATTTTGCTTTCCTATAATTAACATAATTATACATAATTATTCAGTTTTGCAAAAAATCTAATAAATAATAATATCATTTAAATATTCTTAACATTTTTCTTTATTTTAAATTTACAACTTTAATAGCATAAATATATCAAAATCTATTACAATAAACATCAAAGATTCATTATATAATAGACTTAAAGTGTTAAAATAAAAGATTAAACACTTACTATTTACTATTGAAATCTAATTGTAAAATTAATAATAAATAATATAGTTTAAATTCCTTAATTATTTTCTATAGGAAAAAATAAAGTTTCTATAAAATAGATTTTATGGGTTAAACAATAGTAAACCAAGCCCAACTTAAAAAAATTTCTGGAATAGTTAAATTGAGTCCAACATAAGATTCAAGTATGTTGTAAAAACACAAACTAAACTTAAGAATAGCTCAACTTAATAGCCCATGTGAAAAACCCAAGTTTGCCTAAAATCATTTGCCCTATCTCACAACTAAGGGCATTATAAGTTGATTTAATCTATATAACACAAAAGCAAGTCTAACTATTCATTTAAAAGAGACACATAATTTTCTAGAGAAAACAACAGTCGTGTGATAAGGGCTAGCTTAAGGCTTACCATGGGAGAAGGTACAAAGGGCAACGACGGATCTTGGGGTGGCGTGAAGTGCCCAACGGCACTTTCTGTGCAAGTGGAGGTGACATGAAGGGGGCTGGTGACGTGTGGTGGCTTCCTAAGATGCAGTGGAAGCTAGTTTACATGTAGAAATACCCTATTTTGGGTGTAGTAGAACAATGGACTACCATTGGTCATTTCTAATGGCCGAGCGACGATGGATCTTGAAAGGAGACGTGTGACAGTGCTTTTCCAACTTTTGGTGCGAGGTGAGGCTCACGTTGGTTGCACGGTGTCAGCCTGAGGCAGTGGTGTCGAGGGATGAATGGTGCAACGCTCATGGTGATTGGCAGCTTGCAGAGGAGCCATGCTTGACGCAAGGGGCTGCTTGGACATGCATGAATCGCGTAAGCCATCTAACGTGTTCCTCTGCTAGATATGGGGGTGGTTGTGGTTTTTTTTTTTTTTTTTTTTGTTGTGTATGGCATGCTAGACATGGAGTTTCCATCGTTGACAATGTTAGTGTTAGCTGGGTTAAGGTGTTGTCCTAGTTTTACACTAGGTTGCTGCCATGGGGGCTCACGGTTGGAGGAATCACAAGGAGGGGTTGGAGTGGTGGTTGATATGTGCGGTGGCAATTTTTTCCTTGTGATGGTGGAAACCTGATGTGGAAGGCTTGCTTAGTGTGTTGTTTCCTTCAACTGCTACTTCGAGCAATGCAAAACTAGTAGAACAAACAAGAGGGCACGAAGAAGACGTGGAGGAGCTCAGTTTTGTATTTTGGGTTACTCTATGTGATCTTGACTGTCGTGGTGTTTCTTGCATGTTGTCGAAACCGCTTTGAAGGACTGAGAAGTTGATGCTATGTATAAGGATGTAATGTGTGGCAACCCTATATTATGGGGAAGATGACGACTTGTGCATGGCTACATGGTTATATATAAAAGTCGTATAGGTTTTCATTCGTGTGGGTCCGATGGTTACAAAAAGAAAATCAACTCAATCCAAATTGAGAGATGCAACGTATGTTGGTGATAAATAAGAAACCCTTCCAACTAAGGAATCACTTGAGAGATATGCATGATACATGCAGGAGCTTATAAATACATGAGTTTGGGATGCCGAGTAAATGGGCTCGGCTTTTTTCGTGGGTCTTTGGGTCCAACGAAATTTTAGGGCTTGTCTAAACATTATAGGCTAAGTTACCTAATAAGCCTAACAGTTGATTTTAAATTTTAAAATTGAGCCCAATTTGTCCAATAATTTTCTCTAGGCTTGTCAAATAATTATGGATCCAACTAAACTATTAATTGCAATTGGGTTTTCCAATATATCCCATCAATTGTGATCTTGGCCCAACAAAAATTATCCTTATAATTATTAGGTCGGATTGTTACACTATATTGTTCAAAGGATTCACATAAATAATAATAAATTTAGTAAATTTTTATTACGGCCTTCGAGGTGGAAGAAAGAAGTTGAGCTGACAGACAAAAAAAAGGAGTAATGCTAAGTACAAGTCTCAAATGTACAAGTCTTATACAAGCATTTTGTAAAAATGTGAGTACCATCAAGACAAAGTTAGTTTTTCACATTTTTTTTTTTTTTTTATGGTGGAGTTCACTTTTTTATAAACAAACTTGCGCGAAACTTGTAAATTTAGAGTTTGTATATATCATTTCTCTTAAAAGAAAGGAGCATCAACTTAGGATAAAAAGAATGGGAAAGGAGGTGGATGATGGAGTGACAAGAGGACCAAAAAAAAAAGAGGTAGGACAAGTCCAATCTATAAAAAGTCTTACTACACAAAGTACTTACTAGCTAAGTGAGAGGCAACAAAAAGTTGGTACCCACAATGAAGGTTAGAAACTCATGAATTGGTAAGAAGAGCCAAGTTTTGCCCATATCATTATTTGCAAAGCCAGAACATAGAAGATTGTTATGTGTTAAAGTCCTAAATAGAAGAAATGCAAAGAAATTGAGAGTTGGAGCCCTTTATAATGGAACACTGCCTACTTACAAAAAGAAATGAAAGATGAAGGGTTAGAAAATGGGAAAAGCGATATAGGAAGGACGGAGCTCAAAGAGTAAGCTTATGTTGGAGTCTAATACCCCAACGATGATGTAATGGTAGTGACTATACTTGTTGCAAATTACTCAACTGAAAAGATCCTAGTGGACAATGGACATTTCGCACTAGGAAGACTTCAAGAAAATGGGCGTTGACAAGGATTAGCTAAGAATGACCTCAATTCCACTAAAAATGAAGGGAAATAGTGTTGCTAGTAGGGGTAATAACGCTTTTGGTATTTACAAGGGCAAAGCATTTTCACCATAACCATTATAACATATTTCTAAAAAGTCATAGGATCTTTCTCCTTTAATATGATAATTGGGAGACCAATACTGAACAAGATGAAAGTTGTCACATCAACATATATCTAATGATAAAGTTTTCAACAAAAGATGGAATGGGAGAAGTACATGGAGCAAAAATCTTGACAATGGAGTGCTACATGAATTCCCTTAGGGGAAAGAAAGAAGAAGTAACGACAGTGGAAAGATGTGCAAGCTTGCAGAAAGAATTGTCATCACCTATAGAGGTAATTGACCAAACTAAAGAAACCAGGAATGAGTGGAAACAAGCAGAGGTGGAGAACATTTAAATTGGTAGCCCTAAACACTATTCAACTAGATAGAACTATGAGGATTGCTTAGAGTCACGAGGATATGCTAGTTATAAATTCGGGAATAAATGAGGATTGCTTGTGCGTGGATCCAAATGCCAAGTCATAATAGAGGAAGTTGGTAGGCTGCTAGACGTAGAGTTTATCAAAGACTTGCATTATCTAAAATGGCTATTGAAATGCTCAAATTTTTGTCGTGGACTCAAATGTGTATAGACTTCATGTCCAGAAGCAAAATGTTTAGATTTATGAACACCTATTCGAGTTATAACTGAATAAGGCTATGCAAAAATGACTAAAAAAAGAACTCATTCAACACTTGCAAGGTGATACCCTTTGGAATAAAGAATGCTGGGTTAACGTATCAAAAGTTAATAAATAAAATGTTCAAAAGGAAAATTGAGAGGAACATGGAAGTGCATGTTGATGATCTTCTAGTTAAAAGTGATGAGGAGACCTAGCACTTGGAAGAGTTGAGGGAAGCTTTTGCGGTACTAAGAAAATACAATGCAAGTTAAACATACATATATGCTCTTTCAGCATCGAAGTCAGGAAAGCTCCTCTACTTCATCATTTTTGTAACAGGTATAGAAGCTGACCTAAAAAAGATGTGGGCCATATTGGACATATGGGTACCCAAGACACTTCATGAAGTGCAGTGTTTAATCGGAAGGGTGACAACTTTGAACTGATAGATGTCTTCCCTTTTTTTGTATCTTGAGGAAAGCACAAGAATGAGACAAGAGTTGCAATGAAACCTGAAGGAATACTTGCGTGCCCGCCCCTATTGATCTAGGCATTGGTTGGGAAAATCTTGAATTTGTACACATTGGTGTTGCTAGAACTAGTAAGTGTTGCATTGATTTGAGAGGAAGGGGAAAGCAAAAATGAATATACTTTGTGAGCATGATGCTTAGGGGAGTGGAGGCACAGTAATTGAAAGTTGAACTTTTGGTGTTCATGCTAGTAGTGGCAATAAGGAGACTCTAGAAACTCGGCTAAAAGGGTATTGCGCGCACTGGCTAGATGGTTCCCATTAATTTGTTAATTGGACAATAGAGCTAAGCGAGTTTGACATGAAGTACCAATCAAAGAATATTGTGGAGGGAAAAACCCTCCCCGACTTTGTTGTAGAATTCAACGATTTCCTAAACAAAGAGACAATACAGCCAGTATTAAAGCCTTTGAAGATTGCCCATCATGTCAAAAGGTGTAAGTGGACGTGTATTTACTCACCAATGATAGCCAAGAGATGTGCTATGTGGTCAAACTGGCTTTCAAAGTAATCATTAATGAAAAGAAGTATGAGGCAATGCTGGCAGGTTTGCTGATTACCCACTCGATGGAAGCGATTGAGGTATTGGTTCATAGGGACTCGTACCTGGTAGTGCAACAAAGAGCGAGAAGCTACAATGTCAAGGGTGACAAGTTGGAGAAAAATGTGCAACGGGTGTAAGATGTGAGGATCATGCCCTTGAAAAGAAGAAACGAACCATTGATGGGCTAAGCTAGACTGAGTAAATGCTTAGCAAATTTTGGGAGTGAAGGAAAGCTCTAACAGAGGGTCAAGACGATCAAAATCTCTAGCAAGCAATCATGAGGTAAGCACGACCTTGGGTGGGCAAGGGTTTAGGTAAAGGAAAGATAGTGTAAGTAAAGGTTTAGGTAGGATTGAAATGGTTAACATGTCATTTGGCAAGTAAAGGTGTAGGTGAGCAATGGTATAAAGGCAATGTGGTGTTTTCTGTGAACAAAGACACAGACAAGCAACATGTAGCATGAATGCATTTTAAGGCGAGCAATAAACAACACAATACAAGGTTAGTCAAGCACCCAGAGAAGTGGCAAAAATAGGACGGGAGTGCTAAGAAATTGATATTTCAACTAGAAGCCCTCACAATGTTTTCTAAATGACCACATAGCAAAAAAGTCATGAATTCGCTATTCGTTCGATTACAAGCAGTGACTTTATTGCCATGTGAACAACATTCATCTTTTGTAATTTGGGAAGCCAACCAGCCCGTTAGAAGAATTTGTCATTCACTGGTCGAGCTTTTGAACTATGGCAGAGCTAATCATTTCAAAAGTTTGCCATTGTCCCAATCCAACATATATCTATACAATTGAGGAGCCGCCAACCAACGGACCAATCTCGTGACTAGCTACAGGGAACTTGTGAGAGAGATTTCCCTTTCTTTTGATTCTCCTCACCCAATGTCATCTTCACAAACTACAATCTCTCTCTCTCTCTCTCTCTCTCTCTCTCTCTCTCTCTCTCTCTCTCTCTCTCTCTCTCTCTCTCTCATTCCTTCTCTATTTTTGTGAGCCCTAACTTCCTAGAGATTGGAACTTGAGCACACACTTGGATGTTAGAAGGATACCATTGGGATTTCAATATCTCGATGATGACTAGACTTGGGAAAGGTTTATGCTAAAACATGTAAATATTGGTCATGCTGATACTTACAAAATGGGTGAATGATGGTGTAGTATGCAAGCAAGCCCAACATATATTATAAGGAGAGTCCTCATTACTTAATAGTGACTTATACCATCTCTTTGCTATGCATGCGATCTTACTCATATGTCATTCATACGAAGGTTTGTTTATGTATTTTTCATAATTTTTCCTACGAAAGAACTTTTACTTGGGATTCCTCAAAATATTATATTTGGAATTTTTGTTAACTTTTTACAAAAAGGATGTAGATAGTTTTTATTGGGGAATGTGTACATGTGTGTGTTATGACTCCAAGTCAAGTTGAGATATTATCTCAGTGGAGCTCCCATTCTTAGAAGTGTGCAATGATGGAGTGACATCCATTGTTTCGACACTGGGTATCGACAGGTTTGGACGGGATGGTAACACTCTCGTACCATAGTCGTTACCTATTGCTAGTGGACTCTAGAGAATGCCATGGTTAGGAACGAGGACAAGGAGGTAGGTGTCACTTGTAACAAACTCTCACGCGCGACTGTTACCTGCAATATAAAGAAGAGAGCAAAAGTGTGTGCACGATAGTATATGGGAGACCATGGCATATACGTTGAAAATGTGTGTAATGATGGATGAGTAAAAGGGCCTAGGCTCCTCAGTGATATTTGTTAGGGGTATAACCAGTCTGATTCGATCCTATTTTGAATTTTTGTGGAACCAATACAGTATACACTAGTTTTAAAAAGTTAAGAACCGACATTAACCATCAAAATCGAAACTTTCGATTTTTCCAGTTTCAGTCCAGTTCGATCCGATTTTTTTTAATTTTACAGATAAACAAAATCATATTCAAACAAAACTTTAACAAGTAATTGACTTATATCCCTCATTTTTTAATTTATGGCCAAAAAGTTATAAAATTAAAATTTATATGTTATATCAAAATTTAAGTGTTATATTAAAAATTATAAGATTAATTCATTTTATATCATAATCAAATGTTATATTAAAATTTATAAGATTAATTTTATATTATATCAAATGTTATATTAATTTTTTGTTATAAGATTAATATACATGAATAATAAGATTAAAATTTTATGTTATATTTATTAGCAATTAGCATATAATATCTATAATATAATATAAAAATAAATTATATATAATATAAAAAATTTAAAATATATATGATATATCTACCAGTCCAATTCGATTCGAACCAATGTTCTAAATATTAAAATTGAAACCCGATTTTGATTATTACGAATTGGAACTGGACCGGACTAGTTTGGAACCGGACTGAACGCACTGGTTTAGTTAGTTTTAGCAGTTCACTTATTTGTTTTTACAAACCCTAATATTTGTGGAGACCCAGGGTTCTAAGATTTATGGAACTTTGGAATTATGTTTGAAGCTCAGAATACTTGGATGGCTTTATTGCGTTAAAATTATATTATTTAAGATTGCTCAAAATTTTTATGATGATGATGAATTCAATGCTTGCTTTACGAATTTTTAAGACCTATGGGTTATGAATAAGTTATAATTGGTTTCCTCGCCTACTTTGAACTTTAAAAGCACATATGTAAGATTTCTTTCTGTCGCTTGAGGTATTGCACTCCCCGACTTGAGTTTTTAACTTTTTATTGCTCGGTTCCTTTCTTCTATAAGTAGATTTTGTTGTCTAGGATCTCTTGAGTATTTCTCCAGCATGTTTTATTTTTATCTATTATTTTATAAGTATCTGTATGGTCTTTATTTATTGAGATTTCTCGAACTCTTATCATGGTAGTCCCATTATGATTTCACCCTTTGAAACTATAGATTTTGCTATAGATATAAGTGATTAGGACAAGTATGAGTAGAGAGAACCAACCCAACTCGACGAAAAACATGGGGCCTATCCCCATTTAAGATTTTGAATTCTATAGTATTATGATATTATTTCAAGTGGAGAATGAACAAATTTTTGATGTATAATATTTTAACTATGATGGTGGTATTAATGTGACTTATGGATATTATTTTTGAAGATTTAAATGTATTTCTTTGATACTCATGTTTCTAGTTATGACAAGTATCTTAAACCCTTTTTGCTGCAAGTATTTTTAAACACTTATGTCGGGGCTTACAAGCATACAAGGTTCCATGGAACGTAAGGGGTGTTGCCCATGCGGTGTCCATCCTGACGTCGCAGATACTTGTCAACCCATAATTAAGTGAGGACAGATGGTTTCACAAATTACATGACTAATTATAAAATTTCGCCATCCAAAAAATCCCAAGAGAAGATAATTGGAGAGCTGACAAGTTAGCCCGTCTAGCATTGGGATTAAGGGAGCGATTGTCCCCGTAGGAAGTCAAGGCTTAGATACTAGAATGGTTAGCAATCGGGATAGTGGTCCCAAGGTAGAACTATCAACTCCCAAGTGGGCACAACCTTACTTGGATAGTTAAAGTAAGCCCAACACGTGATGATGAGATCCATAAAAGAAGTAAGTGGGAACCATTCTAGTGGGAGAGTACTAACGATGAAGACCCTATTGGGGAGGTTATATCAGCCCAATGCACATAAGGATGCTTCTCTATTGGCGGGGTTATACAAAAGCCCAATGAGCAGAAAATGAGCAGAAGGATGCATAAGTAGTAGTACAGAGGTGCAAAGAGTGGCAAAGATATTCACTTGTATTAAAAAACCCTTCAGATAAGCTAATGATGGTTTTGGCAATGTGTAAATTTGCTCAATGGGATATTGATGTTGTGGAGCCTTTGGCAACCAGTTAATGAAGGGTAAAGTTTGCTATGGTGGCAGTTCACCAAGTGAACAAAGATGAAAGGCAACAATCACGACAAATTACATCGTTATGTTACTATGCAAATTTGCGGTTTATTGATACAAAAAGGGAAGAAAAAGCTTCTACTCCTTGCCATGGCAAACACAAGCAAATGGACAAGTAGAGATTACCAACAAAATCCTATTCTAGATGATTAAAAGGTGTATGGGAGAATACTAAGGCTTGTGGCCCAAGAGCTACATGATGAGCAGAGGGCATATTGTATCATGGTCCTACCTTGAAGGGAGAAACTCCTTTCGCTTTGACCTTTGAAGAGGCAATAATATGTAATATTATAATAAATATTACAAACCCATTAAATACAAACTTGTTATAATAAATATTTACAATTTCATATGCTCTTATAAAAATATAATTATTATATAACATTCACCTAAAATAATTACCAAGTGCAATAGGAAAATGAATGTATGAAATACAAATATCAACCTTATGAAAAATAAATTGATAGTAAGAGAAATGTATGGTCTAAAGGATCTTAGTTAAATATAGATAAAGTTTTATCGATGTAAAAGAATGGTTTTGCTTCAATGCTAACTTTTTAAACTGCAAATAGTTTTTTTAAGTTTTTTTTTAACCAGATTACAAATGACCAATTGTAAACAATTTTGTTCAATGTTTTTAAAAAATATTTATTAATCTATTTCATTTCTCAAAGACTCTGTAAGAAATAATAAAAATGCAAAACATTAACTGATTTTACATTCTCACACTTCTCAAAATAAAATATTAATAATGACATATTATATTTTAAAATTATTATAAAATTATAATTTAATTCCTTATGAAAACTTTTAATTATACTACCTCACTTATTATTATTACTTAAGAGTCGAATGTGTACTAAGTATTATTATTATTATTATTTTGATAGAAACAACTATCTTCATTCAAGAAAACAATTATAGACATTTATCAATAGTCTAGAATACAATCCCACCATGTGATGATCCGCTTTCGCGTGTATTTTCACTGAATGGTTGTTTTTATTTTAATTAATATATTAGTTTATTTATTTTAATTTATTGCGTTTTAAAATTAGTTTTTAATTTATTGGATTTTGTGTTTTTTTTATTTATTTGTTTTACGGTTTTTTAATCTCTTTCTCGGCGGTTTTGTTTTGTTGTCCAAAGTAAGGATTGGACCTCATTTCTTCCTACATCTCTTTTTCTTCCTTTTTCCTTTTTTCCCTTTTTCTCTTTTCTTTTTCTTCTTTCTTTTCTTTTTCTTTTTTTTTTTTTCTTCTTTCTTCTTCTTTTCTTCTTTCTTCCTGCGTTCTGTCGACCCTCTCTCTCTCCTCTCCCACGCCGTAACCAACTCAGCCCCTCGACCCACCGCCGTCCGGCCGCCGTGCGGCACACCACCCCCACCGGTCGAAGCCCCTCCCTCCGGCGCACCTCCCCACCGAACCTCAGCTCCATCCAGCCAGTCGTTTGGCCGGAAAACGCCCTTGAAGCCCCCACGGTTTTTGCCTCGATCTGCCGCCGTCGTTCCACCTCCGGCCACCACTTCTTCACCACTTCATCATCGGTCCCTTACCGTCCTAACCCACCCATTTTCGGCCCCTAATAGCCACCGGAACAGCTCCCACGAGCTAGCTTTCCATTTTGGGAAATCCGGCCATCAACCACCATTTCCGCCGCCACCCACGGCCAACCACCACTTCCAATAGCTTCATAATCATCCCTAGACCATTCTCTATCAATCCCAAGCCCTGGTTTGTCCCCGTTCTAAAGTGGGTATTTTACAACCCACGGCCACAGTGAATTTTCACTGTTACATTACTTTTTCTCCGCCGTTTGCAACGCCGCAAGCTTTCTAAAAATACCGTATAACGCTAAAAGTATTTTCCAAACCCTATTTTCAGATTTATATATATTGCTCTTTCAATAATTTATCTGCTGGTTGGGTGATTCCGGACTGAGTCCGAGGAGTTCGGGGGTTGGATGGATGGAGGACGGAGTTGCTTGTTTTATTGATATATGTTGGTTGATTATTTTTGGTGCATTGATATAGCATTTACATGGTGCATGCACGTGTATTTTTTTTTTTTAATTGAGAAAAGCCTGTTTAATTGGTGTAAGTGGACTTACGGGTGCGTGTGTATCACGACCCCAAGCCGGGATGGGGTATTATCTCGGTGGAGCCCTCTGGTCACTCGGGAGCGGAATAAACTGAGTGATGTCCCCTGGGTTGTCACTGGGCGACGACCGGAGCGGGGGCTAGGGGATGCTTGGCTACAAACGCGCCGGGCGCGGAACCGGGCATCGCCCTATGCACCGACTCCGTGGCCCTTCGCTGGTGAGGGCTAGAAGATGCTTGGCTACGAACGCGCGGGGCGCGAGACTGGGCATCACTCGTTAGGTGTCACATGCGTGGTGGTACTCTGCGGTGTGGCACTGGAGCCAGGGTGTGCGGATGACTCCTAGGGGAGGTCATGGTGCATACGGATAAAATGGATAATGGTTTGAGATGGATAAAGGCCAAATGTGACTTTTGGCGTGATATTTGGAAAGGATATGTTTTTGGGCCAAATGGGATTTTTGGATTGCGTGGAAAAATATGTTTTTATGGGTTTTACGCATTGGCATCACTTCATGCATATTGTTTGAGTTATATATGCTTTTATCTAGTGGTATTTGGATTTTACTTACTTGCGGTACCATTTTTGGTTCCGTAGATTTTGGTGCAGGATTCGAGGAGGAGGAGGAGGAGGAGGCTGAGCCCGAGGATGCGGCTCCGCCGGGGTTTTGAGTCGAAGTTATGCTTTATAGTTTGGTTTAAAACTATATTTGTGTTTTTTTTGTAATATTTTATTTATGTATGTTTTAAACAACTTGTTTTGTATTAAGAAAAAATTCTGGTACTTAGTTATATGACTTTCGTTATCCGTTGCGTATTCCTTCGTGCATATTTGTTGCTTTTGCACACACTTGGCACTCGTCGATAGGGTGGTGACCCGGGTTGTCACCATCCGGACGTCTCGATTTCCCCGTGTTCGTGCGTGGGGATTTGGGGGCGTCACAGGTGGTATTAGAGCGGTTTGGCTCTGGGTAAAACCACATGTCCTGTAGGTAGTACCAGAATGCTTTTAAAGCTGTGTTTTAAAATTATGTTAAGTACAGTTATTTAATTTGTTTTATTTGCTTTATTTGTTTGAACTTGTTTGTTCGTTTTTGTTTATTTGGTTATGTTTTGCATGCTGATTTCTTTTGTTTCTTGCTGTGTGAGGTTGGTTTTGTTTTTTGTTGATTTTATGATGGTTTTATTTGTTTTCTTAAAGGAAGGTCAAGAGTTGTGTTGTGGCAGGAAAAATGGGGAGACCAAGGAAATCTACTCAGGAGCCACGGGACAATACCTCAAGGGATGACTCCATAGCCGAAGCAATACGGCAGATGACGGAGTTTATGCAACAGAATATTAGGCCACAACAGACAGGGCCTTGGCCACAACAAGGAGGACCTTGGCCACAATAAGGGGGCCATTGGCTACAATAAGGAGGGTTTTGGCCACAACCAGGAGGTCCTTGGCCACATCAGGGAGGGCCTTGGATGTACCCAGGAGGGTCCAGTAGCATGGTGCAAGCCGGATGCACCTATGAGCGCTTCCTGGCACATAGAACCCCACACTTCACTGGAGAAGAGGATCCACTTCAAGCTGGAAAATGGATCAAAGACCTGGAAAGAACATTTGAGGTGTGTGGATGCACCGAGGCGCAACAGGTACTCTACGCCAGCTATCTATTACAAGGCACCGCGTCTGATTGGTGGGATACCAAGAGGGTGATGCTGGAATCAGAATTGTGATCTTTCGCTGCTGTGACCTGGCAGCGCTTCAAGAAGGAATTTAATGACCGCTTCTTTCCCGCAGCGGTAAGGAAGCAAAAGGCAAGAGAGTTCTCAGATTTGGTCCAAGGGGGCGCGACAGTGGAACAGTACGCCCGGAGATTCATAGAACTTGGGCGATTTGCTCCCCACCTTATCGTCACAGAGGAGATGCGAGCTGATTGTTTTCAGGAGGGACTACGCCCTGATATACGCCGTATGGTGGTCAGCCATTGGATATCCACTTTTCAGGAATTAGTGGATGTGGCCACCCTTGTGGAGCGAGAAAATAATCTGAGTATGGGCTCCCCTCCAGGACATAAGAGGCGGAGTTTTTCTGGTGAAGGAAGCAGCTCGGGTTCGCCTCAGAAATTTGTTCAGCGGACCGGAACTCGACCTCAAACGTCCTCAGGTGTTCGTATGGGAGGACGGGTACCAATTTGTGGAGCATGTAATAGAGCTCATGAGGGCGAGTGTCGGCTGAGTAGTGGACCCCAGTGTTACCGGTGCGGCCAAATGGGACATATTGCTCGGGAATGCCCCGTCAGAGTTCAAGGAGGCCGTGGAGGTAGACACGGTGGAAGAACCAATCCGAGACAAGCAGTGCAAGCCTGGGTTTATGCTGTCACACCCAGAGAGGTGGATGATGAGGCACCAGCGATCCTTGATGCTGGAGTAATTACAGGTATGGATTAATTTAATTTTAAGTTGGATTTAATTTTTGGGTATTTTTGGTTTCTCCTTTGCTTTTTTGGATTTCATGGGTTAATGTATTTGGTTCAAGAAGAGTCCGTTTGTATGAGTTTTATGCTTGCACTTTGTTTGATTCCGGTGTGTCACAGTTGTTTGTATCTTCCACTTTTGCTCGGGTGTGTAATTTGGTCATAGAACCGTTGCCGAAATCTATGGTAGTGGTTCTACCCGATGGTGAAATGGTGTGGTGTTCCAAGGTTGCTTTGGGATGCCCGTTAAATTTTGAGGAAAGGTTCTTGGATGCTGATTTGGTGGTATTTAAGCTGTTGGGTTTTGATATCATTCTCGGGATGGATTGGCTATACCGATATTCTGCGAGTATTAATTGCAGAAGTCGGATAATTACCTTTCAGCTTCCAGATGGTGATTGTCTGGAATTTGCAGGGAGTAAGTTAAAAGAAAAGCCGATAATTATATCGGCAATTCAAGCAAGAAGAGAGATTGCATGGGGAGCGGATGCATTCTTGGTTCAGATGGTGTCCACGCCGTCTGAGGAGAAGTCTTTGGCAGACATTCCAGTTGTGGAAGAATTCCCCGATGTGTTTGTGGATGACTTGCCTGGACTACCCCCTGTGCGGGAAATGGAATTTGTTATAGACTTAGAACCTGGAGCGGCTCCTGTGCATAAAGCTTCTTATCGCATGGCACCGGCTGAATTAAAAGAGTTGAAGACTCAGTTGCAAGAGCTGGTAGAGAAAGGATTTATTCAGCCTAGTACTTCACCGTGGGGTGCACTAGTTTTGTTTGTTAAAAAGAAAGATGGAACCCTCCGTATGTGCATAGATTATCGGGAATTAAATAAGGTGACCATAAAAAATAAATATCCTCTCCTGCGGATAGATGATTTATTTGATCAGTTTCAAAGAGCAGCTGTGTTCTCTAAAATTGATCTGAGGTCGGGATACTACCAACTGAGGATCAGAGACAAGGATGTGCCTAAAACTGCCTTCAGGTCGAGGTATGGGCATTATGAATTTAAGGTGATGCCGTTTGGGTTAGCTAATGCCCCTGCTGCTTTCATGGATTTAATGAATTGAGTATTTCGACCTTATCTAGATTCCTTTGTGGTAGTATTCATCGATGATATTCTGATTTATTCCCGAGATGTTGAAGAGCACGTGTATCATCTTCGTCTGGTACTTGGGAAATTGAGAGAACACCAATTGTACGCCAAGCTCAGCAAGTGTGAATTCTGGTTGGAAGAAGTTAAATTTCTTAGGCATGTAATTTCCCGAGACGGAGTGGCTGTTGATCCCAGTAAGGTAGAAGCCATTTTGTCATGGCAGCGCCCGACTACAGTGCGCGAGATTCGGAGTTTCTTGGGCTCGCCGGATATTACCGAAGATTTGTGGAGGGTTTTGCTCACCTATCCGGACCTCTCACAGCTTTGACTCGGAAGAATACAGAATTTGTTTGGTCAGATAAGTGTGAGAGAAGCTTCTAAGAATTAAAGAACAGGTTGACGACGGCACCAGTGTTAGCGCTCCCGGAACCGCATAAGCCATTCGTAGTCTTCAGTGATGCGTCTAAGTTTGGTTTGGGTTGTGTCCTTATGCAGGAAGGACGGGTTGTTGCCTATGCATCTCGTCAGCTAAAGGACCATGAGAAGAATTATCCGACGCACGATTTAGAATTGGCTGCGATTGTTTTTGCTCTCAAGATCTGGCGGCACTTCTTGTATGGGGAAGCTTGCGAGGTATTTATTGATCACAAGAGCTTGAAGCATTTGTTTTCCCAGAAAAATCTGAACATGAGGCAGAGGCGATGGCTAGAGCTAATCAGTGACTATCAGTGTGAGATCAAGTACCATCCGGGGAAGGCTAATATAGTTGCTGATGCTTTGAGCCGAAAGTCGCACTTAGAAGATGAAGCCGAGCCGTCAGAATTGGATTCGTTGCTTTGTGGGATGAGAAGGCTCCTTATTGAGAGTTCGCAGCAAGAAGAGATTTTATCTTCAGTTCTTGATATTCAGGTAACTAATTTTGAAGAATTGAAGACTCTTCAAAGGAAGGATCCGAAGCTGCTGAATATCAGAAAAAGAGTCAGAAAATCTCAAGGGCCGTTGCATTATAGCATGGATAATGATGGGATACTTCAGTTCTGAGATCGCAGAGTGGTCCCTAAAGATTCAGAATTCAAAGAGCGGATCATGGCAGAAGCTCAAGCAGCCCCTTATTCAGTTCATCCCGGCAGTACGAAGATGTATCGGGACTTGAAGAAAAATTACTGGTGGGATGGAATGAAGAAGGATATTGCCTTATATGTTGAGAAATGCCACACATGCCGTCAAGTGAAGGCTGAGCATCAAAGACCTGCAGGTATGCTCCAACCCCTCCCTATTCCTGAGTGAAAATGGGATGACATCATGATGGACTTTGTAGTGGGTTTGCCAAGAACGCCTAGTGGGAAAAATTCTATTTGGGTGATTGTTGACCGGTTAACGAAGAGTGCTCATTTCTTGCCTGTTAATAACACCGATTCCTTGGGTAAGTTGACCCGCTTGTATGTCAAGGAGATAGTGCGGCTGCACGGCATACCAAAGAGTATAGTGTCGGATCGAGACCCAAGGTTTACGTCGCAGTTCTGGAAGAGTTTGCAGGCAGCTTTGGGTACTAAGTTGAAGTTCAGTACTGCATATCACCCGCAGACAGACGGCCAATCAGAGCGCACCATTCAGACCCTTGAAGACATGTTGCGAGCATGTGTCATGGAATTTCAAGGGAGTTGGGAAAACCACTTGCCACTCATCGAGTTTGCATATAATAATAGCTTCCATGCGACCATTCAGATGGCTCCCTATGAAACTCTTTATAGGAGAAAGTGCAGGTCGCCCCTGTGTTGGGATGAAGTCGGGGAGAGTAGGATAATTGGACTCGAAATAATTCAGGAGATGCAAAGCCAAGTTCGGATCATCAGAGATAAAATGGCGGCAGGTCAGAGTCGCCAGAAAAGTTACTCTGATACCAGGAGGAGAGAGTTATTTTTTGAAGTTGGTGATTGGGTTTACCTTAAAGTCTCTCCCATGAGAGGTGTTGAGCGTTTTGGTAAGAAGAGGAAGTTGGATCCGAGGTATGTCGGTCCTTTTCAGATTCTAGAGAAGGTAGGGTCCATTGCCTATAGAGTTGCTTTGCTAGAGTATTTTGGCGATATTCACGATGTCTTCCACGTATCATCCCTGAAGAAGAGCTTTGGACAGCAAGAGCCACGCTTCGTCGACCCAGAGGGTATTCAGTTGCAATCGGATCTCACTTATGAGGTTGTTCCATCGCAGATCATGGATTGGAAGGAGCAATAGTTGAGGTCCAAGACGATACCACTAGTTAAGGTGGCTTGGGGAGATCCGTTAGCTCAAGACTTCTCTTGGGAGCGAGTAGCGGACATGAGGGAGCAGTACCCGTACTTGTTTGAATAATGAAGGTATGTATCTTAATCTTGGTCACAGCTGGTTTATGTGTTTTTATGTGGCTTGTTTTAAGTTGGTGGTTGATCTTGCAAATTTTGAGGACGAAATTTGTTTTTAAGGGGGGAGGATGTGATGACCCGCTTTCACGTGTATTTTCATTGAAGGGTTGTTTTTATTTCAATTAATATATTAGTTTATTTATTTTAATTTATTGCGTTTTAAAATTAGTTTTTAATTTATTGGATGTTGTGTTTTATTTATTTATTTGTTTTAAGGTTTTTTAATCTCTTTCTCGGCGGTTTTGTTTTGTTGTCCGGAGTGAGGATTGGACCTCATTTCTTCCTACATCTCTTTTTCTTCCTTTTTCCTTTTTTCCCTTTTTATCTTTTCTTTTTCTTCTTTCTTTTCTTTTTCTTTTTTTTTTTCTTCTTTCTTCTTCTTTTCTTCTTTCTTCCCGCGTTCCGTCGACCCTCTCTCTCTCCTCTCCCACGCCCTAACCAGCTTAGCCCCTCGACCCACCGCCGTCTGGCCGCCGTGCGGCACACCGCCCTCACCGGTCGAAGCACCTCCCTCCGGCGCACCTCCCCACCGAACCTCAGCCCCATCCGGCCAGCCGTTTGGCCGAAAAACGCCCTTGAAGCCCCCACGGTTTTTGCCCTGATCCGCCGCCGTCGCTCCACATCCGGCCACCACTTCATCACCGGCCGAAAAACTCCTTTCGCTTTGACCTTTGAAGAGGCAAATAATATGTAATATTATAATAAATATTACAAACCTATTAAATACAAACTTGTTATAATAAATATTTACAATTTCATATGCTCTTATAAAAATATAATTATTATATAACATTCACCTAAAATAATTACCAAGTGTAATAGGAAAATGAATGTATGAAATACAAATATTAACCTTATGAAAAATAAATTGATAGTAAGAGAAATGCATGGTCTAAAGCATCTTAGTTAAATATAGATAAAGTTTTATCGATGTAAAAGAATGGTTTTGTTTCACTGCTAACTTTTAAATTGTAAATAGTTTTTTTAAGTTTTTTTTTTTTAACCAGATTACAAATGACCAATTGTAAACAATTTTGTTAAATGTTTTTAAAAAATATTTATTAATCTATTTCACTTCTCAAAGGCTCTGTAAGAAATAATAACTGATTTTACATTCTCACACTTCTCAAAATAAAATATTAATAATTACATATTATATTTTAAAATTATTATAAAATTAGAATTTAATTCCTTATGAAAATTTTTAATTATAGTACCTCACCTATTATTATTACTTAGAGTCGAATGTGTACTAAGTATTACTATTATTATTATTATTATTATTTTGATAGAAACAACCATCTTTATTCAAGATAAATAATTACAAACCTTTATCAAACCATAAGGCTTGAAAAAGAAAGTCTAGAATACAATCCCACCACATATCAATAGTCTCTACTCTCCAAGAATTTCTAGCAATTTGATGAGTTGCCCTATTACCCTCTCTATACACATGAGTAAAAGAACAACTTGTAAAACACCTAGACAACCTTTGCACTTTAGAAAATAAATTACCAAGCATAGAATTCGACATATTATTTTGTTGCAAAGATTGGACCAGCAGCAAGCAGTCGCTCTCAACCTCAATGTGCTAGATCCCCATAGAAGAACACAATTGCATCCCTAAAAAAATAGCAAGTAGTTCCACAGTTTCTAGCGTTTCCACTTCCTCTTCAAGCTTTGAAGCAATCATGATCACTTGCCTAGCTGAATCTTGTAAAATTACACCAATCCCTGGCTTATGAAAATCTAAAAATATAGTTCCATCAGTATTGAGCTTAAGGACCCTAGTAGAAGGAGTCTTCCAACTAAAATGATTTCGAACCTGCACCTGGGATTTAACCTAAATAGCTTTATAACTATGCAAAAGTCCCAAAAAATGAGAGATGACATGACGATGACTTAGAATAGTGTTATCAAATTCCAACTTATTTCGCCTATACCAAAAACCCCAAGTAAGACAGAAAAATTGAGCCAAGGTATTACGGTCCTTGCCAACAACAAGATGCAGTGCTAGATCAGAAAAACTAATGGGGGACAGAATAGCCAACGAAGAAAAGAACTGAAGCCAATGTTCTCGCAACTAGTCACATCTAAACACAGCATGCAATAGATCTCCAGCAGGCTGCATATAGAATCGGCAAGTGGCTTCTTGGATCACCTGTTTCTGCATCAATTTATCTTTCGAGGGTAGACTATCCTTGCATGCCCTCCATGCAAATACTTTAATCTTATTAGGGGCAGGCATTCTCCACAAGGCTTTCCATAATTGTTGTTGACTTCCAAAAGAAGAGGCTTTTGCGGCATCAGGCCCAGTTTGGGACATAATCGACTTATAACAACTCTTCATAAAAAACAACTCACTCCTTTATTTACTCCAAATCAACTTATCAGCAATACCTTCAGGAAACACCATGACTTTCATAATATCAGCCACTAACATTGGATTGAAAAGAGTCCTAAGCTTGTGAAAATCCCACCCCTATTGTCCACTTGAAGAACTGAAGCCACTACTTCCTCCCTATCCAGCACTTCTTCCCCGATTTTAATACCCAAAGGCCTATGACCTGGAATCCATTGATCATGCCATAACTTTGCCGTCTTCCCATCTCCAACCCTTCATATATATCCCTCCCTCAACCATCTCTTAACCTCCCAAATACCCCTCCACGTATATAATGAACAATGCCCCAAGCTAGATTCCATAAAGTTGGACTTAGAGAAATACCGAGCTTTGAGAAGTTTATGCAAAACAGATTCCTCATCCTGCATTAACCGCCACCCTTGTTTGGCAAGAAGAGCAAGATTGAAAATTTCTAAGATTCTCGAAGCCCATCCCTCCTCTACTCTTGCCCTCACACATATTACGCCAACTAACCCAATGAATTCTTTTTTCCTCCCTCTTTTGTCCCCACCAAAATTTAGACATTAGACCATCTAATTTCGAACAAAAACTTGAAGACAATAAAAAATAACTCATTGAATAGGATGGAATCAATAGTGCTACAGCCTTTAGTAAGATCTCCTTGCTCCCTTTGGACAACAACTTTTCCTTCCAACTTTTTAATTTTTGCCAAACCCTTTACTTGATAGACTGAAAGGCCCTTGATTTTGATCTACCCACTATAGGAGGCAACCTAAGATACTTCTCATACTACTGAATTTCCCCCATTACCCCAAAGTAATCGAATCTCATGTTGTAACTTCAACCCCACATTACTACTAAACACCATTGAGATTTTCTCTTTATTAATTTTCTGCCCAGAAACACTCTCATAAACATCTAACATAGCTTGCACCCGCCTATTTTTCTCCACATCAGCCTTGCAAAAAATAATACTATCATCTGCAAAAAGTAAATGATTAATATTAGGGGTATTTCTACAAATTTTCAGACCAGAAATATCCTTTCTTAACCTAATGGTAGTTAATAAAGCGGTAAGCCATTCAGTACAAAAAAGGAAGAGATAAGGGGACAAATGATCCCCTTGTCTCAACTCCCAAGTAGGCAAAATTGGTCCTTTTGGTTTACCATCGACCAAAACTGAAAAGGAGACAGTTTTAACATAATACATCACCAACAAAATGAAACCTGTCTGGAACCCCATAATCTCCATCACATTTTGAAGAAAACACCAATCAACCCTATCGTAGGCCTTATCCATATCTAATTTCAAAGACATATACCCTTGTTTCCCCTTCTTTTTATGCTTTAAGAAGTGCACCAATTCATAGGCATTTAACACATTATCCATAATTATACGACCCAAAACAAAAGCATTCTGACTTTCACCTACTAGGCAAAACAACTTTCAAACGATTGGCAATAACCTTAGAAATAAGCTTATAGACCACATTACACAAGCTAATGGGTCGATAATCAATAACAACAGTAGGGCATTTGTTCTTTGGAATGAGAGTGATGTATGTATGATTAATAGGAGGAAAAACACCTGAATTCAATGCCTGAAGCACAACTCCCTACACAGATGGACCCGCCACATGCCAATATTTCTGATAGAAAGTTGGAGACATTCCATCAAGTCCAGGAGCCTTAGATGGGTTCATTTCAAACAAAGTACAAAGCACTTCAACTTCAGTAAATCTCTAACTTAACTCGGCATTCATATCAGGTGTTACTCTACTAGTAAGAACTTCTAGAAAATTAGTAGAGCCCCTTGGATTAGAGCTCGCAAAAAGATTCCCAAAATAATCTGACAGGACCTGATCCCTCTGTGCACCAACCTGCCAAACCCCTTCCCCATCTTTTAAACTGCCCAATCTATTCTTTCTTCTTCTCTGAGATGCCTTCATGTGAAAATATTTTGAATTTTTATCCCCATTCTTAAGCCACAAAAGCTTTGGACCGTTACCTCCACATTACCTCATCTCTCTCTAACCATTTCTGAACTTCTTCACAGGCCCATGTATGATCTGTTTGTAATTCCCCTGCTGGATCAAAATCACTCAACAACTCCATATTTTGCCTAGCCAAGTGTAATTGCTTTTTTACATTACCAAAGCAATGTTTATTCCAAGTATCAAGTTGCTTCCCGCACTCTTTAATCTTATTCATAACCTCAACCATACTATATCCCCCTTCACCTCTCCTCCAAGAAGCCTTAATAATCTCCTCACATTTTGGCTCTCCTACCTACATTTCTTTAAACTTAAACTGTCTCTTGACACGAGTGTGCCCCCCCTTCCCCTTCAGTATTAACCCATATAGGAACATGGTCTGAATAGGCCTCCAAACCATGTGTAACCAATGCATTTGGTAAAAAACCCAACCATGGCTGATTTGTCAAAACTCTATTAAGCCTCTCACTAGTACACATAGCCTCTCCTCTTCAATTACTCCACGTAAATTTATTACCCTTAAACCCTAAATCCTTTAAAGAGCAGTCGTTGACCACATCCCTAAAAGCAGAGATTTGCCAAAACGATTGAGGCCTCCCTCCCCATTTTTCATTGTGGTGCAACAGTTCATTAAAATCCCCAATCACCATCCAAGCCTCACCATTATATCTACCCAACTGCTGTAACATTGCCCAAGTTTGAAAACGTTGGCTAACTTTAGGGAAACTGTAAATACCCATTAAAACTAAGACCCTTTATCAGGATCATCCTCAATCTGAGCATCAACATGACAATGAGAATAATTAAGAATTGACAATGAAATCTCCCTTCCCCACAACAAAGCAAGACCCCCCTTTCGTCCACGACAATCAACAACGAAATAGTTCACAAAACCCAATTTAAACTTACATACCTCAAACTCGTATGCCTTCAGACGTGTCTCCTGTAAGAACAGGATATCGGGAGCTTCCCTCCGCACAAAATCACAGAGGGTTTGAATGCCTCATGGGTTCCCAAGCCCACGGACCTTCTAGTTCAAAATTTTCCTTGGCTACGATGGGGCTGTTCAATAGCCGCCGCCGATCCAATAATAGCACCCTGAGAAGCTTCGGTTGCATCACCCCCAACTGAGGTGCCTCGCTTGCTGGGTCTTTCATCACCTCCTCCATCAATACATAGAGCCCTTCGGTTTTTAGGAAATGAGATCTGTGTAGTGCCCTCGATTTCAGAACGGGAAGCAACAGAAAGAGACGAAAGATGCTTCCATTTTCTACTTGACAACCCATTAGGCCTTTCTGTCTTCATAGGGCCCATGCGAACACTTCCGATCCCTCGAATATTCTCATCCGCTGGATCTGGCCCATCTGCTTGAATTGGCTCCTCAATTGGACCGACTCGAGAAAACCCCTTCAGTTGAACATCTGGCCTATTTGCTTGGATAGTTGGCCCATCCACTTGAACATCCTAAGGAAAAACCCAAGTACGTGATTAGCCTGAGATGGCGCACCCACTAAATGGGGCCCATTTTCCGTTGCAGCCGTTGAGGTAAGGATTTTCGCAGCAGAGTCATCGTTGACCATTTGAATTCCAACCTCAACGGTTCCTAACTTCTCGTCTCCACCTACAACTACTTCCACATTTGCAGCCAAAATACAATCCTCTAAATTTGCATAATTGTCAGAGGCATTTATCTCTAACCCTTTAATCTATGCCGAACAACCAGGAATCGTTACATCCACTTTTTCGGTCACTGCACTACCCCCTAAATTAGACTTCTCCAGTGGAGAATCACATCTACCAGTACGAGAACTATCTCGTTTGTCTCATGGGTGGCCATCACAAAACATATCACCATAACTAGTAGCCTGTAACCAAGCACCATACGAGAAGGATACTTCCATATCAACCTGTGCAAGATTCTTCCGTAAAGCACATTCTCTATCCCCATGGCCCAAGCAACCACATAAATAGTAAAATTTTTGATAATCTCTCTTAAGAGAAACAAACCCAACATGAAGCATCAGCCCCCATTGAAAATCGAGTTCCTTGTAGCAAAGGTTTCGACACGTCCAAAGTGACGCGAACATGCAGAAACTCCCTCCACGCCAACTCCCCATTATCCAGGTCAACCTCCACAACCCTTCCTAGTTTTGTTCCAATGCAAGCTCCAACTCGTTCATTACGAGCCCTAAGAGGGAGATCATGGAATCAAACCCAGAAGGTAGCTTCCCGGATCTGAATTTGTTGCACCTGTTTACTCCCATCAACTTCTTGGACTAATACTAAATGTTTGTCAAAGGACCAAGGTCCCTCTCTCAACACTCTCTCCTTACCGCGCATATCTTCAAATTCAGCAAAAAAGAGATCCACATTAAGATCACGAAATCTCACCCCTCACACCGGCTGCCATGCACGCTTCATAGTCACTAAATGTTTCACTCTCATTCTCGCCTCCTTCTCCCTCCCCTAGTTCCTTCTCTCAACTCAAACCCCCCTATTTTCTCTCTCTCTCTGCCTCACAACCCTTGTCGCCTTCACCAGCCATAGAGCACTCTGGACAGTAGCTCTCTTGACGTCTCCTACGTCTCCCTCTCGTAGTCGCCGTGTAGTCACCGTAAGGAAGACCCATCGAGCTGCCAATCAATGTTTGGAGCAAATCCAACCTTTGGTTCCATCTCGGACCACCACAAGCAGTGCCGGTGTCACCCACACAGTAAGTTCCACCATCAAATCTAGCCCTCAACTCCCTTCTCTCTCCCTTCCTGTTTCTCCATTTCTCCCATCTCTTAGTCGCTAGCCACAGTACTACCTACTGATGCATGTGATGCAGATAAATGTGCTAGTTTCATTGTCGAAGGCGAGGCCTTGGTGTTGTCGCTGTCTTTGGATATAATAATTTTGAAACTTTAGATTTTGCATGTGCTCTTGAGTGTGTTTGAAATTTGGGTTTTCATTTGAGTTGTGCATTTAGGTGGTTTTATTTTTTGTTCTGGGGTTGGTGGTGGATTTAGGTAGAGCTGCTGAGGATACTGACCAAATCGAATTCCAAAGCTACTTGGGGAAAGCTTCCTTTCCAATGTTCTTAGTTGGCAAATCCATGGAGAGGAAAGAATTTCTTTAAATCTACGTAGGTTTCCTCCCTCTCTCTCTGTCTGTTTCATTGAACACATTTGAACACATTTCCAATTTTTTTTTTATACAAATCTGAGTGCAAATTTGTGTAATGGTCTGTCGAATTTTTTTTTTTCTTTAGACATCTACACCCTTTATTTCTGAAATCGTTTGAGGAATTTTTTTGTAGATCTCTCTAGTTTATGAAATTGAAATTAGGTTTTGATTGGCTTAGTCTTGTAAAAAGACTAATGGAATTGCATGATAAAAGTAAGGGCAAAAGAGGAAAAAAATTGAACACAGAACGATAGAAATGTAAAAAGAACAAAAAGTTAGTCGGTGAGCAAATAATGAAAGTAGACAAAACGGTGTGTTTTGGATGAAATTTACTATTCATCCATCGATTGACACTTATTTAATAGAAACACACACACACATACATATATATATATATATACATATATGTATGTATATTATATGTAAATTGATGGGTTTTGAGGGCATATATATATTGGTTATACTTAAAAACCATTTATTAAGTAAATGCAAGACAAAATGATAGAAACCAAACAGTGCAGCCAAACAAATGGATTTTGAGAGCTAGAAATGAAACAAATTTGGAATCCTAATTTAAAAAAAAAAAAAAAAAACAAATAGAAAAACTAAAACGAAGATTAAAAATAGAGGCCAAGGTCCTTTAGACGAGATGACATAAAGCTTGGTTTTCAAATAAGAGAACTTGGCTCAAACCCGACCCCTGTATTTAAAAAAAAGAAAAAAAAAAAAAAAAAAGAAAGAAGAAGAAGAGAGAAAAAGAAAAAAAACCTAAAAATGAATGACGTTCCAAAATATAGATGCCATTATAGAATACCATATATATGTTTCTTTTTCTTTTCCTTTCTTGTCGAAGTTTTCTTCATTTTGGAATTTGCATGCGTACTTACTGGTTCACAAACGTCTGTTTTACCAGCTGTAGTAATTGATTCAAGAAATAGCTAAAATATGCAACCCAAAGTACTTGAAGTGGTAACTAAGTTGAGACTTTAAAAAATTACCACACAAGCTGAAATTTTTGTGGTATATTAATAAAAGAGTAGTAGTAGTACTGTGCCCACCCAACACTAGCTGTTACTACTTTTCTAATAAAAGTTGCATGTCAATCATGGAAACATAAAAAAATAAAAATAAAACAAGGAAAAAAAAAATGAAAGAATCGTGATAGTTGATGCCCTACTTTATCAAAGTCTCATGATCAAGATGTGAAATATACCATAATCTTGTAGGCATTAAGGACAGAGGATATGTCCGTTTTCAAACATATAAAAATATGAAGGGATCGCAGCATAGGCTTAAGAGGAAGTAAGTGCGTGGACTTCAGTGTCCATATGTTATTCCCTTTTAACCTAAAAGCTTCGATTCAACAAGTTCCCAGTAGTCAAAAGAAAAGGCTCAGATCTTCGAATAAAGAGCGTGACTAGCCCTTTGGTTATGAGTCAGGAATAATAAGCAGTAGAGTACAAAGAGGAAAAAAAAAAAACTTTGTCTTTCTTCTTTCCCGAAACAAAGAAAAAGAAGAAAAAGAAAGAAAATAAAAAAGCACATCAAAGCAGCTTGCAGGACTGGAACAAAAGCTCAAAGAGAAAATAAAATAATTTCAAACCCCTTCATCTGCCTTCCGGGTGTAATGGGAAGAGCTCCAGAGTTCTATCTCCCTCCTGATCTGTACATGACTTGCTTTGATCTTCTTCATCTAAGCTTTCAGATGTCCAGCTTCTGCATTTTCTTTTGTATGGACTATCTTCCTGATCTCTTTCAAATCCCCCCTGCAATATTATTCGAATTAAGATATGAAAATCCTTGCCCATGACTTGACTTCTTTTTGAGAAACTCAAGAAGTTTTGAATAGTTTGAAATTGAGCTTATGATCATGCATATACCCTGGTCTCCAAAGTGATAGTGGTGATGGGGACAGGAGTTCTCGGACAATGGCCAAGACCAAGACTGCTGCGCTTCTGCTTCTGCCTCTCCCTGGCTTTGTGATTTTGAAACCAATAGAACACATTCTTCCCTTCGATCTTGCCGTACTTCCCAAGCTGCGCGGTGATTTGTTCTATTTGCTGTGCATTAGGAGTGCGCATGCCGCCCTTGTACAGCATCTCCAATATCCCTATCTGTTCTTGCGTTGGATTCCACCGCGTCCCTCCTGGGTGGGTTTCCACCTGCATTAATTTTTTTGGCAAATATTTTTGGCGTAAGTGGTGTCACACGGTCGGGCAGCCAATTCTTAAAAAATTAAAAAGATACACTCAAGTCTTTATGGTATTCGACGTTGCATCCCACATAACTGTTTTTAGACTTTAACGCTCGCATGGAGCAGTATCATGACATACTGGTTTTCATTCCCATCATTCCTTTATCGATCCTTACATGTTCTTCCACCATTTTATATGAAGTATGTATATCTCATGGGATGATCGATATGTCGATGCAAGGTTCCTTTTTAGTTATGAGTAGCAGTTACAAGAATAACATGCATGAATCAATAATGATTGTTACAGCAAATTGCATGCATATGTATGATTGTCATGTACAGAAGTATAAGCAAGTAGATCATATCATAAACTTGGTTGTAGTACCTGGGGTGAATCTCGCTTCTCTTCAAAGGAACCGAATTTTGATCTGGGGCCACTTTCAGGCTTGATGAAGCTCTTGAGATCAAAAGCCGCAACACCGGCAGTTGTAGTGGTACTGTCGACGGTGTTAGCCAGCTTGGGAGCAAGAGAGCGTAAGCGCTTGCAACCAAGCGTGAGGGAGGGTTCGTGCTCCGGCCAGAATCCACGTGCGAACTGATGTACCTTCATGCTGCTTCCCATGGTGAAGGGATGAGATGATAAGAGTGCGATAATTATATAGAAGAAGAAGACGATCAGGGAATGAATTAAAGTGATGATGATGAAAGTGGGAAATGAGGTGGGTGCGCGTAAAGAAACAAGACTAAATGATGAGGTGAGGTTGACTTGGGTTTTTCCATGTATAAAAAAGGGCAAAAAGAGGCACGAATAAAGAGGTAGAGGGGGAGAGATTGAAATGGGGGAACAGGTGAGAGAGAGAGAGAATAGAGAGAGAGAGAGAGAGAGAGAGAGAGAGAGAGAGAGAGAGAGAGAGAGAGAATTTGTATGAGCGTGTGGGCGTATGTGCGTGTGTGTTGGCCCGTCAAATCGGGTCGTTTTTTCTTGCTTTCATGATAAGGCGTACATGCTTTTCGGTGGCCTCTCTGGCTGCCTTTCAAGCTTTTTCACTATAAAGTGAAGAGGGGGAGGGAATGAGAGAGATTCTTCCAATCCCAAAACTTGAAAATGGAACTCTTTTGCTTTCTCAAGATACGGATATGGGAGAGAGCCAGAACATATAACTGATGAATGCCGTCGTCTTTTCTTTTTATGCCTTTGATCAGAGCATGTTGAAATAATAAATAACTAAAATCCTACTCACTCACTATGATTGAAAATCAAACCAAAATACTAGTGAAAGCATGCTTATGTACGTGCACAAGAACAAATTACTAATGTACACATTATATTTTTCCAGCTAACTGCATATTAATCCATCGTTCTAATCATCAACACCCAAATTCCTTTTTTTTAACCCTAAAACTGTGGCTCCAATTTCGCAAATAGTAAAGCTGATAAACTACAACCTAAAGTCTCCAACAAAATGATATTTGTGTCCTTATGTTTTATGGCATATACCTTCACTTAATTATTATTACTTACCTAGAACTAGTGAAGATTAACATTGGAACCCATGTAAATATTGGATCTCATTCACCATTTTCATTTACGCTATGTTTGAAACTTGGACTGAACTAATTTGATCTCAATTTAGTCTAATTTTAAGTTGAGTCTAATATTTAAATACTAAACTCTCACTCAAATCAATAAACTCATCTAAACTCAAAACCTCTTTATATGTGGGGCCTGCAACATTTTTCAACTCAACACATCTTTAGACGCAGGACCCACAACCTTTTTTAGCTTCTTATAAATACGTTTAAACTGCTTATCTTAACATCCAAACACATATAAACTTATTTTAAGTGGACTCCAGATACAAAACTCATTTCACCATCTCAACTCACTACTATTTATAAAAAACTTAACTTATCTTAACTCAGTTTAACATCAAAACGTAGCCTTAGTAGTCAATTCAGACTATTACAACTTCCCCTTAACTCTGCAAGGACAAGTAAATGTTACTACCCAAACCCTTTGTACCCATATTATAAAACTCAATTCCACCCAGTATGCTAAATGCACTTTTATCATACTCCATTAACCTCTATCATATTTTTTTCACCCAATGCAGGACTTGGTGAGACATAATGCGAGTGTGTCACACTTCAATCTCCAGTGTCTTTACAAAGCCAAAAATTAGACTAGTTATGAATTTTTACTTCCATGCAGTAGAATTATTTATAAATTTAATTAAGTTTCACATGATAAGTAGGTAATGTATGACTTAGCATTCATGATTACTTTTATAACATACAATATTCTGAGTTATTCTTTCTTTCTAGAACTAGAGTATTACAGATTCCCCCTTTTAAATTTATGGCTTCCTAGTGAGGGCCTCATAGAAGTACTGATAATTGACACATGGTTTTGAGCTTAATTAGCGGGTTGGGTAATCTGTGACCTGTCATCGATCTGTAGTCAAAAAGCCAACTTGATGCATTTATTCTGAATTTTGATGAATTTCACGAAAGACTTGGTATTTTGGAGGTCTAGCTAGGTTGAGCCATGGATTGAACACGGGAATGGCTCAATTCAATTAATTGCTGGTTCATTACGAAATATTACTTCTGGCTGCATTTTGACAGATTGCTTTACAGGTAAATTGCACCGTTGTTGGACATGAACTCCTGGAGACTCTGAAAGGCTGATTATATATAGATGATTCCAAGTCTCAGTTTTCCTTATGTGGTATTGATTCATCAATTGTTTCATGCGTACAGCAAGCAGCTCCTAGCTGCATGCTAGTTCGTTTGTTCTATTTGATGTTGTCTTGCGCTGTCTTGTTTTGTCTTGTTTCTTATGCTTGGTCTTGTAGCATGCATGATGCCTGCAGGTTTCGTAGTTGCAATTTTGTTTCAATACGTGGCATTTGTATATTAATATCCTGGAGTATGTCCCCATGCACGCGGCAATCTAGCTACTTGGGTACTCTTTTCTTCAATGAAAATATTGAACTTATCCAAAAACAGAAGAAAGACCAGAAAAAGGGAAGAGAGAGATGGTGTTTGACAATATGCATTTTGCATTATTTTTTAATAAACCGTTTTGAAAAACAAATCCAGATATTTATCTTTAATTTTAATTTTTCCTTTTCTCAAGCATTGCAAGTATTCTTGAGGATAAGAAGCTTTGATGCAATATTTCCACCGTTTCTCACTTTTCTAACATGAAAGTCTCCTCTTTTCTAGAAGAAGTTAGAAGAAAAAGGGCCATATTTTGGCAAAAACACCTTCTTTCAATTATTTTGATCTTTTTTCCTCTTGAAAGACACCTGATGGTCTATCATTGTTGAAGCTAATTGGCAAAAAGTTATTACTCCTAAAAATAGCAAAGAACAAACTCGTGAATATGCCTTTGTACGTACTACTGTTACTTTCATGCAATATCTGATTGTTATTCATGATCATCAATATCCCCGGCCGGTAACTTAGAAATCATGCATGGTAACTCTAATATCATAATGATGATTCGGTTGTCATCATCCTGATGATGTGACCCATTCTCCTCTCATAGCCTAAAAGATGATCTCATTCTTGAATTTGTGTGGGGGATCTTATGAAAGATTATGTTGTTGCGTGATATTTGGATCTTAATCTGCTCGACAGCTCACTAACTTTGGTTTCTTCATGCAGATATATACTTTTGCTGCACTAATTTCTTTGACGACGAACCTAAAAAGTCATATTGTGTAGAAATTTGCTTCAGGGTATAGAGCAAATTACGCAGTTTTATACCGCGTGTTATATATATATGTTATATATAATTAAGCTATATGTAATCTGTATTACGATGAACGGCCTTTTACATCTTCGTGCAGAGAAACTGAAAAAGTAAAAAGAGTACATGAATTATGATAGTGGCCACTCCAATCATTTTGCTGGCAGAGAACCTTTTGCATCTTCTTATATATGAATCTTATACTTAATTGGAGTTTTGGGAAGTTTCTTTTTTTTTTTTCTTATTTGGACCACTTCCATACTCGTATGAACATCTTTTTAACATTTTTAGCATGATGTTAACATGAACTTGTGTGTAGTACTCCAAAACTAAAACTGTTTTACGAAATGGTAGTTGAATTTTCTCGGCAACCGTATAATATACTCGAACAGAAAGAAAATTAAAAAAAAGAAAGAAAGAAAGAAAGAAAAAGATGGCTCGCTTTGAAAGGTGGCTCCTTTTCAATTTAAATGCCATTGGACAGATGTCATTCTAGCTTGACGTCAATGCGTGGGATAATGATGACAATGTTGACATTTGGGATCATGAGCTTGATGAGTCCTTTTTCTTCTACTTTTTATTTTTTTTATTTTCTTATTCTTTTTGTTTGTTTGTTTGGCCTCAAGCAAGCAATTGCAGATATATTCGATATCTGGTTTCACCAATCACATGATACCTCCTCCCTCTTTTGTTTCGGTCGTGACCAATAATAACGCACATGACTCCTTAAATCACGACCCAAGGGCCAAGATCAAGTTTTCACTTTCAGAAATCTTACCCCTTGAGAGGTAGGCACTCATGATTCTGAACCTAACCCTTCTTTGTCCATAATCGGATTGGTATACATGATGAAGCACCTTTATTGTTGATCACTGAAAGAAATCATTATATATAGCTTGGACAGATATCCAGTGCAAAACCTACGTGTGTGTCATGTGAAACACAAACGTAGGAAAAACGTGAAATTTGATGTTATTTGGATGTTGGTGAAAGAGAATTAACTGGAGACTGTTTGGTGAGAAATGATCACAATTCACAAGTCCAAGGAACCACATATGCATGCAAAGACCAATTTATGATCATAAGTGCATGCAATTACTTAAAGATCTGCAACGAAACTTGATCCTTAATCACGCTTAAATCCAAACTATGATACGTTAAATCAATTACAGATTTGGAAGTAATATTTTTGGACATATACTGCGAATATATATAGATTTTGGACATATACTGCGAATATATATATATATATATATATATATTGCTTTCTCCATTAATCAACAAAAGCATTAGTAATTAATACAGGATTTAAAAGCATCATTAATTGCCAGTCTAGAAGCCATGTTAATTATGATTTTTTTCGAAGGAATGATCATCGATCTGTCTATTACAGTTTGAGTGAACAAGAGACTTGACTGGCTATCCCAATCAACAAGAACCATGCACACAATTATTTCATGGGACAAACTTTTCTGCATGCAGATGATCACATGCATACTAGCTTGTTGCAATCTCTTTGGATTTTTTTACACATGCAAGCAGCCTATTGCCAACGCATTATTCATGTCATGTACGTCCATTTTCTCAGGTTTAACAGGACTGGAAAAATGGTATACATGCATGGTATTTTGTCGGTCAAAGTAAAAGAGCAAAATTATTTGAAGTTGGGTGGCATGATAGGAGTGGATCCCACACAGTGGAGGAAGCGGTGGGAATCCATCATTACCGGAAGACAATGCCATCATTTGCACGTGTCCATGGACCACATCCCATTTCATAACCAAAACTATAGCTTTAAAAGTGAAAAAACAAAGAGTACTGGAAAATACGAAACTGTAGCTTTAAAATTCTCCATCTATCTATCTATCATGTATACGGTTTTTAGCTACACACATAGAATAAATCAGTCAGGTCCGACCCTTGCAGAGGAATTCTCAGTTCCTGTCTGAACTTCTTTTGTGAGTAAAGATAATATTATCATGATCATCTGGTAGAAATCACTTTCAACCTTTGATCATTTGTAGTTCTTTTATTTTACTGTCTGGATTCTTATCACAATGCCTCCATTTTGGGCAACCTATGATCTTCCAAACACTCATACTTTTATACGGTTGTATTTATGGTCACTGATCACCACTTGAATTATAACTCAATTCATAAGGTGTTTAATCTCAGGTTCCAATATATACGTACCCAAGTACATAAACAAATATTAAAGTTTTGTGATTCAATTTTCGGTATAGTTCATCAAATATATGTAATGGATAGAGAACTAGAGAATGAACTGAATGGGCAAAGGAAAAGAAAACTGTTTATTTGAGCCTTCAACTTCATCTAGGGCAGATTGGACGAGACATGTTGGTAAGGAAAAAGTAATCCATCACCTACAAAGAAAAAAATAAAATAAAATAAAAAATCGCAAAATCGATATGTGTGGATGGAGAAAGGTACTCTTCACCTACTTTGTTTTTGTTTTTGCTTGAGACTTTATATTTCTATACTCCGGCCCTCATTTTGCTTAGAAGCCTTTTTAGCTTGGAAATTGATGGAAAAGGATTGATTCTAATGTCACTGATCACCCTTAAATGTATAATGTCAAATAAAGTGAATGCGGGTAGCCATCATTGTTTGGATTGAAATATATTCCCAACTAGATTTAGATGGCCGGGAATCTTTATACAAACACTTATAAGCGGTACATGACTTTATGTTCTACAGTGGTAGCTCCCTTTTCCTTTTCACCCTTCTTTTCCTTTTTTCTCGAGAAAGAGAAAGAAAGTTGAGGGATGGGAAGAGAAGCATGATCACTTGGTGAGAAAAATAGTCATATTGTGTAAGGGAAAGTGGGTGCAAATATGTGGGAAAGTTATGTTGTTTGGGGGAAGTAAATGGATGACAGTCCAAGCACAATTGAGTGAAGTGATGGCACTGAAAGATCCTCACTATCAAACTTTTTCCTTTCCTTCCCTTTTTCTTCACATATTCCTTTGTTTTGTTTTAATTTGCTCCTTTTCCTTTTTCTTTCACATGTGCTTTTAACCCCCTTTCTGGCATTTATTGCACAAACTCGGAAGAGTTAAATCTTGACTCCTCTTACAAGAGTCTAAAACGTCTCTGTCTCATCTTCTTCTCCATGCTAAAGATTTAAGCACAAATTTCCTAAAGTACTACGTTATTCCCAGCGTCAAAATCACTCTCAAATTGGAGGGACTCCAAGTCTAACATGTCCCACACCCATATATAATGTCATCTCATGTATCCCAAATTGATCTCGAATTAATCTGCAATGAATTTCTTGGCTTCCCGCTAAAAGAAACAGGAGATAGAGAGAGTATAGACAGTGTGTCCAATTTAGGTTTGTAAAGCTCGATCACCAATTATCATGACCAATGATCCACCTGTATGCATGGTGTTGACAGCTTCTTTGCAGCTTTATGATCAAGTACTTCCTCTTGGGAGTACTTGATCTCAGCCCTTCTTTAGGCCAGTACTCTTGGCCATTCATCATGCATATATCTATTGGATATGTCCATGATCATATGCCAGTATCATAAAGATTAATGTTAAATATAATCTTAGATTTGCAAGTTTAGTGCACTTATTTTTTTTTTAAAGTGAGTTTTACTATTAAAAAAATAATTTTTAATATGCATTCTAGATTTATCTAGCTACTTGTACATCCTAGATCTACAAATATTATTTTTCTATCATAACCATTATGGCATTATCATCAAGCTGTGCTTGTCATTCATTTTAGCATGTATACATGTCATCTCCAAATACATATTAAAGTTTCTATTTTAGAACTATAATTTATTGGGATGGATTAAAGTAGGTCAACCCAAAAAAAATCATGCACATTTTTGCAACTATCCACTCATATACAAGCCTCTATACAAAAGCAAGTTGTATGTGCTGGCCCCTAGCTAGCTGATCTCTCTATAACACCTTTGCCGAGTCATCAATCCTTGGGCACAGCACCAGGCTCCTTAAGAATTGGATACTGAACCTATAGACCTAAGAGTTTGGCTAGAATTAGATGATTAAGTTGATAAGTTTGAATTGGACTAGATGACTAAAATGATAGAGTTTATCTTATAATTAATTTTGTATTTTGGATGAATGTAAATTATATATTAATTTTATCTATAACGTAACAGTATTAAGTTTATCTAAGAGTTATTATATATAAATTATTTTAGATAAGTCATATGTGTGAAAGTCGAGTCCCAAGGAATCTGCACTTATCCAGAGAAGAGGTTTAACTGAAATCTGTTAATGCGGAGAAGATTTATTGCAAAATGTCAGTATTCCGTCAAGAGACTTCTTCGCGAAAAACTTGCTCTATCAGTAGAGTCCTACTGAAACTAAAACTGCTTTCAGATTGTTTATTTAATGGATCTTACTGGTTAGGATCTGTAGAGATTCAGATCTGAATATTTTTTAGAGCGCTTTCCAGTGTATACTTTGATGAGAAAATTCTTTGAAGAATTTTTATATTATTTCTCTCAAAGAGTATGATCGTGCTCCATGTTGAAAAATTGATTGGTCAAATTTTATCTACTAAAGTTCCAGGAGAAAAGCCAATATTTAAAAATTATTAGAAATTTTGGCTGCTATTATGGTAGAGGCAAACAAGTTATTTGTCTGGTCAAGTAAGAGAGTCAATTAACAAAAATTTTGTATTTGAGAATTTACTGTAACATGATTTTCAAATAATAAAATTAACCTTTTTGGATTTGGCTGTCTTATAAGGTTTTACCTTTAAAGAGTTTTTTAAAGGGTTTTCATTCATTACCAATTTTGGTGTTATGTAATTTATTTATTTTGTGTTATTACTTTATTATTAAATAATTACATTCTTGACGACTAACTAATTTGTTGAGTGAATTGGTAGATCTTTGTGTTAATATACATGAACAATTAGGTAATTTCAATTGGCATTATAGCATGATTTACTCATTTGATGCCCTTGTAGATCATGTCGTCATTGTTATATATTCCGCCACACTTCGATGGAAAAAATTATACTTATTGGAAAGTTCGTATAAGGGTTTTTCTCAAGTCTTTGGATGAACGTGTGTGGTATGTAGCGGAACGAGGGTGGACTAAGCCGAAGACAACTCTTGATGCTTGGACTAGAGATGAGATCAATAACTGCAACTGGAATAGCAAATGACTTAATGTTATTTTCATGGCTGTATCTCCCATTGAATTTAAAAGAATCCCAATGTTTGAGATTGTCAAAGAAGCTTGTGATGTTTTGGAGATTACATATGAAGGCACAAGAATTGTAAAAAATCTGAAATTGCAGATGCTAACCTCTAATAAGTAATCACTTTCTCAAATAAGAAAATGTAAGTCTATTTCTTTTAAAAACTATAAAAGATGATTGAGATGATTTTTTTAATGAAAAAAATTTGAACAATGAGAATATATATCTCATTGCAAGGAAATTCAGAAAATTCTTGTTTACCAAGAAAGCTAGTGGAAAACAAAAGCGTGGTAAGAAATTTCCTGCAAAAAAAAAAAAAAAAAGATTCTGAAAAATAGAATATTATTAGGATATAGTCATATAAGAGTGAAATGCCCAAACTTTAAGGAAAATAAGGATAAAGTACTAAATGTCACACTTAGTGATACTTCAGAATCTAAAATTTTTAGTTCATCATCTGATGATAAAGGTTCCTTTATGGCTTTTGCAATTGCTGTTGGTGAATTTTCTGATATTGTGCTAATAAAACCTGAAACTGAATTTGATGATAATGACTCGAATATGACTCTTGTTGATGTTGACCATGAGATAAGTATACAAGAAGCTTATAATGATTTATGTGAAGAAGTGGTCAAGTTGAAAATGCTTAACAAGAAGTTGTTCAACAAACTCACAATAATGGAGAATGAAAAGAATAATTTTTTGGAGGCACTAAAAATTTTTGAAGTTGAGATCTTGAGATTGAAGACTCAAAAGAATGCACTAGACAAAAAAAATTAAAGAGTTCTGAAAAGTGTCAACAAAAATTAACAACTTAAAAATTGGATGAGATGTTAAGTATTCAAAAGTCTAGCTGTGATCGTATTGGATTGTGGTACACAACTTACCCAGGCAAAGAACATCAAGCCTCATCATCCGTTGCTACTACTTCTAAATGTATTGTCTTTATTAAAGGAAGTCAAGTTATATATGCTCCAAAAGAAATCGTTTCAAAGTTGAATCTTTTTGGAAAGTCACATGAAACAACAACCTCAAAGAAGTTGAACTGAGGTAAGGTTGGAGTTAAGTTTGTACCTATTTGTCATTATTGTAGTATTTTTGGTTATATAAGACCATATTGATTTAATTTAAGTAAAGTGCAGAAAATTAAAGTTGAACGAAAATCAAAGAAAAAGGTCAAGACAATTAGAAACAAGTCCAAGAGTTAAGCTAACAAATAAACACCATAAGTGTCAAGGTATGTGAGTTGTCTAAATTTTGTCTTGGCAACAAGGATAAGACCACAAAAAGTTGTGATGATGTAAAAATGACCTCAAAATTTAAAGCAAAGTGAGTAGTCAAAGAAGATGTTGTGTCACATTAATTGATAAAACCAGTTGCATGTTTTTGCATTCCTTAGATATCATTAGTTTAGGATATGCATTTCATATTCTTTTATTTGTTTGCATATCTTTTTGTTTGGTTTGTTTGAATTGTTTTCTATTTTTCTAGTTTGAATCTTAGTTTTATTTTTTTCAGTTGAGAAAAGTTCATACTTGCTATGTCAAGGCTCAAGCACTTGAGTCCTCACATAGTCAATTCTTGAGTTGATGTATCTCTCCATATTGTGTAGTCAACTTTGTGTATACTAACCCTATGGTTCATTTTGACAAAGTTCAATTATAAGCACTGTGAGGAACTTACTTTTATGCTCTCTATAATTATGTTACATATTTATTTAAGAGGTGCTCACCAAAGAAGGAGTCCATGCCTTAAATTGACTAATACTAGTTGAATCTATTACAAAAAATAAGAGATCTCCCATTGCCAAACATAATTTTTTGATCTATATAGAAAAAGTCGGTGTTAATCATTGCAGAAAAGGACAAACAACCTATACGGATCCTATCCCGTCTTTATAGAAAAAATTGTTACTCTAATTATTGTGAAAAAAGATGAGCAATAAAAATGGACATTTCAAAGGGTTGTGCAAACTTGTGTTTGGAGGAGATACTTTGTCAAGTATTTAGGTCCTAGCATAAAGTTTGACTTTTAAGATAAAAGACAACCTCTTGATAGTATATGTGAAAAAGAAAATATATATATACATACATACATACATATATATATATATATATTTATATATATTTGTAAGTATTTTTACTCACACACTCACATAAATTTGATATTGATGAACTTATGAGAAGTGAACAACCATTGTGGTTATAGCAAATAAGAGTTTTTTTTTTTTTTGGGTATGTGAGTGACATTATACTTGGACTTGTGATGCACCTAGGCATGTTAATTGACTCAATTTTTATATAAAAAAGTTTAAAAATATTTTTTGGGTCAATAAGGTTTATTCTTTTATTTTATTTTCATTGGGTTATTTGATTTATGTCAAATTTTGTTTATTTTAACTTCTTGTGCATAAGTCTGGAGCTTGTGGCTGTTTATTTGAGAGTGGGATCTTTGTTTTAATGGCTTTAGTCTTAGTGGGACGCTAAGATATGTACTCATGCACAGCACGGGAATTCACTTAGTGACTTAAGTATATAACATGTGATAGACCCACACAACCCAAATCCCCTGATACTTTTCTCTCACCCACACCTACGACACCCACACTCTCCTTGTGCCCTAGCCGAACACCTCCTCTCACTTCTATTGGATTGATTTTGTCGGGACTTAATAATTACATAGACTTCCTCACCTATACAGTAAGTACCAAATCCATTCCTTTATCTTACCTAGGGCTTATTTATGCATGGATTTTGGGATTGTCTTGTGGTGTGATTGTGAAGTGCCGATGTGGTATATTGGTTTCAAATTGGATTTTTTTTTTATGTTAGGTTGTCCATATTTGCTCTAGTAGTTGATTTATGCTGATTCTCACGTTTTGAGGATGATTTTTGGGTGGCCTCCTCCATTCTACCTCTTGGTTTTCATGGTATGCCTACTAAGTATTTGATTTTTTGTCTCAACCAAATGTTTTAATGCATTTGTCAATTTCTTTGCATACATTTGTGTTCATTCATCATTGTATTGTAAAGTTGAGGTTTTTCATGGTCATAGGAGTGTCTTCTCAAGAGTCTTATTTTTGTATTCCTACATAGTTGTAAGCACAACGAGGAGGGTTAAGTCTTGTTTGATTAGTGACAAAAAGGGAGAATTAAAGGAGCAATGGAGGAGCATATTGATTTATTTTGGTATTATAAAATTTAGGTGGAATTGGGGTAAGTGTGTTACTAAGGGGGAGTTGAATTTTTTGTTCCTGTTTAAGATAGTTTAATAGTGAGGGGAGAAGTAACTATAATATTGAGGGGGAGAACTAAATTCTAGTTTGCAAAAATTACTTTAGAAACTTTTACTTGTTGATTGATTTCATTTAAATTAATTTTTATTGGACATAATTTTGATGTTGGACTAGAGCATGCTTAGACTTTGAATTAGATTTTAAAATCATGTGAATTTTGATAGTACTAATCTTAGTCATTATTCTATGTTAGTAATTTTTATTCTTAACTATTTGCTTGGAATATCTACTCAATTTATTGGTTGTTGGTTGTGCTTTTGACATGTTTATATTATATTCATCAAAATTTATTTTATCTTCAATCTGCCAAAGGGGGAGATTATAGATGTAAGAGTTTGTCACCAATCCACCAAAGTGGGAGATTGTAGATATAAGAGTTTGCTTAGAACTAGGTAACTGACTTGATAAGTTTGAATAGGATTATGTGACTAAAATGATAGAGTTTATCATATCATTAAGTTTGTATTTTATATAAATGTAAATTATTTATTGACTTTATCTATAACAATAATAAGTTTATCTAGGAGTTATTATAAATTGTTTTAGATAAGTCATATATGTGAAAATCGAGTCCCAAATAATCTGCACTTATCCATAGAAGAGGTTAAATTGAAATATGTTATCGCATAGATGATTTATCACAATGTCAGAATTCTGTCAGGAGACTTCTTTGCAATAGACTGACTTTGTTAGTAAAGTCCTACTGAAACTAAAACTACTTTTACATTGTTTACTTAAGGGAACCTACTGATTAGGATCTGTAGAGATTCAGATCTGAATATTTTCTAGAGCACTTTCTAGTACATATTTTGGTGAGAAAATTTCTTGGAGAATTTTCATATTGTTTCTCACAAAGAGTGTGATCGCTCTCCATATTGGAGAATTGACTGGTTGAGTTTCAGCCATTGAAGTTCAAGAGAAAAGCCAATATTTGAAGATCGTCAAAAGTTCTGGCTGCTACGGTGGTATAGAAAAAATGGTCATTTGTCTAGTCAAGTAAGAGAGTCAATTAGCAAAGGTTTTTTTAATTGAGAACTTACTTGTAACTTGATTTTTAAATAATAAAATTGAATTTTTTAGATTTGGTTGTCTCGTAAGGTTTTACTTTTAAAGAGTTCTTTAAAAGACTTCCCTCGTTACAAATCTTGGTACTATGTAATTTATTTATTTTGTGTTATTACTTTATTATTAAATAATTACATGCTTGACCACTAACCAATTTGTTGAGTGAATTGGTAGATCTTTGTGTTAATATATATGGACAATTAGGTAATTTAAGAACCAATGATAATGCCGGCTTGATCTTGTACCATGTCACCGGCTTGAATTCGAACTAGGATTGGGAGTGCACAAAAATATCAACCCAAATTTAAACTATCATCAACAATATAAGGATAAACTCAATCATACTTAATATCCCATCATAAGTGATAAGTATAGATGATATATGGAATCTCACATTATTAAAAAGTTGGATATAAATGGAACTTCAATTGTACCTCTCTTGAAGGGCTATAAATGATATAGTAAGCAAATTTACCAGTACCATGACTGAAAAATAACCTCATAATTAAATACTTACAATCCAATTGCAAGAAAGTGATTTCTTTTCTTTATACTCTATAAAGTTAAGTTGGATACATTTTAAACTTGTGTTGCCAGGTTGTAAAATACCTTAATAGGGTTCCTAAAATTAAGAGGGCAAAACCATGTCATTATTCAGCATGAGATGCACCATGACTAGGGATGGGTGGCGAGGCTCCTAGATGAGCTATGTGGATCAACCACTTTTTCTAAGCTGGACTTAAGGTTTGGCTACCACTAGATTCGAGTTAAACTAGAAGATATCTCCAAGACAGCCTTTAGGACACACAAAGGCCACTACGAGTTCTTGGTCATGCCTTTTGGCTTGACCAATACCTCTTCTACGTTCTAAAGCTTAATGAATGTTATTTTTAAACCTTATCTAAGAAAATGTATCATTGTGTTTTTTTATGATATTTCAGTGTATAACAAGGATGAAGAACAGTACATACAACACTTGCAAGTCACATTGGCAACTTTGAGACAACATCAACTATTTGCTGAGATGGCTAAATGTAGATTTGGAAGCCATGAAGTGACTTATTAGGGACATTTCATATCTATCCAAGGAGTTAAGGAATATCCTGAAAAATTAAGGGCCATGGAGGGAATGGCCACTCCTAATCTCTCTCAAATCCCTTAGGAGCTTTTTGGGCCTAATAGGATATTATATGAGGTTTATAAAAGGCTATGAGGTCATAGCAACACCCTTAATAGAAATCCTAAAGAAACATTGATTCCATTGGAGTCCTGAAGAAGAAAAAGCTTTTCTGACATTGAAGGAAGTTGTAATGAAACCTCCTGTGCTAGCCCTTTCTAAATTCCCCAACCTCTATGCATTGAGTGTGATGCTTCAAGCAGAGTAGTGGGGGCTATGTTATTGCAAAGGGAACACCCTATTGCATAACATAGCCAAATTTTAAGAGAAGGGCCCTGATGATATGTACTTATGAGAAGAAGTTGTTGGCTCTTGTTGCAGTAGTTAAGAGATGGTGGCCTTACCTCATAGGAGCTCAGTTCACTATTAAAATAGATCACCAAAGCTTGAAGTTTCTATTGGACCAAAAGATGGCCACACCTATGCAACAAAGCTGGGCGTCTAAACTTTTGGGCTATGATTTCTTAGTTGAGTAAAAGCAAGGAAAGGAAAATAGTATGGCAAATGCTTTATCAAGAAGATTTGAAGAGACTGAAGCTAAGGTGATGATACTCACTATGGTGTCGATTCCAAGCTTAACACAACTCGAGGAATTGAGGCAGTTATATCTCATAGATTCAGAATTACAAGGTTTGCTGTAGAAAGAGAAGGAAAGGAAGATGGACCCTTAATATTTTTGTAAGAATGGGCTATTGTACTATTAACGAACACAAATTGTACATTGCTAATGACAAGCCCTTCAAGACCAAGCTTCTAGAGCTACTTTATAGCAATCCTATGGGAGGGCATTGTGACTATGATAAAACCATGCACAGAATTAGGAGACAGTTCTATTGGCCTAGCCTAAAGTTTGAAGTTAAAGATTACATTAATGGTTTTTAGGGGTGTAACCAATCTGATTCGGTCTAATTTTATACATTTAAAAAAAAAAACCAAATCGGTATACACTTGTTTTGAAAATTTAGGAACCGATACAGAATCAATTCACTATCAAAACAGGAACATCTAGTTTTTCCAATTTTTCAGCTTTAAGAATTATCTATATTAGTAATAATACAATGTTTATATATACTAAACTATTAGTCTATTTATATTATGGTATAAGTACATTATTTTATAATAATTAACCCAGACTAGTATAATATTAAATTTAACAATAGTCTATATAAGTTCTAGACTTTTTATGTAAGTATATATAATCAAATATGTAAAAATTTATTTATAAAAAGAATATTTATTATAATTTATTATGTCAAAAATAAACTTATCATTGATATATATATCAAAAGTAAGTTTATATTAATACTTTAATATTAATGTTTATATTTAAGTTTAAAATTTTATGTTATATTAATTTTGTATATTAAGATTAATTTTATGTTTATATCATATGTTATATTACTTTGACGTGTCCATGTAGGAGCATCCATACTTGAACAGGCCATGGTACAAATTACATCCATACGGAATCGTTGAGTGGATGAAGCTGCTTTTCCAAGGTGATGTTTCTCTGGCTAGAAATGGAGCAGCAATTAAGGTATATCTAATTTCATGGCTCTCATCCGTCAAGCAAGAATACTTCATGCCCTAAGAAAATTAATCTCATTTGACAAACCAGATCTGAGTTTAAGAATGGAGAAACGGGTTTTTATCCTTCCTTCATCTTCTTGTTCTTCATCGTGTTTTTCTTTTCCCTTTTTTTTAATAAAAAAAAGCGCTGATATGGCAAAACCATCATCGGCGTGCACAAATTCGTCTATAAAATTGCCAGTATTGTTAAGAAAAACTTCATTTCTCTCATTTTCTATTCTCTGGAGGTAACCCCCCTTGAAATGAGGATATTTTGCTTTACTTTATTATTACATTGTTATAGCCTATTAATTAAGGCTTGAAAATAAGTTACTTCTAGTTTTGCTAGTAGTGCAAATATAGCTTGGAGGTTGCCTGGAGCAACATTGGGCTTCATTTGCGCTAATCTCAAAAGAAATGAAAAAAAATCCTAAAAAGAATCTAACCAAATGAGGAGGTTCAGCAAAAGGGGAGGAAATTTGGCTTCACACCTCTCTCAAAGATGGTCGATTGATGGATCCAATGTGTGGGTCAATTGGGCCTAGTAACCTTTGTTAGTGTCAATTCTCGCAATCAATCCTTTTTTCATTGGAAAATGCTAAATGTACTTTGAAAAAATCTACTTCTCCACATGTCAAATATTGATACTTTGAAAATCATTAAATTTAAAATTTGAATTTCAAAATAAAAATAACAAAATAAGTCTTGTAAGTAGAAGTATAAGTATATATAGCATTATTCTTTTTTATTGTGTCTTTCTTTCTTAAGGGCTTGCGGTTCATTACACCAAAGGATTTTAATGACCTATTGAAGTTATCGAGAGAGCGCCAAATGTTGATGATGATGAAGGTTACCAACTTCCAGTGGATGTGATCATGGGAAAAAGAGGGTTGGTGAAGAGAGACAGTTACTGATAAATGGACAATTTGATTAATTAACACAACTCCATTTGAATTTAATTTGTGTCTATTTTCCTCTATGTTTGATCATTCAATTTAATCAGATAAGTGGAGAGGATGTAAATCTATCTGATATAGTAACCAAGTTGGCAAACTTAGGTGACAGTAGCACTACCCTTGTTGTTAGGAAAATGATAATATGCTCTTGAGTTTTCTCCCTCAATTTGACTGCTAATGTATTTTATTTTATTTTTTAATATTTTCCCTTAATGATTAAGGAAATGAATATTAATGTATTAGTGTTTTTTTTAAAATATGTTTAAAAAAATCTTTGAAATAACAAGCCCAAAAAAAAAAAAAAGTTGCAATTTGCAATAGGGGCACATCAAGTGGGCAAACTTAACAATACCCATTTTGTTAGGAAAATGATAATATGCCCCCTCAATTTGACCGCTCACGTATTTTATTGGATTTTTTAATAGAATTTTTTCTATTTAATGGTTAAGGAGGTGATTATTAATGTTTTATTTTTTTTTTAATTTTTAAAAATGTTTAAACATATTTAAAAAATGTTTGAAATAAAAAGGAAAAAAAAGAAGAAGTGCAATTTGCACTTAGAGCTCACTACAAGAAAAACTAGCTATTGCAACCATTTTTATATTGTTGAAAAAAAAAATCGATGCAAAAGATGATCTATTGCAGCGATTTTTGAATCATCACTTAGTTTCTACTTCAAAAGTCATAATTTTTCTTATTTTTATATTTGCAACAAAAAACATAATATTTACAACGATTTTGATTGTTGGTATAAGTAAAAATGTTGCAGCGCCCAAATAATCGTCATTATTAGGTGTGGGCACCAAACTTCTCGCAAAATGTCCCCCCCTGATTTCTTTCCTGCTTCTCCACTTCTCTCTATTCTTTCCTTCTCCAAAATCGCTCAAGTACCTAGTTCCACCCAAGCTTAGCTCCTCCACCCTATTTTCAAAAGACCATTTCCCTTATAGTGTCTTTGCCTGCTTCGTCTCCACTTTCTTCTTCTCCATTTTCTTGTACCCTTGCAAATCCACGCATCCCGAGCTTCGTTCTCGCTACAGAACTAGCAAAACCTTCAAATTCCATACTTGAGTGAAATTGTAGCATTGTGGGTTGGCAACCTATACTACGTGCATTCCACACAGAGAGAGAGAGAGAGAGAGAGAGCGATAGAGAGACAGGAGGGGAAGAAGAAAGCTTTTGACAAAAAGCTGTGTTTCGGGAGGATAGGGAGAGCCCAACGCTACAAAGGTACACCATTGAATGACCCAACTAGCCTGATGTCTGTCACTTTGTTTGGTTTTTAATTAGCTTCTGGTTTCATGTATCTATGATAATCTCGACATATTGGCGAATCTTGTTCATGCATTCAACTAGTTACTACTGCTCTTCATCTATCTCTCCCCTGGCAGTGCCCTTATTGCTTTTCAAAAATTGTGCATTTCATGTTTTTTGGAAAATTTCTTTCACCGTGAATCTTTGGCATGTTATTTCTGGGTAATTTGACCCTAAATCGCTGCCTTTTGTGGTTGTGGTGTTATAGGATGTGGGTATTAGATGTGATTAATTTTAGAGTGATATTTTGTGGTTGTGGTGCTATAAGATGTGGGTATTAGATTTGATAAATAATTCAGTGTTAAATCACTTGCAGATTTTATCATATTTGCGTTAGGGCATCCTTAAGTTGAGTAGAATTTTATGTGCATTGGCAGATAGGAAACTATATAAGGGGCCGGGTAATACAATTGATCCATTAGTCCACCAAATCCAAGTTTTAAGTCATCTCACATTTGCGGACAATGAAAAATACAAGAAAGATGTTGTGATGTGAACCCCAATCGACTCGCTTTGAGACCCAACAACAATATTGGAAAAACAAATCCAAGAACGCCAAACTCAAGTCTATGGATGGAGAATTTAGACCCGTTGAGATCTCATTTCAAGAACCTAGATTATATTAAAATCTAGACCCAATGAAATCCCGTCTCAAGAACCCAAATTACAAGGAGGAACGCCACAAAGGTTGTGATTTACCTTTGATAAGTTCAAGAGTTCAATTAAGAACAAGAGGAGAAAACTCACTCACAATGAAAATTCAATAAAAAATGTCTTACCTCTCAAATGAGGCTACAAGTGCCTTAAATAAACAATTCCCAAAACCCTAAAGAAATAGTGCCGCGGGTACTGTAGCATGAACAGTGCTGCGCTACAGTAACTTCTAAAACCCTAGTTCACATAAATTAATAACTTTCCAAATATGCCCTTGGCCAAAATACAAGGCCTTCCCAAAAACCCTAGTTCATTAGAAATAAGACATATGGGCTAGACATCTCCCAAGCCCAATTATTATAGAATAATTCCTTTGACTAATAAAATAAGTCATTTCAATGAAATAAATAAGTCCATGGTCTTTAATAACAATCGGCTCCAGTCGTGTCTTCCATAGCTTGGATCAAGTGGATCAAAACTGGTTCTCATTCTTTCAAGCCCATCATGTGTGTTGGGCTCTTGCTAGTTTCATCCCAATTGGATTGCACCAATTCTTGCATTGCTCCCTTAATCTTCGTGGCTCTTAATCTTGTAATTGATCCTTAAGACTTGATCTGCCTTGGGGCCCATCATTCCCCCTCTCCTCAAAAGGATTCAACCTCGAATCTCCACCTGGATCAAAGGGAAAAAGATTAGTAATATTGAAAATAGCAAACACATGATACATACCTCGAAGATCCACGAGATATGAAATATCATTAATTTTATCAAGAATTTGGAAATGTCCATCCAAGCTACTTCTGTCATCCACAAACAAAAGTATCAGAGTTAAATAATTATGTGGATTAAAATCATAAACAACTTCAAAAGGAGAATATGAAGTAGTAGTATGCAAGGTCCTATTATATGCAAACTCTTTAAATGGGAAACAATCCTCCCAAGTTTTTAAATTCTTATGAAGAACAGTGCATAAGAGCTGAGTATTAGAAACAATACTCCTAGGTACACCATGAAGTCGCACTATCCCCCTGAAAAATAAGTTAGCTATGTTTGTAGTATCATCAATTTTATGACATGGAATGAAATGTGACATTTTGCTAAATCTATGCACAATCACAAAAATAGAATCTCTACCCCTTTTAGTTGTACGCAGCCCCAAAACAAAGTCTATAGATATGCCTACCAATGGTTTACTAGGAACGGGTAAAGTTGTATACAACCAATGTGGCAAAACCTTAGACTTGGCCTTCCTACATGTAATGCACATGCCACAAATGCAATTGACGTCTCTTTTCATCTTAGGCCAAAAGAAATGTTCATCCAATAATTCAATGAAAGGCAAATGATACTCCCACAAATGTTCATGAGACACATCTAAAGTTTTCTTTGCACCAAAATGACCATTCCAATTATATGCAAACTCAATGAATGGTAAGTAGTACTCCCACCAATGGTCATCTAACACGTCTAAAATTCCCTTTATATCAAAATTTTCCAACAGACCACATCCATGCACAAGCAACTCACGCATAAGACTAGTAGGCACACAAAGTATTTTCTCTCTAAACAAGTACCAATATAGTCTATATAAATAAGAAAACGATGCTTTCTTACGTACTCCATACACACTAGCCAAGCCATCATCATTAACAAACAAGTTCTTATCATATTCAAGTCTCAATAACTTTGCATCCAAAATAAAGATAAGGACATACCTTCTTGATAATGCATCAAACAGAAGATTTTCCTTACCATGTGTGTATTTGATTTCATGAGGAAAAGTCTCAATACATTCCTCCCACTTAGCATGCATTCTAGTCAACAACTTACCTTGTCCCTTCAAGTGTATCAAGGACTCATGTTCTTGAAAGAGAGGTCGGTTAGTAATTGTTGCATCCGACACAAAATCAATATAATGCTCTATCTCTCTAATAGGTGGCAATCCACTAAACACACCAGTAGGAATCATGATCTTATATCCCTGCAACAAAGAAACCAATACTAGGCAAAGGTACGTTAAGTTCGTTAGTATTAAAACTTGCCTTAGCATAAAAACTCACTTTTCTTTTTGTTTTCCTCTCATTTTCTGCACTATCTCTTCTCTTTTTACTCTCTCTTTTTTCTTCAGTCTCTTTACTCTTTTCACTCTCCTTTTTCTTTTCACTTTCTTTTTCCTTTTCACTCTCTATTTTCTTTTCACTCTCTGTTTTTTCTTCACTCTCTCATTCTCTTGAAGTTTTGGCCTCACTATTTCTTCTTTTCTCAATCTCATTTTCACTCTTTCTTTTTTCATCAATCTCACTTTCTCTCTGTTTTTTTTTATCAACTTCACTTTCTTTCTTTCTTTTTTGATCGACCTCACTTTTCAACTTGAGTTGGTCCTCATGGACCTGTGTTGGAGTTAAAGGAGCAAGTTTGATTCTTTTTCCATCCTTTTCAAAGCTGTACATGTTTCTAAACCCATCATAGATCACTCTCCTATCACACTGCCACGGCCTCCCCAACAAAATATGGCCAATATGCATAGGCACTACATCACAAAGTACCTCATCCTTGTACCTCCCAATTGAAAAAGAAACTAGCACTTGCTTATTTATTTTAACCTCCCCACAATCATTCAACCATTGCAACTTGTATGGTCTAGGGTGTTTCAAAGTAGGTAAATTCAATTTTTCAACTAAAGTAGTGCTAGCAACATTAGTACAACTCCCTCCATCAATAATCATACTACATACCTTGTTGTTGATGTGGCATCTAGTACGAAAAATGTTTTCTCTTTGCTGCTCTATACCATCCATCTTAAATTCTGTATTGGGAGCACGCCTAACAACAAGACACTCGCCATACTCTTCATTCTTATTGTACCTATTCTCAATACTAGGCTCACGTCTCCTCCTATCTCTCCCACTTTGCAAATTTCTAATCAATGCACCTTGTTGTTCCATCTTATCCCTCACTTCCCCCAACTTTAAATTTAACCTTTCAAATTTTTGTTGCATGAACTGCAACAAAAAGAATGAATTGTCTGACATCCCCTTTAGTTATGAGTCACTTTAATGAGACATCGTATGTGCTGCACAAAAAAGAATGTTAGTGGAAAAAGACCTCACACGCTCTCCCTCACGTGTTTACACTCAAATAATGACACTCCACTCGTGTTTCACTCTTAATTAGCTTTTTCCCGATAATGATCTCACACTCTCTTGCCTTTTACCTCAAGAGTTTTCACACTCAAGTTCTAAAAGAACTAATTGAACAAAATCAAGACAAAGCAACCTTGTTTAATCCCAACTTGCAATTAGCTCCAAGAAACAAGAACAAGAGAAACACAGAAGGAACAACAATGACACGAGAATTAAGAAAATTATACGAGGGAAAGAGTAATTACAAAACAAGACACCAACTAGAAAAAATGTATTCAGCCCCTTTAAAGATAACGCTCAATCAATGCCAAACGACTCAATTTCATATGGCAAAGTATTTCAAACAACTATACCCAATATCATTTTCTTTCTCTTCTTTTTTTTTCGAATTTTGGATTTTTTTTTTTTGCCTTTTTTTTTCGATTTTTTTTCTTTCTTTTCTTTTCCTTTCTTTTCTTTTCTTTTCCTTTCCTTTTTCTTTTCTTTTCTTTTCTCAACAATTCAACCACAAACAGAAATATTCAATTGTGATAATGAACCAATTGAATTCAAACACATACAAATTGATAAGGAAATAGAAGGGAATCAATGAAACCCTAGAAATTTCAAACCCTAGATGATGCAAATTTTGACAGCTCTCAAACAATGAATTTAGCCACCCTATGATGATAAACATGAAACCCAAAAGATAGAATAATTTGGCAGCCCTAGGAAATTCGAATTTCTGCACTTTTTTTTTTTGTGCAACCCTAGAACAATGAAGCTCTAGAATTAACGATACAATAAATAAAGATAGAATCAAACCTGATTGGAAACCTTGCTCTGATTACCAAATGATGTGAACCCCAATCGACTCGCTTTGAGACCCAACAACAATATTGGAAAAACAAACCCAAGAAAGCCAAACTCAAGTCTATGGATGGAGAATTTAGACCCGTTGAGATCTCGTTTCAAGAACCTAGATTATATTAAAATCTAGACCCAATGAAATCCCGTCTCAAGAACCCAAATTACAAGGAGGAACGCCACAAAGGTTGTGATTTACCTTTGATAAGTTCAAGAGTTCAATTAAGAACAAGAGGGGAAAACTCACTCACAATGAAAATTCAATAAAAAATGTCTTACCTCTCAAATGAGGCTACAAGTGCCTTAAATAAACAATTCTCAAAACCCTAAAGAAATAGTGCCGCGGGTACTGTAGCGTGAACAGTGCCGCGCTACAGTAACTTCTAAAACCCTAGTTCACATAAATTAATAACTTTCCAAATATGCCCTTGGCCAAAATACAAGGCCTTCCCAAAAACCCTAGTTCATTAGAAATAAGACATATGGACTAGACATCTCCCAAGCCCAATTATTCTAGAATAATTCCTTTGACTAATAAAATAAGCCATTTCAATGAAATAAATAAGTCCATGGTCTTTAATAACAATCGGCTCAAGTCGTGTCTTCCATAGCTTGGATCAAGTGGATCAAAACTGGTTCTCATTCTTTCAAGCCCATCATGTGTGTTGGGCTCTTGCTAGTTTCATCCCAATTGGATTGCACCAATTCTTGCATTGCTCTCTTAATCTTCGTGGCTCTTAATCTTGTAATTGATCCTTAAGACTTGATTTGCCTTGGGGCCCATCATGTCGACTATTACAAGAGTCAGCTAGATGAAATGAGGGGAGAAATGCAAGTATTTTTGGAGAGACAAAATGAAACCGACAAGATGTTGAGGAGTTTCTTCGCCAATTTCCCATCTCAAATAGAGACTTAGTTCGAGCTGCTTACCTTTAGAAATGCTGAGAATAGCTTTTTTGGGGACTCTTTGGGTCAGTTTTGGTAGTAGGAGATGCTTACAAAAAAATTTTTAAAAAAAAATACTGGTAGTAGGGGATGTGGGTGGCCAATAAATATATATATAAATATTTGCATATATATATATATATATTCACTGGGAGGTTAAACAGTAATGTTTTGTGGGAGATTTTGGGCAGGTATTTTGTTTTTGGACTTTTGACATATCCTTATATAGGCATATGAGGTTTTAAGGTTCTTATTTTTCGTTATGTCTATATAGGCATATAGACATAACCTGTTGGTTGGTGATGAAAAGTAGATATGGTACATAGTAGTTTTTTTTATAAGCCCTCATATAAATCTTGGTGTTGGATATTGGAGGTGATTGATGGATTACTCATATTCAAGTTTGCTTAGATGCTTACGTTGCTGCCATTATGTTGATTTAAACATAATATTACACCCCATTAATTTAGATGTCTATATATTTAATTTCTCTTCAATTGCCATTGCAACGAATGCACTGCTCCTTTATCACTGCTCTAATGGTGTGCACTGATGCATTTTATGTATAACTATCAGATTGCTGTGTCTAGATGGAAATATCAAATATCCAACAAGTATAAGGGCTGATGCAGTCTTGTGATGAGCTATTTTGTCCACCCCTCATGCCCAGGTGCATATTGTTATATCTGACTAGATATAATTTATAAAGATATAGGAGCAACACAGTTGATATATTTAAATGAATGTTAATTACATTTCTAGATTTGTCTGACTTTAGTAGTTAACTTGTAGGTTTTGGGTTCCATTTGGTCCACCCTAGTGTATAGCCCATTTCTAATTAGTTTTAATTTTTTTTTTCTGGTACAATGAGTCATGCAGGTTGCTTGGATTGGGTCTCTCAATATGGGAAGAAAGAATTGCATCTCTATGACATTTACTCTATGAACCATGTAAAATTACTACTTAATACAGTTTCAGTAGTATTTTTTTTAATTTTTTGATTGTGTATTTTTGGTGACTTCAACCCGCCGCAAATATCTATAACTTCATCATAATTGATCTATTACAGTGATCTTATGTGTTGCAACAAATTTAACTGCAATGAAAAGAACATATCGCTGCAATAGTCAGGCATCATTCCCAGCAATTTATACAGCTTTTGTGACGATACAAATTGCTGCAATTGAGCTTTGTCAACAATTTATCCTTAAATGGATTACCCATTTTTCTGCAATTTTTTATCATTTGCAGCGACTTTTTGGATATTTGCAGCGTTATAATTATACTAGAAATAGCTTTTTGCAACGATTGTTATACATTCATTGGAAATAAGCAATAATCAATTACAGCAATTTTTATAACTTTTGAGATGATTTTAATTGCTGCAATTGATCATTCCCAACGATTTATCTTTATATGGAGAAGACTATTTGCAACAATTTTTTGAACATTTGCAGCGGAAAAAAATCATTGGGAATAGTGGTTTTTATCAACAATTTTTTTCTATCGCTACAATGATCAAAAGCGGCGGATTAATAACGGTGAACATGCAGTGAGTTTGAAATCGCTGAAAATGACTAAATACAGCGATTTTAGGATATTTTTGTGATAATTTTGAGCGCTACAAAAGACTTAATTTCTTGTAGTAACACCAAGTGGGCAAAGTTGGGTGGCATAGTAGCACTACCCATAACAACTCTCTTAAAGATTTGTGTTTGTGAGCTTGAATGATTACAAAGCGGCATGCATGCCAAATTCATCACTTTAATATAATTGTGAAGTACTTGAATACTTATGGCAGTTTGGTAATACAACTCATGTTTTTAAGTATTTTCAGATATTTCTTTTGAAATATCTCTCAAACATAAAACACATTTTAATGGTTTAAATCTTTAACTTTCTCATCTAATAATTATCTAATCATTACAACTCTTTCAAATTGTCAAATAAAACACAAAAAATAATACTAATTTTTCAAATCTAAAAAAAAATTATATATATATATTAAAAAATAATATTCAAATAACTTTTTAACTTTATAAAATCTAAATTCTACGTTTTCTCTCTTATTTTCTCAAATCCAATAAAATGTTTTAACTCAAACAATTTTGCTACTATTTACAAATATACGAAAATATTCTAAATATCCTAATGGACCCTTGGTAAGTAATAGCAATAAAGTTCATGATCATTTATCAAATGATCATTAACTGGTCCAATGTTCAGTGAACTGCTTGAACGAAATCAGAATGATTCAAAGTCTTCAATTAAAGAATGGAAAATGCCAGGTTGCCTTCTCCTAAGTGACCGCTTTGTGACCACTGACGAAAAATAAGCAATAAGGACGAAGAGCTGGGCTTCCTTTGGCTTGAACTCCAACACCAACAAAAAAGATGGGCTATGTTTTTTTTTCTTTTTTTCTTTTTTTTTTAAATAGACTTCATTTCATTCAATGAAACCGAAGTTAAAATTGTGAATAATCAATACAGGGAAAAACCCATATTACCAGCCAAACTACTCATCTGTTAGGGGCTCCTCCGCCCATAAATTTTTTTATAGCAGACATTATCTTAACTTCTATAAACTCTCTCCTGACAACAATCAATAAAAGAAGCACTTTATTTAAAAATAGAACTGAACGACCTCTCTTCCAAAGAAAGAAAGGTATTAACACACTCCATCCTCCTAAGGAGGAGGAGGAGTACAATCACCCACCTTCCTCCAATGGAGTGAGACAATCACTCACCTTCCTCAAAATGAGGAGTGAGACTCTACTGCTATGGACATCAAGTCCAATAGCCTATTTCTTTTTATTTATAAACAAACAAAAAAACAAGTATCTAATAAAACAAAACACATGGCCCAGTCTCAATCTAAACATATGGGCCCAGTCTAAATGCATGGCCCATTAAACAACAAAATATGTGGACCAAATCTGATTGCAAGTGAGGGTCTTAGGGTTTTATCATAAACTTTATGTTGTCGCCTCCCTTTCCTCAACAAGTCCACCAGCGCAGGAGCACCAGCTTCTGCAAGAAGTCCACTGGGGCTGTGTTTCGGCACGAGCATCGGCTTCTGCACATCTGCGAGTCCACATTTCCGCACATCTCCCGCTCACATGTACCCCCCCTCACCTGCACCGAGTATCGCCACTCTAGAGGCCATCGTTACCTTTCGATAACGTCCACCGTGGAGTTGTCTTCTACTGGGCAGACCAGCCACGTCTGCAAGAGGATTTATTCCTCTGTTTTATGCTCTGAAAATAAAGCATTTACATGAACCAACCCAAATGCCGCCAGTCCAGGTTGCACCCAACCAACCAGGAGCAACCTCCCCATCGACCGAAAAAAATCCTTCCCTTTCCGAACCAAGGGTCATGCTCATCCGCAGAAGCCTCCAAGTTGTTCCGCATCACCACTCCCCCCAAGAAACCAAAGGCCATCATGTTCTATCTTCGACCACTTCTTGTGCGTGGCCCTAGCTGCACTTCAAACTTGTTTACGACGGAGAGAGAGAGAGAGAGAGAGAGAGAGAGAGAGAGAGAGAGAGAGAGAGAGAGAGAAAGAGAGATGAACCACCGAGATCTTTGGGCTAGGCGCATGAGCCACGACATCACGCCTTTACAGCTGTCCATCACCGAGCAACCTTATTCCAAACCCCAGACAAAGCAAACAAGCTAAACTAAAAATAGTAAAACAGAAAAATAAGAGAAGGAGGGAGGAAGGGACGAGGGAGCCGAGCCTCCCTCCTCCCTCTTGGAACGGCTCTGAGTTTTCCTTTAGAGAGTGGTGGGAGCTTCTCTCTCTAGGATGGACAAGATGAATAATAGACTTTTTAGTGGACTGTAGTATTGGTTCATGTATTAAAAGATGGGCTATATTGTTTGAGGCATCCAAAGACTTACGAGGAATAAAATGTGTCATTTTAGAGAACCGGTCCACAGCGACAAGTACAGAGTTTGCACCCCATTGAGTATGGGCAGTCCTAGCACAAAATCCATGATGCTCATCAAATCCTCTCAAATATTTTCTAACACTTATAATGGGGTATACAACCCTGTATTTTGTGCTTGTCCCTACATCACTTTGGAGCATAGTATCATCACTCATTAAAAAAAAAAAATAGTTTAATCATGTTATATTAGATATTAAAGAGCATTATTTTTTGTCGACACTATCCTGCGTGGGCACTGACACGTGCTGGGTTTTGCTGATTGGATTGGGCTGACAACGACTCAAAAAACATATGCATGATCCCACTTTCCTCGTCAACATTTCGCAGGTTATTACTTGACTCGTTTCTGTTTGTTTCTCAGTTTTTGGGTCATCAAATTCGATCTTCTTCTTCTTCTTCTTCTTTTCAGCTTTGAGTCAAACAAATCTAGCGTTGATCTGTACAAGTATGTTTTGACGTTGCTTGTCAATCTCTGCATAAGATCAGTTCAGGTTGATTCAGTGAAAGGCGTGGATTATTGCCGAGTCCTGACAGCTTGTAGAATGAGGAGTTCCAATCTTCATTATGTACATGAACTAGTTTGCATGTTTCATGCATGAGATAAGGAATACAAATTATTACAGGTCTTATATGCAGCGAGATAGATTTTTTTCTGAGCAATACCCATGATTGATTTCTGGTATGCAAATTACGTTAACTGAATGAGATAAAGACCTTAGAGATCAACTGGTAAATCCTTGAAAATCATCCTGAATATTGCAAACGTACGTAATGTCAAATAGAATTATTAATCTGCCCGAAACAAATTATGGTTTGTTCTTGAATTCCTTGAAGAATTTACAGCTCTCCCTCTTTTGGCATGATCTTGACTCTTGAGCATTCTTACTCGCATAAGGAAATAGGGATAGGGATGAAATAGGAGAAAGATAGATACATCAAATGGGATACGTATCTTGTCAGAACTTGATGGTCTCAAGTGCATGGTAGAGACTAAAATATATCAAGTGGGTCCTATAATATTATATTGCTACCAATATAAGTATTTGGGGAGCATTACACGAGAAATAAATATCGTATGATCCACTCAATTTATTAATTATCCCCTTTCACTTGAAATTTTCGAATTCGAACAAGAACTTGAGGTCCCCAAATTTGAATATATAAGAACTTGAGAAAATTTCTCATATGAGTAAAATTTAAATGGGTTTCCTTTTTCCTACTTTTTAGCAGGTTGAAGCATGATGATGGGACCAATCATGGTCACTAACGTCAAACAAATATTATTGGTTGGTGCTGCCTTGTGCCAGAAAACCTCCATGTCATATCCAGGATTCAGACATCAATTACAGTGAAAGAGGATTAATCTGCAATCCCTTGTCGGCCCACATAAATTTATACAACCTTCATCCTCAGTCTCCTAAAAGAAAATAGCCATACTTTATACAAATATATTTGTAGCAGTAAATGTGTAAATATTATACAATTATTTTTTTAAAAAAATAAATAAATGCAAAATTTACATGAAAAGAAAATTAATTTTTTAATAATAAATTTTATTTTTTTCAAAATTATTGAGGGAAAAATGAGCGTATTGGCATATTCTTGTGAAAACCTGTGTAAAATAGTGTTGTAACAAGTGTTGTTGCGGAAAGGCTTGAAGTGCTCATTATTGGTCAAAAGAAAGTGACTTCACTCGACCCTCGCTCGACAGAGCGCTCGAGCGAACTTGGGCAGATTGCACCGCTCGACCCTCGCTCGACATACAGCTCGAGCGAACTCAGGCAGATTCAACCGCTCGACTCTCGCTCGACATTGAGCTCGAGCGAACCCAGGCAAAGTGTGTCGCTTGACCCTCGCTCGACACTGAGCTCGAGCGAACTCAGGCAGAGTCAACCGCTCGATACTCGCTCGACAGGGCGCTCGAGCGAACTTTGGCAGATTGTGGCGCTCGACCTTCGCTCGAGCCAATGTTCCAGATCTCTTACAATGTAGGATTTTGAAGCGCCTCATTTGATGTGAACTATAAATAGAACAGCTTAACTTCTGTTCTTTGTGTGGAGAATCAGAGCAAAAACCCTAAGGGCCTCCAAGAACTTCTTAGAGCAAACTCCCCCCCATTTGGTTGATTCTCTCTTGGATAAACATTTCTCCGCCACAACACATTCAAAATCAACTCTTACTTGAGTCCATTGAAGTGGACATTTTTGTTGGCCGGAAGAGTCCGGAGCTGCCGTTGATGCAGAGATCGAGAGGTTCTCGTGGGAAGCTATAGGAAGGTCAAAGTTCCGACACTACATACGTGTAGAGATCGAGTGGGTCACTCGTGGTGTTGCAAGCCAAGTTTAGCTACTACAAAGGTTTTGTGAGTGTCTCTAAATTGGTTGTAACAAACTAAAATTTCTATAGTGGATTTGAGGTGGTGTCTTACACCCTGAGTGGTTTTAGATTTTGAAGATGTTCTTCAAATGAGTTTCCACTCCGTGATCAAAATCATGTGTTGATTATTTGTGTTATTTGATTCTTTTATTAATTGCTTATTTGTCTAATTTTTAAAAGGTCATAAAAATTGGATTACACCTATTCACCCCCCCTCTAGGTGTAGTGTTGGGTAGAACCACTGATTTTTCAAAAATGACTGTACGGTATTTATACATTTTATAACTCTACGTAGCATTACTCTTTTCTTAAACTATCAAGCCTCAAGATGCTCCCTCTTCTTTCGTAGGGGAATTCGAACTATTTAACATATGCTGTTTGAGCTAGTTTCAAGATCAGGTCCTTTTTTTCAGTTACCTTCTTCTATAATTTCATTTTTTGGGATCCTTGCATGCCGGGCTTTTTTTATTTATGGCCTATGATCTCTGCCAATCAAAATGCTTCCTCTTTTCTTCTTTGTTTCTTGTCAAAGTGCTTTCTTGAAAAATAAAAGGTAGGCATTGTTGGTAGCTAGCTAGTGACTGTGCCATAATAATGTAGATATTGGTATACTTTGTTGCTCCAAATTTGGAAATTCATAATTTGATTCATCAAAGCATGCATAGTCATCTTTTTAAAGGTCGGTGCTCGATGTTAAAAGAAAATTTGGTTTGTTTATTGAAAATCTCTTGTATTGATCTTGATTGCAGATATTCTTGATGCCCTCTGTTGGGTTTTTTGTGTGAAATCTGGTTTTGTTTGTGTGTGGTCCGCTTTGATACCTCAATTTGACAAAGATTTGTTGCAAATTTTTAGTAAATTTTGAATGAAACTTGGGCCATGGAGTGGAGGCTAGGGCCGATAGGCCCAAACCAAAGCAATCATGGACAAGCCCACGGGGATTCGAGAGCGAATCCCCTAAAGAGTTTGACCCCTTTTTGGCTCTTAATTAAACTTGGCCCACTAATAAGGATTTACAACATATTATATTAAAACCTTGTACGACCGTTGCACTATATCTTTGATTTTTATTTAAATAAAACTCTCTGCAGCTTCGTGAACATAGGCATTTTGTTGAACCATGTAAATCTTGTGTCCAGGGACGAAGCAAGGATTATAAGTTTTGATGAGTCAGGTACTTTAGGTCTAAAATAAATAGTTGAATTGAGAATTTTTAAGAATGCCTTTAACAATTTGATTAAAAAAAATAGCAAATAACAAATAAGAAAGAAAAAAATAAATAAATTCCAAACTAGCATTCTTCTTTGAATACTGATAATTTTACATCTAATCTTTTCATATGTTGCAATTAAGAGAAGATGTTGAACTATGGAAACGATCAATAGAGGAATTATAAAAATATGTAATATATGTAAACTCTAAACTAAGTTTTATGCTTTGCTGAATAATGTATAGTAGTAATGTCATATATATAAAAGTTTTTAAGTAGTGCAATTGCATACTGTATAGCCACTTATCCAGTGACTTTTTGTTTTTTCAATATGTTTCATCCAAATAATTACAAACTTTAAAAGAGAAGTACTCAAATGTGAATATTATATTCTAATTTAATTTCTTGAAATAAAATAGGAAAATAAAATATAGTTACCATAAAATTTTAAATGATACCAAATTCTAATTTGATGATACACAAGAAATATCTATTAAAACATTGTTGACAATTTGCAAGGCACCCCTTAAGTCTAGCCATTTAAGAGCATTGACTAATGCCATTTATAGATTGTAGACAATAACAAGAACAAAAGTATAAAACACTAAGGGAGATATACAAATTAGACAAGGTTATAATATACATATATATATATATATATATATATTAAGGTCAGAGCCTTGGGGGCCAAGGTCCCCTTGCCCCCTTGACCGTCCCTATCCACGCTTGTATCATATTTGATTGATTCCATTTTTTGCTTTAATTTTTCTCTTATCATTTCTAAATCCCTCGTAATTAGTATCTTATTCTATGGGATACCCTCTCTCAAACCTTTCCAAATGTGTAATATTGGGGGTTGCAAGGCCCAGTTTGCTTTGAATTCTGGCAGTACTACCTCGTACGTTGAGGACACATAAAAAGAAAGTCATATGGGTAATTCTAGATGTTCTTTGTTTCATTCACATATATATATAGAAGCCATGTTTATTAAATTAGATTTGATACAACATTTCGCCAAAGATGAGTAGGTAGTGCCATAGTTTTAAGTCTCGTTCCATTCCGATTGGAATGGTTGAAAATTTTCATTTCAATGACTCACAATACATTATGCATCCTCATGTTCTATTTTGTTCTAAATTCCAGCACTTTACAACTTATTTTGGCCCATTGCGACCTGTTTCGGCCAATTCTGGATTGTTTTAATAGAAGTTTTATAACTTTTAAATCTGAAAGAGATTTATGTAAGCGAAATGATATTTGCAATTCTAGAATGTGTAAGTATCGTGCATTCTCTTTGAAAAAATTGATTAAGGTTGGAATTCATATAAAAAAAATTATTTTTCTTAATAGTAGACCCCACTTCTTTTCAAAAGTAATGCATGGATCTTGCACGCTCTAGGACTATATCTAGTATTACTTTTAATATAGTTTAAACTATTTTTTTTTAACTTTAAATATGTTCCATTATTCTCTCTTTTTTAACCTCATTATTTTTAATAACTTTTGAGCTCTTTATTTATTTTTGTGTCTCAACTCAAGTTTGTGATTTTTTATTTTATTTTATATGTAGACATCAATATCTCTATTTCTTTTAATGTTTTCAACTTATATTTATTTTACAAGTTTTTAATTCTTCCACACACACATATATATATATATATATAAACACACTCACAAATAAATATATGATATGCACTTACATATACATGTATTTTTTTAATTACCAGTTTTTATATATACATATATATAACTAATCCCAAAATGGTATATTGGAATGTACCGGTATTGAAATATTCTATTCCAATACTTAAATCAGAATAATCACTAGATTTTAAAATATTGGGTAGTACTACTCATTCCTTGCATGTAGGGGTGGCAATTCATGTTCGTGTTGTGTCAAATTATGGACATTCAACTATATGGGTCAATCCGATCATGACCTATTTAAATAATGGATCGTATCGTGTCACCCATTTGACTTATTTAATAATTACTTAGAAATGATTCAACACTACTCAGCTCACTTCAACCTATTTCATGTAGATGATTGAATTGACACGCATAACCTATTTGACCTGATTAACATAATTTCACATAATAAGATTACATACTAATAAAAATATTAATATTTTTCAAGTTATAACTTATAACGAAACCAATATTACAAACTCAACAATAAAAAATATTATGGAGTCCTGCTATGAACATAAAGAAATCCCACAAAGGAATTATCCCACAACATGTTGCTATGCCACATCAATTAATTTTTTTTAAATCTCATTTGGGCGAAAGTTATCCCATTCATTTCCCTCCCACTTCAGTCCTCCTAATCCAACCCATCTTTTGAGCTTCATCATTCTTTTCCTAGTATTTTTCCAGTTCTTTTGAGATTCTTTGGCCCTTTCCGTGCCCAACAAGTATTGTTTTTTTCCTAGTTTTCCCTTTCGCCAGTTCCTTTCCACTTAGCATTTGTTGTCTTTGTTATTTTTGCTATTTCTAGTCATCACCAGCATCATCCCTAACTTCGTCACTCTCCACCATAACCCTCAAATCTCAATCCCATTTTACTATTATCATAGCCTGGAAAAAAAAAAAAAAAAAAAAAAAAGAGAGGAAATAATGGCTAATTGATAGTAACCCATCAAGCCAAAGATCACAAAGAAGTAGCCCCCTCAACCCCAAGATGTAAGCCACAACCAATGCACCAAACCTATGGATAACCCTTCCGAGAAGCTCCAGAGCCTTAAGTCCCTCAACTCTCTCATTCTCAAATAAACCTTTAAGGGTATACAATAGGTCGAGCCGTGAGTCCTTGGAACATGTCAATGAGTCTGTTATTGTATATGTGTTATGTGAGTCCTATATTGGTTTAGTAATGCTCATGTATAGTCTTTGATCTCATATATATATATATATATATATACACTAGTAGTAATAAAACTTCCAAGGGACGTTCGCCCAGTGGAGGCAAGATATATATGGCAATTATATATATACACAAACACACACACACACACATATATATATATATATATATATTATATATGAACTTATGTAGATTGAAATCTATAAATATATTATATATATACTATACACCTATATATATTATATAGAAAACCTCCAAGGGATGTTTTCTTGCAGATCTATAAATCATATAGTCAAAAAAAGTTATAATCTAATTAGGAGAAAAATTGAAATGATAAGGAAATAAGAATAGTAAATTTGAAAGAGGAAAAACAAAAATTTTATGCAAAAACTATAGTAATATATATGCTAAAGAAGTCTGGTATAAGTTTACAAAATGTAGCTTGATTCATGTTTTAAGAACAAACCGAAGTTAAAAAGATCATACCATATTAATTGCTAATCAACATTTTCTTCTTCTTTTTTAGGATCAATTGATAAGATATTAAATTTCTTATGGCGTTGTTGGTTCCTCTGGTCTATATCTGCGCCAAGTGCTATTATGCATTCTTTTAGTGAAATTTCTTTGGCCATGCTTTCCAAGAATGGTAGATGGTTCTGTAAAAAAATAAAAAATATGTTATAATAATTTATGCTTTGGTTTATAATTTTTTTATTTGAATTGAAAAGGTTAAAAAAAATATAATATTGTATTACACTGCCAGTATGATTCATAAAATCAATTGTTGAATAACCCAATATTTTTTTTGCAATTTCACCAAATGCTACTAAAGCTAGCTGTCCTATACCATCATCAACCTCAACATATACTCGACATCTATTATCAACAAAAATATAGTTATTTGTTAACATCTATAGAAAAGATATGTTAAATTTTTTAATTGAGTTATGTAAACTGAAGGTTTAGAATAATTATGTAAACTGAAGCTTTAAAAAATAGTTACATACCTTGGTTGTGCAAAACTAATATGTTTACAATGATAACATGAAACTTTTTCATTGTAATCATATCATGTTCATTTATTACATTCAATACAACACATATAAAAGAAGATTTATTGGAGATTAAGCAAATTTATCTTGGCTTTCACCCAAAATTTAAGCTTCTACATGATATTTATAATTTGCATTAGAATAATTGTAATCTAATATTTAATAATTAAGAAGGCATTGTTTAGAATATAATTTTACTGCTGCAGGTTGTGAAGTCTTGAGTAGTTTTGCAACATCAAAAAGCTTGGTTAATAAGTGAAAAATATGAATAGAGGTAGATGTGTGCGTTGGATCCAAGTATCTTGTAATTGCATCTTCAAGCAAAAAATCATTGAGTGTTGCCCTAGGAAAAGTTAAATAAAATAAAAATTAAAGAAGGTTTTTGAAAATGTAACAGTTATATTTTGAAGAAAATAACTAATAAAAATTTATTTTAAAATTAAGGGGAAAAAAAGGAAAATATGCATTATCATTCTTGCAATGATGTTGAGTTAGGAATTATAGGATTCATTTTAAACACACTTGTTGGTTAAGTTGACAAAAAAAGTTCTAAATTAAAAAGATGTGTTAGATTTGGTATAAGCATATTATACAAAAATAAAAATATAAAATTCTTTTTTTCAATAATATCATTGTAAGAAGTGACTTTTAATCATCTAGTAATAATAATGATTGGTTTAGCTTCTTCATATTTATGAAGTTCGCTAAATGTAACGATCATAATCTGGTGGTTGTAATGCCTCTTTATCATTTGCAATTTCTTCATTTATTGGCTTTAAATTTAAGATCCACTGATATTCATGAATTTCAATTCTATATCTAGGATCTAATAATTTCACGTAAGCATTATTGATGTAATATGATCGGCATATATGCAAAAAGTCATCCCGTAAATCAATATATTTACTAAACATGGTTGCTTGTACTCGATTTTTCTGAAAAATATTAAAATAAAATATTTTCAATAGAAGCTAAGTTATGGTTATTATTGTTTAGACAATATTTTATATAAAAAAAATATAAAGTTATAATTTTTTGTAAATTTACCGAATATCAAATACTATACCTCAGCGTTAATCAAAATTGAATGTTGATATTTCAACGGCGAATGTTATGCCGTCCGTTTTGAAAATTTTTCTACTACAAGCATTTTAATTCTCCAATTTCAATTTCTTGTCCTTGGTGTAATATCCTTGATCGATATATATAGTTTTCGCATTCTGGACACTACATATAAAAAAATGAAAAAAAATATATTAATATTTAAACTTGAAGGTTTCTAAAATAATGACAATAGGAATGTAGATTATTGAATTAACTTAATTGTATAATCTTAAGATGGAATGCCGAGTTTAATAATTCTCTATATACAAGATTTTTTGTGTAATTTTGTTAAGATCTTTTAGCCGATGTTGGCCTTATTAAAATTTTTATTGAAGCAGCTATCTTAACTCTTGATAATGTAATATATAATTGCCCATGAGAAAATATAAGTTGCAGCAATATATCCTTACGAAATCCAATGTTTGGCCGTGTGCTTTATTAATTGTCATTACAAAGCTTAATCTAATAGAGAATTGAGTTCTCTTGAATGGAAAATCATTATTTCATCAGCATTTGGCAATAATGGAATTCTTGGTATAAAAAATCTTTTATCATTATGATGACCAACTGCAATTTCTGCATCAATGACGTTACGTTGAAAGTTGCGACATATTAGATGAGTTCCATTGCATAAGCCTTCTAATGGATTAATGTTTCTTAATAACATAATTGGACAATTTTTTTAAGTAGCAATTCATGAGGTCGGATCCCATTTGGTGTTAAAGTATTCAAAAAGTTCTCCATAATGTGTTGTTCAGACATATCATTTATTTCATCGAAGCTATAACATTGCCTTAGCTCACCTGAAAACATCTGTATAAGTGTAGAATTTATTTCATGAACAAAATTATTTTTTGGAGTCAATATAGCTCAATTAAACATTTCAGACAGATTTTCTGAGTAATCTTGAATGTTACAAAAAAAGTATCTATCAGTTTTTACAAAGAAATAGCATCACTTTCATAATGGATAAGCATATCATCATGAATTCTCGTCTCTTCTTCAATCGTGATCGGTGATGTTCCATTGCCCAATTGAAATAAATAATTAAAAATTTTTTGATCTAATCTTGCTCTCATGTTTTGAGTCAAGGAAATCTTAGTTAGAGAAGACCATAAGTAAGAAGAAAGTAAACTTGCATCAATATATTCTTGTCTTGTACTTTTACAGACAACAGGTAAGAGATGTCAAAAATCTCCATTGAAAACAACACCATTTCCACCAAATAATGATTCTGAATAATTGATATCTCGAAATATTATATCCAATGCTTCTATAGATTGCTTTTTGGACATAGGAGCTTCATCATATATGATTAATTTTGCAACACATAATAATCTCGCAAGTCCACTTTGTTTGCTAATATTGTAAGTATTGTTTTTGTCAAAATTTAGTGAAATCTTAAATCGTGAATGTGTTATTCGACCTCCAATTAAAATAGACGCAACAATACTATATGATGTAGTTGCAAGTACTATTAGTTGTTTAGACCTTATTGTAGCAATGAGTGCTTTGTATAAAAATGTGTTTCTTGTTCCACTTGGACCATCAATAAAGAATGAATTTGCTTGATATGAAAAAACCTTCTATAAAATTAAATCATAGGCATGTTGTTGTTCGTCATTGAGAATTGTTAATGCTAAAAGGTCTTCTTTTGAAATTATGATTGCTAATTCATCATTAATCTCTCTAGATTGAAATTGGTCTTCATCAAAAGAAATATCATTATCTAAAAGATGAAACATGTTGATGTCTTTTCCCATTGACTCAAGTATGGAGAAAATATGCCATAAAATTTCTTTTCTGACATTTATAGAGTCATTTTCAACTCTTTTAAAGTAAGTTGACATACTTTCTTCAAATTGTTCTCATAGTTTTCTTGAATTTTTAAGATTACAATAAACCAATATTGTCGCAAATAGTCATCTCAAATTGTATAGCATTTGATATAGTGATGCTTCATATAAACAATCTTTCAAAGATGTATCTGATCCTAATAAGACATGCATTGCAGCTGCTTCTCTAAATGTTTGAGCAATGACACCATTAATTGTTTTAAGGTGATCAAATGATAGAAGGCCTTTTATATGGTTTAATAATATCCGCAAATAATAAATTTCGGCATCAAGTGGATTTGCGGCAACAATTCTGCCAATAACAATTTGTTTCTTTCAAGGGGTCCAAGTTTTATATTGGTTGCTCCAAATAAAAAATTCAAGAAGTTCTTTATACAACAATCTTCAAGAGATTTCATTGGCACGAATTGTTGAAAAAAACTATGTTAGCATTCATTTTGCATAAAAATCAAAGTTAAAGTTTTGATTTGCAAGAAAGACCACTAGATGTTAATCTTCAAGATGGAAGTGCAAGCTACTTACTGCTAGATACATCTCATTTACTATAAAGTCAAAAATCCTCCACATGGCTTCAGGTGAAGCAATCCATCTACCTGATTGAAATAATTGAATTTCTTCAAGAGGTTGATTGCTTTCTTCATAAATTATATTAAAAATAACACGGTCATCACTTTTGTAGATATATTTGTAAAAATACTTAACTACTTTAATTGTAAAGCAGATCTCAACATTGATGTGAGAATCAAACGTTGTAACCAAATATGGATTGTATGAAACAACTCAACGGTTATTCAAATGTTATCCTCTAACCTTGACAGTGATTTCATTATCACGACGCCTATATTGTGGAAGAAAATCATTTCCAATAGTTATATTAGGCATAAAATTTCTAGGATAATGACTTTTGCAAGTGTCATTTCTTTTAATACAAATATTGGTTAGATTTAATATTCTACAAGGACCATACATTATATGTCTGACAACAGTTTTATAGATATGTAGATTTTTATTTTTATCAAATATTTTTGTAGATACGATTTCATCAAAAGATTTTGGAGCATAAATCTTTCAATCTATTTGTAATATAATCAAGAAATGAGCATATGAAAGTTCTATTTTTTAGTGTTCAATAACATAAACATATGTTGGAACTTTGCCAAAGATTTGTTGCTTGAATAGTTGGTATTTAAGTTCTTCTAACTTTGCTTTGAGAATTCTAGCAATCAAATTAGGATGATTTTGTGGCTTTTGTTATGGGCTCAATTCATTTAAAATTTCTTTCCAACTTGGATTGCATATGATTGTTAAAAAAAATATCTGGCTTTCCATAATGTTGGACTTAAGCCATTGCTTTCATATATCGTTTTCGCATATCTCTTGATCCTCCAATAAAAGAAAAAGGTAATATAATGTATTTGCTAATTTTATATCTATCTTTTTCTCTATGTGAAAAACTATCCACAATTTTCTTATATATTTCAGATCGAATTTGTTGTTTTTAGAACGAAAGTAGTTCAATCTTGATGTTTCAATCTTGACATACATATCAATAACAAATTGTTGCAACAGATAGTTAAAGGATAGCAAAATAGATCTGATATCTTATCTGACCTGTAACTTGTTGAAATAATATTCACGATATGAAACAATTGACTCTTTCCTTTTTTTTTCAAAGGACTACAAAAATTAAATTTGAAAAAATAAAATAATTCCAATTACAGAAATTGAAATATTAGATTGTCAGAATATAGAACATGCATTTCTCCTAAAAGTAAATTATTAGCTGATATTGATTGCTGAAGTTCAAACAATGTTGAAGTTTCATTTGATGAAAATTGAGCACCTTTTTTTTTTTTTAATGTTATTATGTTGACCCGTATTATTATAAGGAAACAACAATAGATATTAAAGTGGATTATAACATCTAAAATAGTATTGACCTATATGACTACAACCTGAATGATTGTAAACCTTAATATTCCTTCCATTTAATTGTTTTGAGTTATAATTTTTAATCCAAATTGTTGCCATTTGTGATGCTACAGGAGCATTAAAAATATGTTAATCTAAACCAAGAACTGACTTGATAAAGATTTCATGATATTCCAAGTTGGGCAAATCACCAAGTCTTTGAAAAAAAAAATCGAATATGGATTAACAGAAAGAATGGTGATAAGTTGAGAGATAATTGATGCATTCAATATTTCTGAATCAAAAATCCAATTTTGTAATTCATGTTTACTATCATAAAAATATAACTATAAATAAGAAGAATATCCATCCAAAGGGGACAAATCATTGATATAATGATAAATCTATCATTGAGTTCGAAATGTATAAATTCCTCTATTTCTTTTGCAAAGATCTCTATCAAATTTAACTCTAAAAGACGAAAATGTAAATTTGTTGTTATGTGTGCGCACGTAAGTTAAAAATTTGGTTGTTTCAGCTATGTTTGAACAAAATAAATCATAGAGCTGATCAGGAATATTGTTTGTAGCTAAACAAATTATTTCATCAGTACAACAAAAGCCATTTGTTTCACGATACAATCTTTTTGCTGGACAATATTTATAGCATGGGACTAATAGCAAATAGTTTGTCTTATTTGGCACAATTTGTAATATTTGTTTAAACCATGCAATTTCATGAAACTGTTTACCTAAGATGAAAAAGAAAAGTATACAATCTGGGGTGACGAGTTTGTTTTGTTATCCTTATTTAAACCAAGCGGGGTGATGAGTTATTTGATTGGACACAATCTGGGACTAGTGCTAGTTGAGAGTGGCAAATGATGTTACAGCCGGTGGACGTACGACCGACCTCTACAATCGATGTTGTTGTGGTCCGTACGCGAATTGGGTACTCGTGCTGTTTCCTAAGCTCATGATGCCAATGCCTATGATGGGTGTGCCGTCGGGGCTCTTGTCGGTGCTTGTGTTTCATTTCTTTTTAGTTGTTTTGTAGTGTAGTTTTTATGTATTTTGTTAGTAATATTTTAGTAATAAGCTTTTAGACTTAGTGTTTATAGCAATATTGTCTCATACTCCACCTCCTTAGGAGGATGGAGGGGCATTGTCACTATGCTTATACTGAGTGCTCTCTCTCTCTCTTTGGAGAGGTTTAGAAATTAATACAATGTTTGCCACTTTGTGTGTGGTGATGCTCATAAACAGACGCGTATGTTAACTTATAGTCTGGATTTTCTTATATTAATAAATCACATTTGTAATTTTGATATGATGAATGAATTCACATTTAAAAAAAAAAATGTATACTAAAAAATATAAAATAATTTTTGAAAATTTATAGAAATTCTTAAAATAAATAAATTGCTGTGAAAATATTAAAATAGTAAATAGAATATGAAAATTAAAGATTTAATGTTATAATTTTTTGTTACCTTTGTAAGACCTTGATCTGCTACTTTCACAATTGAAATGATCTTGAAAACTACATATAGCCCATTGAGCAAAATATTTACTACTTTAAACATAAAATGAATTTTTCATTTAAAAATATCAACAAAAATAAATGGTATATAATAAACTTGTTCAATTAGAACATGATTATATCCACTTTGAGTTTTTATAGATATATTTGTTGACCTTGGTGATAAGGAACCTATACAATTATATTGATTATCATAATTTGCTGTATTGAGTGTAGATGCATCCATTTCTTGATTGGTCAAAAAGATATTGGTGTCTTGAGAATAACCAACATGTTCTAAAAAAGAGATCTAAATTGCATCAATATTATTATTAGAGATACATAAATTTTTCTATTGCAGAAGATCAGGGTGCTCATCAATGTTGACAATTGGTGTATAATCATTCAATATACTTGTGTCAGAAATGGAAAATTGTCCAAGTTGAATGGTAGCCATTGTTGATATTTTTTGTTGATTATACTTATCTCTTTTTTTGACGTATTCCTTTTTTTGTTCTTCTGATAAAAGACTATATGAAACATTTTTCCTTAATTATTTTCCACAACCTTGTAAATTTTTTTAAATACATTATTAGTTAAAAATATTAAATGAAAAAATTTGTAATAAAATGTTTTTATTTGTTAATGTCATCTTACTACTATTCATTTTGTTTGCGAAGAAATGATATAAGCCAATGATTAAGCCGAGTTGAGAAAACTAAATCTAAATAAAGGAATGATCAACACATTGAATTTGAAATTGATATCTAAAAGGACATATAGTTTCATTTAATAAATACTAAGCAAGTGTTTATACTGAAAAGAAAAATTGATATATAAAAAAGATAGTTGTAGCAAAGATCTATAAAAATAAAAACAAAATTATGAAACAAAATAATACGATAAATAGATATAAAATTAAATAATTAAACAAATAAATGTTAAATACTAACCTCAACTAAAGAATAAGAATTACTAAGGAGAATTATAACTAAAACTAATGTCGACAGTAATCAAATTTACAAAAGCAAAAATTAAAATAAAAACACAAAGAATTATTAGTAGGTAGTTAAAGTAATCTTAATTGAATTGAATAGTTCCGTAAGCACAATTAAGAAATATAACACATACATATAAAAAAGAAGTACAAAATGAAGTTTTGAAAAGATAAACAATAAGTATCTATATTTATATTTAATAGAAATTCGCAAATTTCAATAAAATAAAATAAATAAATAATCAAAATAATATAAATACTATATAATGAAATTATTAATTAATAGATAAGAAAAATAAATCATAAAGCTAATATCTACATATATATAATTAAAACAATATATATAAAATTAAAGTGTAAAGCATACTTGGAAGCAACTAACAGGTCGAAAAGTTGGTAAATAAAATTCAAGAAATTAATCATATCAAACTTGCCTAACAAAAATTAACAATAAATAGTTAATAACTATTTATTTGTTCAAGTTTCATATAACAAATTACAACAATCAAATTAAGAACATTATCACCAATATTAACATTCAAGTTAAATAATATGTGAATTTAATTAAAACATATACAAACAAAGCTTTTCTTGTATTTTTATTATTTTGTTTTGTTTTAACAAAATATTTGTTAAACAATACATTTTTAGTTATGATAATAAATGTAATAATAACGACAAAGGTGAATTTCCAATAAAAAACATACAATTATATAAATATGTTTTCTTGATTATGTGTTGAGTTGTTTTAAAAAAAAAAATTAAAAAATTATAGTTTGAAATATTGATTATATTCTTTGGAAAAAAACAATATATATTGTAACAAAAAATATATATATATTCAGATTGTATCTTTTATTTCTAAAAGAAATAGGATGTATAAAATGTTTTTATATATTTTATTTGCTTTTGAAACAAGAAACTTCCTGGATATATTTTGTTTTTTTGTTAGAACATATTTTGTTTTTTTGTAGATAATACAATAAATTTTTCAAATATGAATATTTTTGATTTTCTTATAAAAAATAATTTATATATAAACTTAAATAAAATTGGATATAAAAGTTACTCGCATAAATGCAATTCATAATTTGTTAAGTTTACATTCATATTTGTCAATAATAATTTCAATGTATAATTCAATAAAAGTTTTAAGAAAAATTTGAATTTCTTTAAATTTGTATTGTAACAAATACCAAAAACATTTTCTTCTTATAAAAAAAAGGATAAATAAAAAAATTTTGAATAACGTATTTAATTGTTTTTTTTTTTGCTTAATTTTAAAAAAAATCTTCTTAATTTATAAATTTGTTTTTGTTTTATTGAGATATTTGCTAAACAATAAATATTTATAATTGACAATAAATAAAATAATGATAGAGATAAAATTTTTAATTAAAATTGTGCAACTACATAAATATTTTTTCCTACTATAATATATGTTTATCAATCATTTCAAAATTATGGTTACTAATATTGATGGACGTTTCTTCTACTATAGTATATGTTTTTATAATCATACAATACTTGTTTTGGATTGTTAGAAAAAGTTTGAGTTTTTAAATGTCGTCATATACATTAAGAGTTGTATATAATGTGATAGTTCAACAATTGGCTACATCAACAATATTGTGACGCCCCCAATTCCCCACACCCGAACACGGGAAAATCGAGACGTCCGGATGGTGACAACCCGGGTCACCATCCCATTGACGGGTGCCAAGTGTGTGCAAAGGCAACAAGTGTGCACAAGAAAAACGCAGCGGATAACGAAAGTCATATAACTAAGTATCAGAATTTTTTTTTCTTAACATAATACAGGCAGTTTAAAACATACATAAATAAAATATTACAAAAACCACAAATACAGTTTTAAACAAATATAAAACATATCATCAGCAACCCAGCGGAGCCGCATCCTTGGGCTCAGCCTCCTCCTCCTCATCCTCATCACCTGCACCAAAAGCTACGGAACCACAAATGGTTCCGCAGGTAAGTAAACCCAAACGCTACCAGATAAAAACACATAGGACTCAAACAATATGCATGAAACATGCCCAATGCACAAAGCCCATAAAACATAATTTTTTCCACACACGCCAAAAATCCCATTTGGCCCAAAGACATATCCTTTCCGAAAAACACGCCAAAAGTCACATTTGGCCGCCAAAAGTCCATTTGGCCCAATATCTCGCCAGAAGTCCATCTGGCCCACGCCAAAAGTCCCATTTGGCCTCACAAACCATTATCCAATTTTAACCGTATGCACCATGACCTCTCCTAGGGGTCATCCGCACACCCTGGCTCCAGTGTCACACCGTAGAGTACCACCACGCATGTGACACCTAACGAGCGATGCCCAGTTCCGCGCCCCGCGCGTGCGTAGCTAAGCATTCTCTAGCCCTCGCCAGCGAAGGGCCACGGAGTCGGTGAGTAGGGCGATGCCCGGTTCCGCGCCCGGCGCGTTCGTAGCCAAGCATCCCCTAGCCCCGCTCCCGTCATCTCTCTCGACAACTCAGGGGACATCACTCAGTTTATTCCGCTCCCGAGTGACCAGAGGAGCTCCACCGAGATAATAACCCATCCCGGCTTGGGCTCGTGATACACACGCACCCGTAAAACCACTCACGCCAATACACAGGCTTTTCACACATGAACAAAAACACACGTGCATGCACCATGAAATGCCATATCAATGCATAATAAAATAACCAACCAACATAAATCAATTAAACAGACAACTCCGTCCTCCATCCATCCGACCCCCGAAACTCCTCGGACTCAGTCCGGAATCAACAACCAACAACAGTAAATAATTGAATGAGCAATATATATTAAAATCTGAAAATAGGGTTTGGAAAATACTTACAGCGCTATACGGCAATTTTAGAAAACAAGCGGCGTTGCAAACGGCGGAAAAACAGCAACGTCACAGTGAAAATTCACTGTGGCCGTGGGTTTGAAAAACCCACTTTTGAACGGGGACAAACTAGGACACGAGATTGATAGGGAATGGTCTAGGGATGGTTGTGAAGCTATTGGAAGTGGCGAACGGCTGTGGGTGGCGGCGGAATGGCCGGAAATGGCCGGATTACCCAAAACGGAAACCAAGCTCGTAGGAGCTGTTCCGGTGGTCGTTGGAGGCCGGAAATGGGTGGGTTAGGACGGCAAGGAGTCGGTGATGAAGTGGTGAAGAAATGGTGGCCGGAGGTGGAGCGACGGCGGCGGATCGGAGCAAAATCCGTGCGCCCTTCTTGGAGCTTTTCCGGCCAAACGGCCGGCCGGTTGGGGATGGGTTTTGGAGGGGTGGTGCACCGGAGGGAGAGGAAGAGAATGGGACCGGTGGGAGGCCGAACGGTGGCCGGACGGCGGCGGTAGGGGCTGGAGAAGGTGACGCCGGCGTGAGGGAGAGGGAGGAGAGAGAGAGAGCACGGGGGGGTCCGGATCGGGGAGAGAGAAGAGGGAAAAGAAAAAAAGAAAAAAAGAAAAAGAAGGAAAAAAAGGAAAAGAAGGGAAAAAGAAAAAGAAAAAAGAGAAAAAGGGAAAAAAGATGTGAAAAGAGATGAGGTCCAGTCCTCACTCCGGAAAAACGAAACAAACCGCCAAAAGATTAAAACCACAAAACAACTTAAAGAAATAAAACACAACCTCAAATAAATTAAATTAAATTAAAACCCAATTTTAAAACGTAAATAAATTAAAATCAAATAACTGATATATTAATTAAAATAAAAACAACCATTTAAGCGAAAATATACTTAAAAGCGGGTCATCACAAATATGATTCAAAATGTAAAAGGCATATACAATTATTTTAAATATAATATCAAACTCCATACAGTTGACTTAGACGTTTCCCGTGTACACCATAAAGTAATGTGATTATATATAAGCATAAGAACTCTGAATATAGGTCAAGCTAATATTTTAAAGTATTTTTACTACCCTTCTTTGCCATCCTTGTCATTTTTCATTTTTCAAAAAATTGCTATTGTTTTATTTCATGAATAAATTGATTTCATTTCCCTATTAGATTCTTTTTTTATATCTTTTGATTGATTTTAGCTAGATGTCTAACCGTATCAACAACATTTGATTGATCCTATAAAATAGCATTATCTTCACCATCACCTCTAACCTTTATAGCTGTCCATCAATCACAACCGAAATCTTGATTATTTTAGTTAGCTACTGTTAGTTTTTTTAATTTCAAATTAATAGTAACAATGAATTACATTGAAAAATTGGTGGAAACTTTCATTGTATATTGGGTTTGGATTTGTTTTGATTTTTAATTTTAATAGATTGGCAAGTCCTCTTTGGAAAACAACTAGGTTAATAAGCCATATGAAATTAAGGCATACAATTACGCATCAAAAACTTTACAATCTAAAGGTACACACTTTGTAAGTTAGTAAGGAGTTGACTTTGTTTGTCTTGATAGTAGTAGATTTGTTGCCAAGTACTAACATAGTAATTTTTATAACTTTTAGTCATTGCGAAAAACCTTTTGTTTTTTTTACATGAATTTTCAGTTTCAATTTGTTACATTCCATTTCATAACAATATTTTGAAAATACAAATATTATGCATCTCTTGTCGATATGCAATTTTTTCCAAATTTAACACTAATTTTCAATAATCTCATGTTCAGCAAAAAATATGTGAACATAGCTTCTTTCCAAAATAAATTCAAGTTCAGTTATTAATACCAAAAAAATTTGCAATTTTCAATCATATTGTATTAATTCAAAAAGAAAATTAAAATTCATTTTGGAGTTGCATTTATATGTTCACACATATTTTATTAATAAAATAGCTACTATATGCCATAAAAAACAAAACAGATTTATACACGGGATACTACTACACTAAAAGAAAACAACTACATTATAAAAAATGTATAACATTGCATTGTAACTAGAAAATTCATTTCACACAATTCAAACTCCATAGAACTGATCTATAAATATCCTATCTATACAAAAAAAAAAAAAATGCATAAAAAAAAATAATACATCATTTCTAAAAAAATTAATTTCACACAACTTAAACCCTAGAAAACAAATCTGGAAAAATTGTATCTATAGCAAGAAAATCAAACTTTATAAATAAAAAATAAAAATACAACAAACCTGCAAATGAAAAAACAGAAAGCTAAGAAGTATAGGGAAAATAAACAGTCAAGAAAATACAAACGACACAAAAAACCAACCTCAATCACATGCTTTAAATTTGAGATCCAAACAAAATATTTGTTTAAATTTCAAACAAAGCATAGACCAATGCTAAATAGGAAAAAAATCAATCTAAAATTTACACGCGTGAAGATTTCAAAAGATTAAAATGCTAAAGAACATAAAAAAAAGGTTTCAAATCAATAAAATAAAAAAAAATAATAATTCAAACTTTTAATAACTCTTCAAACTATAAATAAATTGATAATTACATCTAAAAAGATCAAGCAGAAAAAGAATTATAAATGGCTTAAAGCTTCTAAAAAGATCAAGTAGAAATGACAAAATAAAAACATACAAATCAAGCAGTAGAAAAAATATAATAACATGAAAAATAAAATCAAAGGTAGATTATTTTTTTCATAAGTTAAAAAAAAAAAAGAAAAAAAAATCTCATTGTTTAAATTACCAATCCATTTGGCGAGAGCAATAGAAAGAAGCAAAAATAAATAGAACATGAAACTGAAAGTCACATACAAAACTAAAAGTAATTGAAAAGTATACAATATTGAAAGAAGCTTCAAGAACATGGAAAAAATTCCACAACAATGCACAAAACAAACTTGTGGTCTTAGACATGAAAACTGATAAGACAAACAAAAGATAATGTAGTATAGTTATTCAGGCTCTTCAGCAAAAAAACAGAAGCGACACTAAGCACTAAACATGTTCAGGTTTGGGAAATTCTTTGTTCACTTTCTTGGTCTAATTATCCTTGACAAAATAACAAACATACATATTTCTTATTCTGAAAATGAGTTGTTGAATACATAATGGCCAAAGCATGTAACTATTCAAATTGCAACGAATCTCTCCATCATCTTGAAATGGAAAAACACATTCTTTATTCAGAAACCCCCTTTCAAAATAACAAGCATGCATCAAAGAAAATAATAAAGAAATACACATGAGGTCAAACAAAGATATATCTTTCATGAATTACTAGACATATCCAAAAATAAAAATGGAACAAGACACAAGAAAAAAAGAAGCAAACTGCATCATTGACCACAAGATGAAAAAGAAAAATTAAAAAATTATAATGCTTAAATCAACATCAAATTTTCTCCCCACCAAAAAAAAAAAAAAACTAACAGCATAGAAAAATAATCCTAATTAAAAGATTTAAATTAGAGATCTAAACAAATTATTTTTTAAAATTTCAAAAAAAAATCATAGACCAATGCTAGGCAGCAAAAAATTCAAACTAATATTCACACATTTGAAGATTTCAAAATATTAAAATGTTGTAGAAGATAGAAAAGCTTTTAGATCGATAAACTAAAACAACAAAAGAAAAATATGATTCAAACTTTTGATGACTCTTCAAACTATAAATAAATTGTTAATTACAGCTAAAAAAATAAAGCAAAAAAAAAAGGATTATAAATGCCTTATAGCATATAAAAAGATCAAATAGAAATAGAATAATAAAAATACACGTATCAAGCAGCACAAAAAGTTAGAATCAAACGCAAATTACTTTTTCATAAGCAAAGTAAAAATAAAAAAATAAAAAAAAATAACGGTCGAAGCAAATAATTATCTCAACTGCAACAAATCTCTCCACCATACTAAAACGGAAAAGCACATTGTTTATTTAGAAACTACTTTTCAAAACAACAAACATGCAGCAAAAAAAATAACAAAGAGATACACATGAAGCTCAACAAAGATATATGTTTCATGAATTACCAATACATACAAAAAAAAAAATATAACAAGACCCAAGAAACACAGAAATAAACTGCATCATTGACCATAGGATGAAAATGTTAAAAAAAAAAATTACAATTCTTAAACCAACATCAAAATTTCTCCACACCCAAAAAAAACCAACAACACAAAAAAGCAACCCCAATCACATGTTTTAAATCATACATCCAAACAAAATACAATAATGCATTATACCTAGAAATTAACTTCACACAACAAAACTTTACAAAACAGATATGGAGAAAATATTCTCTAAACTAACAAAAATCAATTTTACAGTAAAAAAAAAAAGTAAATAGAAAACTGCACAAGTAAATCATAAGACCAAAAGAAAATTAAGCTGAATTGATAAGAAAAAGTGTTGGAAAAAAATTCTATCCACTTAAAAATGTGAAATCCATAGAACTAAAAAAAAGTCAACAGTACATACTAAAAAAAAAAGAATATTACATTAAGAAACAGATCATATTTTCTAACACATTATTAATCAATTCCCAAACTATAAATAAATTAATAATCACATATTATGGATAAATTATAAAACATTACTACAAATTTGAAAACTTGAGAAGGACAAACTTCAAAGTTAAACTCCAATGTCAATGCTATTGTTATAAACCTCCTGCAAAATATAAATAAGAAAATAATCTTAGACAATGAATGATGCAAAATGGTAACAAAAAAATAAATAAAGAAAGAAAAAAAAAGAAAAGAAAAGAAAGAAAGCTAATAAATAAATCGTTCAAACAAAACAATAAAAAGTTAGAATTGAGAAAAAAAAAACATTAAAACCAAATTTGCTACAAAAATAAAACCCAAGATATCAGTATTAAAAATAACAAAATAAAGTAGATATTTATACAAAATATAAATATAAAACAACCTATGCAACTACATACTTATTAACAATGAGAAAGTTCAGAAATACCAACTTGAAACCAAAAAAGTCAAAAGTATAAAATATTATACCATAAGCAACACAACAGATTTATATATAGCACACTATACGATATTAAAGAAAAACAACTACATTATAAAAAAAATACAACACTGCATTATAACCAAAAAAATAACTTCACACAACTCAAATTCTATAGAATTGATCTGGGAATATTCTATCTATAAAAAGAAAAAAAAAAGATTACAACATTAAAAAAAGAAAAAAAAGAAAAAACCAACACCATATTATTCTTAAAATATTAACTTCACACAACTTAAACTCTAGAAAAGAAATCTTAAAAAATTGTATATATACCAACAAAAACAAATTTTATGGAAAAAATGTAAATACAACAAACCTGCAAATCAAAAAACAAAAAGCCAAGAAGTCAATATAAAAAATTATCTCTTTCCACACGAAAAAACAGCAAAAAGTTATATATGTCAAAAAATTATTTTTTCTAAGAAAATATACCAAAAATCGAAAGTGTCGAGACCCATAGAATACAAAAAAAAAATATTTAACTAAATGAGAAAAAGCAACTCTCATAGATAATAACACAATCAATTTTCAAAACATCCAAACTAATAGCACACAGCGGCATAAAAATCGACAATACAAACTTACAAAAAATATATCATACAAACTCATAAAAAAACCAACAACACACCATGGGAGGAAATTTTTTTTTTTCTGAAAAATAAAAAAAATATACAACGAAAAATATACAAACCTAGATCATACAAACTCATGAAAAAAAATTTGACTAAAAATACAAACCACCTACAACATAAAACCTCAAAACATAGAAAGGAACAACATATCTAAAGATCCGAAGAGAAAACCAAACAACATCATGTAAAAAAAATCAAGTAAAATGTAAAAAATCCACAACATACACACTTAAAATGTAGAAATGAACACCACACAAGAATACAAAAACATAAAATAACAGAGAAAGAGAAAAGAGAATTGCACGAGAGAAAAAAAAATCACAAAACATACAAAGGAACACCAAACCAACAACATACAACGGCATAAAAACCAAGAACACAAACTCACAAAAAATATATCATAGAAACCAATAAATAAAAAACATTTTTTCACCCAAAATACAAACAACCCACAGCATGCAAATTCAAACCATACAAAGAAACAATATATGTCCAAATGCAATGATAAATAACTAACAACACCATGGGAAAAAATTATTTTTCTACAAAAAATACAAAAAAAAAAATATAAACAACCGACAATATACAAACCTACATCTTACATACCAATGAAAAATTATATTTTTTTAGCAAAAATACAAACCACCCACAACATAACAACTCAAAACATACAAATGAATAATATATCTAAAGATCCAAAGAGGAAAAATAAACAACTTTAAGGAAAAAAATAATTTAAAAGTACAATGCAAAAAATCCATAACATACACACTCAAAACATTAAAACGAACACCACACCAAACCCAAAAACGCAAAACAATAGAGAGAGAAAATAGAGAGCCCCAGGAGAAAAAAAAAAGGGAAAAAAACATTCACAAAACAAACCTAAAGAGACACCAAGAGAAAATAAAACACAGAGAGAAGAGAGAACATCAAGAGAAACAACCAAGAGACAAACCGAAAAAAAGAGACAAACCAGTTTGCTTTCAGACAGACAAGAGGTAGAGAAGATGAAGAAAAGAAGAGAAATGAAAGAGAGAGAAGTCGGAAAGGGGATTAAAAAAAAAAAAACTAAAACTGCACCGCCTAACACAGTAGGACCGAAAAGACCAAAACATTCCTACTTAAATAGACACAAAAGGAAAATGTAAAATGATAGAAAAGACAAAACACAAAAAACAGAAGGTGGAAAGGAAATAAAAAGTCGAAAAGGGAAAAGAACTAAAGCTGCACTATCTGACACAGTTGGACTGAAAAGACCAAAATATTCCTACTTAAACGGACACAAAAGGGAAATATAAAAGGACAAAAAAGACAAAACACAAAAATAGAAAGTGGAAAGGAAATAAAAAGTCGAAAAGAAAAAAAAAACTAAAGCTGCACTGTCTGACACAGTTGGACTGAAAAGAACAAAATATTCCTACTTAAGCAGACACAAAAAGGAAATGTAAAATGACAAAAAAGACAAAAAAAATGGACAATATAAACGGATTCCGAAAATGGAGTGTTCATCCCTCATCGACACTTATATATATATACTATAGATATAGGAGCCATCTTGTATAGCACAATTGATATTTATATGTATATATATGTATAATTTATTGATACAATTTTAACATGGTATCAAAGCCACTACTCTGATCCTTTAAGTGTAAGTAGTTTTCATCATTCTTAACATTTTTCTGCTGCCTCTATCCTCTACAGCTAAGCCATTTAAGTGTTGTTCAATATTGTTAGATAGTTGTTGTGACGCCCCCAAATCCCCACGCCCGAACACAGGGAAATCGAGACGTCCGGATGGTGACAACCCGGGTCACCATCCTATCGACGGGTGCCAAGTGTGTGCAAAAGCAACATATGTGCACGAAGAAACACGCAGCGGATAACGAAAGTCATAACTAAGTACTAGAATTGTTTTCTTAACGTAATACAAGCTGTTTAAAACATACATGGATAAAATATTACAAAAAACACAAATACAGTTTTAAACCAAACATAAAGCATAGCATCAGCAACCCGGCGGAGCCGCATCCTCGGGCTCAACCTCCTCCTCTTTGTCCTCCAACTCTGCACCAAAAGCTACGGAACCAAAAATGGTACCGCAGGTAAGTAAAACCCAAACACTACCAGATAAAAACATATAGAACTCAAACAAAATGCATGAAGTATGCCCGATGCACAAAACCCAAAAACATAATTTTCCACACTCGCCAAAAACCCATTTGGCCCAAAAACACATCCTTTCCGAAAAACAAGCCAAAAGTCACGTCTGGCCTTTATCCGCCTCAAACCATTATCCATATTAACCGTATGCACCATGACCTCCCCTAGGGGTCATCCGCACACCCTGGCTCCAGTGCCACACCGCAGAGTACCACCACGCATGTGACACCTAACGAGCGATGCCCAGTTCCGTGCCCTGCACGTTCGTAGCCAAGCATCCTCTAGCCCTCACCAGCGAAGGGCCACGGAGTCGGTGCGTAGAGCGATGCCCGGTTCCGCGCCCGACGAGTTCGTAGCCAAGCAACCCCTAGCCCCCGCTCCCGTCGTCTAGCGACAACTCAGAGGACATCACTCAGTTTATTCCGCTCCCGAGTGACCAGAGGAGCTCCACCGGGATAATACCCCATCCCAGCTTGGGGTCGTGATACACACGCACCCGTAAGACCACTTACGCCAATACACAGGCTTTTCACACTTAAACAAAAACACACGTGCATGCACCATGCAATGCCATAACAATGCATAATGAAATAACCCAACGCACATAAATCAAATAAACAAGTAACTCCGTCCTCCATCCATCCGACCCCCGAACTCCTCGGACTCAGTCCGGAATCAACCAACCAGCAGATTAATTAATTGAAAGAGCAATATACATTTAAATCTGAAAATAGGGTTTGGAAAATACTTACAGCGCTATATGGCAATTTTAGAAAACACGAGGCGTTGCAAACGGCGGCGAAAAAGCAACGTCACAGTGAAAATTCACTGTGGCCGTGGGTTGTGAAAAACCCACTTTTGAACGGGGACAAACTAGAGCTTGGGATTGATAGGGAATGGTCTAGGAATGGTTGTGAAGCTATTGGAAGTGGTGGTTGGCCGTGGGTGGCGGCGGAATCGCCGGAAAGAGGCCGGATTTCCCAAAAAGGAAAGCTAGCTCGTAGGAGCTGTTCCGGTGGTCGTTGGAGGCCGGAAATAGGTGGGTTAGGACAGCAAGGGACCGGTGATGAAGTGGTGAAGAAATGGTGGCCGGAGGTGGAGCGACAGCGGCGGATCGGAGCCAAACCCGTGCGGGCTTCAAAGGGCTTTTTCGGCCAAACGGCCGACCGGTTGGGGGTGGAAATTGGTGGGAAGGTGCGCCGGAGGGAGACGAAGCGAACGGGACCGGCGGTGAGCCGCACGGTGGCCGGACGGCGGCAAACCGGGGGTGAGAAGCTTCCGACGTGAGGGAGAGAGAAGAGAGAGAGAGGCCGGGGGGGGCTCGAGCGGGAAAGAGAGAGGGAAAAAGAAAGAAAGAAAAAAAAAAGAAAAAGAAAGGAAAAAGAAAGAAGGAAAAAGAGAAAAAGGAAAAAGAAAAGGGAAAAGGGAAAGAGATGTAGGGAAAAGACGAGGTCTAATCCTCAGTCCGGGAAAAACAACACTAAACCGCCGCGAAGATGTTAAAAATCACAAAACAACTAAAAGAAATAAAACACAACATCAATTAAATTAAAAACAATTTTAAAACGCAATTAAATTAAAATAAATAACTAATATATTAATTAAAATAAAAACAACTATTTCAGCGAAAAAATACACTCAAAAGCGGGTCATCACAGTTGTAATCGTTGTGAGGACTACTACAAACTTTTGGAATCATCGTGGTTGGAGCTTTGTTTTGGTCATGCGACATACCATTGGAAAGCTCTTATTGAGATCGACTCAACACCGGCAAAATTAGTCAGATCAGAGTTTGCATGTGCCCCCACGTGCCAACGAAAGTTGTTATCGTGCTAGCCATGTGCTTCACACACTTTGCAGCTCCACATCCGTGCACCACACTTGTGCTTCACATCACTAATGCTGGCTGTAGTCTTATTAGCAGCCACATCATCAGTCATCCACCAAGAACTGTTGACCATTGACTTTGATAGTTGATAATTGACTTTTACCATTGCATTGAATTTTTCTATCTAGATGTTTGTGCATATTTTCATGTACTAATCTCATTTTTGTAGTCTATTTTTGCATATCTAGATTCATAATGGCTCAAAATAATGAGATTATGCGTCCTATTCATGTTATATTAGATGGTAGAAACTATTTAGTGTGGTCTCAGTCTTTTCATAGCCTTCTTAAAGGTTGTAAAATCTTGTTTTATTGAACAAGTGATTGGACAAAGCTAGTGCAAAAAGGAGATAAACGAGCAGAACAATTTCTACAACGCCTTCTTAAATAGGATAGCTATAATTACCAGATCCTTTCTTAGATGCGCAACACTTCTTTTCTGACTATCTCCAATCTACTTGATAGTCATGATGATGCTCTATCTGCTTGGACCATGTTAGTCAAGTGTTATGCTACTCCTCATGGGTCCAAAGAGTTTTAACTTAGGAGTTATATCAACTCAAACAGGAGCCTAACCCATCCATCAATGACTTCTTTGATCATTTTTGTCACATTTGAAATCAGATTGATCTCTCTAACCAACTTTGGAAGGATCCCATTTATGCTAACATGTATGCTATTCATTGTGATTAGTATCATCTCTTTTAGTTTCTCATTGCCCTAAAGGATGAATTTGAGTCGATCCGTAGTCAATTGCTTAATTGCACTTTGACTCATTCCCTAGATTTTATTGTCAATGAGCTGATCCATGAGGAAACTCGTCTGTAGATATTAAAAACTCAAAATAAGCTTAGTGTCATAGCTACGACTCCATCAATTTCCTTTCTAACCAAACTTAGTAGTCTAGTTCTAGAAAGCATGGTCCTAGCAACTGCCGCTCCTATAAGTTGTTTTGTCATTATTGTAAATGTCCTGGCTATGTCAACAAGACTTCTTGTGGTCGTAACAAGAAAGGAACTCCTATTGATGTTGTTACTAGTTGAGACACACCTCAAGTCTCAGAATCCATTAGAGATGCTCCTCAGTCTTCTGGATCCACCATCACTCTCTCCACAGCTAACTTGGAGAATCTCCTCAATGAGGTCCTGATTCTATCTGGTAATGCATCATTCTCCCATACTCTTTCTGTTCTACCTGGTAAGTGTCTCCTTTTGCTTATGGATTCTACCTATTAGAATCGTATGACACCCTTATCATTATTATTCTCTAGAATGCATTCTGCACATCCACCACTTGCTATATACATTGCCAATAGATCCAATATGCTTGCTCCTAGTATAGACTCTATCTCTACATCCAACATTTCCATTTCTGAAGTGTTTCGTGTTCCTAAACTCTCTTATAACTTAATGTCTGTGGGGCAATTGGCTCAACTTGGCTATCGTGTTATTTTTTACTATTCTGATTATACTGTGCAAGATTAATAGACGACACAGATCCTAGAATGGAGCTTATGTTTCCAATGAGCACTTTGCATCTTCCCTCAGTTCCTCTTAGTCCACCCGCTGGTATTTATGCTGTCACATATGTTTCTTCTTCCTTTGCCATCTGGCACTCTCAACTTTCTCATGCATCCTTTTCCCGAATACAACAATTAGTTTCTGAAGGTCTTTCAGGTTTTGTGTCCCAAGCTATCTTTGATTGTATTTCTTATTAGTTAGGAAACCAACCTGCTTTGCCTTTTCATAGTAGTGAGTCATTGTCTACTAGTATTTTTGATTTGATACACTCTAATATTTGGGGGCCTGCCGACGTAACTAGTATCAGTGGATCTCGATACTTTGTTATATTTATTGATGATTTTACTCATTATAGTTGGCTATCTCATGCACTCTCATCCTAAACTATTGCATATTTATTGTAACTTTACAATAATGATTAAAACCCAATTTCCAAACGTATCAAAATTTTTCTAACAATGCACTTGAATACAAACAATATACTTTTCAAAGTATCTTGCAAATATATGGCATTATCTCTCAAACCTCCTACCCAAGCACCTCTCAGCGGAATGGTTAAGCCGAACGAAATTTTCGTCATATCCTTGACATAGTTAAAACTCTTCTCCTCTTTGCTAAAGTCCCTACTCATTTCTGAGGTGAGGTTGTCCTTACTGCAGTTCATACCATTAACCACCTTTCAAGTCCAGTCATCTCAAATTTGTCTCCATATGAGCATCTGTTTGGATCTCCCCTAACTATCAACACCTTCATTCATTTGGTTCTTCTTGTTTTTTCCTCTTTAGTCTCATGAACATACAAATTTAGAGCCGTGTTCTCACTTTTGTTGCTTTCTTGGCCACGGTGAGACTTGGAAGGGCTATCGGTGTTATGATCCTATTGCTCATCGGCTCTACATTTTCCTTCATGTTGTGTTTTGGGAACATCACCTGTTTATTGAGGTATCTACTTTTTAGTTCCTCTATTACTCAATTCTCTACCTTAGAACTTTTTCCTAAAAAGCAATCCAATCATTCTCCGCATGTGTCCATCTTTAATGTTCCATGCATTCCGCCTACTCACTCTGGACACTCCTAGGCTAGGATCTCCTTCTTTTGAGCTGCCTCCCTCCCTCTTCGGCTGCAATCCCTGAACTTGCCCTGCCTGTGGATCACACAGCCAACCTTTCCATTCGCCATTCTTCTCGGGAAAGACCTCTTCCTACTCATCTGCATGATTTCCATTATTACACTGCCTTTACTAATTTGCAAGAGTGTCACTTCTATCGTGAGGCATCCACTAATCCTTTATGGCAAGACGCAATGAGTGAGGAACTTGATGTATTATCTAAGAACCATACATGGGACCTAGTTGATTTGCCTCTTGGAAAGTCTATGATTTGTTGTAAGTGGATCTATAAGATCAAGAATCGCTTAGATGGTTCTATTGAGAGGTATAAAACTTGCCTTGTTGCCAAAGCTTTCACAGCTTGCATGAATATGGCATTGACTATGAGGGGACTTTAGCCCTAGTTGCCCGTCTCTCCTCTATTCGCACTCTCTTGATTGTTGCAACCTCTCATCAGTGGAAACTCTTTTAGATAGATGTCAAAAATGCCTTCTTGGATAGCGATTTTTCTAAAGAGGTCTATATGCAGCCTCTGCCTGGTCTCTCTTATCCACCAACCAAAATTTGTCACCTCGGCCATGCTCTCTATGGCCTTAAGCAAGCCCCTCGAACATGGTTTGAAAAATCCATTCCTATGATTTCTCGCTAGGGCTACTCCCTTAGTTCCTATGATTCGACCCTCTTCATTCGTCGTTCCGACAATCTCATTTTTCTACTACTATATGTGGATAACATGATTATTATTGGTGATGTTCTTAATGGCATTCATGAACTTACGGACTTCCTCAATCAACAATTTGAGATGAAAGATCTTGGTCACCTCAATTCTTTTCTTGGCTTGGAGTTAACTTCCTCAACAAATGGATTCTACCTCACCCAAGCTAAGTATGTCTCTAATCTTTTGTCTCAAGCTGGCTTTATTGACAGCTAGGTCTACCAGTCACAATACAAGAAATGTTTGGACGAGTGACTGTATATTTTACCTTACAATCACTCATCCAAACATTTCGTATACTATGCATCAAGTAACATAGTTCATGTTTGCCCCTCAAACAGCCCACTATACTGTTACCCTACATATTCTTTGGTATCTTAAAGGAACTCTCTTCCATGGTTTGCACTTCTTTGCTCAATGATCTCCACTAGTTCTTTGAGCATACCCTATCGTGACTGGGTAGGTGATCCCACTTATTGTTGTTCCACCAAAGGTTACTACTTCCTTCTAAGTTCCTCAATGATCTCTTGGCGTAGCAAGAAAGAGACTGTTGTCTCTCGATCCAACACTAAGGTAGAGTATCTTGCCATAGCAATGTAACAACTCGGCCCAATATGCTAAAGATAATTGTATTGGGTTTAAATTATATTAGTAGGCCATATAAGAAAGCCTAATTGCTATTTTTGGATAACTAAGGATTCAAAATTATTACGATAGATTAGAGAATTTTTATTGGACTCAATACTTAGACTAAAGTGTAGTTAATATTCAAGGACTAAATGGGCTTATTTTTAATCGATACGAGGCTCAAGAAATTAATTATAAGTCCAAATACAATATCCAACCCACGTAGCGCATGCATATGCACGTCTTGCTCCCCCCACTGTGATTTCCTACCCTGAAGCGTTTCCTAATTCGTAAGTGACTTACACACTGCAACCTCCACCTATAAATCCTCTAGTTTCCCACGAAACTGAAACTTCCTCACACACGCAGCAAGCACTCACGGCAGCCACGACCAGGTGCAAACGAAACCAAGAACAGCCACGTTCATACAACAACCCCACGCCAATAGAAGACCACGTCACACGGCTTCGCACCCTTGCGGCATCCCAACCACGGGCAATCGCTTCACCAGGTAGCACTGTGAAGAGAGTTCTGCCACCAACCAACGCACGAAATCAACCACCGACGTCGTCCAAAGCCAACCCTCCTCCGTCCAAGATCTCCGCTGCATGAAACACCTCTGTTATACCAACCCAAAAATAGAGTAGACCCCCATTGGAGAGAACGGTAAAGTCCAGCAGTAGCGCGGTAGCCTCGCCTCGCCTCAGCTCAAGATCCGTTGTCAACCTCTTCTTACCCAGCCATCGTCGCAGAAGTCACGGACAGCCGCCACTGAATCTCGGGAAGCCACCGCATGTTGCCAACCCTCTCCACGTTGCCTCCATCTGCGCAGAAACTGCTGCCGGGACCTTCCTCCCCCCCCCCCCCAAGTCTGCCGTATTTCCTCCGGTAAGCCCATGCTCAACCTCCCTCCGTTAATCACGTTTTTGCCCTTGCAGGTGACAAAATGTGTTTTAAGCTTGTCTTATTTTACATGGGCCTTGTTGTTGGACTGGGTTTATTTAGGACTTGGGCTGGCTTTGATTTGAACTTGGACTTATGTTTCTAGTTAAGTTTATAGTGAATGAATATTAATTTAGACTTATATCTTTTGATTAGCTTAAATTTTACGTTAAGCTTGGTTTTATATATTTTAGAAAACTATTATAATATGTTAAGATGGGCTTAAACTTAATTGAATAATTATGTTAGCCAGAAAACTTATTTTTCCTATAGAAAATAATTAAGGAATTTAAACTATGTTATTTATTATTAATTTTACAATTATATTTCAATACTAAATAGTAAGTGTATAATCTTTTATTTTATTTAAACACTTTAAATGTTTATTATAATATATTTTCATATATTTATGCTATTAAAGTTGTAAGTTTATAATAAAGGAATGTGTTAAGAATATTTAAATGATGTTAGTATTTATTAAATTTTTGTAAGATTGAATAATAATATTAACTATAAGAAAGTAAATTTATTTTAAGAATTGAGGTTTTCACGGCTTATTTTAATAGAATTGAATACAGCCCGAGTTCTACTAAATTATAATTGGAAATTGAAAATATGTTATTAATATTTAAATAATTTAAGATATAAGCATTTATTGATTTCATATTAAATAGAATATTTATTGATTATTTTCTACAATATGAATTTAATTGAGTGGGATATTAGCACATGTTTTCCTAGATAGATTTAGTGATGTTTAATACTTCGTATAAGTGACGAGCTACAAGATAAAATTCAGGAAGCAGCGTAGTGAGATAAGTAATTTGATTCTAAATTAGGATAATCACATGTCAGTTTAGACAAATTATTATTAGAGCCAACTCTTGAAAGCCAGTATTGATGTATCACGCATGTCATGATATATGCAAACATGTCATCCATCGTAACACACGATCATAACACATAAGTTATCTTAAGTTCAAGTGCAATATAATATCAAATCAGTTTAATTATATGGTCATTCATATGCATGGTATCAATGCAGTTTTAGAATGGATGTGTAAACCACGGAGTCAAGCGTGGTCCAACATAGTATGTCATAATACTATCAATAGCTCTCCTTATGGCTGCAGGACGTGGGGTTGATGCACAATCTTGCATACAAGATTAAGTGCATTAGCCAGTCGGATTAGTCAGTTAACTCAAATAAATCAAGACACGTTATGCATTGCATAAGTATTAGTCTGATAAGTCATGAATTGTGATTTTAAGTTCTTAGCATGAAAACTTTTATGAAAATTATACATTTATTATGTTTACATTGTGATGAATTTTTTACTGAGTCTTCAACTTATTTTAATTTTATTTTATATTTTTAATCACCTAGGTGAGGATGATGATCAATACAAGCAGGTGGTGTGACGCCCCCAAATCCCACGTACGGATACAGAAAAATCGAGACGTCGGGATGATAACAACCCTATTGCCAAGTGCGAAGTGTGTGTACATGCAATAAGTGTGCAAGAGAAGATGCGCAGTGGATAAATAGAATCATATAACTAAGTACCAGAATTTTTTCTATGTTTGATACAAATCCGTTCAAAACATACATAGTAAAATATTACAAGCTACAAATATTGTTTCAAATTAACTACAAAGCATAAACTCCAACTCAATACTCCGGCGGAGCTGCCTCCTCGGGCTCAGCCTCCTCCTCCTACTCGATCTCTGCATCAAAATCTACGGTACCAATAATGGTGCCGCAGGTAAGTAAAGATCCAAACGCTATAAGATAAAAACATATTAAACTCAACAATATGTATGGAAGAATGCAAATGCACATGTCCCACAAAAACCACATTTTTCCATGCATGCCAAAATCCTATTTGGTCCAAAAACATAACCTTTAAAACCAGTCCTCGCTATTATCCCAGATAATGGCCCAAAACAAGAAACCACTATTTTCCCAGAAAATGGATCACATAGCCTCGATCATAACTCGCTATTTTCCCAGAAAATGGCCCGTAACCAATAACCAAAACTCGTTCCAATTATTGTATGCACCATGATCTCCCCTAGGGATCATCCGCACACTTTGGCTCCTGTGCCACACCGCAGGTAACGTCTACGCGTGTGACACCTAAATGAGCGATGCCCAGTACTCGCGTCCAGCGCGTCCCTGGACCAGGCCATCCTCTAGTCCCCGCCACTCTAGGGACCACGAAGTCGACACGACAGCGTTACCGTATCGTATGATCCGGTCGTCGCCCAACGACAACCCAGAGGATGTCACTCAGTATTATCCACTCCCGAGTGACCAGAGAAGTTTCACCGAGATAATACTCCATCCCGACTTGGGGTCATGATACAAACGCACCCGAAAATCCATTTACACGAATAAAACTAGATTTTCTCAATTTAAATAAAATGCACATGAATGCATCATGTAATGCACGCCTCAAGATACAAAACATCCAACCAATCACAAAACAACATGACCAAGCAACTCCGTCCTCAATCCATCCGATCTCCGAACTCCTCGGATTCAGTCCGGAATCAACCAACCAGTCCAAGAATTTATTATAAGAGAAAAAATATATTTAAATCTAAAATAGAGTTTGAAAAATACTTACAGCGTTATAAGGTATTTTTCGAAGGATCATGACGTTATAAACGGCGGAGAAAAAACAACGTAACAGTGTATTTTACACTGTGGCCGTGGGTTGTAAATTACTCACTTTCAAACGGGGACAAACCAAGACACGAAATTGATAGGGAATGACTTAGAGATGTTTACGAAGCTAATGGAAGTGAGTTTTGGTCGTGGGTGGTAGTGGAAATGGCGGTAGAAGTGCAAAAAGGGACAGATCGGAGTTGAGCTCGTGGGAGCTGCTCCGGCAACGGATCGGGGCCGGAATTTGGTGGGTTAGGACGGTAAGAGGTAAGGGATGAAGTGGTGAAAAGATGGTGACCGGAGGTGGAGCGACGCCCCCTACCATAGCTCAAAGTCGTGCGGCTTAGATGGGCTGTAGAGGGTTAACGGCGGCACGGATGGGGCTGATTTTTGGTGGGGTGGTGCGCCGGCCGGAGGGGAGTCGAATGGTGGTGGCTGTGTCAGCCACGTCGGCCGGCGGCGGTGGGTCTGGGCTGAAGGCTGGACGGCGACGGGAGAGAAGGAGAGAGAGGGCAGCTCGCGCGGGGAAGAAGGAAAAAGAAGAAGAAGAAAAGAAAGAAAGAAGAAAAGAAGAAAAGGAAAAGAAAAAGGAAAAAGGAAAAAATAAAAAGAGAAAAGAAAAGATGGAGAAAGAAAATGAGGTCCAGTCCTCACCTCCGGAGTCCAAAAACAGATCCGACGAAAACGATTTTAAAAACTATAAAACGACTAAAATAAATTAAACACCACATTAAATAAAATAAAATCAATTTAAAATACAATAATTTAAAATAAAAGAACTATTATATTAATTAAATTAAAAAGCTCATTTAGTGAAAATACACGTAAAAACGAGGTATCATAGGTGGGCTAGGCTTAGATAGAGCAATTGGGTTTAGTTCCAGCTTTAATTATTTATTTAGTTGATCTATTAAGTTATGAAATCCCTTGCCTATCTTTATTTGAGAAAGCACATGGCATTCCTAACCCTAGGGAAGGGGGTGTTACAGGCAAAAACTGTCGCTGAATACCTTTGACTCTGATGTTTACTATAGGATTTAGGTGTACCTCTCACCTCTTCTACTTCTCTTTATTGTCACGATTGTAGTGCAATCCATATTGCTCATAATGAAATTTTCAATAAGCATACCAAGCACATCAAGATTGATTGTCATCTTGTTCATCATTATTTGCTACAGGGTTCTCTTTAGTTACTCTTTGACTTCTTTCAAGATCAATTTGCCGACATCTTTTCAAAGTCTCATCCTACGGCTTGGTTTCATTATTTGGTTGACAACTTCAAAGTGGTTTCTCATCCACCTTGAGTTTGACGGGGGTTTTAGTACATATGTTTTATGTGAGTAGCCTTCTATATATAGGCCACCTTATATGGTATAATTGATATATAACTGTTGTGCCATGACATGGCTGGTTGTGGGATCTTTTGCAATTTAATATTTTCCAAAATGAGTATAAATTCACAATTATAATCTCAACAATAAAAATATAAAAATATTGAAAAAATCTAATATTAAAATCTAACCATAATAAAATTGTAATTTTGAAATAAAATTTAAATAATTTATTGCAGATTAACTCATTATTGACTTATTTATTAATCATATCTTAATAGATCAATTTATTTTAATCCGAATTCATTAATTTTATGTAATTCAAAATTATCAATTTCATATCATATTGGTGTTCAATAGACAGATAGTGCCGCGTATTGCAACTCATATTCACATGCTTTGACTCTGTACAGGCTGTAGCTTGCAGAATGTGAAATAAATAATTGCATTTTCTTTGTGTCTCCTACATTTATGTATGAACTTTACAGATTATATGCTCACCACGGACTGTTCCTACAATCAGGTATTAGGCGGAAAAAAAATCTAATAAGATTGCCCCCACATGATTATTTTAGCAACATATCTCTTCTTAACTAATTATTATAATTTTTTAAAATTTTTATATGAAATAAAATAAATAATTTAATTTTTTTTAATTTTAAAATAATAATAATATTAAAAAAAATATTTTAATAATATTTTATCTAATTTTTAATTTTTATCCCAACTCATCTGAAATTAAATGAGTTGAAAATTGGAAAAAAAAATGCTACAACCTAATTATAATCAATAAATATAATTAAAATTTGAGAAATGATAGCTTCCATCTCACAAGTCACAATATGCAAATTTAGCCCACTTTATTAAAATAAAATTAATTGATCTGAGACATGAAAAAAAATAAAAAAATAAAACTTGAGCAAAGATGGATTAATATAGACCATGTAATGTCACGGATGCCAGAGAATTTTAATTCCTTGTACTTTGAGTTGTTTTTTGTTTTCTTTATTAGTGTGAACATCCGTTGGTGGGAATGCAGAATCTGCAGTTGTCACATCAACGAGAAATTGAAAAAAAAAACCCTCGTGAATGGCAGTCTAAAGATAATTAGTATTAGATTCATCAAATTTATCTTTAAAATTTAATAAAAAGTATATATTTTTCATAAATTTAAAACTTTCATATCTATAATTTTATATTAAATTAGCTATTAGATTCATCAAAATAATATTATAATATTATTTTTTTAATAATAATATTTTTAATTTTTTTTCTTCATATTTTGTAATTATACTAACCATATGGACATTAATAATTTAATTTAGTACTTAAATAATTGATTTCCAATTAATTTAGAATAAAATAAAATAAAACTATTGCTTATTAAAATTAGAATAAAATATTAGTTTGAATGTGGAATAGTAGACGTTCAAATTTGAAAGAAGAGTAATAATGACTGTAGCTCAAAGTTTCTCGAATACCTATTTGATGAATCTAATATAGGTTTATTTTAAATAAATTTATTAAAATTTAAAAATGTATTGACTTTTGATGAAACCAATATTAAGGTGCGGAGGAGAACGAGAAGCTGGTCACAGTGACAAGTTGACAACCGGGTGATGTTGCCTCCATGGGTTCTTGTCTGTCCTAGTGTTGGCTCCAAGAGGGGTTGTCGCAGAATTCTCCGTGTCAACCGTTGGAAGCATCATCCATCTGCTAGTTGAGTGCATAACACTCGAGAAAGATGCTAGACCAGCTTGAAAGATCCAAATAAATAAATAAATAAAATGATTTAATCAGATAGAAATAACAGATAATCCAGGAAGGAAAGCCACACATGGAATCCCGGCAGGATAAATTAATTTTTTTCATATATATTTTTATAAAAAAATTCAGAATATTAATAAAAAATACTTCTTTAATTATTAAGTAAAAAATAAAAAACCACAATCGGGACTCATGATTGCGACCCAACGTTTGTGGCTTTGGCATTTTTGAAATTGTTTTTGTAATTATATCAAGACTCAATATATTAATACCTTCTTCTTTTAAATTTGATAGAAGGGTGATCATATAGAGATTACAGTCTCTTTAAAAAAATTGAGATTTATCATGAAAAATTAAAATTTTTAATAATATCTTAAATATGCTTTACATTTAAAAAAAAAAAAATGACTGTGTTAAGTTTGTATATTTTAAAACGGTACAAAATCATTTTCCTTATTAGAAATATTCTACCTTACATTAAAACTAACACTTAAACAAAAGAGTGCAAAGGATAAATATGTCAGTTTTAATAATTTGAAGTATAGAGTGCAAAATCATAATTAACAGATTGAAGATGGAAAATCTATTTAGCGTTTACACTTTCCCCTCCTATAAGAATGTCTCTATTTTTGCTTATTGAATATATATATATATATATATATATATATATATATATATATGTTTGAAAAGTACTATAGACATAAAAAAAAAATTACATAAAAAAAAATTACAAACTAATGTGGTTTCATATGATCTGTTTGATTTACTTTATAATAAAAAAAATTTTACAATTTAATATATCGCATCAAACCACATCAGCTTATAAATTTACTTTTATATAATATTTTGTGATTAAAGTATTTCTCTATATGTTTTAAGTGAAGCTAAAAGTTTTATCTATTAAGGATAAACATCTACATACATGCAAGACAATATGCATTTATCGGCACGTCTTTTGGTTCTACGTTCCTATATTCTTACTTTCTCTAATTGATGATTAAAATAAAGTGAGCATGGAAAACTTCTACAACCAGTCTAGACAAATAAGTTGTAGCACATACCGTCTCCCTGCGACTTTTAGTTGTAATTTAATAATTTGTTTATTATATTATTAAAAAATCGTTTCAAGTAGCTTCCCCTTAATGAAAAAGTGGTGGAAGCCAAGTTTTAACTCCAGATATCCCTTTTTATTTTTATTGGTGTTACATTTTATTTGCTTTGAGATGATTGTCAAGGACTCCCATCATATTAAATCCTGTACCGATCATGTTATAACTACTTGCTTAAAAGAAAAATGGGGGCAATATGCATGCTTAATATACATGGGTGTATTGTTGTTAGCCACAAACTAGACTTAGGAAAAAGTCTAATTGAGATAAGATAGGCTTTGATGTTAATATTAATATTTAATGTGGTAGAGGCATTAATTAGCTCTTGACGGTGCATGCAATTGTACGACTTGGATGAATTTAGACATTATTTTCGATCCTGTTTATCACTCAATTGAGGAATTAAGTACTGTTTGTTTTCATAGAAAGTGAAAGCATCTATTGTTTTGCAGTACAGGGATGATATTATTTGAAGGGTGGAGCTACATCCACCCAGGGATGTAGCCCGTACAAGGTAAAATATTTCAATTTTTTTATATTCTTAAATATTTTTTAAAAATAAAAAACTTTATAACATTATTAAAAAATAATTTTCTGAATCACTAAAAAAAAAAAAAAATCCTATTCGAAACACTACTTTAAACTCAAATCCAGGCCCCAAAATATTTCTGTTATTTGAAAGCCGCCCACACTTTATTTCAATGATATTAATTAGTTTTTGTTTTCTTTTCCAAAGGCTAGCTACTCATCATGTGTGGTTGTCTATCTTTTTGTACGTACGATTACATGTAATTTTTTTTTATTACAAAATATTTTAAATACATTTAAATGTTAATATTTATTAATTAAGAAAATATTAATATTTATTTTTAAGAAGTGTTACAAGCATAAAAAGATAATATAAAAATAAATTTATAAATTGAAATGATCTCATTTAATTTATTAAATATATTTTATAATAAAAATAACTCTAAAATACTTAATGTATTAAACTATATTAATTTATAGAGTAATACTAGGATGTCACTCAACAGTGACCGATGGGCGTGTCCCTGGCCCTAACCCAAATTCTCTTTTTACATTTTTTCATTTTTCTGGTTCATATTTTTTTAATATTTTTAAATATTTTTTAAATAAATAAAAATAATAATATAGTAATAATCAATGTTTTAATCAATAAGTAAAAAAATTAAATGTACAAGTAGTAAAAATGAGAGAATAAAATAAAAAGACAAAGTATCATTATTCTAATTTACAAATTTAATTTTTATATAATTCTTTTAACATTAAAGTAATTTTTTTTTTTTTTTTATCATTAGTCAAACATTAAAGTAATTGAATAAACCTTTTTCAATTCCCGGAGTGATGGAAAACGGAAAAAGAAAAAGTAAATTTATCGACCAATTAAAAAAGAGTAAAATATATATTTTGTCGGTAAATTATTTAACATGATTAATTAATGAAAAAAATTAATAAAAGAACTATACGATTCATAAACCCCGAAAATAATTTACTTATTTTATATGGATTTTTTTTTTTTAATCTTTTGACAAAAAACTCATAAAAAATAAACCGACAAAACTGATCAAAAACAGAACATTATTAGCATCACTGATTCACTAATTCCAGCTCACCATCCAGATCATCAACGACAACAACTACAAACAAATGACTATTCTAAGTATAATTAAGACAAGAACAGAAGGTTGATTACATTTTTTATTTTATTTACGAAATATAAACTTGTACAGCTGGATCCCAAATGGAAGTTCCTCAATTTCGTTAGCTTCGAACCAAAAATAGTATAAATAGTTGGAGGGACGGTTTAGATTGAGAAATATTTTAATTTTATATCATTTTATTATTATATTTTTTTTTAATTTTTACATAAAATATAATAAATAATTCAATATTTTCAAATCTCAAATCAATTTTTTTAAATATCAAATCAATAATAATTTTAAAAAATAATATTTTAATAATATTTTATTTAATTTTCGATTTTTATCAAAAACTATCTTATCTCATTTCACTATCCAAATAACCTCTAAATTAACACTTTAGCCGATGATAAAAGCTCAAAGCCTCAGTTTCAATAAGACTGTGTATTTTGGTTTTCCTTTTATGCTAATTACAAGAAAAATGGTTAGTTGTGGTCATATATTTGCATAAAAATTCATCATTTAATCTATAATAACATTTTTAACATACCCAACAAACTACTAATATGAAACCCTAACATATGATATTTGTTAAAATTTAACGAGTCTTACAATATTAATCGGTATGTTAATTCTTAATACACCGGTCTGTGTATATATATATATATATAATAAAACTCTTTATTACGATAATAAAATAATTTTCATCACAAAATTACAAATAGCTAACTACAAATAAACATTTTGTTATAATACCTCGTTACATATGATAGGATGGATTTTGTTGGAAGATATTAATAACTCCCGATGATAGCTCTCTTTGTTTCAAACTTTGACAAGTATTAAATTATATTTTACATTAGATATTTATAAAAAAAGAATGATGATACATTCACAAGACTTTTTCATTACTAATATTATGTAAGTCGTAAAGTGTACAAATGTTGTATAATTTTCTTTTAAAAAAAAAGTTAACTATTAAAATATTAATTTTTTTCATGTGAATTTAATATTTATTTATTTTTTAAAAGAGATTGTGCATTGCTTGCGCATTTTATGATTGTAAATATCATTTCTTCTTTTTCATAGAATTTGCACCAGAACATGGAAAGTTCTTTTTAATAAAAAGTAATTAAAATAGATTAAGGGAATGTTTGGATTAAGAAATACTCTTATCTCATCCTATCTTATCGTTATAATTTTTTTATATAAAATATAATAAACAATTCAATTTTTTTAAATTCCAAATCAATGTTTTCAAATATCAAAACAATAATAATTTTAAAAAATAATATTTAAAAAAAATTTATTTAACTTTCAATTTTCATCTAAAACCATCTCATCTAATCATTTCACTATCCAAATAACCTCTAAATTATCCCTTTAACTGATGATAAAAGCTCAGAGCCTCAGTTTCAATAAGACTTGAGTATTTTGGTTTTCCTTTTATGCTAATTACAAGAAAAACGGTTAGTTGTGGTCATATATTTGAATAAAAACAATCATTTAATCTATAATAACATTTTTAACACACCTAGCAAACTGCTAATATGAAAGCCTACCATATGAACTTTGTTAAAATTTTGACTTTATTAAAATTTTAATGAGTCTTACAACATTAATTGGTATGTTAATTCTTAACACACCGGTTTGTGTATATATATATAATAAAAATCTTTATTATAAGAATAAAATCATTTCGTCACAAAATTACAAATATCTAACTACAAAAAACATTTTGTTATAATGCCTCGTTACATATGCAGATCGGATGGATTTTGTTGGAAGATATTAATAACTCCCGATGATAGCTCTTTAATTTTGTTTCAAACTTTGACAAGTATTAAATTATATTTTACATTAGATATTTATAAAAAGAGAATGATGATACATTCACGAGACTTTTTCAGTAATATTACATATAATTATAAAGTGTCGTAAAGTGTACAAATATTACGTAATTTTTTTTAAAAAATAAGCTTAACTATTTAAAAATTAAATTTTTTCACGTGGATATATTTCATATTTACTTTTTTTTTTTAAAAAAATTACCTAACACTTATACATTTTATGAATATAAATATCATTTCTTCTTTTTCATAGAATTTGCATTGGAACGTGAAAAGTTAGTTCTTTTTAATAAAATTACTTAAAATATTTACGATATATATGATTTGAATGGTAAAATACTAGAATCTAATATACAAAAAAACATAATTTGTACTAATAATCGGTTGAAACTTGAAATTAAATAAAAAAAGTTGAAAAAAAATTATAAAATTAATAAATAATAATAATAATAAACCAAAAACCAAAAACCAAAATCTCACCGCCCGGAAGCCCTCATCCATCAACTTCAAAGGAATAGGGCTTTCGTAATTAGCTTCCATTCTACGTACAACGTCGTCGACGGTGACAACCTCTCGATCTGCGATTAAAGGACCACACAACACACGAAGATAGTCTTTAGCTTTTGTTTCATGGTTTTTTTGTGGTGTCCACAGCTCACGTCATGAGTACCGGTTCTTGTTGCCCTACCCTCTATCTCTGCCTTATATTCTACCTTATCTTCTTGGCTTCCATCGTTTGCCAACTGAAAAATAATAATTGAAAAGAAAAAAAAAATATATAAAAAGCTTCTTTGGTTGGTTGGTAGACTATCGCTGTTCCCCTCTTTCCCCGGCCATTCTTCTTCTTCGTCCTCAATCGAATTTCCAACACTTTTGAGTGCAGAGAGAGTTTATATCCAGAAATATGAAAAAAAATGGAACTATGAACAAAAAGGAAAGAAAATCTTGAAATTAAAGAACTAATCCGATGATCATTCTCTGACAAAACTATTTCTGCTAATTACTAGTACTTCTGGTTACAACTGGGGGAAATCTAAACGTATCAAACAGGACCTGTTGATTCTATTTTCACAACCTTCTTTCTTCTTTTTCTTAGCGGTGGATGTGTCAGATGAGATTCTCTCTCTTTTTCTCTTTCTGGCACACCATGAGAAGATGGAAAAGACATGAAGAAACTAATATTAAGCAACTGCCCAACTATATAAGTATTTATATATATATGCGTGTCTTCAATCTTCATCGGAGTTTTCCGGGCCCGGATACTCGTTTAAATCGGGCGGCTCTGAGACTCGACCAGACTTCGGTTGGGACGGATGGTGAGCGGCTTCGAAGGCGTCGACTCTGGCTCCGACTTCGGTGGCTTTCTTGCGTATAGAAGCGGCGGATATGTCGCCGAGTTCGTCGACGTGGCGATCTTCTTGGAAGATCAAATCGGGAAAGTTAAGCCGAGCGGAAGGGCCGCGGAGATAGAAAACGGCGATGTCGTAGGCTCGCGCTGCAGCGACAGGGGTTGTGTAGGAACCGAGCCAAATCCTAGACCTCTTGTTGGGTTCTCGAATCTCAGCCACCCACTTCCCCCACTTCCTCATCCTTATACCTCTGTATGGCTTCTCCTGGTGGTGGTGGTGCTGCTGCTGCTGCTGCTGCTGCCTCTGCTTGCGCTTTTCTGCTCTTGTTGACGTCGAAAAACAAGTTCCTTCCATGGCAGGATGATGATGATCACCAGTCTACGCTACCTATATAGATATTTAACAAAATTTGATTCTTTTTTTTTTTTTTTTTTTGGAGCTTTTCTCGTAATCTTTAACTGCTACGTACAACACATATATAGCTGAAAACAAGAACAAAACCCAGGAAGATTCGGCTTTCAGACTCAGAAAGTACTACTTAATTTCCATCCCAGGCCATGGCAGAAACAATTTCTAGGAATATGCAGAAGCAATATATACTTATATATAGAGAGAGAAAAACGGGGTGAGGGGGGATGCTCATGATCAGTTTCCTACTTGGCTGCTAGTCTGTTGTCTGGGAACGGCCGCCACGTTGATCTTCCTTTAAGATAAATCCAAAGCTTGCCGACATAATCCATCATCTCCCATCTCCCTCTATATTTATCGGCTCTTATATAACAGTGCTTAAAAGTGAATCCCTCAAGTTTAAGGGTGTGACAAATTGTGTTTTTGGATACGTTCGTGACTTCGAGTCGTGTTAAATTATAAATTAATTTTAATTTAATTTGTTAAGTTAAATGTATCAAGCTTATAAATTTAACTTAAACTATTTAGATAATAAGTCGTATCCTGTCATTCATTTTAGTTTTTTTAATAATTAAATAAAAATATGTTAACACAATACGACTTATTTAAATCCGTTTATTTTATATAAATTGGTTGAATTAAAATGTATAATTATTCATTTGACTCGATTAACATAATTTCATATAAAAATTAAAATTTATATTTATTAATAATCACAATATTTTAAAAAATATATATCAATATTTTTCAAATAACGTATAATAAAATCAACATTACAAACTATACAATAATAAATTATATGAGCATAGGTCCAAAATTAAAATCCCAACAATAAAAATAATAAAAATATAAGTATACTGAGAAATATTAATATTACAACTGAAAAATAATAAAATTTTAATTTTAAAATAAATTCTGAACGGGTCAAAACAGATTGATTTCGTGTTAAGCAGGTTGACTCATTATTAACCTATTTATAAATTATTTTTTAATAGGTTAACTCGTTTTGACTTGAATTTGTTAATATCAAACTCAATCCGTTAACCCTTTTGTATTGACTTCATGTGTCGTATCACATATTGCTATCTTAATATGAATGTGAATGTAATAAAATGTATGTGTTGTTGGAATTAAGAAAATGAAGGTACCGGTTTTGTGGGAATGTGACTTGTGAGAGCCGACGTGCGTATATAGTTACGCCTCTACTACGCAAGCATAAAACCCCAAATTACTCCAAATCCCTTGGGTACTTAATTTATATAAATATACATAAATATATATATATAATATTAAATATATTTTTAAAGTGTATAAATTTCATGTATTCATTTTAAAAAAAGTAGGGTCTATTATTAAAAAACTAATTTTTTCATGTAAATACTATATTTATTCAATTTTTTAAAAAAGAGTGAGTAAACTGATTTGTACACCCTAAAATTATACATATCATTTATATATATATAAACAATATATGTAAGTAATATAACTTACATTGTGAAAAAAGTGACTAAAATAGGAGAGAGGGGGATTAGAAGGAAGGAGCACGAGAGCACTCGCCCGAACAACAACTTGCCAAGGGTGGGAAGAACTTGTGAGCGATGGACCTTGTTAATACCTAAATATAGCACAACAGGCCGGAATGAGAAAAAGAACCATTCCCAGCTAGTTATGAAAATTAGGGCTTCGATCGGTGTGGTGTCGAGCTCCTGGAAGTGGTGTGGTGCGGCTATATAGTGTCCTTGCATACATCCTTGATAGTGAACAGAAAATAAATACAGGGAATATAAAGAGATGGAGATACATGAATTTACGTGATTCGGTATAATGCATACATCCACAGGTCATTGGGGGGCAGGGAGAGATAATCCACTGTAATATGATTGTTTTACAAGCTCTCATAGTCACTCATCCTTATTATATAATGGAGATCGGAGATCTATTTTCTGAAGGTGACTCTATCTTTGGTGCTTAGGTTCTAAGGTGGAAGAAGCTTAAGCAGAAGTTGAAGTTTGGAAGAAGTCCCTAAAATCATCTAGTTCTATTGAGGAGTCCCACATGGTTTAAGAACAAACTCATCCTAGGTTTTATAAGGAGTTACCCTACTCCTCCTATTAGGCTTTTAAGGGGAGAAACAAGTGTTTCTATATGGTATCAGAGCCATATTAACTTATGACCAATTATGGGCTCCTGCGACCTACCCACAATGATGATACCGAAAATACTGGTCCATACGTGAGAGAGCGTATTGAGGAGTTCCACATGGCTTAAGAACAAATTCATCCTGGGCTTTATAAAGAGTTACCTTACTCCTCCTATTAGGCATTTTAAGTAGAGAAATTGGTATTTCTATAAGTTCCATCCCTTTTATCTTCTTTTCCTTATTCATTTATGTCACATCTTCTCTCTTTTATATCACATCTTTTTTTTTTTTTCTTGACACTTTATCCTTATTTAACCTTTTGTCTCTTTATTCTTTCCCTCTTCCTCGCTCTTGATGAGATCACCTTGAGTTGAGCTTAATAAACCACTTTGAACTTGGTATATTCTTTTCCCTCCAAGACCTATGGACGAAAATGGCAAGATGATGATGCCAGGGCAAGAACCCGACAAGGGAAGGGAGACAGCCCCACTACAAGGTAACGTCGAGATGATAGCATTCGGGCGAGAGTTCAAATATCAAAGGAGGGAGAACCTGTACGATTGGAGAGAGAGGTTTATATAACAGGTGACTGGATATGACAAGATAAGTGTAATAAATGCGAAACGGAAATGCTTGGATCGATGCTGCTTGGGTAGTACCATTCGAGTGTACGGAAAATTTTATTTATTTTTTATTTTTTCACTTAATAATTAAGAAAATAATTTTAAATTTATTAATGTATTTTTTTATTTTTTTAAATATTTACATATATTAAAAAATGTGAAAAAAATAAAAAATAAAAAATAAAAAAAAAACAAAAAGTAAGTAGCAGTATAAATGAGCATGCCCTCTAAGCGGCAAAATAGCATCGTTCAATGCGAAATGGCTAATAACGAGCTATGATTATCTATTTGCACCAACAATAAATTTAATATTTCACCAATAGGTAAAGCATCCATGCAACTAGAGTGTCTGATACACCTCCTACGCCTAAGTTAAAAATCTATATGTATTGCTTTATAATGAGAGACCAGAAAGTTATATTAGACTACTAACGTTGGCCCTTTATATAAATGCGGCTATTGTTGATAAAGATAGTTCAATTCTTTCTTCTATTTTTAGAGATTCAATTATCAAGTTTTCAAGATATGCTTTAAAAAAGAAATGATCAACATATCATTAGTAAATATTGCAAATATCTCGTTTTTTTTTTTTAGAAGTAGATATATTAGATTGTCGATGGTTACCATATTAATCCCAGTAGGTGGCGCGATCATATTGTGACGAGCGTATGGTATGTCCGTACCTTTTTAACTCATTGGGTCTCCTGAATAGGCCTTACTCGGTAGAGCTATGCCAATTCGGTGAAGGTAAAAGATCCCCTCAAGTCTGCTATAGACACAAAAATTAACTCTATGAATTCTCATACCATTTGCATTACTGATTTAGGCCTAGGAGGCATCCACTTTAGAATTGCTCGATGTTGTTCCACTTTAAAATATTTGTTAAAATATTATTTTTTAATATTATTATTGTTTTAAGATTTAAAAATGTTAAATTGCTTATTAAATTTTGTGAAAGAATTTAGATAAGTTGTAATTATGAGATGAGATGAGAGTATTTCTCAATCCAAACTGTCTCTTAGATATTCTATAAATAGTAGTGAAAAAATAATAAAAATGAAGATAAAATATTAAATAGTAGTGAATAGTAATAAAAAGTAATAAAAATATGAAAAAAATAATAACAAAATAATAAATAATAGTAAAATATTCTTAAAATACTCTAGTAAACATAATATACATAGATAATAAAATAATGTGGTGATCTCAGTTAATTTGTTAGAAACAGTGATGAAGTAATTATATGCATGGGTGTAAGAACAACGTGCTACATACACGCAAGCACGGGTCTGTACCTGGACAAAATGCATGGACCGACGTATCTAATCAACAATAATTTCTTAACCAATTAATGTTGATGTGGCATGCTACATCAGACGTGCACTTAGCATTTTACATATTAATAATATATATATATATATATATATATGTACATATACACACCTGTGTGAATGACGAGAATGATGATGAGTTTTGTACGTATACACACCTGTGTGAATGACGAGAATGATGATGAGTTTTGTACGTGGACGAGTGGATGGAATTTTGAGGGGAGTCGGTGCTAGATGGATGGATGGATGGAGGTTGTGAAAAATGGATGACTTTCCATCCACGCAATGAAGAAGCCAGCCCCAGGCATGCGGTTGAAATAGCGAAGGGGGATGGATGGGAGGGTGACTAATTTTTCTAATTGGGAGGCGGAAGAAAAGCAGTAAATGCTCTTCAAACTCTCTTCCTTTTGTTTTGTTTTAGGAGTTATCTTGTGTATATGTCAGTATAGACAGATCATAGTTATGGACATGTCATCAGGATCACACATGCTCCCCTGTCTTTTTCTTTTTTATAATCTTGATTGATAGATAGTTAAAAGAGGTCTAATTTCTATACTTGTCAATCCATTTATTTATTATTTAAGAATTAAATTGACACATTAAATTCGTGAATTATCGAAATAAAAGTCATAAGGTGTATCTTTCATTACTCCATTTGTATCTATATTAAATAAAAATAATAATATTTACAATTTTAAGATATATAAATGTAATATCTCATATGATAACAATAAAAATATGTGATGAATGAGATCTCATATTACTTAGAAAGAAAAAGTTATTACTCTTTATAAGGTTCTAATGAGGTTTGAATTGTATTATTGATTAATCATTTTAAAATATAAGTAATGTGATTTAGACCTTCCATTAAGACGTTACAAATAATATCAGAGCCTATTCCAATCAGAAATGAGGGACTTGAATCGTTTTACCTAGGCCCGACACGTCGAGAATTTAAGAGAGAGAGATTGTGATATCACGTATGATAAGGAAAATAGTAGATGGTGAATGAAATCATACATTAATTGAAATAAAAAGTTCTTACTCTTTATAAGATTTTAATAAAACTTCAATTATATTATTGAAAACTTTCTATTAGGGCTTTACAACAAGTCTCTCTTACTCTTTTTATAATAACTATATAAAAAAAGGTTATTTCTTTAAAGGGGAATTTCATTTTTTTTTTTAAATAATGCATGAGATTTATACATAATTATATCTAATATTATTCATTTTAATAATCAAAATCGATCAATAGTAATATTAATATTTTAAAATTAAAAAGTAAAAGAGATCAGTTTTAATAATTAAAGGTATGGAATATAGAACACCTAAAGGTTACATGTTACAAATATAATAGAATATTATTCCTCCGTGGAGTGGTTAGCTGGCAACAGGTGACTAACCATGAACAGACGTGGCAAGTGTGAAATGGTTGGGCAAAAAGATCAGAAAATTAAAGACTTTTTTAACACTTTAAAAGCCTTCAAGACAAAACTCACCGTCGAAGTGATAAATTAATTAGCATATAATTAAAATGGAATCAACAACTTTAACTTCATTTTTCTTGAGAAAAATGCAAAAGACCGTAGAATTTCAGGAATTACAACATCACATTTCTCAAAAAGAAAAGGAATTACAACGTCACACTTCGAAAATGTACCATGAAACAGTAATTATTGGAAAGGAAAGAAAAGGAAATTAAGATTCTATCAGTTGAGCTGTTGAAATATCTGGAATCAATAGAAACTATTCATGATCGGACTGATGGCACCAAAATTAATGCTACCAACACCATTTGCATATCACGATGTGGATTTCTGAATGGTTTGTTCTACTTTTAATGTAAAATTGTGAATTATTTGGAGAGAGAATTCTTTGGAGTTTGGCTTTTGTCTAATTCGTGGGAGAGGCATTTTATTCCGTTTAGACATTTAACTGAGAAATTTTATATATAATGATGAGATAAGACGAGGGAATAAATTATTTAGAGAGAGAAATTGTGAGAGTTTGGTTTTCTATTTAATTCGTGGAAGAGGCAATTTGTCTAGTTTAAATATTAAATTGAGTTGAGTTCTTTATAAATAATAGTAAATTTTAAAAGATTCATTTAAAATGAGTTTAAATGTATTTAAATGTTAAGATAAATTTAGATGTATTTATAAGAAATTAAAAAAAGTTCTGAATCTTGCGAGTAAAATGTGTTAAGGTAAAAAAAGTTATAGATTTCACGTATAAAGAAATTTAAAGTTGAGATAAATTTAATAATTTAAGAATTGAGTGTTTAGATATTAGACTCAGTTTAAAATTGAGTTTAATCCAAATTTCAAACGGGATCTGGCTCCATTTGGATGATGGGATCTTCTAAGAATATATTATTATTATTTATTATTTTATTATTATTTTTTAATATTTTTATTATTATTTAATATTTTATTATTATTTTTTTAATAATATTTATAAAATATCTAATATCACCTCACTGTCAATACACAGCCTAAGTCGGCAGTACCCAAAACCACACTAAATATATAAACATGTGGCAGTTGAGAGGTTCACTTTGGTTTGCATCTTAATGCAAATCATGTCAGTCATGGCTTTGATATCTCAGCTACTAGTGGATTATATTCTAATCAAGGAAGTGCTCAACTAAAAGAAAAGAAAAAGCTTTCTAGCATCAAAATTAAAGTGTACTGGACAGCGTACCGACACAGTCACTGATTTATATAGTATTCTTATAAAAGTAATTTTATAAATTAAATAAAATTTTTGGGTTAATTTTTTAAGATTTATATTGTTATTATCAAATCAACTTACATGGACGTACCGATTCTCATTTTTAATTATATAAACCTATTGTAATCAAAAGTCGGTAGAAAAATTCAGTATTAGGAATGTTCATGCAGCGTTTGTCAAAGTTGCATTGTCTTTAATCTTCTGACACAACTTCAATTCCGAAACGCCATTAAATTAAGTGGGTGGTCGGTCGGTTCCAATTGATCAAATCATGAGGTCAGGCTTCATGCATGTGCGGTAATTTTATCAGTAGCTGGTTTGAGTGGAGTTTTGATGATCTCTCCCCACCACAAGGCCTTTTGCACGCTCAATGAGTTCTTCCTTATGCACAGACTTTTCTCTTGCGAGAAAATGATAGGGACGATGAGGAAGAGTAGGAAGATGCTTTGGATCAGGGAGACAGAATCCTTAAGAAAAAACACGACAACGTTTAGACTTCTGATACTACTAAGTGATAACACACATACAGTTCCCTTGCTTCATGCAAATATATAAATCCTCCACATTGAAAGCTTCGGTCAACAATCCCATGAATCAAGCTCCAACTCACAAGCAGATATCATCCCCTTCAATTCATGCGGACAGTTAGCTACCATTTATATTTATATTGACAGATCCCCTCCTTTAATTATGGGATCATGGTTGACATACATTTGTATTTATTTGCCACCACATATCCTCTTTAATATTCATTGAAGAATAATATACAAACATTATTTTCAATCTCTTTTACTAAGAAGTAGAGTACGTAGAGATCTCTCTTAAATCATTAAAAAGATGAACTTATACATGGAAGAATGTAGTTTTTGGGGCTGCATGTATTATCCACTGCACTTGGAAATCAGGTCTAGCTGCTGTCCTCTACAATTAAACTGGGTTTTATTCACCTCTGTTTTTTGTAATGATTCTCATGCTATAGAGTTGTAAGGGCTGCTTGGACAAAGGATCAATGCGATGGGTGACCACACTATAATAGTCTTATGCAGTGCATCTTCACAAACTAGAGTCTCGAGAGTCTCAACAGGCCGCCTGTCGACTCGGAGGATTCTTGGTTTCTTAGCCGACTAGGATCGGGTTGTAAAGACTTATTTTATCGAGAAGTGTTAGATCCACAAAAAGAAGAATTACATAGATGATCCTACCATGTTGTAAATAGTGTGAAATAGGTATTGCCACCACTACATGGATCCTTGTATTGCAGCAACCTCTAAATACCATCGTGTCTCTTGGTCAAATTTCAACAAGAGCTTTAACTGGCCCCCTTTATTGAAAACTTTTGACCTCCTTTAAGCGGAGACTTTTGTCATTGCCGACATTCAATGAACATATATACCCCTCAGCCATTACTCTTCCAATGATTAATCTTTGAAATACATGGTCAACAAACAATTTCTTCGAGACTAAATGCATTATATAGCGTTTTATGTCCATAATCAAAACAAAGCGGGGAAAAGATTCCAAGACTATATTTAGCTTTCTCCTTTTGTTTTTTGAAGGGTGAATTGGTGTGTTGATAAGGGAGTGTTTGATTGTTGAAATCAACTCAACTTATCTTAAATTAATTAATAATGGGATCCACTATTTCTTCAACTTCTCATAAAAAAGTTAAATAAATCTTAACCGGCCTATTTCTTACATTCAAACACATCTTAATAAGACCTACAAAATACCACTATTCATAGATGAATTAAGATCATATGAGATCATCTCATCATTCAAAAGTAGAAATCATTGCCCAATTTGTGAAAAGTAATATTAGAAGTGACCTATCACAAGTGGACATGATACACATAATGATTGGTCGCTCGACCAAGTAAAGAACCAACCCATTCTTCAATGTTAATTGTGTTTGCCTGCAACAGATCATATACAAAACCCCAAAGCAATGCATCTTGTTTGCCTAAAACCTTGTTGTGAAGCAAAAGACGGGGGAATCCTAACTCCCCACTTGTTGATCAAGCCATATTTTGGACCCGATAGCCAACGTTTGGTCGGATGACATTAGAGATGGTGGTGGTGGAGGAGACGAGCAATTATAAACAAGACAATGAAGGAAAATGATTCAAAAAATAGGAGACATGAATTTATTTGGTTTAGCAGTAAATTCTATGCTCACAGAGTCTGGGGGAGAAGCTCCATTATGCAATATTTATAAATTAGGACATGTTTGGATGCTTTGAGTAGGGCTGTTCATCTGGGCCGGACCGGATTCCGGTTCCGGTTTTCGGCCCGGGTCAAATCCGGGCCAAAATTCGGATTTGAAAAACCGGATTAATCCGGTCTGGGTATCGGATTTAAAATCTGGAACCCGGGTTTTATAAACTAAAAAAAAGAAACCCTACTTCTGTTCTTCTACTCTAGCACCGCCCCCCCCCCCCCCGGATTCAGATCTCTCTCTCTCTCTCTCTCTCTCTCTCTCTCTGTGCGACGCGAACTCTTTCACCTCCCTACCCCAGTTTCCTCTCTCTCTCTCTCTCTCTCTCTCTCTCTCTCTCTCTCACTCTCATCCCTTCAAGCGCTAGCACTTTTGTTTTGTTCGGAACCTGAATTTGATCAAGCGGCTCACCGATCATCTTCTTTTGATCGCGCGGTTCACCGAACGGTGGAAGTGCTTTTGTTTGCAGCTAAGTTGATTTTGGTTTTTTTTTTTCTAAATATGTTTTCGTTTTTAAAATTATTACTTTTTGCTCTTGATCCCTTTCTTTGGCATTGATTCGTTGTTTTATTGTACCTTGATCTGTTGTTTTTCGTGGTCTCTGTTTGGTTGTTGTGGTGAAAAAGAAAACGCCGAGTAAAAGAAAATAGAGGTAGAAAGGGGAAAAAAAAAAGTTGTGGGTATGGGAAATAATATTATTTTTCAATTTTTACCCGTTTTTCTTGATGTCGATCTTGGTCCTCTGGGCTAAATCAGTTGCAGCTAAGTTGTGGAGATAGAAAGATTGTGCATCAGAATGAAAAACTTTACAAAAACCTGTCAGTAACAGACGATGTCTCTCATTCTAGTAAGACTTGATTTATGCAAAGCTAAAAAATACGTAGATATGGTTTCCAAGCCGCAAAATGCTTAATTTTTCTAATTATTTAGGTCCCTTTTCATTTTTGTTAAAATATCGTTTATGCTAATGAAGTCACTGTGAAACACGTTTGAACTCTGAATGATAGTTTTGGGGTTTTGAAGTTAGTCTTTATCTAATTGCCATTGATTTTTCTTTGCAATAGTCATTGCGTGTCTTGTATTGAATACTGCAATAAGACTTTTCTGAGTAATTATTGGAACGCCCTTTTGGCATGCTTGCGTATTTGTTGGTTTATAGAAATTGCATTTTGCCATGCTTTGCATATGAAACTTGCACCAAATGCCATTTGTTTGTTAAGCGGCACATAAATTTAGTAGTCTTTTTTTTCAACCAGAAGGCAATAGTAACTATCAAAAAGTAACTTTTAACTTAAGTTGCAGCTCAAACCCGGAGAGAAAACAACCAAAATGAGAGACAGACTGAAAAGACTTGGTGATTCTCAAGATCAGTCTCCCAACTAATATTCTTAGAATGCTGCGTGCGTGTGTTTGGGCTTGTGTTTGTCATAACTTTGGCAGGGAAAATGGGTTGGACCTGGTCAATCTTTTTGTTCAATGGCTTAAGTTTTATATCACTGTTGTTTCTTATATTTTTTTTTAACTTGTAATGTCATTATCTTTTGTTCTTGTAGGACATGTCATTCCATTTTTGGCCTGGACACTTTCTTTATCTTTATTATTATTATTATTGTTGTTGCTGTTGTTAGTATTATTACTATTATTTTTGCCTAGAACTTTTAACTTGTAGATAAGTCCAGTCCATATGGGTGGGGAGGTTGGAGCATATACTGTAGTAAACAAATTGGACTTGGAGACCGAAAGTAATGGTTATATATCTTTTAAGTAGTGGAGGATACATGTAAGTGTTAATGGGGATGGTGAAAATATACTCATCACAGAAGATCCAAATGGAGCAGTGAAGAAGGATATCTAGATCTGGCAGAGTATCGCAGAAGCTCTTCTGATTGAAATGATGATACAATGACTTGTAATTTTTTATTTTGTAATGTAATTAAATACCAAATAATGTAATATGAAGTAAGTTATACATATTGAATTTCTATTTTTTAGATGCATTTAGTTAAAAAGATAATTAGTTTTCTATATAAAAAAAAAATGTTTTTCAAATGTAATAGACTATAGGCTTTAGATTAAAACAAAAATGCTTTACAAGAACATCTTTTTCTGGGAAAAACATTTCATGGTATATAGCCTTTGTAGTGTTTTAAAAAAAAAAAAATCCGGGTAAAGGCCGGAACTCGGATTCTCGGGTTATCAAAACCCGGATTCATCTGGGTTTAGGCCCGGGTCATAACAGGGGTAGATCCGGTCCAGAACCCAATCCGGGTTCCGGGCCAGGTATATCCGATGAACAGTCTTAGCTTTGAGTATCTCATAACCAGTTTTGTGAATAGTAGTCAAATAGTTTGAGTTAAGATGTTTTATTAGATTTTGAAAAATAAAAATATTATAAAATTAAAAAATTGTTTGAATATAATTTTATTAATATTATTTTTGTTTTGAAGTTTATAAAAGTTGTGTTTGGATAATGATTAGATGAAAATATTACAAATTTGAAATTAAAAAGTATTTTATATTTGAGTGATATTTGAGAATAAGATTATGAGAAATTTTAAGAATTTTGAAAATTCTGTGTCTCATCTATGTGTCCAAACCCCTAGTCTCTCATGTGTCATCATGTTATAAGGTGAAGGGGAAGAGGATAAGAAGATGAAGGCAAATGTGAAATGGAAGAGGAAGAGCCCTCTATATATAAGCCGTAGTAGACTCTTTAAGAAGCCATCCTTTGCATGTCTTGTCGCTTTAAGAGTCATCGAGAATACCCTGCCCTTGGAGATGGATATGCATGCTCATGCGAGCATAATGTTCAAACAGCCATTCATAGACAAACAATATTCTACATTATATGATGCTTGTTAGGCATGTAAACTTGCTTTCTTGCTTGTTGTTCGTGACCCCAAGCATTGGCCTAAAGATGTCGTTTGGCACTTGCTGGTTTATCAGATTGTAATATTACTTTTATTATAAAGCAGATTTGATGAATCACACAAAATCATGTCAGATTATGAGATTATTTTTATGTAATCTATTTCTGACTATAGCATTCCTAACAAATAAATAATCATATTTAAAAAATTTGGGAATGAAGAAGGTTAAAGATCTGTATCTGACAATCAACCACCATGAGAGACTAGAGTCAGACATGCTTGGTTTCACCTTCTTTTAAAAAAAATTTCAAAATTTTAATTTTGTCCAAAAATCATCAAGAATCTTTGCAGTCTGCACCTTGTTCTATAGTCCCTCGATATTGGAGTCATTCCAACGTTGGCTTCCTTGGTCCTCGATCAACTCCTCAATAAAGCTAACATTTATGTTAGATGTCAATCGAAAATTACTGCCAAAATGTTCAACAAAAAGATTCAGATTCCTCCGTTAAGTTCTCTCTTTACTTCACTATCAAACGGGTTTTTCATTGAATTATAGGATTAAAGTGAGAGATATAAATAGAGTTCGTCCATAGTTACTGAATAATTCACTCCAAAAAGTGTCTCGAACACTATATTATATTTTTTCTTTTTTTATGAATTTTTTAATCATTATAAACATTTAAAAAAATAAAAAAAAATCACAACATTATTTAAAAACACTTCTTTAATCACTAAGTATATATATAAAAAAAAGACTCAGAACACTCAGACACATATTCGGGACAAATAGTATTTCTGATATAAATATATCAAGTGGATTTTATAGTATTATTGGATGTGTATATTTGGTAAATGAGATGAGACGAGAAATTCTTAAAACTTTTCATAATTTCTTTCTCAAATATAACTCAATAACAAAATATATTTTAATTATAAATCTTCAACTTTTTCATCTAATCATTATCTAATTATTACAATTTTTACAAGTTTCAAAACGAAACACAAATATCAATATGACTTTTTTAAATTTCAAAATAAAAATAATATTCAAATAATTTTTTAATTTTATAATATTTCTATTCAAAATTATCTCTCATTTTTTAAAATTTAATAAAATATCTTAACTCGAATTATTTTACTACTATTCATAGACTATTTTGCTATCATTCACAAAATTTTGAGATACTCCTAGTGTCGCTATCTGAAAAATTGTTCAAACAACTATAAATGGCATGTTGTGGGATCTATCTCATATATCCTATCTTTCTTTCCACTCTAGAAGTCTTAAAATTCGGTCAAGAGCTCAAGTACCGAAATTTCAAATGTTGGACCACAAAATAGGTCGAAATGCAAAACCAGCTAGCATGAAAGCTCCCACTTGGAATTTGGAAGCGCTTCTCATGGATCATGGCTTTATCCATGATGTCCAAAAGTTAACGGAGAAACGTCTACTTTAACAAGGAAATATTGTCTGATCCATGAGTTTCAATGAACTGGACAAATGAACAGTCTTCTGTGAACAAAATGCTTACGTCTTTGCCATTCACACTAGCTATCTCGTGGCTTTTTGTGCCAGCCCTGATCCAGTACTCCTGCCTGTAACATCTTCCCTGTACATGAGGAAGGATTTTTGATAATTTTGTGGAAGAAATGATTGGATATTTGATGCATGGGACATTAGTGTGCTGCTTTATGGATTTTGCATTGTTTTGGTTTTACAACAGTACTTGAGATTGTGCACAGAAGATTACAACGAAATCTTCAAGTGTTCATTTATTCAGATGACTTGAATATTCTTAACAACGTTGAAGAATGCTATATGGAGTGTATGTGTTTAAAACACACCAACTTGCACATCCAAGAATGAAAAAGACCCGATAGAATTGGCTTGGTCAACATACAGCATATCAACAACCTAATTTTCAAATGTAACATGCAAAGTATGAATGATGCTTTCTTGGATTTTATCTTGGAGAGTCAGATAGGATGACAATCGAGCTCAATATGTTTAATTTGTATGTTCTCTCATAAAATACAAGATTGGCAAAAATATGAAAGGTTGCTTGTTTATCACATAAGAGTAATACAACTTTATTACAACTGGTAGGAAAATCTTGAAGCATATAAAGAATCCAAGTGCATTGATCCATAGCTAAAACTATGGATCTATACTAAGCTTTAGTAGTTGATTGAGATATAGTGTATTGTTTCTTTGATTTCTAGGAAATCTAAGAGTCATTGAAAAACACAAATTGACCTAAAATGAAGAATCTAGTATCAAGGCAATTGGCTTAACCGGAGGAGTATGCAAATGCCTTAAGATGTATAGAAAAATGTATTTGAATACACTACAAGAAATATTATTATTTCCGGTGACTATAAATCGTTGCAAAAAGTCTCTACTTCGCCGCAAATACTTATTTGCGACTATTATTTCCCGCCGGTCTTGTGTTGCAATTGTTAAGTGCAGAAAAAAAATCACGGCGTGAGTTATCATAGCCGGAAATAGTTTTTTTTTTGCGGCGACAAAATGTGGTTGCTAAAACTCTAATAGTGCGTCGGAATAACATTTTAGTAACCCGTAGATATAAGAGTAAGCTTAGCATTTTGCGGCGAGAAAATAAGTATTTGTAGCGACAATTTGTCGCCGCAATAGCCTCTGATATGCCTATAGTCACGGCAAAAAGTTTTCCTGCTGAATTTCGAGATTTACCATTTTGGCCTCTCTTTTTTTAAACACCTGTAGTCCCCCATTAAATACAATAGCCAATGCATGTAAATTTGTAATAGATCAACATATTCCCTAATGAGCATACAATATCATGAACTAATCGTTTACATGATATAGATGTTTCAAATTCTCCCAACATGTATCGGTATATCATTCATGTAACAGCCCGCTAGAAATTTAATTGTGAAATTTCTATTAGCTTTAGGAACCTCGTGAAGACCCCATAAGTTTTCACGAATTGACTAATCGCATAGGTTTTAGCCTGTTAACATAGTTAGTGTTATCATTCACTATGGTGCCAGAAATGCGATTTTAATTATTTGAGATAGTTAGAAGTGTCAGAATACATTATAGTCTACATTACTAAACTTAATTGAATATTTAAGATTTTTCAGTACTAAGTTTATTACGTTTATTTTTGGAGTGAATAGTAACCTCGGTAAACGTACTAAGTGCAGTGTTTTCAAAATCAGAGTGTGTAATGTCCAAATTAGGTTAGCGAAATTTTATTTGGACACTTGGCAAGATCTTAACCACACATAATTAATAGTATTAGATACTTGGCACAAAAAGAAACCATTAGATGGAATTGTGAAGGAAATTAAGGTGTGAGATCATGACACCTAAGCAAAATTTTTTTCATCTGATCAATCAAATTGAGGCCCACTAAGGCCCACGAATTTGGCCACCTTGGCAAGGCTTCTTGGAGAAGTTTCCTCCCCCACTTGGCAGATCATTCATTGCCACAAGCTACACTCAATAGTATGGAGGAACCCACCCCATCAAGCACCCCCATAGCTTTTGTCCTTTGCCCCCCACTATCCTTCACTTCATGTCACACGTATACCTCCACTCAATGATCATTAAGGTCCAAATAATCCCCCTACAGAAGTCTTGAGTCGTGCAAGACACACTTACTTCACTTTAATAATTTCTTCACCCCGTTCTTAGAGAGAAACCCAAAAGAGCTCTCGAGCAGATTTATGGGTCTTTTTGCGTGGAGATTTTCAACCATTTTTCCTCGTGATCGCACTTGAAGTTTTATAAGAAATGCGGAGATCGATGTAAGTTAGCTTTTAACTTACTAGCAGTCTACTGTGTATGTGTGCTAAGTAAAGGAACTACAGTGTATGTATGTGTGTTATCATATATGTCATGCCATGCCAAGTTATCACGTAATTGTCTATTATACAGATTTTATTCTGTCATCAATTTTTATCTGTTACATAATATATTCTGTCATGTATTACTGTACCTTACAAGTACGTCATGCTAAGTATGTCATCTATTACATGTATGTCAAGTTATGTAATTTTCACTGTTACAAGTATGTCATGTTAAATATGTTGTCTATTATATGTTATGTCATGTTATGAAATGTTTCTATCTCAAGTTGGTCATGTATTTCAAGTTATGTTCAAATCATGTTATGTTACGTCAGGGCTTCAGTCCTTTCGTATTCCAGTCACGTTTCATCTTGAGTACATTCAGTTTGTGTAGAATACATGGGGCCACAACAATTGTGGAGTATGTATTTAACTACATGTGATGTGTAGAATACATGGGTCCACAACAACTGTGGAGTATGTATTTACGCGTAGAATACATGGGGCCACAACAACTGTGGAGTATGTATTTTTCATGTTAAGTCAAGTTTGTGTAGAATACATGGGGTCACAACAATTGTGGAGTATGTATTTACACGTAGAATACATGGGGCCACAACAACTGTGGAGTATGTATTTTTCATGTTAAGTCAAGTTTGTGTAGAATACATGGGGCCACAACAACTGTGGAGTATGTATTTTTCATGTTAAGTCAAGTTTCCGAACAAGTTCATGATAAGTCAAGTTTCATATCACGTTCATGTTAAGTCAAGTTTCAGAACAAGTTCATGATAAGTCAAGTTTCATATCATGTTCATGTTAAGTCAAGTTTCAGAGCAAGTTCATGCTAAGTCAAGTTTCAGATCAAGTTCATGTCAAGTCAAGTTCAATTCATGTTTCAATTTAAGTTATGTCAATTATGCTATGTTGTACACCAAGTTATGCTTTAATTACTTATGAATTTGATTATGCAATTATGCTTTTACTGTCATCCATGCATCATTAGCTTGTGTGGAAGTTTTTGTTAACATACTGAGATTTGTAATCAAATCTCACTGTGGTAGTCGCAACTACCATTCCTCCCGAATGGTAGATTTTGTTACAGGACCTGAAGGAGAATCAGAAGCTGACCAACCAGACACAGTTGACTGAGCGACGATGCGACGTCAATATTAATATAGTAGTTAACGTAAATTATTACTTGTACTATGGAGTTGCATCTCCAGTACTTTTTGGATCATAAGCATTTTGGACTAGTGTTATGATCTTAGCTGTTCAATGGGTATTTATGTATGAAGTATGTTTTAAGTATTTGAGATATTTTTAATTTGGTGCATAGTATTGCTAAAGAAAAAAATTATCCACTGCGAATATTGCATAATGTTAGGTGCATGTTAGGAATATTGCATCTTATATGTCATGAACGGGGGCAGGTAACCTTGTGTTGCATGTCTCGATGCTTCAAATGTCCGTCTGATCCCAAACGGAATTTGGGGGCGTCACAATTCATTTATCATAAAAAGGACTATTTGAAATTCACCCCAACATCCCACATTAATAGATCAATGTAAGTTTACATGTGTACTCCTCATCTTTATTGTGTAACAAGGATTTCCTAAGCAAGTCTTGATCATCATGGAAGCTGCCTTCTTCATCTCAAAACCTAAAGGTATACCTCTTCATCTGAAAATTGGAAGCCTCCTTCATTGATCTCAAAGCTGCAAAAATTTAGATTCACAAATTTTTCTTTAGTTTCCAAAGCCCAACAAAAATTTAAATTGCAACTACAAAATTGGAAAACCTAAAAACCATTATAAACCAAAAGAAAATGGGTGCATGCATGCTTTTCTTCACTTGTGACATGAGCTCAGTGTTCTATATTATGATTTATTCTTAAATGTTGCTTAATTAAGAAGTATAATTAAACTGCAATATTAATTATTGAGGTACTTAGAAAATCACAAAAAAATGCAATTCTGTGATATGATAAAAAGAAGAGCAATATTTAGGGGGACTAATTAATATTTTAGATGTGTATATATATATATATATAAGGTTAGAGGATCATAGATATGCACCTTTTCCACTTCTTGATTTGGTCCCAGCCTACAGAAACCAAAGTACTGCAAAACCAGACTTCCACATCAAAATCCTTCACAGTGAAGGTTGTACTGTGTGCAGCTCCAAGTCAGTGTAAACCATTTCAAAACATACAACCTAACACCAAATATCTAATAATCAAAAAAAGTTATACTAGGAGACACTTTTCTATGACATGTAAGGCACAAATCCATCTCCGCACAAAAAACTTATTGACTAAAAAAGGAATTGCCTATGCAGGTCCTTGAGTTTCTCTATGAGACTCTCCTTGGGTTTGCCTCTGTGATTCCATGTATGAACTTAATAATTTGTCGTACTCAGCTTGCTTCGCCAACACTTTCTCTACATTCCCCTGTAATTCTTCCAACTGATTCTTGTAATACTCAACATCCTTCTCATGCCTCTTTGCACGTTCTGTTAATGCTGCAAATTTTTCTGCAGTGTTCTGTCTAGATGACTCGGGGATAACCATCTCCCCCAACCCCCTTGCATACACTGGCCTGTGGCCTAGTACCTCCCTAAAGATTGATGCAACAACATCCTTAGTCTGTTTCTCAGGCTCTAACTTAGAGTACTTGGCAACCATTTCATTCTATTCAAGGAAGTGAAATCACATGTTAATATGTACACATGGATTCTTTCAAAACTACAAGGTAAATAATACGTACACTCGGATTCATTCAAAGTCACTCACATGTTTCTCTTCCATCGTTGGAGTCACAAATTTACTCTTCTTCTTACTCCACCTCACCTCTTTAAAAAAATCAATAAGGTGCTCATCACTCTCAGACTACAAATACAAGCAGGGATTAATACCATTTGTCGGTTAAAATCAGCAAATAATATGTTACTTCCTACATTTACATGTACAAATCTGAATAAAATTCGTACCCTCATTTGCATTAGTCTTACGAATGAGGTTCGTCCAGCCGTGTGGTTTGTTTGTTGTTTCGCTCTATTACTTTTATTTTTTTCAGATATCATCTACAATTCACAAACTTGTATTAACACAACTAGATCATAAACATATAAAAAATAGCACAATCAACATCGATTAGACTTACCCTAAATTCCGCGCTTGACCATCGAGCGCATAACTTCACCCAAGTAGCTGGTGTCACCAACTCTGGCACATTCGCAAGAGCTTCTTCGTTCGTCTTGTAACTCTTGTATATTTTGTGAAGTTCATACCGAATATGATTGAACCTCTTCCTAAGTGTCTTCGTTACTGTATCGCGGTGATTCTTCTTCGTCCAGTCAAGGACAAAGTCGGCCTAGAGACAAATAACAAACACATTAATTATTTGGTAACACAAATAATAACTAAAAATACACTGGAACATGTGCTAATATGAGTTTGTGTTATATTACCCGGACAAGAGCAATCAACTCTTCCTTCTCATTATCTGGTAAATCATGCTAGCTCGGGTGACTCAGGTCGACATGGTGCTTCACCAACCATGTAAGCCTACTTGTAAATATTGTATAGTTTTCACAACATGGTGATGTCTCACCATCCTTTATGGTTAGCGCTATCGGTCCAAACTTTCGAATCTTGTCAAACTCGAGGTTCTTTGAGGCTCCTCGTCCACGTTTTCGGGTAGGCGGTCCACACATTCAATCACATATTAAAGATAAAATTTGAAATAAATACAAATAGCAAACCATTACCATTTGTCGGTATGATTGAGTCCACCTCAACCCCCTGCTCTTGCGGTTCGGTGCTTGAGACGACATTTGGTGGCACGGTTGAGTCATCTGAGGTTGACATGCCATCACCTCTAAGATTCAATGTAGCAACGGGTGCTCTACCTCTAACGCTTGGTTCGCAGGAAGATCTCCCTCGACCATAGCATACACCACGTGATCGACCTCTACCTCTTCCACCTAAAGGCATGTTATGCACTGACCTGCATGGAAATATTTGTGGCTATACATCCAAACCATATAGAGTACTAAAGCAATTAATGGATGATGTAGAAAATAACAATAATCAATAGAAAAAGAATGAATAGTTCGACATTATCTTTGAGAAAAAATTTTACATTCAGCTAAAGTTCAACATTATCTTTGAGAAAAAATGAACATCTAGTTTGCCTCTTCGTCCATCGAGAGACTATCTTCTTCCGTGCTTCCCTCGTGTTCGGTGGTGTAAGGGGAACTAGATTCACTGCTATCGTCGTTGATAAATGTTCTGACATCAAGGTTGTGATTTTCAGCTTCCATTACTAACGATGCATCAATCTGAGTGGGCTCGACATCAAGCCTGTGCATGGGGTTAACTAGTCCATTGTCATCAGCATGGACTAATATGTATTCTTCAAAAGAATCATCCTCTTGGTACGCCTCCACGTCACTAGCATCATAAGCATCTTCTTCAATCAAATTTCTGAGGGGAAGATCATACACATTTCTATTGACAACCTTTTGTACTACATACCAATTACCAGGGATCATACGATTTTTTAAGTAGAACACCTGTGAAGCTTGACACGCCAAAACAAATGGCTCGTCCTTATAAAATGTTAGAGACATATTCACACTAGTAAGATGATCATCCAAACGTATCCCTCATCTAGAATCAGAGATGTCGAACCAGTCACATTTGAATAAGTACACACGGCGCCATCCCATGTAGCGAACTTCCAAGATGTCTATTAGGGAAATGTTTTCAGTTTAGAGTATAGAATCCCCTATTCAATTGTTGGAATGATATGTAATGTTAGAAGGCACATGTTGGGTGTTATATGACAGTTTTAGGTGTTTTTTTTTTCCAACTTTTTTATATTTAGTTTTTTTAACACTTTTAAATATTTTTTTAAAGAAAATTTACAACACTATTAAAAAAATACTTTCTTACTCATGAAGTAAAAAAATTTAAAAAAAAATCGGGAAGCCTAACATTATTCATCATTTTTTTATGGAAAGCGAAGCTGAACACTGGGGTCATGAAATAGGAGAGATGGACAGATAATGCCCAACCCACACAAATTGGGTGGCATTTTCAGAGGTGAGATAATGCTTTTGCCATCAAAAATTGGGAAAGGAGCACGTGTTCTAAGGTAGGTGAAGTCCATAAAAGCAAGCAGGACCCATTGTACAGCTAAGTATACAGTTCATTGCGGGATTAAAAGGTTGCTTTGTCCAAGATTCAATACTGGTGATTAATGCATATATGATTCATAGATCTAAGATCTAGACCAAACAGATGAAACTATTTTTGGTTATGATCTTCTTTGTTATTTCAACATCAATGGACAGCATGTCAGCAACCCAAACAAGCTAAGAAGGAAGTGCTATCATCTTGTCAAATAAAGACCATTGGTCCTTTTTTTAAAATTATTGGAAGTGGATGTTGAAACAAGTCTTATCCAGATTCCAGATAATGTTATGAAGAATGTGGGTGCTTACACTTGCTATCTGCCAAGAAGCTATGGCCTATCAAGCTTTGGGAGATTGATTATCATTTTCCTTTATATATATATAAACAAACGCAAATCTTTGAAAAAAATGATCGATTATCATTTTCCTTTATATATATATATATATATAATTTTGGCTTGTTTGTGTGATACTTAGAAATTGTCTTGGAGAAGGCTGCTCTTCCAGAAGAATCATATATATATATATATATATATATCCTTGTGGAAGGAAATATATAAACGTGTTAACCATACAAGTGGGTTTATCAAAAGAATAATTGAGAAGCTTCATAAACCTTTAAGATTTTGCGCAATGGGAAAATTGTTGAACAAAGTTGCATATTTTGACAGTTTGTAAGGTTGAATAAATTCAGTCTACTCTTTTAGTAGTCACAAAATGTCTTCACAGCTATCCTACACATTTCTATTGTGCTCTTTCAGTCATTAGATGAAACTTCCTATAGATCCCATGAGGTGGTGATCATTAATTTTCTAGCAGGATATAAATTCAATACTCTCGAAATTACAAAAAGAATATGAGTGAAGTCCTCAAAATTCAAGCAGAAGAAAGACCAGAACCTGTATAACATATATGACAGAGCATTCAAGGCATGCACAGATTAGCCTATTTTGACTTTACAGAAAAACATATGTACTCAAGCTTTGATTTAAAGTAGGAGATCACAAACCATAAGAGCAAGGATGGGTCAATTTCTGACTTCAGATCATGTTTACTTGAAGGAGTTAACACTGGTTGACTAAGTAGAAGTGGTGAAGCTGAATTTATGACCAGAATTTGATTACAGCAAATACTACCGAGCAGCATACTACAATTTCTTCTCAGCGGTTAGTTATTAATAAAAATTCTAGCAACAGTTTGCATACTTAATGATTTTAAACATATCAATAGCAAAATCACCCATTGCTCATGGCCCTAAATGCCTACGCATCATTTAGGATAATATGGATCATGGCTATATAAGGGTCTGAAATCCAGTCCACCAATAAGGGTCCTTGCAGCTGGATCCTATATGCAATGAAGATATGGGAATTAGGGAATAAGGGCAAGTTAACTTGTTACCCTCCCCTTCCTAATCCTATAGTCCTTTGAAATTTCAATTATATAAATTGAATGTATGTGCATCTAAAATTAAAAAATAAATAAACATCTCTATTCACTGCTTAGTTTTACAAACATAGCAGAGACATTATAGAAAATATCAAAGAAACAGTGGATATTCAATTTTGAATACTTGGCAAACAGAACTGGAATGAAGATCTGAATATTTAAGACAGTTTGCAACTCTGTATGTGGTCAAACTAGCTAATTACTAAGAATTATAACTAGAAATTCACCAAAAACAAAAAGTAAAAAGTAAATGAAGCAAATACCAGAAGAATAACATTAAAAAGAAGAAACTCAAACCAAGAGGCTATACAATTTCAGAAATTACAATCAAGAGGCTATACGATTGCATTGTATATATTATACAAAAATGCATTACAATCAAGAAGACAATTTCAGAAATTAGAAGTGCTTTGACAGAATATTTTGCCATTTCAAAAGCAACAGACCGAGAAAGCCCTAAGTACCAAGAGAGAAACATCGTTGAGACAGCTCGGAGAGTAAGAGAAACATGAGAGAGACTCACCTGCGTCGAGAGGGCACAGCAGCTGAATCGACGGCATACACAACCGGCACACGGTAGAGAGACAACGGAGAGAACTGAGTCTCACTATCGGTAAAGGATTAGGGGAAAGGAAAAACGCGCGGGCCGGTTGGGAGTTTTCCCACCATTTAACAGATTAAAGACTTGTTGCGGCAGTATATAGGTCGCCGTAATAAGCATTCTCATGCCACAATAAAAAACTTATTGCGTCGAAACTTATTACCGCGACATGAAACGCTGCTAAACGTACTTGTTCCAACGGCACTTCACAATGGACATATAATAAACGTGGAAAAATGGAAATGGTCTATTTCCGGCGGAATTTTACCCGCTGAAAATGTTTTCAGCCGCAAATACTAATTTTTTTTGTAGTGCTAGGAAAACTTTTGATGTATTGTTAAACTCCACGAGCAGCTTAAAAGTTTCATTTTCTATAACTTTACAATTATTATTGTAATTGTAAAGTTTCATTCTCTTCATATGCCTTGATGGTGAGTTTTACTTTTGTTAAAGTTGTGTTTCGCACACATTTGGACCGGGTTCTCAGTAACTCGGGTTTCGGTCTTGGGCCTATGAACATAGAGAAAGCTCCAAGAGACAGGGGCCTTGGTGGAGGCTAGGGAGTCTCCAATGCCAAAGTCAGTATAGTCTTAGTATTTTGTGCAAGTGAATATGGAGTTCAGAGAGACTTCTTTATACCTGATGATTGCTTATTTTACCTGGTTTTTGGGGATCAACTGCCCATACCTCGTGTCAGGGATACATGTCATTGCAACTGTCCCCTTGGTCAGAGTCCATTAATGCGGCGTGGCCTTCTAGGGTGGTAGAATAAATGTGGCTTGGCTTCCTATACCCTCTGCCCACTTGTAGATGCACTCTATCAGTTTCCTCCTTACTTGTTGTTAGAGAATCAAGGGCTTATCATGTTTACCGCCTGCCTGCCCACATAGGCTATCTAAGGCTAAGTGTCGTAGGGGAGGTCGGGGTGATGTGTCCCTTCCTTCCTCGTCTTTAGAGACTTTCCACACAATTGCAGCCATAGGCCAACCTCAGCCTTATGGTCGGGGGCCCTTGATGGGCCGATGGGTTGTTCGGCCAGTCTAGGCTCCCTGTATTTGGGCTTGTACTCTAGGCCTTTGGTTTGTAGAAAATTTTCATTATAGTTACCATGCGAGTTCCTATTGGACTGGTCCGATGGGAATTTCTATTTCCCTTTGTTTTCTTGTCTTCCCGTAGTTTTAGCCATTTGCTATCTTCTCCTTTCGGAGAGGGCGGCCATTTCACTTCCCGGATTTTCCAAGCATCAGGTCATAGGTTGCCCTTGGTTGGTCCTTTCATCTTCCAACACGTTGTGTGACGGTTCTCCTCCCAACTTTATTGGCATGTTTCGAGTAGTTGGGTTCAGGTACTTGATTATGTCTGTTACGTCCCCTCTGCATTGATGGTGTCAGGCGTCTCCTACCATGTCACGTCGTGCTGTGGGATTTGCACTGGGCTCGCTATCTCTATGGGGTGCACGTGTTCCCACAAATTTCGGGATATAAACCATCATCCAAGTCTATATAAATCCCTTCCCTTCACAATTGGTAGTCTATTTACTTCCTCTTCCATTCTCTAAGTGTTTTGAGCCCCTGTCTTTCCTTCTCGAATCCTTTCGTGTTTGTTTCACCTTTTGTCTCCATATACTCATGGCCTCAAAGAGTTATTCTCGTGCTATCCCAAAAATCCCCAAAGATCCAAAGCCCAGAGATTCGATGGCTTCTCATGGTGGTCGGTGGTGACTCCTAGCTAGTAGGAGTCGCTGAGGATGAAGTACAAGGTGCTCGGTGTCATCAATTTGGTGGTACCATCGCTGGACGGAGGCTTCGTGGACTCTGAGGGGTTCACGTCAAAGGTTTCACTATACCCTACCATGTTTTCTAGTGGTCTTAGACTGCCCTTTTGCTGTCCAATTTGTGGTCTGCTAGACTTCAAGGGCATGGCTCCTGCCGAACTCCACCCTAATGCATGAAGGATCCTGGTGTTCTGCTGCATCATTTGGCAGCATGCTCTGAAGGAGGCTGGGTTTGATCTCCCTGACCTTACTAGTCAAGAGTTCCTCCTTATCCACAACCTTCTAAAGCAGAACGAGAACGCCTGCATTTTCCACTCCCTCTAGGCATGGGCTTGTTTGGAGTCCCAATATAACAGGGTGAAAAGATGGAACAGATGCTTCTTCTTCATGTCAGGCAAGGGGTGGGAGTTCCCCATTGGGCAGGCTGATCGGGTGGAGTACCCTGTCTCGCTGCTGTTCTTGCCAACCTATTTGCCTTGTGGTTTTTGGCACTCTGAACTTACTAAATCTAGAATTATTTGAAGTAAGTATGCTTGGCCTCTATTAATGTTAAGTACTTTTTCAACTTCTCGCTCTTTGCAGCAAATTCCCCCTTGAACTTGGCTAACCACCACATGGGAATCCACTTGTACTTCTACTTCCTCGGTGCGCAAGGACTTCGCGATCGTTAGGTCAAGGAACAGCCCCTCGTATTCTACCTCATTGTTTGTAGTTTTGAACGTCAGTTTGATAGCGTAGTTATGCTCTTCGTCCTCGTCTGTAACCACATGCATTCTCACTCCCCCTTCAGTCCGGCAAGACTAGCCATTGACAAAGGCTTGCCAGGGCTTCACAGAATGTGCATGTTCGGCCTCCTCAGGGAAGCATGTGAATTCTACCACAAAATCCACCAACACCTACATCTTGATCGAAGTTCGTGGTGTGTACTCGTTGTCGTATAACTCAACTCCATGGCCCAATTGGTGAGGCGGCCTGAGGCATCCAGTCTTTGCAATATCTTCTTTAGGGGGGTCTCGGTGGGAACCCTGACTGGGTGGGCTTGAAAATGTGAGCGGAGTTTTCAAGTAGTTACCACCAAGGCAAAGGCGAGTTGCTCTATGTGCTGGTATCTGGCCTCTGCTCCCCAATAGGATCGGCTGGTGTAGTATATACGTCTTTAGACCTCGCCTTCGTCTCATATCAAGGCCGAGGAGGCAGCTTGTGGGAAGACCAATAGGTACAAGACCAAGAACTCTCTGCATCTAGGCTGGCTAAGCAACGGAGGGTTAATGAGGTGCTTTTTGAGGGCATTGAATGCTCAGTCGTACTCTTCATCCCAATTTTGAGCCTTCTACAATACTTTGAAGAAAGGGAGGCACTTATCAGTGGATCTTGACACGAAACGATTAAGGGCCGCTACCCGACCTGTGAGTTTCTGTACTTCATTTATTTTCTGAGGGGCGAGCATGTCTAGTATACCTTACACCTTCTTTGGGTTGGCCTCAGTTCCTCACTCCAACACCAGGAGGCCCAGGACCTTCCCAGAGCCCACACCGAAAGCACACTTTGTCGGGTTAGGTTCATCTGGTATTGCCTCAACACCGCAAAGACTTCTCCAAGGTCGTCTACATGCTACTCAGGAGTTTCACTTTTGACCAACAAATCTTCCATGCATACCTCCGTGTTTTTCCCGATCTGATCTTTGAACATGCGATTGACCAACCGCTAAAAGGTGGCCTCTGCGTTCTTAAGCCTGAACGACATGGTTAAGTAGCAGTATAGCCCTCAGTAGGTGATGAACGATGTCTTCTCCTCATCATCTAGGCTTATAAGGATTTGGTTTTACTCGGAGTAGGCATCCATGAAGCTCATCATACGATGACCCGTCGTCAAGTCAACAATCAGGTCAATGCAGGGAAGCGGGAAATTGTCCTTTGGGCAGGCCTTATTTAGGTTGGTGAAATCCACATACATTCTCCATCTGTCGTTTAGCTTTTTTACCAATACCACGATAGATAGCCAGTCTGGGTAATGGGCTTCTCATATGAACTCCATCGTAAGTAATCAGTCGACCTCCGCGGTGATGGCACCATTTTTCTCTATGTTGAAGCTTTGACGTTTCTATCTTACCCCCTTAGCCTTGGGGTTGACACTCAATGGTGTTGCATGAGATTTGGATTGATTCTTGGCATGTCCTCGTGACTCTAACCGAAGACATCCTGGTGCTCCATGAGGAGCCGTTGCATGGTGCCCCTCATTTTGAGAGTCATCCTGGTGTTGATCCTAGCAGTGGCTTCTAGGTGGCTCGGGTACAG